>NW_027362762.1:153804425-154451593 GCF_046119375.1 Phyllobates terribilis | reverse complement strand
AGGGACTCAGATCCTGCAGTGCCAGAAGTGTCCCCCTGCTTAAGCCATTACATGTCCGGGCCCATCTGAAGTTTGCTAGAGAGCATTTGGATGATCCAGAAGAGTATTGGGAGAATGTCATATGGTCAGATGAAACCAAAGTAAAACTGGTAGAAACACAACTCATGCTGAGTTGCATCCAAAGAATACCATACCTACTGTGAAGCATGGGGGAGGCAACTAGTGTTGAGTGAATTTGTTCGGCTTTTCAATTTTGTGTTCGTGTTCGGAGTTCCGGCTTGTTCGCGTCCAAAAATCGGCTAGTTGCACACTAGTTGCCACCCCCATGCTTCACAGTTGGTATGGTGTTCTTTGGATGCAACTCAGCATTCTTTCTCCTCCAAATACAACGAATTTAAAATGCTGAACAAATTTGCTCAACACAAGTGGCAACATCATGCTTTGGGGCTGTTTCTGTGCCAAGGGACCAGGGCGACTGATTCGTGTACATGAAAGAATGAATGGGGACATGTATCGTGAGATTTTGAGTGCAAACCTCTTTCCATCAGCAAGGGCATTGAAGATGAAATGTGGCTGGGTCTTTCAGCATGACAATGATCCCAAGCACACCGCCAGGGCAATGAAGAAGTGGCTTCGTAAGAAGCATTTGAAGGTCCTAGCCAGCCTCCAAATCTAAACCCTATAGAAAACCTTTGGAGGGAGTTGAAAGTCCATGTTGCCCAGCGATAGCCCCAAAACATCACTGCTCTAGAGGAAATCTGCATGGAGGAATGGGCCAACATACCAGCAACAGTGTGTGCCAACCTTGTGAAGACTTACAGAAAACGTTTGACCTCTGTCATTGCCAACAAAGGATATATAACAAAGTATTGAGATGAACTTTTGTAATTGACCAAATACTTATTTTCCACCAAAATTTGAAAAAAATTTCTTTCCAAATCAGTCATTTTGTCTCTCATAGTTGAGGTCTACCTATGACGTCAATTACAGGCCTCTCTCATCTTTTTAAGTGGGAGAACTTGCACAATTGGTGGCTGACTAAATACTTTTATTCCCCACTGTATATTTAATGTATATTGTCTCCACTCTTCTGGAGAACAACCGTGTTAGAATACCACTTTTCTAGAGGATCACTCTTCGTTGCAAATTTGGGAGGCTGTCCCAAAGTGCGTTGCAAATTATTATAGTGTATTAAAAGGAGTACTATTACCTTGATCATTACAATCATAACTGTGCACACCACTCAAAGCAAAAGTGGCATCTTCAAATACAACTAAATGAAGTATGAAGAAATACCGTAAATGCTACAGCAGTACAGATTAGAAAACAGTCAAAAACTTGCGGCATCATACGATTAGGAGATATTTTTATGGATTTTCTTAGTTTGATTCATATATTTTTCTTGCAATTTATTTACTACCAGCATGAAGATAAAAACATTTTAGAGCTTTGTAAAATATGATTACATTTTCATGCTGTGACTGGTGCACGTGGCATTAAGCATGCTGGCATGCAGTGGTCAACGCCCCCATAGTCCTGTTTATAAATTCGAGGTATCACTTTTAAAGACATGTGCCCTTTGACAACCTTATGAAAGGAAGAAAGAATAAAGTTGGCTGTAGTTTAAGCCAAGACAAATTTATTTACCCATTGCCTGTCATAAAGGGGTTTTATATGTTTAAGAAAGTAGACCCAAGACACTGTAAAATACCTAAAACAACAAACAAAACAGGTACTCATCCTCCCCAGGTTCAGCGTTGGCTCCCTGACACTGCTCTGGTCTTGGGGTTTTGGCAGTGGTTACGCCACGTCAACAGTGCACATTACCACTGTTGCCATTAACTGAGCTCAGCGGCTCTTCCTAGGTAATCAGCATGAGCCTCTGAGATCTGATAGGCTGCAGTGCTGCTGGTGCTGTTGATGTGACGTCACCGCTGCAGCCAAAATACCAAAACCGAAGCAGCTTTGCGGAGCCAGCGCTAGACTCAAGGAGGGTGAGTACCTTATCTGTTTGTTGTTTTAGGTATTTTAAAGTGTTAGGGGTGTACTTTTTTGAAAGTGTAAATCCCTTTTAAGTTAAAATTCTTTAGGTGGAGACTATTTAATCGGACAGCAATCGGGCAGCATACATTTAGCAACCAGGCATGACTCAATCGTCCAGCTCAACGTTGGATTGTCAATATGCTGCCAACATATAAAGAGAAATTAGTATAAAATGACGTCGTTCATCCAATTTTTTTTTTTTTTATCAGGAGAAGAAGTTTTCTATACATTTATTTAAAGAATTGTTTAACAAAAGATTGTTGTTTGTCATGGAAGAGGACAAGCCGTCAAGGGATCAATGCCTCCATTATTAGAGGAAAGCAGCTGTCAAGCAAGAGTTAGTGCACCTCTGAATATAACATAAACCATATCCAGTCATTGTTCTCATGGGAAAAGATACAAGTTATTCTTAAATTTGAAAGGAATTCGTCCATGACAAGCTATATTGGATTATTAATAAGACAAAACATAGGATAATACCATTGGATAATACCCTGCTTTATTTTTAACATGTTTGAGGATGATTTATTATATTAGTCATTGCTATCATCATCTTCATTATTATTTATGGATTGATTTATTACATAGTCCTCCCATCATCCATTTTCATGTGCACTACAAAATAACTACTACATTTCTAAGAACCCAAGAAAGAAACAAAAACATTACAAGATACAAATGATATCACACAGAGATACAATCAGAGATATCTGGGTGCCATAAGATGGAAAGCTCAGAGCCCCTGAAGTCACATTTGTGTTTATAAACCTTCATATTTTATCCTATTGAATACAATATATTTGCTGGGCTTCTAAGGCTATTATTCTACTTCTCTAATGACTAACTTATTTTGAAATGAGAATATTAAGACCTTAACATAGCCTCTGAAGCTCATATCCTTTATCTAGTTGGTCTAGAAGGGTTACAGAATACTGAGACTTAGTAAAAATCCAGAGAATCCAAGGCATCAAAGAAATTCTTGTGTGCAAAAATTTAACTTTTATTCCATCCTTAAAATTACTTAGCTTTGTAAGTTTAAAGAAGCACTTCCATCAAAGTTTTTATCCATCCCCCTCTTCAACTCCTGACCCAGCTGCTCCACTCTTCCCCCTTGCCAGAGACTTTATAGTGATGTAGAATTGTAGATCTAATGATGACTCATGCAGGGAATAGCGACTTCCTGTTTTTACATATAGCTAGGAGGATTCAGCTAGTCTGGTTTTAATCATATGATGTCATAGACATTATGGAAAAGAGAAGAATTAACTGAGTAGAAAGGTAAAATGAGCAATTGTAAGTACAAGGTGCAATATAATATGATGACTGCAATATATTAAGAGGATAAAACCTTTAATG
The DNA here is from genome assembly GCF_046119375.1 of Phyllobates terribilis. Taxonomy (NCBI): domain Eukaryota; kingdom Metazoa; phylum Chordata; class Amphibia; order Anura; family Dendrobatidae; genus Phyllobates; species Phyllobates terribilis. The sequence continues at coordinate 154,448,194 of NW_027362762.1, read as the reverse complement.
GAATGAGTGTTTTTTTTAAGGATGGAATAAAAGTTATGCTTTTCTACACAAGAATTGCTTTGGTGCTTCAGATTCTTTGGATTTTTACTTTGTTTTTGACCTTGTGGGAGGTCAAACCAAGTAAGCACAAAAACTGAGCAACAGTGCATAAGATTTACCCTCTGTATGAAGAATACTGATATATACTTTTACGCTTATGTGAATACAGGGCACCTTGTTGGAACCAGGTTTCCCCATCATTAGTATAGTTCCTAGTCATTTTCTAAGTAGATCTTAGCCTCATGCAGTGACTGGTTGGAAGGTGGTGATTCCAGGTGAGCTACCCTTACTCTCTCAGGTCACTGGCAAGAATGCCACCTGACCCTTACAGCAAAGCCAAATAAATACAGATGGCTTGTGAACTGCATACATTACTCATCTATATATTTTCTGCTTTATTAGTCATGACTCATGTCCTGTTATTGGACAGAACAAAGCAGTCAATATATGATCCTCCATTGTCCTTTGTGTAAGTATTTTCTGAAACCTGTCAGCAGCAATTAATTAAACCTTCTGGGCAATGGTAATGTAACAGTTACTCAATTTCTTCCATAACAATGAATGTATACCAGCTGGATCCATCCTCACATCTAGCTATAAGTATGGAAAAACTCTTAGCAAAGCCACAACTGCAGTAAATATGATAGAGAATTGCCAACTATTTGTTTTTCATTGTATTGACAGATGTGATCTGGATTTCCATTCTACAACTTTGCAAAGGTTGGACTTTTGGATTATTTTGCAGATCTTTATTTCGCATCTACAATAATCTCCTATAACCTTGATCATAGTCTGACAGTGAGAGAGGGGCAAAATGTGCAAGTTGTTCATTAAGCCCATTGACATACTGTACTGAGAGCAAGAAGGTCCCCATCCAAGTTTTAATCTACTAGCTAAAATCAACATAAATAATCCCAGACAAGGCATCATATATGTCAAAAGCAGAGCACCGCCGAAAAATTACGGCTTTGCAGCCTCATCATACTCCAAACATAGCATAATAAATCAGGAGAAGAACGGAGTATTTATAGACAAAATACAATCAATTTTTATTAAGTACATATAAAAACATGAATCTGTAAAACAGATAGCACAGACAAAGATTTGTGTAAAGACAACTATGTGTACAGCATGAAATATAGTCATGAAAATTGATGCACCAAAATCACTGAAACCCGTGTTAAAAATTTATAGTAGCACACACAGGTATACAGTGCCAGAAAAATGGGTAAATGGGAAAGCCACAATTGGCTAATTAAATTTCCCACAAATGGTGAGTAACAAAGTCTCACATTATATATAGAGGATAATATGAACAGAGCCCAATCATTTTTGTAAACATATAAGTATCATATCAATCAAGTACAATGTCCATAGCTTACCCAAAAAATAGAAAGGCAGGAAAAGGTGCAAAGTGCAATAAGCTGATACACATAGAGACCCCCTAAGAGACCCCTACGCATGTTTCGCTTTTCAATGTAATCGCTTCATCATGGGGGATAAGGCAGGCAATCAGAATAGGACCTTAAATTCACCTGGCAACAAGTCACATGGTATCAGGGTGGCCAATAGTAGAGCACTTGTGACGCAAGTATATTTACCACATAGCCAAAAGGACCTGAGGTGTAGGTCACATGGGTTAACTTGGTCACGCCCAGCTTGATGACGCGCTTCCGGCGCATGCGCGTTCGGAGAAACGCTGCCAGACAGTCCCCAGATGGCGTCACCAAACACGCGTGTGAGCAGGAGCCAGGACGCGTCACCCGGGCACCCGCGCACAGCAGCACAAGACGCCCCAGGGACCCCATGCACGCGTGACCCGATCTGCGCATGTGCACCGCATCATCAAGCCATATAAAAGCAAAAACCCCAAGCCACAACCTCGTATGGTGAAAAAATGCTTACTAATACAGAAACATCAAAAAAAGGGGATGACACATACATAACAAATCGACAATAATTATGTAAGATAATAACTTGAGTAAGTAACTGTCAGAAGATAATCCATATATGTTCAGAGGGAATAACAGAGTCCATTTGTCCAAAGAAGTTTGATGAATAAGAGGTCCAATTCAAATGGCCATAGAGAGAAAAAAATCACTAATATAAAGAAAGTTAGAACAAAAATACAAAAATTAGAACAATACCAATACATAAAATTGAAAAAATCAATTAAAATAAAATAAGGGAAAAGGAAGGAATATTTAAAAAAGAGAGCATTGGGTTGATGTATGGTCTACAAGAATGATGCAAAATTAAAAGTCTCATTAAGGCCATGCGAAATAATGGATCCCAATACAGTTATCCACCTCGCTTCTTTTTGTGCGAGCATTTTCTTTAAATTGCCACCTCTAATGCCTGCATGGACCACGTCGATACCTCTAACACGCAATGATTTTGCGCTACAGTTATGAAATTGCCTGAAGTGGCGTGGTAAGGTTTTAAGGGTGGACACATCCAAAATTGCTCCCGCGGCCCCAATATCACGGACATGTTCCCTAGTCCTAACTCGTAATTCCCTTGACGCAAGTCCTACGTACACTTTTGGACAATCACATGTTGCGTAATACACCACATGTGTTGTACTACATGTAATGTATTGCTTAATATTAAAGGTACGTGTACCGTCAACGGAAGAAGAAGTTGTGGATCGGATGATGTTGGTACAGGCGACACAATGGCCGCAGGGAAAAAGGCCCAAAAGGGGTCGTCGAGAACCAAACAGTCCGGGCACAGGGGGGGGCGTAATGGCTACGTGTCAATAGATCTTTTAAATTTTTGCTGCGCCTTGGGGTCATAGAAGGCCCCTCACCCAGACATTCTGCAAAACACGGTTCAATCTTAAGTATGGACCAATGCTTCAACATAGCCTGCCTCATTGTTTCCCACTCATGATTATAGATGGAAATGAATCTGACTGTTTGGTCAGACCCATTTCTCATGTTCCTAGACTGAAGTAATTGCCCACGGGACACTTTTTTGGCCCTATTGTAGCCTGCCCTAATACTTCTGCTGTACCCCCTCTGAAAAAAGCGGTCTCTCAGGTCGTCCGCCTGTGTCTGAAAACGTTCCTCCGTAGAGCATATCCGTCTCATCCGGAGGAATTGACCGATCGGGACGGCCCTAATCGTTGAGCCATGATGAGCTGAAGTGGCATGGAGGAGAGAATTGACAGAAGTCGACTTTCTAAAGACATCAGTCTGGAGGGACGCATCAGTATCCACCTCCAGGCTGATGTCCAAAAAATCAATACGATGTGTATTATGCTTGTATGTCAATCTGATATTCATCAAGTTCCGATTCAAATCCTGCATGAACAAATCAAGCTCCCCAGCTGTGCCCCGCCCAAAAAATAGGACATCATCAATATATCTCAACCAGCACTGCACATGGTCGATAGCGTGCATCCCACCATCGCCAAAAATGGATCTCTCCCAGTATCCCAGGAAGAGATTGGCGTAGGCAGGCGCACAAGCCGCGCCCATGGCAGTGCCGCGTTGTTATAAATAGAAGCAGTCCTTAAAAACGAAAAAGTTGTGCGTGAGCACAAACTGGAGGAGCTCGATAACAATTTCACATAAAGAGCCGTCCCGATCAGTCCCCCTCAGGAAGAAACGGACAGCCTCAAGTCCATCCTTATGGTTGATACAAGTATAAAGTGACTCAATGTCCGCCGTAACAATAATCCAATCCAGATCCAAAAAGACCCCGTTCACCCTGTTCAGGACGTCCGTCTTGTCTTTTACATATGAAGGGAGAGTCTCTACCAAAGGTTTTAAATAATAATCAATAAATTTACAGATAGGGTCGCATAGACCATCAATCCCAGACACGATCGGATGTCCCGGAAGGGCAACGGGGTCCTTGCGGACCTTTGGCAGCAGATAAAAAGTGGGGACCTTTGGAAAAGAAATCACTAGTCCTTCAAAGACTTTCTTAGTAATAATCCCATCATCTACTGCTCTAGACAAAATTTCCTGTAAGGCGCGAGAAAACGATGAGAGAGGGTTATAAGGTAGTTTAGCATATGTTGTTTTATCCCGTAGTTGGCGGAAGGCTTTCTTCTCATATAGAGTATTCGGCCAGATCACTACGTTCCCCCCCTTGTCCGCCGCCTTGATTACTACATCATCAAGCGATTGGAGCTCTATCAGGGCCTCCCTCTGGCGATGTGTAAGGTTGTCATAACGCCTTCTTGTTGATATCTTTTTAAATTCCTCAGTCACCAATCTAGTAAAGATCTCTACGGGAGCACATAGGGACAAGGGGGGGAACCTAGTCGATCGAGGCAGAACATTGGGGGGAAACGTACCTTCCAAATCAGTCATCTGTTCCCTGAGAAGGTCCTCAAGGACCTTAAGGGCCTCAACTTCTGCTGGAGTATCCAGACCATGTACATTCATCTGTCTGTTATGATGTAGCCTCCTCAAAATCAGTTTTCGAGAAAAAATATGTAAATCTTTTAATGCTGCAAAAAAATTGAAAAAATTAGTGGGTGCAAATGTGAGTCCTTTAGAAAGGACCTCAATCTGCGCTTCAGACAGTAAATGATTAGAGAGGTTAATCACCTGCCACGTATTTTTGTTATTCTTAGCATTAGACCGGTGACCCCATCTGGGGATTGTCTGGCAGCGTTTCTCCGAACGCGCATGCGCCGGAAGCGCGTCATCAAGCTGGGCGTGACCAAGTTAACCCATGTGACCTACACCTGTGAGACTTTGTTACTCACCATTTGTGGGAAATTTAATTAGCCAATTGTGGCTTTCCCACTTACCCATTTTTCTGGCACTGTATACCTGTGTGTGCTACTATAAATTTTTAACACGGGTTTCAGTGATTTTGGGGCATGAATTTTTATGACTATATTTCATGCTGTACACATAGTTGTCTTTACAAAAATCTTTGTCTGTGCTATCTGTGTTTTACAGATTCATGTTTTTATATGTACTTAATAAAAATTGATTATATTTTGTCTATAAATACTCCGTTCTTCTCCTGATTTATTAGCTAAGATCAACATTGTTATGGGGAAATGTCGTGGTATGTGGTAATGTAGATCAGGCTTTAGTACAAGATACATGATTTCATGATTCAGTTACAAATATGTGTAGGTTGCAGTTTATATCTAAGCTGGAAAATGCTTTAAAAAGAAGATTTTTATCATTATGTTTTTGCAAATCAGTAGTACATGCGAATGTATATGCCTTTCTTATATTTTTTATTTGTAAAAGGTGGCATCTTACTCATCTTTTATCAGCCAATAATTTCCATACCCTAGAATCATAGAATGTTATAGTTGGAGTGGACCTCCAGGGTCATCTGGTCCAACCCCCTGCTCAATGCAGGATTCACTAAACCATCTCAGACAGATGTCTGTCCAGCCTCTGTTTGAAGACTTCCATTGAAGGAGAACTCACCACCTCTAATGGCCGCCTGTTCCACTCGTTAATCACCCTCACTGTCAAAAAGTTTTTTCTAATACCTAATCTGTATCTTCTCCCATTCAGTTTCATCCAAATGCTTCTAGTTTTTCTTTGTGCAAATGAGAATAAAGCTGATCCTTCTACAATGTGACAGCCCTTGAGATATTTGTAGACAGCTATTAAGTCTTCTCTCAGTCTTCTCTTTTGCAAGCTAAACATTCCCAAATCCTCTAACCGTTCCTCGTAGGTCATTGTTTTCAGACCGGTCTCCATTTTGGTCGCTCTTCTCTGAATTTGCTCCAGTTTCTTCATGTCTTTTTTAAGATGTGGTGCCCAGAACTGGACACAGTATTCCAGATGAGGTCTGACTAAGGAGGAGTAGAGGGGGATAATTACTTCATGTGATCTAGACTATATGCTGGCTGTAAAAGTTCAGGAGCCTCTCAAGTCATCTGTCTAGTTTAAAACAGTAAGTGGTAGACATGGATATAGGGTGGGAGGGGGATGCAGCTGAAATGATTAGGCATAGTAAGAGAGGAAAGGACAGCAGTATAGAGGGAGACATTTGATTGACTAAGAGCACACTTCACAGGTGTGACATCACACCTGCTAGAGGTGGCCCATTCAACAAAGTTGGAGAGAGAAAATGCACCTTCACAGAAACCAAAAGTGGTAGAAAAAAGACCTAAAATATTCAGGCTAAAAAGTTCTGATTAGAATTAGCTCTGATTAGAAAATCTGATTAGATTTGCCAATGGGCCAGGTCTACAGATGAGCGAGATGAAGTTATGTCAAATTTTAGGAAATTCGCTGAACATGGCAAAATCTATTAGTTTTGCAAGAATCACCAAAAGTGCCCATCGCTATTTCACACAAAACAGAAAATTTCATCAGCCAAAAAGGCTCACATGACCTCACATAACACAGCAGAGTATAGCACATCACATAGCCTGTATAAAAGCCAAGACAGGGAATGCAGCAGAATGCAGGAAATGAATCTGTTTAGTGAGAGGATGTCATCACAGCTCACAGCTTAGCAATAGAAATAGGGAGAAAAGGCCCCAAAACTTTGAATATACTGTACATATAGTATGTGTGAGACAGAACTACAGTGAAGAATGGTTTCAAGCAGCTTACCAATAGCTATATATGTGGAAGTCACTTTGACATTACCAAGTCTGTGTTTGCATTAAAGAGCTTGAAAGGGGTAGGATACTATCTTAGGAGACTTCAGAGTGTTACACAAGCTTTTTCAGGGCAACTGGAGTACCTTTTGAGATTTTTGTGAGAAAAATTTTCCGAAGCTGGCGAATTCAAATTTGAAAAGAATTGATCATTTTTTGCCATGTCTGATTTTGCAGTCAGTCAATCTCTATTCACTTGAATAGGGCTAAATACCTAGCCTGCCCCCAGATAAGAGTGGAGCTGTATCTAGAGGAAAGCAATCTTCAATCTCATAGAACACTGGTGAGGAAATAACTCTGATACTATTTATATTTTTAATTTTGTTGGCTGCTTTTTAGCCCTATGATTGATGCTTGGCTGCAAAGAAAATCCTAAGTAGTGATGAGCTAGCGTGCTCGTTTAACCCTTTCGCCCAGCACGCTCGGGTGCTTTCCGAGTATCTTCGGCATGCTCGTATATTAAGTTAGAGTCCCTGCGTCTGCATGATTTATGGCTGTTAGTCAGCCTCAACACATGCAGAGATTTCCTGTTTGTTAGGGAATCCTCACATGTGTTGAGGGACTGGAACTTAATATACGAGCACGCCGAAGATACTCGTAAAGCACTCGAGCGTGCTCGGCGAAAGGGTTAAACGAGCACGCTCTCTCATCACTAATCCTAAGTAGTCTGAAACCTACCTCCATGGCTCAGGCTGCCTACTTGTTTTATCGATGGCTCATGTTATTGCTCTTTTCTACTACCTTGCTTTATATTGCCTCTTATATTACTTGTTCAAATTGGACAACGGGCATAAACCCAGCTCACTGTATGTTTCTTGTACTAAAGACAATAGTTATCATAAACTGCAAGCAAATGAACCATAGATAAGGACAAAAATCATATAATTACCAAACTTAGGCCCCGAATCATCAAAGTGTTTACATCAGAAATCTGGCAAAGTGAGGTTGTGCAGGAATTTTGCAACTTTTGGCGTTTTCGGTCTAGTTTCAGCCATCTCCACCAAAAAAGACTGAGCTGGGTTGGAGAGGGGTGAGACAGGGTGTGCCAACACCCGGTTGTCACATCCGTGATGAGCGTTGGCGTGCTTCACCCCACAAATTTTACTCAAGTCTCTTTGTAAATCAGGAGCATTTGACCCCAACAAAGCTCCTCAATAAGACAAGATAATGCCGGTCTTCAAGAATCGGGGCCTTAATGCCTATTGAGCCCAACAAGGCACAATATTGGGGAATCCGGAATTATATTTAATCACATATTGTCATACTATTAAGATTTGCTGACAATATGGAGTTAACCTGAAATACTCTGAGCTATATGCCATTTTCTCTTCTAATTAAATTTATCCTATTCTTGGCTTCATACACTAGAAAAACAGTGCAATGTCATTTAAGTATGAAAATGTTACTTTAATTTGATGAAGTCGCTTTTACAGTTCTAAAGCAAACATAAGTCTGCAGACTGTAAAATATTTCTCATTAGATATAACCTTACTAACCAAGTCTGGCAGGAAATTTTTGCTGCATGGCTTCAGCTAAAGATACACTTATAATGCCATTTCCTCCTCTCCTTTCCTTACAGATAAGATTTTCTGTTTAAATTGCTATTTGCTATAATTGTCATATAACATCAGAGCATAAACACTTATTGTATGACATTGTATACCCCACAGCTGTATGTGCCCCTCATAGGTTGTCATGGAAAAAAAAATTATGTGGTGATGTGTACCATTTTTGCTCTTTTTTTTTGCCATGACTGACTATAGATTTCCTGATGCAATCTATACATTCCTTCCTATATTTTTTTTAATGGCCTTCAACTCAATCTCGAGCCATGGCAACTTGGTGGATGAACCATCTGTAGCAAGATCGATTTTGCGCAAGCCTAGCTATATCCATAAGGGTCTTTTCCGTCTTTATCTTGATAGTATTCCTCTTCGCTTGTTCCTTCTATTTTTCCGGACATAATATCCTTCTCAAGTGGTTGTTCTCTTCGTATGATGTGTACAAAGTAGGCAAGTCGTAGCTTGGTGATCCTTGCTTTGAGTGACATGTCTGGCTTGATTTGTTCCAAAATTGATTTTTGTCCTTCTTGCCATCCATGATAACTTCCTTCTCCAGTACCACATTTTGAAGGGGTCGATTCTTCTTCAGGCTTGTTTCTTTATAGTCCAGGTTTCGCATCAATATGTTACTACAGAAAAGACCAGACTATGTGCAAGCCGTGTCTTTGTCGCCAGTGAAATGTTGGTCCATTTGAAGACGTTGCCCAGTGACTTCATTGTCGGTTTGCCCATAGCTGTTCTCCTATTGACTTCCAGTGTCGTTGCTGCATCTTGAGTGATCAACGATTATCGATACCTTCATATACAGTAAAAAAATGTTTACCTCAAGTATACTTTCCAGGCAAGACAATAAAAGGACTCCTTTTTGACATATGTCAGGTTTAAAGGGGTCTATAGACCCATTTAGGGAAATACAGAGTTTAAAGAATAAGGACACCTTTAGTGGCTTCTACAGCCTCTATGTATCCCAGTACATAGTAGCTTCCAGGATGAGTTACCAGTCATTCTTCATCCTACATAGAACCTGTAGAAATCATATAATGCATTTTTTTGTGAAACCATATTTAAAAATATTTTTACCAAAAATACATACATTTTAGTTAATAAAATAATTCCAAAAAAATGCCCAATCACTAGCAAAGTAAAAGATGCACAGCAAATTGTGGACATGCTGTGGATTTTGAAATCTGCAAAGTGTGATTATTAATACTTCTACATTGTGTGAACACAACCTTATGAAAATTAGGATGTGATCTCTATGGAAAAAAGTTGTATGACAATTACAAGAATTCTTGTGTTCATCACATGTTGCCCTCACGTTTTTCCCCTATAGGGAAACCTTGAGATCTTTATCAGTTGTATTAGCCTATTATATTACTTGATGGATTTGCCCTAGACATGTGGTCCCACATCTAGTTGGGGGAAAGGAGGCCTCATTAATCACTGTGTCTTTAGGCGACAACTAGTCTCTTGCGATTTGTATATCTTCGCCTACAGCTGGCCATTGTTCTGAAGTCAGTTTAAAGTTCCTAATTTGGAAAGATTTTGATAATCACAGCAGACTCTGTGTAACTTGGCAAGTTATTCTACACTTCTGTGGCCCGGCAATGGTCACTAGGGAAGTGATTCATTGTGTTCGTATTGTTTTACTTATGATGCAATTTGTATATCACAGTAATGTAGATATCAGTCATTACTGTAGATTTACGGACTTCTGCACTCTACATTTTTCTTTGTTATTAAAACTTTAAAACTGCTGTGCTCCTGAGGTTGCTAAATAAAATATTATCGGCTATGGATACCAATCATCCAATGCCATTATTTATTATACCATTCTAAGGAACGTCCAATATTTTGTGTATTCCGTTTCAGTATTGGCAAATCCCATAGCTGAAACTTTTCATTTACAAGACATAGCTATCAGATGGACAAATATTTGGTCAACATGATCTCTGAGAACAGATTATTTGCTGGGGGTGAACAGAAGATTGGGCAAATATTTTGTTCTCATGACAGATGTCAATGAGGGTCTCTGGGAATGCCACTATGCATTTTACACAGTGGGTTCATCTGACTGATGTGGAGGATCATCTTAAAGAGGACCTGTCACTTGCTCAAAAATTTTTAATAAGTACCTTGTAAAAATCCATGAGATCCCCTGATTCTGCTGCTTTTTTCCATTTTTGCTGAGTCACTCCATTGCAGAGATATTCAGACTTGTTTCCTCTGGAAAGCAGTATGTGAAATCTTTGCAGTCCAACTGGGCATATGTTTACAGTCTTCTCTGGGAATGTGTACTTCCATCCCTCCCGACTAGATGCTGCTAATCACAGCTCGGCAGGTGAACTATCAGTCTCTCAGTCTCAGACACTGCCAAACTATGATTGGCAGCATCTGGGAGGGGTAAAAGACCCCCAGAGAAGACTCTGAAGAAACTGCCAGTTGGACTGCAAACCAGAGATTTCACATACTGTACTTCAGATGAAACAAATGTCAATATTTCCGCAAAGGGGTGTCGCAATGCAAAATGGAACAGTGCGATAGAGCCTGGAGAACTTAGAATTTTTTTTTAGCAGGAAAACTTTAATTGAAGCAGTTGACATTATAGACTTCAGAACAGTACAGCAGTTACAAGCACAGAATACACATTGTCAACAAATACACTGTTATTAGTGATGAGCGAGTATGTTTTGGTTCAAAGTTTGGCCAATTTTTCGGACTGACTGACCTTCATTTTTTAAGTAATGATGGCCACTCGTTTTTCTTTACTTAGAATTTGTATTATGGCAAGAAAAAAGCAGCTAACAGTCTATTCAGTAGGACTATCAGCTGTGTATCCACCAGACTTCTGCACAACACAACTGATGGTCCCAACCCCATTTATAAGGCAAGAAATCCCACTTATTAAACCTGACAGGGCACACCTGTGAAGTGAAAACCATTTCCAGTGACTACCTCTTGAAGCTCATCAAGAGAATGCCAAGAGTATGCAAAGCAGTCATCAAAGCAAAAGGTGGCTACTTTGAAGAACCTAGAATATAAGACATATTTTCAGTTGTTTCACACTTTTTTGTTAAGTATATAATTCCACATGTGTTAATTCATAGTTTTGATGCCTTCAGTGTGAATGTACAATTTTCATAGTCATGAAAATACAGAAAAATCTTTAAATGAGGCGTGTCCAAACTTTTGGTCTGTACTGTATATATATATACACCCACTTTATTTATTAGCTATTGAAACAGTTCTACGCCCGGGTGGCGAGCATTTTTATTGGTATATGTTCTCCCATGCTGGTATGTGCTGCCCCCCTCCTGGTGTTTGTGCTGCTCCCATCCTGTCCCCACCATCCTATCCTGGTATGTATGGTACCCCTCATCCCCATCCTGGTATGCATGGCACCCCTCATCCCTATCTTAATATGCATGGCACCCCTCATCCCTATCCTGGTATGCATGGCACCCTTCATCCCTATCCTGTAATGCATGGCACCCCTCATCCCTATCTTGGAATGCATGGCACCCCTCACCTCCAATCCTGGTATGCATGGCATCCCTCACCCCCAATCCTGGTATGCATGGCACTCCTCAACCCCAATCCTGGTAGGCATGGCACCCCTCATCCCCAATCTTGGTATGCGTGGCACCCCTCACCCCCAAACCTGGTATGCGTGTCACCCCTCATCCCCAATCCTGGTATGTGTGGTTCTCCTCATCCCTATCCTGGTTCTCCTCATCCCTATCCTGGTACACCAGCCCTCATCCTTATCCTGGTATGTATGGTATCCCTCATCCTGGTATGCATGGCCCCTCATCCGAATCCTGGTATGCATGGCACCCCTCATCCTCAATCCTGATATGCATGGCACCCCTCATCCTCAATCCTGATATGCATGGCACCCCTCAACCCCAATCCTGGAAGGCATGGCACCCATCGTCCCTAATCCTGGTATGCATGGCTCCCTCATCCCCAATCCTGGTATGCATGGCTCCCTCATCCCCAATCCTGGTATGCATGGCACCCCTCATCCCCAATACTGGTATGCATGGCTCCATCATCCCCTATCCTGGTATGCATGGCACTCCTCATCACTATCCTGGTATGCATGGGCCCCTCATCCCCAATCCTGGTATACATGGTACCCCTCATCCCTATCCTGGTATGTATGGTACTCATCATCCTGGTATGCATGGCACCCCATCCCTCATCCTGGTATGCATGGTACCCCTCATCCCTATTCTGGTATGTATGGTACCCCTCATTCTGGTATGCATGGCACCCCTCATCCCAATTCTGGTATGTATGGCCTCCTCATCCCAGAAACCTGGTATGCATGACACCCAATCCCTCATCCTAGTATGCATGGCACCCCTCATCCTTATCCTGGTATGCATGTTACCCCTCATCCCTATTCTGGTATGCATGGTACCCCTCATCCTGGTATGCATGGCACCCTATCCCTCATCCTGGTATGCATGGCACCCCGCATTCCTATCCTGGTATGTATGGTACCCCTCATCTCTATTCTGGTATGCATGGCACCCCTCAACACCCCAATCCTGGTATGCATGGTCCCATCACCCCCCCATCCTGGTATGCATGGTCCCCTCACCCCCCAATCCTGGTATGCATGGTCCCCTCATCCCCCAATAATGGTATGTGTGGTACCCCTCATCCTGGTATGCATGGTCCCCTCACCCCCCAATCCTAGTATGCATGGTCCCCTCACCCCGCAATCCTGGTATGCATGGTCCCCTCACCCCCCAATCCTGGTATGCATGGTCCCCCTCACCCCCCAATCCTGGTATGTGTAGTACCCCTCATCCTGGTATGCATGATCCTCTCACCCCCCAATCCTGGTATTCATGGTCCCCTCAACCATCCTTATCCTGGTATGCATGGTACTCCTCATCCCTATTTTGGTATGCATGGTACCCCTCATCCTGGTATGCATGGCACCCCATCCCTCATCCTGGTATTTTTGGTACTCCTCATCCCTATTCTGGTATGCATGGCACCCCTCACCCCCCAATCCTGGTATGCATGGTCCCCTCACCCCCTATCCTGGTATGCATGGTCCCCTCACCCCTCAATCCTGGTATGCATGATCCCCTCACCCCCCATCCTGATATGCATGGTCCCCTCATCCCCCAACAATGGTATGTGTGGTACCCCTCATCCTGGTATGCATGATCCCCTCACCCCACAATCCTGGTATGCATGGTCCCCTCACCCCCCAATCCTGATATGCATGGTCCCCTCAACCCACAATCCTGGTATGTGTGGTACCCCTCCATCCTGGTATGCATGGTCCCCTCACCCCCCAATCCTGGTATGTATGGTCCTCTCACCCCACAATTCTGGTATGCTTGGTACCCCCTCATCCCCCCAATCCTGGTATGTGTGGCCCCCTCACACCCCAATCCTGGTATGTATGGCACCCCTCATCCCTTTCACGCTGTACACACATGCAAAAAAATAAACACTTATACACACATTTCCTCCCTGTGCTCCAGGGCTGCTGTGTCCTGTTCTGCCGGAGACCGGGGGTGGAGTGCAGCGCCGGAGTACGCGTGTGCCCATAACGCGCTGTCCGGCGCCATATTGCTGAAGACACAGTGCAAATGTGTCTTCAGTAAAATGGCGCCGGATAGCGCTATGCGCATGCGCCGATCCAACGCCTCACTCCTGCCCCAGTCTCCGGCGAAGAGAGGCGCCGCAGCAATGCTCCTCCTGGTCAGGTAAGTATGTAAGGATGGCATCGGAGATCGCGGTATGCGTTCAGTGTCTACGCATACCGTGATCTCCGGCGCCATACACACTCCTCTTACCTGTAACGCCTGGATGCGGTCTTCTGTCTGGAGCCAGACTGCCCAGGCGTGTCGCGCTTGCGCAGTCTATAAAGGCTTCAGACAGAGACACGCATCTCCCGCATCTATATATAGATAGATGGCCTAAGTAAATATGTCATCTTTAAGATTAGCCGTTTTAGAGATCATTTCATCTTCAACTTGCTTAACGGTTTACAATAACAGTAATTTTGACATGGGGTGCTCAAACGTTTACATGCCACTGTACCTCAGTCCCTGTTTTTTAAGCCCAAACCATTCCAGAAGTTGCATTTTCCTCAAAAAGGGTTATTCCAAATAGGAGTATATTTTGATTAATCTCTCATTCATTCTTACAAGCCCACCATGTTTTATGCATAAGAAAGAAGATAGGGAAATCCCATGAAATGTCCTTAAATTTATTCCAAGAGGTCTAGCAAATTTGCACTCCCCTTGAAATATTTCAAACCTACAGTCCCCGTGTCTTAAATCCCTTCTAAAGCCCATCGTCTAAAATGTTGGAATTGGGAAGCTAGAAAGTACCCCCAAGTATGTGGAAGTGCTAAACCTCCTTAATCTTTTGGTATCTGTAATTTTTTGAGTTTCATTCTTGGAATACCCCGTTTCCAGACTAGGTCTCTGAAAATATTATGCATTTTCCTTAATCAATATTTAGGTATGCAGACCGGAGAGTTGTGAAGGGCATAAAGAAGACACATTTTGATGACACTGATTCTGCTCAGAGCCGATAGTGGTTGTTTCCCCCAGGCACTAACGTTTACTCCTTGATTTGATTACCGGGGGTTCAGATTTAAAGGGATGTAATCATTAGTCTCCCCTTCATATCCATCCTATGCAGGGGGAGTAGTGCGGATTTTAACTAGTGTATAGTTTAGTTCGGAGAAGTTCCCAAATTTACCTATCATTATTTCCATTATAATGGGAAGGGAAGTACTATAATTATTAATAAACAATAACAGGTCATCAGCATACAGGGAAACCCTTTCTTCCTTATCTCCATATTTAAACTCTCCTTGCCCTGGGTGCTTCCGAGTAATGCAAGCCATTCTATTGCAAGAGCAAATAGTAGGGGAGAAAGCGGAACCCTGTCTCGTGCCCCTAAAAAGTTCAAAACTGTCAGAGATGCCTCTATTGGCCCTCAGTCTAGGGGTCGGAGCTTTATATAATAGCATAATCCACGTAATGAACTTACGGCCAACGCCCATCTCTTTTAGCACAACCCAGATATATTCCCACTCCACACTATTAAAGGCTTTTTTAGCGTATAGCGAAATGACAGCCTTATGACTAGAATCTGCTTGTGTCCCTTGTAGATTAATGAAAAGTCTCTGTAAATGAATGGCTGTAGATTTTGAGGGCATGAACCCCGCTTGATCAGGATGAATTACTGAGGTGGAGACCGAGCTCAGGCATTTTGTGATTATTTTGGCCAGTATTTTAACATCCGATATCAACAAAGAAATGGGTCTATACGAGTCAAATAGCTCTTTATCCAGCCCCTCTTTACGCAAAACCACAATTATTGGCCGATACAGGGATTTTGGCACCTACCTGGACAGGAAAATACCATTTATCATTTCTGAGTAATGCTGCATTAGTTCCCCATCAAACAACCTATAAATTTATATTGGGAGACCATCTGACCCCATGGCTTTGACCCCGAGAGATATAGGCCATTTCAGGGGAACCATCCTCCTCCATTTCCTCCCCGCATATCGGGATTCTGTTGGAGACTTATTTAAGGATCCCTGAATTTTCCCTTCCGGCTTTTGGCTCCTTGATGTTGGATATTGTGCTCTGTGGGTGAACTGCTCCAGCCTGGGCTACCTCCCCACTAATATCCCTCTGTCTCCTCACACAGGGTGAATGGGTACCCTCCTGAAGTCTCAGCTGTGCTGAACCTTCCGCCCTGCCATATCTTTTGTTTCAGGTCAATTTGCTTCCCCTCTGGCCAAAGACCCCATGTCAACCTGAAGTCCTACTCACCCTCAGCAGGGATAGTGCCAGAAGTAAGGGACAAAACTTTCACCTTCTTTTGTGTGATTATCCAGCAGGGGCACCCTCTTTATGTTACGATCAAGGTCCCCTGTGGCCAAACTATCTCCCTTGCTGCCAGTCCACACACTTTCTTTTTATCTTTGCCGCCCATGGCAGCAGGAGTATAGCGGCTCTAGGACCCAGCGGCATCTCACTCTCCCTCCTGAACAGTAGACAAGAGAGCTTTCACCGCTACTAAATCAGAGACTACAGGACCGTCCACACCCCTAGATTACCAACGATGAGGGTATGTACTGTCGGAGTGTCTGCTCACGTGTCCCTCTTCTCCTGTTAACCTCAAAATGGCTGTCATCTTCACCTCAGCAGGCAGTGAGCTGGAATTTTTCGGCAGGCGCAAAGGCCGTCTTCCTGCCCCATCAGCAGCCTCTCTCAGCCCAGCATAGTCTTCTCACCCACATATAGGCTCAGCCTGGACGGGAGAGGATTATTAGGCAGGTTATAAATCAGGATGATGATGGGCGCTCTGTTCCAATGCGACCGCTCAGCCCGACAGCGTAGCCATGCCCAAAACCTAAGAATTTTTAAAAGGTATTTGAATCATTTTTTGGAGCAAGTGACAGATCCTTTTTAACCAATAATTTGTCGGTGGGTGGGGTAAACTACAAAAAACTTAGCTTTCATATAAGAATTATTTTGGCAGATTTATCAAGGTATTTATGCACAAATACAGAGTAATTTCACTATTCATATGATTTTGTATTATGTACAGTACAGACCAAAAGTTTGGACACACCTTCTCATTTAAAGATTTTTCTGTATTTTCATGACTTTGAAAATTGTACATTCACACTGAAGGCATCAAAACTATGAATTAACACATGTGGAATTATATACTTAGCAAAAAAGTGTGAAACAACTGAAAATATGTCTTATATTCTAGGTTCTTCAAAGTAGCCCCCTTTTGCTTTGATGACTGCTTTGCACACTCTTGGCATTCTCTTGATGAGCTTCAAGAGGTAGTCACCGGAAATGGTCTTCACTTCACAGGTGTGCCCTGTCAGGTTTAATAAGTGGGATTTCTTGCCTTATAAATGGGGTTGGGACCATCAGTTGTGTTGTGCAGAAGTCTGGTGGATACACAGCTGATAGTCCTACTGAATAGACTGTTAGAATTTGTATTAAGGCAAGAAAAAAGCAGCTAAGTAAAGAAAAACGAGTGGCCATCATTACTTTAAGAAATGAAGGTCAGTCAGTCCGAAAAATTGGGAAAACTTTGAAAGTGTTCCCAAGTGCAGTTGCTAAAACCATCAAGCGCTACAAAGAAACTGGCTCCCAGGAAAGGAAGACCAAGATTCACCTCTGCTTCTGAGGATAAATTTATCCGAGTCACCAGCCTCAGAAATCGCAGGTTAACAGCAGCTCGGATTAGAGACCAGGTCAATGTCACACAGAGTTCTAGCAGCAGACACATCTCTTCAACAACTGTTAAGAGGAGACTTTGTGAAGCAGGCCTTCATGGTAAAATAGCTGCTAGGAAACCACTGCTAAGGACAGGCAACAAGCAGAAGAGACTTGTTTGGGCTAAAGAACACAAGGAATGGACATTAGACCAGTGGAAATCTGGGCTTTGGTCTGATGAGTCCAAATTTGAGATCTTTGGTTCCAACCACCGTGTCTTTGTGCGACGCAGAAAAGGTGAACGGATGGACTCTACATGCCTGGTTCCCACCGTGAAGCATGGAGGAGGAGGTGTGATGGTGTGGGGGTGCTTTGCTGGTGACACTGTTGGGGATTTATTCAAAATTGAAGGCATACTGAACCAGCATGGCTACCACAGCATCTTGCAGCGGCATGCTATTCCATCCGGTTTGCGTTTAGTTGGACCATAATTTATTTTTCAACAGGACAATGACCCCAAACACACCTCCAGGCTGTGTAAGGGCTATTTGACCAAGAAGGAGAGTGATGGGGTGCTACGCCAGATGACCTGGCCTCCACAGTCACCAGACCTGAACCCAATCAAGATGGTTTGGGGTGAGCTGGACCGCAGAGTGAAGGCAAAAGGGCCAATAAGTGCTAAGCATCTCTGGGAACTCCTTCATGATTGTTGGAAGACCATTTACAGTGACTACCTCTTGAAGCTCATCAAGAGAATGCCAAGAGTGTGCAAAGCAGTCATCAAAGCAAAAGGTGGCTACTTTGAAATACCTAGACTATAAGACATATTTTCAGTTGTTTCACACTTTTTTGTTAAGTATATAATTCCACATGTGTTAATTCATAGTTTTGATGCTTTCAGTGTGAATGTACAATTTTCAAAGTCATGAAAATACAGAAAAATCTTTAAATGAGAAGGTGTGTCCAAACTTTTGGTCTGTACTGTATGTTCTATGCAAAGGGACATCAATTGTATTTTTGGAGGGGGTCATATAGAATAAAGAAATTTGATTCATTTTTAGAAAATGAAATGGTGAATTATAAATCTATTACAAGATGAATAATTTGATAATATAACACTATACGGAGCACTATGGGGTGGCACATGAAGTGCCTGCTGCTTGGTTATATGGAGCCAGGGGGACTCTGTATAAAAATATACAACCTCTGCGGTCATGTATCTGCTGTATGAATGACTAAAATAATACAACCCCATAGGAAAAAAGATGGGACGCTGTGTAAAATGAAAAGAAAACTAGAATGCAATGATTTGGAAATCTCTTATAGACATATTTTTTACACAATAGAACACGTATGAGAAGTTGAGCATTATACATTTTTCCATTTCATTTGAAAAATTAACTCATTTAGAGATTGATGGCAGCAATACATCTTAAAAAAGTTGGGACTGGGTTAACAAAACGCTGGAAAATTAAGTGGTACTAATGAAAAAAAGCTGGGGGGTTAACTTTCAACTAAGTCACATGAATGTGTAGAATAAGAGCATATTATAGAGGCAGAGTCTCTCAGAAGCAAAGGTGGTTAGAGGACACCAATCTGTGAACAACTGCATTTAAAAATTGTGGAACGATGTAAGAAAAAAGTGTCCCTCAATGTAAAATTGCAAAGACTTTGAATATTGCATCATCTACAGCACATAATGTCATCAAAAGATTCAGAGAATCTGGAGAACTCTATGTACAAAAGAGAGAAGGCCGACGGGCAATATTGAATTTTCTTGACCTATGGGGCCCGCAGGCAGCACTGCATTAAAAATGGGCATAATTCAGTCATGGAAATCACTGCATAGGCTCAGGAATATTTCCAAAAATCATTGTGTGTGAACCCAGTTCATAGTGTAGTCCACAAATGCTAAAAGTTAAAGATCTATCATGCGAATATAAAGTAATATATCAACACTATTCAGAAATGCTGCTGTCTTCTCTGGGACAAAGCACATTTTTACTGTAATGGACTCAAGCAAAATGGAAAACTGTTCTGTGGTCCAGATGAATTAAAATTTAAAATTATTTAAGGAAACTATGGACACCGTGTCCTGTTTACTCAAGAGGATAGGGACCATACAGCTTGTTTTCTGCGCACAGTTCAAAAGCCTGCATCTCTGAGGGTATGGAATTGTATTAGTGCCTATGGCATGAGCAGCCTACACATCTTGAAAAGCACTATCAATACTGAGCATTATATAGAAGTTTTAGAACAATATATGCTCCATCCAGACAATGTCTATTTCAGGGAAGGCCTTGCATATTTCAGCAAGACAATGTTAAACTACATACTGCATCTATCACAACAGCATGGTTTCACAGAGCAAAAGTTGGGTCGATGTACTGGCCTTTTTGCAGTCCTGACCTTTGACTTATAGACTGATAGAAAACATTTGGCACATTATGAAACTGAAAATTCAGTAAAGAAGACCCAGGACTGTGGAGCAATGGGAATCCTATGTCATGTCGCGGCGCTCCACGCTGCCCTACTCACCACGCTTCTCCTCGCATCAGGCCGGCTTGCAGAGTTTTGACTCTTACAGCTCTGCAGGAATTTAACCCTGCTGTGTCCCGCAGCGATTAGGTTACCCGGCCTGCTAGTGTCCAGTTGGTGCCCATGTGTTTTGTTTCTCCTGTTGTTGACCCGGCTTGTTTACTCGTTTGACCTCTCCGCTCCTAAACTTGGCTACATTTCCTAATTTTGTGCTGTCTTCCCCTGACTTCAAACCATCTTACCTCGTCTCTGTCTTTGCCCTCTTGCACCTTGTACTCGTGCCTCTTACCTCCCAGTCAGCTAGTGCAGACATGGGGACTGCACTGGAGTGGAACCTGGTGACTACCTACAACCCAGCCTATCCGCAAGATCTAGTGAAAACACGGTAGACACCTAGATACGGACCTCCAGGATAAGCCCGGCCGGTTGTGCAGTGGGTCCACATCCTCCAGCGTTACACAGTCAGTGTGTATCAGCACTACATGTCTGAAAGAAGGAGACAAAAAAGGTGAAACAGAGCCATTTCTACCATTGTGTAGCATCTCCTCTTCTTTTTACACCAGTCTGTGAATGTCTGGGAAGTGCGTTCCTCTCCCAAAATGCAGAAATGGTCTCCTCACTTCCCAGACATTCATAGACTGGTGTAAAAAGAAGAGGGGATGCTACATAATGGTAGAAATGGCCCTGTTTCACCTTTTTTTTTTTAGATATGTTTTTGTGATCTATGTTTTTTTGGGAATAAAATATGGTGATTTCCAAATCATTGCACTTTTTATCTTTACTTTTTACACAGCGTCCCAATTTATTTTAGAATTGGGGTTGTACATTGCTGGTCATTTTATCTTGTGTCCCTAAGGGCAATAGTGCAGCATAATTGCACGATACTGTGTTTCCAAGCATAAAGTGGTGTTATAATGTCTTATTTTGTTATTTTGTCATTTTTTCTAAAGAACCTGTACACAAATCATCATTAGAGATAAGAATCATCTGAAAGTGTTTTCATCCTGTGCTGCGTGTAAATCATCAGCTCGGGCTATATATGGTTACTGTTTAGTAACACGGACTGGCCGTCAGCACAAAGATGCTCGTTATTTTTATGACCCTATAACAGGCACTTCTTCTTTTAATTAGGTCAGCGTGGACATGGAAATGTTAACATGCTCCAATTTATCGTGTTTTGGTATGTTACCTGTTTTAACAGCTGTTATTTTGAGAATAGTTTATATGTCTGTCTGGGGGAGAGCTAGGACACACAACCTACTAAAGCTGCATTTCGTATGTCAACAGCTATGGAAGAGCCAAGATTACCAGCAGCCATAGGCAAATTTTGCTAAATAAACATAAAAGAAAGAATAAGTTTTTTTCTCCAAGAAACAGTGCCGGTCTTACCTTTAGGCTATGGTCACACTATCAGTATTTGATCAGTATTTCACATGAGTATTTGAAAGCAGAAACCAGTAGTGGGTCAAAAACAACTATACTTTTCCTCTGATTGTTCCTCATCTGGTTTTGGCTTACAAATACTAATGTAAAATACGCACTAAATACTAATAGTGTGACTGTAGCCTTAGGCTGGGCCTAGTATTGCTGTCTACCCTTGTTCAATTAAATGTGGCTGAGCCGCAGTACCAGACACAACCCTTAAACAAGAGTGGCACTGTTTCTGAAAGTATAAAGCAGGTTTTTTTTTCTAGTCTTAAGTATTCCCTTTAAAAGGAGTTGTCTGGGACTATTTGATTTTTTGCTATGGGCTTAAGAACTAACAGGCGGGTTATTGCTAACTATTTGCCTGCTCTACCCAGCGCAGATCTCTGCCTGCTGGCACAGAGTGGTCATGTTGACCCCACGTCACGTCGACAGAGCTGCAGCATCTCTTGCATTGTGCTCTGTTGATGGAGCAGGACTGCCGATGTCATGCTAATTGACAGCTGTCAAATCCTATAGCTACCTACGGGGTAGCCGGCTGTCAATCAGCATGACGAGACTGAAGACCAGATCCACTGCAGAGGTGGCTGGCACCTTTAATGTGTCTCAGCATCAAGTACAAAGAATTTAAAAAAGATTTGAAGAGAGTGGAGATGTGTTTGATAAGCCCAGGTCCGGCGGACCCCGCAAGACAACTGCTCAGGAGGAACGTTTGTAGGTTAGAAAATCCCAAGCAAGCCCCTCTTCCACTGCAGCAGAGCTCCAACAGGCCTGGTCACCTCAAGTCCCTGTGTCAACTAGAACAGTTTGTAGGATTCTGTCTCGAAATGGCCTCCATGGTTGAATCAGTGCCCAGAAGCCAGCACTAAACAAAAGGCAAATAAAAAGCATTTGCAAAGTCCCACAGCCTGCTAAACAGATGGACGCTGGAAAAGTGGCAGAAGGTGGATTTCTCTGATGAATCTTCAGTAGAATTACACCACAGCCGTTGCAAATACTGCAGGAGACCTACTGGAGCCCCTATGGATCCAAAATACACCCAGAAAACAGTTACATTTGGTGGTGGAAAGATCATGGTCTGGGGTTACATTCAGTATGGGGGTGTACGAAACATTTGCAAGGTGGAAGGCAATATCAATAGCCTAAAATATCAAGAAGTATTAGCTACCTCTTACATTCCAAATCATAAAAGGGGTCAAATTCTGCAGCAGGATGGTGCTCCATCTTATACATCCATCTCTACAACAAAGTTCCTCCAGGCAAAAAAGATCAAGGTGCTCAAGGACTGGCCAGCCCAGTCACCAGACATGAACATCATTGAGCATGTTTGGGGTAGGATGAAAGAGGAAGCTTGGAAGACAAAACCAAAGAATCCAGATGAACTCTGGGAGGCATGCAAGACTGCATTCTTTACTATTCCTGATGACTTCATTAATAAATTGTATGAATCAATGTTGAACCGCATGGATGCAGTCCTTCAAGCTCATGGAAGTCACACAAAATATTAAATATGACTAATAGCACCACAACTTCATTCACCAATGTTATGCAACATATACTTGTATTTTAAGATAATTATTTGCTTGATTATCACATTACTTTCTGTGGGTGACAAAACTTTTGTCTTGCCAAAATCTGACCATTCTGTGTTCATTAAATGATCAATATTTCAGCATTGATGCCAACTTATTTTCTTAACCTATACCAAATTTGGGAGGGTTTCAGCTTTCAAAAGAGTAATTTATAAAACCAATGGATGAATTTAATGTCAGATTATAAGCTTATTTAGATAACATGATAAGCGACATAACTTCTGTCAGGGAGTGTAGTTAAATTTACTGAAATTGTCTATCCATTGATAAGCTGCACTCTTTGTAATATTCAGTCTAAAATAAGATTACTTTAAGGAGTTTTCTGGTTTCGTTTCAGAAAACCCTCATCTCTGGTCTGTAGTTTGCTTAAAAAAACAAAAAACCGTAACAGTATTTTACTCACTCTTCCCATGTCCAGCACGGAGTCTCCACCACTGCTCCCGGTGTATGTCATTGTCTGCAGCGCTGACGTCATGTGAACAGTGCTGAAGCCAAATCAGTGAGCTCAGCAACTGTCGTGACTCATGCGTTCTACTCTGGCATAGCCACTAAGCTCACTGATTGGCTGCAGTGCTGCCGAGGTGACGTCATCACTGCAGACAATAAGAGACACTGGGAGTAGTGGAGATTCAGTGCTGGACCAACGGAGGTCGAGTATATCACACAAAAACAAAATGCCGCTGAGGGACAAGGGTTTTCCAAAACCGGAAAACCCCTTTAAACATTACATTCCTTACTAAAGAAGTCAATGACTTGCTAGAGGACTGTTTCACAAATTTTTCTTCTCACTTAACACATTTGGAATTATATACTTAACAAAAAAGTGTGAAACAACTGAAAATATGTCTTATATTCTAGGTTCTTCAAAGCAGCCACCTTTTGCTTTGATGACTGCTTTGCACACTCTTGGCATTCTCTTGATGAGCTTCAAGAGGTAGTCACCGGAAATGGTCTTCCAATAATCTTGAAGGAGTTCCCAGAGATGCTTAGTGACGCGCCCCTGGGCCTGTGCTGAGTAGCGTTGCGCACGCGGGAGCCTACCCGGAGCCGGATCTGATAGGGGTAGTAGTCTCGTGGCGGTGACCCGGTCCGTGCCCAGGGAGTCAAGCTGAGTGGCGGTATATTAGCAGTAGATGTAGGACGACTACGCCACCCGTTGAATGCAGCTATGGAGCTGCCGCTGCAGGGCAGACCGCTGAGGCCGGTGGAAGGATGGTGCAGCGTGGATGGTATAACCCCCAACGGGAGGGGTATGGCCTCAGGGCAGCCGACGTGGATGATGGGGGTAGTAGGAACCACTCAGAGACGATGCGGTGTAGTTCAGGGTCTTTACTGGTGACAAAGATAGACCCTCCCGGAGTACTGGCTAGCGGTCGGGGCCTGGTCAGTCCTTGAGCAGATGGGATCTCCCCTGGCCAGGCGGAGTTATAGGCCTCCCCAACTAATTGTACTCTTCTGGCTACCTTGCTAGAGGCGGGTAAAAGTAGCCCACGTCCCTGAGTGTACCGTGTGGTGCTCACCCGTATGGCCGGTGACTCGGGGCCTTCTAGTGGCTTCCGCTCCACGACGGCGGTGCTGGTCCCACGCGTGTGACCGTGCCTTCGGGTTTCTTGGCCAGAGGACCTGAAATCCCCTGCCGGTCGGTTTCTGCTGCTGGGTAAGGATTAGCCCCCACAGCCTCGGACTCCGGGTCCGGTGGTAACTCTTCAATCAGGGCGAGCTCTACAGCTGCTAGCCCCTGATTCCTTTTAGCACGACTTCCCCAGAGCTCCTGATCTCTCTTTCCTATAGCTGCTTCTCTTCTTCTCAACTCTACTCACTAACCCTGCCTCAGCCCCAGCTTTATATAGGGGAAGTTCTTCCCCTCCCAGGACTGGGCAGGAGGTGTGGCATGCATAGGATTCCTGACCAAGAGACCTCCCACCTGCTCTCAGACATAACATTGCTATTACTGTGGAGACCAGACCCCTGGGGTGCCACACTTAGCACTTGTTGGCCCTTTTGCCTTCACTCTGCGGTCCAGCTCACCCCGAACCATCTCGATTGGGCTCAGGTCTGGTGACTGTGGAGGCCAGGTCATCTGGCGTATTACCCCATCACTCTCCGTCTTGGTCAAATAGCCCTTACACAGCCTGGAGGTGTGTTTGGGGTCATTGTCCTGTTGAAAAATAAATGATGGTCCAACTAAACACAAACCGGATGGAATAGCATGCCGCTGCAAGATGCTGTGGTCGTCATGCTAGTTCAGTATGACTTCAATTTTGAATAAATCCCCAACAGCGTCACCATCAAAGCACCCCCACACCATCACACCTCCTCCTCCATGCTTCACAGTGGGAACCAGGCATGTAGAGTCCATCCGTTCACCTTTTCTGCGTCGCACAAAGACACGGTGGTTGGAACCAAAGATCTCAAATTTGGACTCATCAGACCAAAGCACAGATTTCCACTGGTCTAATGTCCATTCCTTGTGTTCTTTAGCCCAAACAAGTCTCTTCTGCTTGTTGCCTGTCCTTAGCAGTGGTTTCCTAACAGCTATTTTACCATGAAGGCCTGCTGCACAAAGTCTCCTCTTAACAGTTGTTGAAGAGATGTGTCTGCTGATAGAACTGTGTGGCATTGACCTGGTCTCTAATCTGAGCTGCTGTTTTGATGGTTTTTGCAACTGCACTTGGGGACACTTTCCAAGTTTGCCCAATTTTTCGCACTGACTGACTTTCATTTCTTAAAGTAATGATGGCCACTCGTTTTTCTTTACTTAGCTGCTTTTTTCTTGCCATAATACAAATTCTAACAGTCTATTCAGTAGGACTATCAGCTGTGTATCCACCAGACTTCTGCACAACACAACTGATGGTCCCAACCCTATTTATAGGGCAAAAAAATCCCACTTATTAAACCTGCATGGCACACCAGTGAAGGGAAAATCTTTTCCGGTGACTACCTCTTGAAGCTCATCAAGAGAATGCCAAGAATGTGCAAAGCAGTCATCAAAGCAAAAGGTGGTTACTTTGAAGAACCTAGAATATAAGACATATTTTCAGTTGTTTCACACTTTTTTGTTAAGTATATAATTCCACATGTGTGAATTCATAGTTTTGATGCCTTCAGTGTGAATGTACAATTTTCATAGTCATGAAAATACAGAAAAATCTTTAAATGAGAAGGTGTATCCAAACTTTTGGTCTGTACTGTATATATATTATATATATATATATATATATATATATATATATATATATATATATATATATATATATATATATATATATATATATATACATACATACACACACACACACACACACACACACACACACACATATATACTTTAATTCTAACTTTCCCCTAAAAAATAAAAATTTAACATAAGTTGCCGAACCTTAAAATGCTACATTGAAAAGTAGCTACATATAGGTTCATGATTGGGAATGAAAACGCAGCATGTAGTATGTTCGTGAGGTGTACGTTGTATGGTTGATAAATTAAAATAGATAAAGATAAATGTCCTTTGCTGTGTTTTTGCTTTTGATTTTAGTGAAGGGAATCACAAAGCAATGAGGACCCTTGACGCGGGTTTCAAGCTTGTGTATTTTGGCCAAAATATCGACCAATACCTCATGCATATTATATATATTTTACTGCAGATTTTTTCATTTCTATGCAGGGTACAGCTAGGCCCATCAGTGTTGGCCTTGTAGACTATGGTGCCTGTCCCTGTGGGGTGCACTTAGTAGTCCTGGGCAGCCTGCCTCAATAGTATGAGCTTCATTAATAGGCTGTAAGCCAGACACTGTGAACTACATCTGTGTGACTGACGCCTTATACAAGCCTTATCTGTGCGCATTTCCAATACTAGGCAATCACCTTCTCCATGAATTGGTAAATTTGTGAGTGTTTGTTTCATCAGTATTTTGCACTTGTACGCCTCCGCCTATATCAAGGGGGAAGCTGCATCATGTAAGTGCATTGTGACCTGTGTTGGTAAATTTGGCTGCCTGCATTAAGCCATTATACTTTGGTGGCATGTATGTGGGTAATACTAGACTATTACAATAACAAAGCATGCAAAAGACTTATTTTTTTTACAATGTGCGCACTTTGTAAGATAAACAGTTGTACTTAAGTTTCTTAAAGGAAACTTGACAGGTCCTTCATGCCCTCCAACCCTAAACGGCTTCTTCACTTCTGGATATACGCAGTGAACCTCTGAAGATGAGAAGCGTACACCCGGCTTCAGAGGTGCAATGACGTGGGTGAAGAAAGCCTTGCGCATGCACTAGAATTGCAAAGAGCCACAGAGGGGCATGCTAACATTCTGAGTGGGTCGACTAGTCCGGGGAAACAAATGCCCCATCAACTAGTCCAAAGGCTACTTTGCATATGAAAAATGGACTTTAGAAAAACTTTTTTTAAACATGTGTTTAGGTGTCAAACACAATAAAGGGCTTGGAATGGAGGGCATGGGGGTCCTGTTAGGTTCCCTTTAATATGGAGATCTTTCTTTAGGAGGTAAAATAAAAAAAGAAAAAATGTAGTTTTACAATGCAGGAAGCACACTTTCTGTGACACATAAGCCTTGTATTGAATATTTTGTTTAAGTTGCAAAAATAGCACTGAGGGGTTTAATACTGCCCTCCTTGATTGCGATATGTAAAGAATAACAAAAAGTCTGTCACTGCAGTATATCACAGATCAATCAATTCAGTCACACTAAATGACTATTCATGCACAGAACTTCCCTATATACAGTGGGTACGGAAAGTATTCAGACCCCTTTAAATTTTTCACTCTTTGTTTCATTGCAGCCATTTGGTAAATTCTAAAAAGTTCATTTTTTTTCTCATTAAAGTACACTCTGCACCCCATCTTGACTGAAAAAAAAACAGAAATGTAGAAATTTTTGCAAATTTATTAAAAAAGAAAAACTGAAATATCACATGGTCATAAGTATTCAGACCCCTTGCTCAGATACTCATATTTAAGTCACATGCTGTCCATTTCCTTGTGATCCTCCTTGAGATGGTTCTACTCCTTCATTGGAGTCCAGCTGTCAACTATCACTGCAGCCCTCCACCAGTCGGGCCTTTATGGCAGAGTGGCCCGAAGGAAGCCTCTCCTCAGTGCAAGACATATGAAAGCCCGCATAGAGTTTTCTCAAAAACACATGAAGGACTCCCAGACTATGAGAAATTCTCTGATCTGATGAGATGAAGATAGAACTTCTTGGTGATTATTCTAAGCGGTGTGGAGAAAATCAGGCACTGCTCATCACCTGCCCAATACAATCCCAACAGTGAAACATGGTAGTGGCAGCATCATGCTATGGGGGTGTTTTTCAGCTGCAGGGACAGGACGACTGGTTGCAATTGAAGGAAACATGAATTTGGCCAAGTACAGAGATCTCCTGGATGAAAACCTTTTCCAGAGTGCTCTGGACCTCAGACTTGGCCGAAGGGTCCACCTTCCAACAAGACAATGACCCTAAGCACACAGCTAAAATAACAAAGGAATGGCTTCAGAGCAACCCTGTGACCATTCTTGACTGGCTCAGCCAAAGCCCTGACCTAAACCCAATTTAGCATCTCTGGAGAGACCTGAAAATGGCTGTCCACCAACGTTCACCATCCAACCTGATGAAACTGGAGAGGATCTACAAGGAAGAATGGCAGAGGATCCCCAAATCCAGGTGTGAAAAACTTGTTGCATCATTCCCAAGAAGACTCATGGCTGTACTAGCTCAAAAGGGTGTTTCTACTCAATACTGAGCAAAGGGTCTGAATACTTATGACCATGTGATATTTCAGTTTTTCTTTTTTAATAAATTGGCAAAAAATTCTACATTTCTGTTTTTTTCCAGTCAAGATGGGGTGCAGGGTGTACTTTAATGAGAAAAAAATAAACTTTTTAGAATTTACCAAATGGCTGCAATGAAACAAAGAGTGATAAATGTAAAGGGGTCTGAATACTTTCCGTACCCACTGTATTACTTGAATTTTTTCATTAGTATTCACAGACTGAGACCACCACTCCCATTTTCAATCAGCTTCAGCACTGAAAGTACTACAGCACAATCAATAGACTTTTTCTATCCCTAGGTGGAATGACCTGTGTGCTTTGACCTACACTGTACACAGCACAAAATGGCCTCTTTGGCCAGGCCCAATCCATTATTCTGTCTATGATAGTCCCCCTGATTGTCTGAACTAGACCATGTGATTTATGAGGAATGCCGACTGGTTGCAGGTGCACCTTTGGCCCATGCTCTGATTCTTTAACAGTGTGTGAAATGGCACCGCACATTTTTGGGGGCCGATCCTCGTAAATCAAATTGCAGTGTGCGAATTCAAGGGGACCTCCGAATTTAAGGAAATTTGGCTCAAAGTCAATCTTCTGTGGATCGATCCACTCAGCTCTAGTTTTCCCCATGTTTGTGTGGATTTCATCTGGGAACTTCAGTTTCTTCAATACTACAAAGACAAAGTGATAGGGAATTATATTGTGAGCCCCGAGTAAGTGAAGACAATATAAAATCCTTCTAAATATCTTGGCACTATGTAAGCAACTGACTTAAAAATAAATAAATCAATAAAATATATTCCATAGTGTTTAGCTGATTTCAATACATCTGAATATCTTTGATAGAAATATGTATTATGGCTCTCTCGCACCTGATTGATGACCTCTGTTCTAGGTCAATGTGAGAACACTGCACATTTCCATGCATCACTGGATGTGTTTCTCCAATGATGTCCTAAAAAGGAATTCAGCAAAGTTTTATAAATCATTTAAATGTTACTTATTACCATAATTCTTGGAAATAAGTGAATAACATGAATACTGGACTTTCTAAAAAGAACCAGGTCATGTTGGTACATGTTGGTAACTTATGCATTTTTCACGAGAACATTTTATTCCCCTGGCATGTAGTTCAGAGAAGCTATGGCGCCAGGCTACCTGTTCACCGCTTGTGATAATGATGTAGGAATGCGTTGTTTTTTTTTTAATTATTAAAATGAAGTGGCTACAATTTGCTCTTGTTAGTGGATGTGGCCACTGGAGAAAACGTAAAATGCTACAGTATAAATGCATGCAAAATAATATGAAAATCCTTGCTACTGACTAGAGATGAGCGAACATTTCAATGTTCGGTTTATGATCGTCGAATTTGCAATATTCATCGATTAATTTGTCAAACATTCGTCGAACATATCCGAACCCCATTGGATTCAATGGGAGGCAACACTAAACGCATACACAACACCTTCCAACAGGCCCAAAAGCTGCCAAAACAGATCAAATTAGGGGCAGACACCACCAAAGTGGCATCAATTCACTAGAGTAGAGATAGTATGAGGGTATGTGCCCACGATGCAGATTTTAAGCAGAAATTTCCTGAGCGTTTTTTCCTCTCCCTGGCAGAAAAAACGCAGGCAGATTTTACTTGCGGTTTTTCTGCCAGGGAGAAGCTTTTTTTCAAGCGCTTTTCCAAGCGATTTTAAGCATCACTTGGAAAAGGGCTTGACAAGTTGGTCACACAATATAAATCCATGCAACTAGCATGGATTTATATTGTGTAACCGAGATTTCTGCTTAAAAATACTGCACCTATAGTAAAAAAAAAAAAAAAAGAATTCTAAAGTAAAAAATAAAAAAAATATTCATACACACCTCTCTGGCGGTCCCCGGTCTGCTCCAGGTGGCGTCCTCTCTACTCGGCTGCCCGCTGTGTTCTGCTAGGACCTGCGGTGACGTCATTTAGTCAGCTGATGGTCACGCGACCATAACCTGACCGCTGATGTCAGCGGTCGCGTGACCATCAGCTGACTAAATTACGTCACCGCAGGTCCTATCAGTACACCGCGGGCCGCCAAGGAGAGAGGACGCCGCTGGGAGCAGACGGGGGGCCGCCGGAGAGGTGTGTATGAATATTTTTTTATTTTTTTTTTTACTTTAGAATTCTTTTTTTTTTACTATAGGTGCTGTATTTTAAGCAGAAATCTCGGTCACACAATATAAATCCGGGTACCCGGGTTGAAGAAGAGTCTCCTTTTCTCCAGACCCGGGTACCATCCGCGCATTGAACCGCATAACATCCGCATGTATACATGGGATGTTATGCTGTTCAATCCAAGTCAATGGCAGCGATTTCGCTGCGAAATTGCACAATAAATGGTTGTGCTGCGGATTTTTCCGCAATGATAATCCGCAGCGGAAATTTCCGCAGCATGTGCACAGCACATGCGGATTATCATTGGGAAACATGGCAGACATTTTAACAAACGATTTTAATGCGTTTCTGCGGTGGAAATACCGCCGCGGAAACGCATTAAATCCACATCGTGGGCACACAGCCTAATTAGTACTGAAGGTACCCCGCTCCCCCGGCTCCAGGTTCTAATGGAATAAAGTAAAAAAAGTTCTTCAATTGAAATTGCTTGCTGGAGTGCCGCCTTTTGTCAATCTACAAAGAAAAACTAGAACATTGCCTAGTCTGTACATTCTGCAATTGGGATGCAAAAGTCCTTGGAGATCCATGACTTGTTCATCTTGATGAAAGTTAGGCGGTCTACACTTTCAGGGGACAGCCGGCTGCGCCTATCCATCAGGACACCACCAGCAGCGCTGAAGACACGTTCTAAAGTGAACGCTGGCTGCCGGGCATGATAAAACCTCTAAGGCGTGACAGGCGAGCTCAGGCCACTCTTCCATTTTTGAAGACCAAAATATAAAGGTTCAAACCCTCCCTGATGGTATGGATATTGAGCTCTAGATACTGCTGTACCATCCTCTCCAATCGTTCACCACGTGTGAGACTTGTACTCTGTTGTGCTGGTGCACGAGCTGGTGTAAAAAAATGTGTGAAAAGACTCACAGAAATTGCTTCTGCCACTTACGCTGCTGCTCCTAATGTTTTGGCGTTGATGAATTGACGTGTCGGAGGTTGAAAGTCTAGAGCTGCGATGCACATTGTGTGCCTCACTGCTGTCTTGGGTAAAACCTCTCTTAAGGCTGTGTAAAAGCTTGTTTTGATACTCCAGCATTTGCGGGTACCTTTCCAGGGTGGGAAGCATCTGGCAAAATTTACTCTTATAATGGGGATCTAACAGAGTGGAAACCCAGTAGTCAGAAGCACTATTTTGAACACTAATTATACGGGGATCATGTTGCAGATAGTGCAGCAAGAAGGCACTCATATGTCGGGCTCTTCCACGAGGTCCAAGCCCATGCTGTGTTGGTGGCTGTGTAACACTGATGCTTGTTTCCTCCGTCCCCTCCCGCCAACCACGAACAACAAAGAGGGGATGATTATCCTCTTCATCTCATTACTGTCGCTTGCCCATCACCTATTCCTCCTCCATTTGTTCCCCGGCTCTTGCACCTTCAGGCTATGTGCCCACGATGCAGAAATGCTCCAGATTTTTTCCTGAGCACTTCTGCATCTCCCTGGCAGAAAAAACGCATGCGGACTGTACATGCGTTTTTCCTGCCAGGGACAAGCGGATGTGAAGCGTTCTTCACATGCATTTCCGCATGCGGGTTGACAAGCGCTTTCCAAGCGATTTTAGCATCACTTGGAAAGTGCTTGACAACTTGGTCACACTATATAAATCCATGCAAACGGCATGGATTTATATAGAGTGACCGTAAAGAATGGTAAAAAATAAAAAAATAAATATATACTTACCTTCTGATGATCCCCGTAGTCTTTATTCGATCCGTCCTGGCTTGCCAGCAGCTCGCAGTACACTAAAGGACCTGCCGTCACATAACTAAATGACGTCAACGCAGGTCCTTCAGTCCACCGCGATCTGCCGGCAAGCGAAGACAAGCACACAGGGGGCCATCAGAAGGTAAATATAATATTTATTTTTCATTTTATTCTTTTTTTTACAGGTTCTATGGTACCCGGGTCCGGAGGAGACTCTCCTCTCCTCCAGACCCGGGTACCATCCGCACATTAAAACACATGGATTCCACATTTTTAAATATTTCATTAATAAAAGTTATATTTTATATGCACTTGTTTGCTATATCTAGTTGAAATTTTCATAACAAGTCTCTGGCCTTCGCTAGTTTGGATTCCACATGTATTTGATGCAGTGATGCGGAATCCATGCGTTCCAATGCAAGTCAATGGCTTCCGCAAAATAATTGGTAGTGCTGCGTTTTTTTCCGTAATGATAATCCGCAGCATGTGCATAGCACATGAGGATTATCATTGGGGAACACGGCAGGCCTTCTACCAAGCGTTTTTTAAGCGTTTCTGTAGCGGAATTGCCGCTGTGGAAACGCTTAAAAAACGCATCATGGGCACACAGCCTCACTAACAGTTTGTCTGGTATCACCAGCCCCCTGCAGTAATCCACCCTCCCTTGGTGTCACGCAAGGTGTGGGAAAGACTTAGTGCAACACAAAGGGAAGAGGGAAAGGGAGCCCAGACTCTAGGAAAAGGGAGGAAGTAGAGACCTCCTAGGTTGATCTAGCGTCACCCTGTCTCCCCTAACGTCCCTGTATTGGCTCTTAACCAATCGCCGCATGCGTACCTTGCCCTGTCTTTCCCTTGCGTTTGGCTCAGACTAGGGAAGGGAGGAGATGAGCACTAGTCGATCTCCACTAAACACTATAGACAACAAGGAAGGACAAACGGGGAAATAGCTTAGCTTTAGATGACTCCAGACAAATGAGCAAACGTCCTCAAGCTTTAGAGAGGACAAAGTACTGCTCTTGCTGAAGCCTTCACAAGTAGTAATGAATATCCCCAGCACCTCCCTCTAGAACACACCAGGTATGTATACACCCAGGCCAGAGAGTTAGTCAGAGGGAGGTAGCCGCTGGGTCCTAGAGACAGCCTCTAAGAAGATGTCTATAATGCCAAACGTAGAGCTCTCCTGCAACCAACTGCAGGGCGACTGTCTGTCACTTCTGACATACCCATGACACTTGGCACCCGCCAGTGTGATGACAGTCTGGAATTTTGAGACATTGTTATCCCTTCCGCATCCTCCTCTTCCTCTGGGACAACCACCTCATCCTGCAGGCTATTCAAAGTCTGCTCCAGCATGTAGATGACAGGAATAGTAATACTGATGACAGCATCGTCAGCGCTAACCATCTTAGTAGCCATTTTGAAACTGTGCAGAAGGTTGCAGAGGTCCTTAATCTGTGCCCACTCCATAAACGTCATATGCCCCACGTCCGTACTGCCCTGGCCAAATGTCATGACATACTGTGTCAGGGCTCGTTGCTGCTGCCACAGTTGCTGCAACATGTGCAGAATGGAATTCCATCGTATCGGCACATCGC
Organism: Phyllobates terribilis; assembly: GCF_046119375.1. NCBI lineage: Eukaryota > Metazoa > Chordata > Amphibia > Anura > Dendrobatidae > Phyllobates > Phyllobates terribilis. Next base: position 154,413,879 of record NW_027362762.1, on the reverse strand, counting down.
ATATCAACCAGTTAACTGGCATGGACAAAGACCTCTGTATCAATGCAAGTCGATGACCTGAGGGGTGCGAACAGCAGAAGTGAGCACACAGCTTCCGTGCTTTCTGCAGTAACTCATCCAGGCCAGGATATTGGTGGAGAAATTGCTGTACCACCAGGTTGAGGACGTGAGCCATGCAAGGCACGTGCGTGAACTTCCCTTGCCGTAGGGCCGCCACCAGGTTCACACCGTTATCGCCTTCCCTGGTTCCAGGTTCAGCGGAGACAGTCATTGCTCAAACTCCGCCTGGAGAACTGTCCACAACTCTTCAGCTGTATGACTGCGATCTCCAAGGCATATTAATTTTAACACTGCCTGATTGCGCAATATGGAGGGGATGTGGATTCGCTCTGCACTGTTGAAACGTGTGTCTCATTAAGGCAGAGGTTGAGGGCGCAGGTGGAGGCCCTAGATGAGGTGGAGGAGGCAGAAGCAGTGAAGGAAGTGTGAAATACAGAGGTTTGCTCTGCAAGCCTTGAGGATTTCAAGACTTGTGGAGCAGTCCCTTCCCCGCCTGCCCCCACAGCCACTAGGGTCACCCAGTGCCCAGTCAGCGAGATGTAATGCCTTTGGCCATGCTTACTCGTCCAGGTGTCTGTGGTGAAATGCACCCTGGCAGTCATAGATTTAGTCAAGGAACGGGTGATGTTGTCTGCCACATGCTGGTGTAGCGTAGGCACAGCTTTCTTAGAGAAGTAATGGCAACTGGGCAACTGGTACTGGGGGACTGCGATGGCCATCAGCTTTCGGAAACAGTCAGTATCTACCAGGTGGAAAGGCAGCATTTCCATAGCCAACAGATTGGAGATGGTGGAGTTCAACCTCTTAGCTTTGTCATGTGTAGGAGGAAACAATCTTTTACGTGACCACAACTGCGGGACCGAGGGTTGGCTGCAGTGCTCAGAGAGGGCGGAGTATGGTGAACCGGACAAACTGTTGGACCGTGAGTGAGGTGCATGTGGAGATGTTACGGTGGATTGATAAAGTTGTGGTGTGCTCGTTCTCGGAGATCGGTCAAAAACAGCAGGCATGTCCGCTTCCGTTACAGCTGACGGGCTCTCACTCAGCATGACTGGAGCGGGTAAAGAATCGGAAGTTATGTGGTCGGAGACACCTGCGTGACCATACTTGGCACAGTAACAGAGTAACAGGAAGCAGCAGATGCGGTTGATGGGGCGACTGATGGTTGTTGAGATCCGCTGGTCCGCATTTTATCGAGTGAGATTGCCAGAGTAACGCATGTTGATTGCGCATGTGAAGGTTCATGCATGTAGTAGTCAAATTATTGCACTTTTTCCAGTACTGAGTTTTTTTTCGCAAAGTAGGCAGATAACGTGAGTTGGCTCATTCTTTGGGGTGTCAAAAAAGGCCCAGGCTAGGCAACCCTTGCCGCCCCTGCGAGCTGCAGACCCACGACCGCTGATGGCCACAGCCACAGTTGTGGCTAAGGATGCAGTGCTCGTCGTGGTTGCATCACTCCGTGTCTGCGCCGTAGGGTGCAATGTAATTTCCTAGTCTTCCTCCTCCTCAGATGACCTACTCAGCTGCGTGCCTCTGGGTTCACACCAAGTGGGACCTACAACCTCATTATTGTCCTCTCTGTTCTCCCATTCCTCACCCTGAGAGTCACCCTCCTCCTCCTCTTCCTGCCCTGACAGCACAGTAAAGTCCATGGGAGCCTCCAGTTTCTGAGTCTCATCAGGATCACCTTTTACCCCGGGGGTGTAACGTCTGGTGACGAGGGTCAGGATGCTACTCAGACCCTACTTCATCCAGCCCCAGATCCAACTTAAAAAAAAATTTGGGCATTGGTGCAGATGACTTCCTCCTCTTGACTCTGAATGTTTGGAGTACACTTCTGATGCCCATGGCATAGTATGTGTGAACAGCTCTGCAGACTCATCCATCTGTGATTCCCTACAGTTGTTTGGGCGGTTGGAGAGTTGTGACGTGGGGGGAAGCAAGGGTAATTGGGGTGCCATCTCTGTGGACTATACTGTGTGTGATGTTGAGGTGGAGGAAGAGGAGAGGCCACTTGAAGCCGCGCTTGCCATTCGTTGGAGCACATGTTCTCTTTGGCCCTCATCAAAAAGGAGTACCGCTGTGCGGCTGCCAAAGAAAGGGAGTGGAGTAGCCCGTCCAGTAACAGAAGTTGTAAGGTTATGTTTGGATAGGACGTGACAGTGTTGGTTCACTAGTGCTTTCACTAACATTTCCACCTACCCTACTTATACCTTGAACAGCAAGCCTATTCCCCCTTCCACCACGACCTCGCTTTTTCCCACTCATGTTGCTCAGATAGCGTGGTAGGAGCATGCTATTAGCAACAAAAAATTAGATTTTTTACTCTGCACCACATCTACATGCAGCTGAATTTCAGCGCCACTAAATGACAAGGTAAGATGTGGCGAGCTGAATCACGTTAGCAACTGAAAAAAAATATTTTTTTTACTCTGCAACAGCTCTGCACACAGCTGAATTTCAGCGCCTCTAAATGACAAGGTTAGATATGGCTTGCTGTATTATGTTAGTCACAGAAAAAAATAGATTTTTAAAGGTGTACTCATGCATGGAGTACAATAGAAGCAGTGCCCAACAGACTTCTGTGAAATATACCTGCTGTCTTTGTCTGGACCTCACTAATGGCACAAGAAAAACAAACTCTGCTGGAAGGTCTATTTCACAGCCACACAGGACACTAGCAATCTATAAACTATCTGACTTAGAAGCAACCGCCTAGCTAACTAGCTAAAATCTTTAATGAATCCAGGAGCAGCCTCTTTGTGCTTTTCCACTGACAAAATGGTGCTAAAACAACATGTCTTTTCTTTATATAGAGAGGGGCATTTGATTTTAGCAGCCAATGGCACAAGCCCTTGTGTTCGGACATTGTGGATGGTTCCTGTGCCCTGATTGGCTAGCCGCAATTTGCACACATAAAGTTAAGGGAAAAAAAAGAAAAGATTACAAGCACGCCGCTTTCCTGAGCTCTCCCCACCGCTCTTCATACACCACTACTATCCTAGCCAAAGTGCTAAACATACTTCAGTGGCAATACAATAATTTCCCACACTTTTACTGACTTGTTACTGAATTTTGCCGATTTTAAGAAAGAATGCTCATGTGTCCGATTACAAATCCGAATGTGCCATATTCGTGCCGAATTTGAAATTGGCGATAGTTTTTCGAACATATTCGCTCATCTCTACTACTGACTCTACACTGATGTTTACTAATATTTGCCTATATTTTGAATAAAGCAATATGAGCACCATAACATACCACACATGGCAAAACTCCAAAGCTAAATAGCAGGTGTTTTTATTACATCTTCATTTTACCTTCCACTGCAAATTTTAACATCTGCATTTTGCAATAAGGTTTCATTAAACTGTTACGCTCGCGCCCGGACTAACTGGCGTGAGCGTGATTAGTGATCCCACTGTACCATGAACCGAGGAGTGCCTGGAGAGACGTAACTAAGTATCAACCCGATCCGACCAAGGTCGCATGGTGGCTTAGTCGACTCCGTGGACCAAGGAGGAACCGAGCAGAGGGACCAGGTGCGACTCCAGGTCAGACCCCGGTCACAGTTGTTGACCCACACCAGGGAATGCAGGAACAGGCAGGTTAGACTGGCATACAGGCAGGTGGGTATTGGCAAGTATGGCTGGTATGCAGACAGGTGGGTACTGGCAAGTACGGCTGGTATGCAGACAGGTGGGCACTGGCAAGCACGGCTGGTATGCAGACAGGTGGGCACTGGCAAGCACGGCTGGTATGCAGACAGGGAGATACTGGCAAGCACGGCTGGAGTGCAGACAGGGAGGAACTAGCAGGTTGCAGCGCAGGCTGGATAGGGTCCAGTACAGACTGGGAGACAGGTACAGAGCCGCAGATGCGGTAGACAAGCAGAGTAAAGTGAAACCGCCGGAGCGGAGGACAAGGCAGAGCAGAGAGAAACCGCTGAAGCGGTGAACAAGACAGAGCGGAGCGAAACCGCAGGTGTGGTGGACAAGGCAGAGAGGACAGGGCTCTGTTCACATGGAACAGACAGGAAAATACAGGAAGATGGCTAGAACACAGGAGGAAGATGCGGAGGAAGGGAAAAGGGACAAGCAGAACCAGATACACACAAGGTACTTCCTATGAAGTAGCGAGTGGACACAGAACTCACAAACAGAAGTAAAGAGACAACGAGCTGGAGTTAGGTGCAGGTTCAGATACTGCAGGAAAAGGGAAGGTACGGACATAGAGACAAACAGGTAACAGGCTAGGATACAGTTCAGACAGGAACTGCTACTGCAATGAGAAACAAGAACGAGCCTGGGTATACAGCCCCCAGAGTGGCGGAAACAGACTAGAAGATACAGGTAACAGTCCTGGGGATACAGCCCCCAGAGTGGCGGAAACAGACTAGGAGTCAGAAATAACAGGTCTGGGTATGCAGCCCCAGAGTGGCGAAAACAGACTAGAAACAGGACAGGACCTGGCAATTCAGTAGCAAAGACTAACTGAGTGAAGGTGTTGCTCAGGCACCTCCTTCTGGGTGGAGGGGGTTTAAATATCCAGTGACTCACAGCAATAGGCTGGAGACGCATTAGGGGTGCGCCCACAGCAGCTATAAGAATCAGGAAGTAACCGGGCCGCCGTCCTAAGCAGTCAGTCAAGAGACATGCACACAGCATGAACTGGAGCAAGGTTTGTAGGCTGGACTGACAGGTAAGATAGCGGTCTTGCATAGTGGGAGGTGGTGCACTATGCAAGCACGCTGCCAGGGATGTTACATAAACATTATTGACCAGTTGGTTTCTGAAGTCTTTATGCATCACTGTATATAGAAGACTGCAGAATGAGTAAACTACTAAATCCATCAGTAAGCTTGTTCTGACAACATGGTCTCTATCCATTAACTGTCATCTCCTGAGGCATTTTTTAAGTGGATTTAAATTTGAATGTTGAGCTTTGATGTAGTCATAAATTAATAAATTAAAAGGGTTGTCTGGTACTTTAATATTAATGGCCCATCCTTAGGATAGGTCATCAATACCAAATTGGTGGGGGGTGTGACCACTGGCATCCCGGCCAATCAACTGTTCCCAACGGCTGCGGTCAGTTTTGATCAGTTGTGGTGCTGCACAGCACACTTCATCAACTGCATAGTGTCCATAGCTGGGTATTGCATATCTGCCACTATTCATATAAATAGGGGTAGATTTGTAGTAACCCGTTACAGCCACTATGCAGCTGACGGAGCTGAGCTGTTCCGCTACTGATCCCAGGAACAGCTGATCAGAGGGGGTGCCAAGTGATACAGCCTACCAATCTGGTATTGATGACCTATCCTGAAGATGAAAAATCCAAAATTATAAAGGCTGCGGGGCACTCTCTATAAGGGTGCTCAAACAGGACTCCACTTCAAAAATATTCAGGAAAAAATTGGCACTCCAATTGTATCATGCAGAAATGATATTTATTACAGACAAAAATGCAGTTTGTTGCCAATACAAAGTTAACGTTTCGGCCGTTTAGTGGCCTTCCTCAGAACTACAGAGAAAAATATATTATCGTAAGTATATAATCAAAGGGCAGAAAAAATATCCGTAGTCATATGGCAACATATACAAAAGTAAAGAAATATAATACAGAAAACCATATAGTAAATCCATTTATATATTAATTCATAATAAATAAGAAAAATAATTCATATCGCAAATAAAGTATATTGTCTCATATAATGATATTAGTTCAAAAGTCTATGAACAATCAAAAGAAAGAGGAAAAGAGGACTGCCGAAATCACCATTACCAGAATGTAGAGACTGAATGGGTATGGCTGAAGGCAAGCTGAAATGAAATATAAGATCATATTAATATCGAGAACAAGCAAAAAAAATGCTCAAAAGGGCTCATTCTAAAATGTAGAAAACAGGCAAGTATGGAAATTACCACTTACCCAAATAGTGCTGTGAGGGTATGTCCAAAAAAATATCCTGTATGGCGCAATAGGGTAACGCACCTCAGTGCTCTAGGAATGGCGCTAGTGCCTGGACGGCCCCTGAGCTTTATATAGTGTGCATGTTGATCGGCGATGTGTATGAAGGACCCGGCGCTTACGTACTTTACGTATGCATTTGTGGCTTATACATACCTCAAATGTAAAAGCCACAAATGCATGTATTTAAGTAGAAGAAAGACGTCAAATGTGTACATGTGACATGCAGAAGTAGTGCTGTTGCTTCAAAAGCATTCAGCAACTATTCAAAGTAGCACAAGCACATGAGACAGGAAGTATTGTGCTCCAGAAGCATCCAGCAACTAGAGGGGTTAACACAGTCACAGGAGAAGGGGAGTGGTCTAGCAGAGCCCCAGGGGGATTGTGGGGAAGTTGTTTACTGTCTGGCTGGAGCCGAAGAGAAAGGTGGTGTGTGTGTTCTGTATCTCACAGAAGCGCCCCTGCAAGTGAAATGGATTCAAGTCAGGAGTGAAGCTAAGCACAGGTCAGGTAGAGCTCCTGAGCTAGCAGTGCAGAGTATTGTCAGGCAGAAAGATAAGGACTGGAAGAAATGTTGTCATAGGGATTATCTCCCTCAGCAAACCCTCCCCCTTCCTCCATCGCACTGTGCTGTAAAGAATGCTATGTTCATTAATGTGCCTTTGCATTAGAACTGTGCTGTCCTGTACTACAGGGAAGACTGTGAACTGCTATGCTGCTAAGGAAACTGTACTGTTAGTCACTGAATCCTGTTGCTCATAAAACTTAACTTGCACTGGCTGTGCGGCTTCTTATTAAATGCTACTGTTCTACCATTTATGAGGACTCTTTTCAAGTGTGTCTGGTCAGCAAGTGAAACAACCTACGTGTCTGTGCCTGAGGGTCAATACCCCTGTTTGCCTGAGAGAAGCTGCAGCACATGGTCTATGGTCGCCCTGAGCAACGATTCCCCCAGGATTCCAAAGAATTCATGTAACCTGTCTTGACCCTATCTGAACCTAGCGGCGTGCGTTTAACATTGATGGACTGTACAGGGAATCCTGAGCGGGAATTAGCGTGTAGAGGGAGAAGAGGAAAAGTGTCTGGAAAAACACAGCACCTTAACTCAACTCTGCTACACCAGTTAAAGGGGACCAGCCCTAAAGAAAAACTTACTAGCAGCAATAGATGTGGAAATACAAATTGTAAGAATTAGTGAGCTGCTTCTTCAGTTAACCTGTGAAGAATTGAGAACAGTAGCAGAACATATAAAGATGTCAGTAGAACAGATTTCCAAAGCACACAACCACAGGCAACTGTTAGCTGCCATTAATGCAAAAATGGATGAGCTGGGGGAGAAAGAAGCTGTAGACGTCATGGGGACTTTCCTCCAGGAAGTAACACAGTTTCTAACCAGGTTGAAGTTGGAGGATGGATTACCAAAAGCGGGAAACTCCGCCCACAGACTGAACTACAGGAATTGAAAGAACAATTCAAAGCCCTAACAACAGCCCTGCAGGAATCGACCAAAACCTCTGAACGGGTGATAGACTCAGACAGGATCTTTAACCTGCTCGGGTTAGATAAATCAGGGAGACAGTCCTTTCTAACACCATAAATCACCATAAGGAAAGAATTCAAGATCCTGGGACAGATAACAGAGTGTGAACAGAAAGACAGACTGTCTTATAGAAACTTGTTGCACCAGATTGATGCAGGCTTACAGAAAGACTACCAGCCAAATGAGATCGTTGAGGGGGTGGTGAAAGCGATCAGCCCAGGACTGAACTTCCATAGTATGCTAGAAATGAAAAGTCAATTGACCTTGCAACAGCTGAAGATGATTTTAAAAGGGCACTATAAAAAAGAGAGTACTTCAGAATTGCTCCACCGACTCATTAACCTCTCACAGACAAATATGAATCACCCCAAAGTTTCTTGTTTAGAGCAATTGAACTGAAGGATAGACTATTGTTTGCATCCAGAGATGTAGACGCAGAAGAGAAGTTTGATGCTGGACTACTCCAAAAGAAGTTCTTGAGATCATTGGGAACGGGATTAATCAGCAAAGATATCAGGTTGGAGCTGAAACAGTACTTAGAAGATCCTGGCATTTTGGACGAAGTCCTAATTGAAAAAATGAATGAGGCCGTTAGTTTGGAGTCAGAGAGCAAACAGAAGTTAAAGAAAGGCTCACCAAAATGAGTCAGCTGAAGTTGGAGACCCCCGGTGGCCAGTCCGAAGATCATCATAGAGACCCTCCAGTGCCACCTCTGAGAGGGAACCTTAAATTACCAACAAAAGAAAGGCCTGCCAGCGCTGACTGGGAGGAAGTAATAGGAGAACTGTAAGCAGAGTTGATTGAGGTGAAAAAGTTGATTCGTTCCAGGCCAAAACTGGTATCCCTCAGACCCAGGAGTGGGTTCCAAAACAGAAGATACCCGGCTTGTGAAGTGTGCCGTTCATCAAATCAGAGTATGGTGTATGTCCACTGTCTAAGATGTGGTGAGGAAGGACATTATGCCAGGGAATGCCAATGGTCACGGTCATTTGGGTTAAAAGACAGGAGGTTAGCAGTGCGGGGTGACTGGTAACCGTCATACGGAGGAGGCCTCAGAAGCAAATCCAAATCTCACCAAACCCCAGAACGGCGCATGAGGTAAAACGGCTGCGTCAGTACTATCCTGCGTCAGGGCCCTGTGACATGCAGGGGAGGGGGGAATATGGTAATAGAGCATAGAGGCGGCGATTTAGGGGAATAGTAAGCAGATAGGAGGGGTTTGCTCGGAGTCCCCCGGACGCCAAGCCTCTGGAAAACAGACTTCATAAAACCAGATTTTTCTGCACTCAGACCTCTGCTATGGGCCATACAGTTAAAGTATAGATTTACTTTTCTATAACCTGTATGGCCATAGTAAAGGTCTGATATCGCCCAGGGGGGTGACAGATTCCCTTTAAGGAATAGGAATTACATGATATATGTATTCTCTGAAAGGCTTCATGTACAGATCACTGATAATGTCTATTACATTATTGACACCAGTAATCTCTAGACAGGGATATGCATATCAGACAGAGGTCACGTCATTTACACCAAAAAATGGCATAAATTATAGCAGAAATGTACTTCAGCCCATGACTAGAGTACAATTTCTGACTCTGGCACACTAGCAGCATAAAAGATGCACCATACACATTAAGAGACCTGTGCATTAAAGGGAACCTGTAACCAGAAAAATAAAAAAAATACTATTAGCCTTCAGATATAGGGTTAATCTGCAGGTTAATAGCATTCTGAACATGGGAGAGGCGCCGGTGCCAGTTCAGTCTCTGCTCTGAGTATACAGAACGGCGGCGGCTGTGATTGTGCTCCCAGCTCTGATTGACAGCTGACCCCAATGCAGAGCCAGTGCTAGTCAGTGCCGGGGACGCGGCTGGTTACAGCCACCGCCCTCTATAGAGACAGCGATGACTGAACCGACACCGGTGCTGCCACTGTGACTGAAACCGGAATACAGGTTAATAGCATTTTTTTGGGTGACAGGTTCCCTTTAAGTTTGTCTAGAAATATGCAGCACTGGGGAGGGTGTAATAGCACAAGTCTTTTCTCCCTGAACATTAGCAGTTTTAAAGCTTTTGAACATTAATGAAAACATTATATTGGAAAAAATGCTGATGCAAGCTGTTCACAAATAGCAATACATAAATAACCACCAAAATGTGATAAAGGCTATAAAAATACTGCACCCATCCTGTCTAAAAGTGACACTTCCTTGATTTCAGTTTAAAGCGAAAAAAACGGGAGGCTTTCTCAATTAGGTGCATCATTCTCTAAACATCTAGAAAACTTTAAGCAGATAAATTGGGTTGATGTTTTTAGGGTCAGAATTTTTAAGATAAGAACATACTGTATATTTTCCCTATAACAGAGTAGTGTCCTACATTGAACTAGAAGAGAAGAGGACGGAATCGGTGCAGATGAAGTGTTTATAGTGTAGGTTAAATTACTACTGTTTACTCTGTTCAGGATTTAGCTTTGTTCTACATTTTTAGAAACATTTGAGCAGATCATTGTCTGTGGTGCTTCTATTAGAATATTGGAAGAGTTACTCTTGTATACATCTCAATGACAGATCCCAGACATTTGCACGTGTTGCAGTCTTGACTGAACATTTAACAGAGGAGATACCAGCAGCACCCTCCTGGCTTACTGGCTCCAGAGCAAATGACTATGTATCACTTTTGTATTGACTATATGATGGGGCTGGTTCGCAGCCATATTACCAGCTGGAGTGTGCATGACTGAGGATTGTCCTTGTTTGACCGGCTGGTTGATACACAGCACCGTTATGGCTGCCAACATAGTACTGGATTTTTGTGAATTTCCCTCTATCAGAATGACCTTGTTAATGATAGCTAAAACAATAGTAGCAGCAAAAGTTGGATCTAAGAATACATTCTGTACATTAGTGCTCAAGTCAAGTGATGTAATTGAACCGGCCGTCATTAGGATACATATCCAGGCGGTAGTAAAGTATTTGTCTGCTGTCCTGAATAGACCCCATAATCGTGACATCTGGCCTACGTAAATGTAAAGTGCGCTTCCAATTTAGGATTTAAATGGAGCTAGGCTTAAAGGGGTTTTACGGTTTCAGTTAACTATGGTCCCCAGGCAGGGATGGATTAAGAGTAGTCGGGGCCCTGGGCAGTTTGGAGGGTATGGGTTCCACAAGCACCTGAGGTATCAAGTGACAGATCTTGTGATAGGTCACGTGATTAACAGGTGCTCTGGTGCACATTTTCAGACGCAAAGAGACAGGACGGTGCGTTATACATAACATAGCGCTATATATAATAGAAGATACTATGTAGTAATAAACGGCATTATATATAACAAGAAGTTGCTATATATTACGGGTCGGCGCTATACATAACAAAAGGAAATGTTATGTAATAAGGGATGGCGCTATATTTAGGCTATATAATATGGGACGGATCGCTCAGTGCGCATCATTTAATAGCCTGTTTAAACAGGCAGACCGCAGTAAACCACTGCCGATCAGTAATGGTTTACCGATTGGTGGTAGTTTAGTGCCCCCCTGTTGCTGCGCTGCCATTCTCTATATCAAGCAGCAGATCTTCAGAAAGGCTCCCTGCCCGGCAATAAGCGCTGCTAATGTTGGTGCACACAATATTATAATGAGGAAAATCAGACCATTTACCCCACCAGGAGCCTCGGACCCCAGGTGGTAGCCCAGATTGCCCTCATTATAATCTGCCTATGTCCCCAGGTGCAGTTCAGTGTGAAGAAACAAACCACACTTTATTTACCTTCCCAAGGACCAGGGTTGTGTCTTCGGCACTGCGCTGTGATTTTGTGATCCTCAGAGTTGAAGAGATGAAGACCGTGCATAGGACTAGGGATCTGCAGTGGCACAGTACGGACTCAGGTGAAGACCTACAACAGGTTATTATAACTTTATTTTTCTTACCCCTTACCTATACTTTGGGATTTTTTTAGGGCAATTAGGGCACTATTGATTTAGACTGATATTATTTGGACTGAATTGAATTTGCCCACCATCTGCAAGAAGCTAATTTAAGGAGATTTACACATCTCTAGTTAATGTTGTTAAAAGGGGTTTCAACCTGTGTCCATAATGTTAAATTATGTAATTTAAAGAGGATGTGTCACAAGTCAGACTTGGCCAGCATTTGCTCTTATTTTATTCCCGCTGCTCCTCTGAGCATTTTGTCGTTTAGCTTTTATATATCCACCGTACGTTTCTAGAAATTTGGGCCTTTTCATTTAGTGCTAATTTTTAAAGAGAATCTGTCAACCCTTTGGATGTACCCAAGTTATTAATATGGGCATACAGGTTCTAGAATACTTAAAATAGTCATAACTGTATGCCTCATATCTGCGGTCTTGTTCTTCAGAAATCCTCTTTTAATCCTTTATGTTAAGGAGTTCTTCCGGTGCCTGGAAGGAAACTCTGCTTCCAGTCTTCATTTGCATGTCTGTCGCCTCCCATCAGTGTCACAGGGCGCTGTGATGTCTAGCAGTTGTCCTGCCCCTGCACCCTGCAATTGTGATATTCCGCCTTTGTATGAACCTTGGCTTCTTGTTTCTTCTGCACAGATGCCAGCACCTGCGCAGAAGAAGAAACAAGAAGTTAATACCCATAGAAGGGCGGATTATTGCAATTGCAGGGCGGAGGCGCAGGACAACTGCTAGACATCACAGGGCCCTGTGACGCTGATGGGAGGTGACAGGCACGCAAATGAAGACAGGAGGGCAGGAGTTTTCTTCTAGGTACCTCACGTCCCAGAGCCTGGAAGAACTCATAACATAAGATTAAAAGAGGATTTCTGAAGAACAAGACCCCAGATATCAGGCATACAGGTATGACTATTTTAAGTATTCTGGTACCTATATACCAATATTACTAGCTTAGGAACATTCAAGGGGGTGACAGATTTAAGGTCTTTACAAGGGGGTGTTGCTCAAAAGGTAATTTTACAGAGCACCTTAGACATGCCCCATCAACCCCCCCAGAAAAACAAGATTCCTGTGAGCAACATCACCTTGGAAGAGGCCAAAAAAATTAGCACTAACAAGATCGTATCCCATATGACTTCAGAGATTTGGACTACGTGAAGCAGCACGAGTAAAATCAGACCAAGAACTGTCCACTTTTGACCTGGCGAGAGGTCCTCTTTATGACTTGTTCAGACTGGCTTTTTTTGGCCGTGTGTTGTTCATGAACACAACAAACTGTACACAGACAGCACCTGGACCAGTGTAAGTGAATGGGTATGTGATTGCTGAGTAACAATGGAGGTATTTGGCCAATGCCCACCTTTAAGTTTACACGCTCCACCCTCATTTAGAGGCAAGCAAACCTTGTACCTAATTTATGAAAAACAGATACACAAAACATAAAATAGTAAGAGACAATTTAATATCTCGAAGATAATATATAGTCTCCTACCATTCATTATAACTCATAAAACTGTGACGGATGGTTTTTATTTTAGTAGTAGTCATATAAATAACACTATTACTCTAAATAGTGCTGCGCTGTGAGATTATAATGCAGAGTGTTTTATGTAAGGATGCTTTCACATAAAAAGCTGTATTTACAAAAAGTGCTAATCTCGCTACACCCCCATTAATTTGGATGACCGCTAAAACACAGCTAATGTTTAGCTCTATTTCCTAAATAAGGATGTTGCTATGTGTAATTAATACCAGGCATAAAACCAGCAAAAAGCAGCAGCTGTATTTTAGCAAGAAAGTCTTAAATAGTCAGAATAGTAAATACAACTAGAACATAAATACAATAAAATCACTCAGTGTACTGTGTGCATTACATCTATTATATAAATCCTCCCTGATTTATGAGGTTACTCGGTCTCTTCTTATAGATCTGTCCATATATGGTTTCTGAAGAGTCAATGGAAAACAATGATGAAGAAGTGTCTTTCTGCCAACAGTTCTCTGTTGTGGCAACATTTTATTAAGTTCTACAATTTTCATATGTAAATTTGATATAGGTATCATTTTTGGAGGATCATGTAGGAATATACCTTTACCAGATATAAATGTATACAACTTAATAAAATTTTGCCATAGCAGAGAACTGTTGGCGCGAAGACATTGTTTTAGGCTTGTGATCCATTTAAAACCATTGGAAACCATATACTGTATGGATAGATTTATGGGAAGAGGTTAAGTAAATTTAATTCTCTCGCTCACTCTCTCACTCACTCACTCACTCACTCACACTCACTCTCATGTTTTTGATGCATACACACATGTTCTTCCTTTCAAGCTAAATTCTTGTATTTCCCATACAAATGGGAAGCTTTTTTTTCATCCTGCAACTATTTCTTTTGACTCTGTTATAAGAATAAACAATGGTTTTGGCCAAGCATGCAGGTTTATTCCAAAAAGGAACTTGGAATAAGTTGCTCTTAGGCTCTAACTGGACAAAATATATTACTGTATATGTTTAGATCAGGCAGCCCTGATATCTTTTACTCCATCATGGTAGTCACATTGCAAGGTGCTGCTGTTCTTGTGCTCTCTCTTTAAAGAGTAACCATCATTTTTAATGTTATTACATAAATCAATAGTACACATGAAAATAAGCAACTTTGTAATATAACTTATCAGAGAAATATGCTTAATTTCACTTTAAAACCACAGTTGTAGACCAAAGTTTAGTCACAAGCACACTTGATGGTTAGAAATCTCATAGAAGACTCAGGAAGTTTGGTGGTTGCAGTAGACTCTAGGTGACACTATTGTTTCACACGTCCTAGAACACAACTTGAGTAGTCTTTAGTACAGAACGGCTATTGTTCTCTCCCTCTAGAAGGTATTGACTCAGCCGGGTGATACCTTCACATAGACCTCTGACGCAGACTTCTTATTGCTGCTCAATACTTTTCATAATTAAAGGAGCCCTCTCATGTACTTTTTCACTAAATCTGTGTGTAGTTTAGTGGGTGTGTTAATATACTCACCTTCCGCCCTCTTCTCCGGTATCCAGCACCATTCCAGTCTTCTTCTGAGTCACATGATGGCAATTCAGTCTCTCTGGGTCACACTGCGTTCTATGTGTGAATCGGAAGTCTCTTTTACAATATAAGCCTATGAAGTCTCAGTCTCAGCTTCGATCTGACACTCCATAGGCTTACACTGTAAAAGCCACTTCAGGTCATGCAGAGCACAGTGTGACCCGGAGAGTTTGCAGAGCAGTGACATCACTGAGAAGATGAGCTGAACGGCGCTGGATACCGGAGAAGAAGGTGGCAGGCGAGTATATTAGATCACATACACACTATACACCATACACATGTACCCAGATTCAGTAAAAAAAGCTCATGGGAGAGTTTCTTTAATCAATAAAGCAGGAGGAGTGTGACTACTGGTCTGATCCTGTCTCTAATAGGCCTTTCCTACCAGATCCTTTCCTACCACACTTCCATTTAAGAATGAAGACACCAGGCCACATTCCAGGGCTCAGGGCGGCTAATCTTCAGGTACATGCAGTTCTCCAGCCCCCGGGGTCGATGTCTCACACTACTCGTCTTTGACTCAACTGGAGTCTAACACCACCTAACTCATGTTGGCTCTCTCCTGAGGTGACATCTCTCATAGCCAAAATCTTACCTCTACTCAGGCTGACAAATGCACTCAGCCACACCGCCTCAGTGTCAGCCACTTAATAATTGCTCCAGAGTGCTGCACAAACTAAAAAAATAAATCTTTGATTACCACTTGGACCAGCTCTGTGTCCCTTGGGACCCCTGTGTCAGTAATGTGTCCCATGCTGGTCTCCTGTCATTAATAAGGTCAGCTGACTACTGCAGACATTCAGTGGCCATTGATCGATTGCAGCCTTCACTATTACGTTTGAGCAAAACAAACTGTTCTTCTGCTAATACAGAATAATGAGGCTGCAGCTGATCAGTGGCCACTGATTGACTGCAGCAGTCACCTGACATTGTTTTAGTCAGTAGACCGGCAGAAGATACCAGGCTCAGAATGAAAGGTGCAGCTCTAGTCCTGGTATTGCTTTTTTAAAATTTTATTTTATGCAGCCCTTTGCAGGCAATTAGTAAAGACTAGTGTTGAGCGAGCATGCTTGACACTTCTCGTTACTCGCCCGAGCATCACGCTACTCGGGATGCTCGGCGAGCACCGAGCATTTCAGGGTTACTCGGGCGGGAGCTCGGGTCTCCGCCCTGCATGTTTTGCGCTCTTTACAGAGCCAATGAACATACAGGGATTGCCAGCCAGTCACTGTAATGCTGCAGCCATGTTGTTTGTGGGCATTACAGTGATTGGCTGGCTGCACAGCATCACCTCGAGTATTTAAAACCGGGCGCCGCCATCTAGGACACAGTCGCTCCGGATCAGACAGTGTAGGGTCAGTGCTGCTGAGTTAGGGAGAGATATATAGTGCAAAATAGGTAGTGTAGGGTCTCTAAAGCCTGCCAAATCAATCAAACAGTCCTTCTCAGGACTAATATCCATCCCAGATATCAGGCAGGCAGGCAGGCTGTATAGGAGACACAGTGGTTATACCAGCAAACGCTGCTTTACAGTCTTGTGTGTTCCTGTTGGTCAAATTGCTAGACTTATCCCCCGGTTTCAGGGGCCAGGAAATTTTTTTTTTTTTCATCTAAATCCTGTATTTTTTTTTCCTCAGTCAGACTGTACAAATACACGTCTTATTAACCTTTTGGTATTCCCCCTCCCCCACCCCCCAAAAAAAATTGAGTGTGTCTGTGACTGTTCAGACACCAATATATCTGTTTAAAAGAGTCTGGTGTACGCCACATAACTATAACTGTGGTTTTGCAGTTCCACGGGTCAAATCTCTGTATTATCCTGTTTTTGGCATTTTTTGCTGTAAAAAAAAACTGTAATAGTGTCTCCCTGACTGGTCAGACACCAATATATATGTTTAAAAGAGTCTGGTGTAGGCCAGAAAAATAGAACTGTGGTTTTGCAGTTCCACGGGTCAAATCTCTGTATTATCCACTTTTGGGTCTTTTTTACATAAAAAAACTGTTTGAGTGTGTCACTGACTGTTCAGCCCCAAATATATCTATTTAAATAAGTCTGGTATACGCCAGTAAATTAGAACTGTGGTTTTGCAGTTCCACAGTTCAAATCTCTTTATTATCCAGCTTTTGGCCTCTTTTACGTAGAAAAAAACAGTAATAGTGTCTCCCTGTCTGTTCAGTCACAAATATATCTGTTTAAAAGATTCTGGTGTAGGCCAGAAAAATAGAACTATGGTTTTCCTTCCACGGTTCTAATCTCCTTTTTATTACCCTTTTTCCATTGCTAGTGCGAGTGTAAGCTATTTTACTTAATTTACAATGGGCAAGGCGCATGGCAAGGGACGTGGAACTGGACGTTCTGGTGATGGTGCATGTAGAGGACGGGGCCGTGGCCAAGGTGAAAATGTGCCACAACCAACAGCCACATCTTCTCGCTCCCACTTCTTGACCGAATTACTAGGGAACCATACTGCAACACCAGTATTGCAAACTGATCAGTGTGAACAGGTTATTAATTGGATAGCAGATAATACTTCCAGTTACCTGGGCACCACCACCTCCGGTCTGTCTTCCACACAGTCAAATCTTAGTAGCCGTGAGTCTCGACCACATACTCTTCCTCACCCTGATGCTCCTTCCTCCCACCATGCCGAGTGTCGTCAGACAGCAACTGATCCCACACTTGGACACTCTGAAGAGCTGTTCACTGGTCCATTTCCATATTTGTGCCCCTCGCCTGCTCCGCTTGAAGTGGTGCAAGAGGAGATCCCATGTAGCGATGCCCAAATGTTTGAACAGCCACGGCCACAGGAAGTCGACGCTGGCAATTTGTCACAAGAGGTGGACGATGACGAGACACAATTGCCACGAAGTGAGGAGGAGGATCGTGGTGCGCAAGTGGAAGAGGAGGAGGTGGTGGATGATCTAGTAACTGACCCAACGTGGCAGGAGGACATGCAGAGCGAGGCCAGCAGCACACAGGGGGAGGGAGGCAGAGTACCCCAACAGGCAGGAAGAAGCAGTGTGGTGGCCGCACACAGAAGGCGGGCAACAGTTCCCCGTAACACCAACACGAGGGACGTTGCCAGTACAACCGGTAGGTCTTCCAGAGTCTGGAATTTTTTTAAAGACTCTGCTGATAAGCACAAAAAGCCCATTTGTACCACCTGCCATGCCAGCATTTGCAGGGGTGACAAAACTACCAGCCTGACCACCACCAGCATGATCAGGCACATGGCAGCAAAGCACCCGACTTTGTGGGGCAAACCCCAGGTCCACGACCAGTGTCAGCAGGTGTCACCACTGCCTCTTCTGCTGTTGTGCGTGTAATAGAACCCCCTTTTGTGCGTGCAAGGCATTCCCCTGTCCATACTGCATGCAAAGATGCCCCCTCCTCTCAGTCTTCACTTTTTATGGCAGTTTCTCAAGAAACAGCATCAACGTCCACATCCCACCGCAGCGTTCAATTGTCCATATCCCAGAGCTTTGAACGAAAGCGCAAATTCGCAGCCAACGCCCCACAGGCCACAGTCCTAAATTCGCACATTTCATGACTGCTTGCTTTGGAAATGCTGCCTTTTAGGCTGGTGGAGACGGAATCCTTCTGCAACCTTATGGCGGTGGCCGTCCCTCGGTACTCGGTCCCCAGCCGACACTATTTTGCCCGGTGTGCCATCCCCGCACTACACAAGCACGTGTCCCAAAACATCTGCCGTGCCCTCAACAACGCAGTTACTGGGAGAGTACACCTGACAACGGACACGTGGACAAGTACTTGTGGCCAGGGATGGTACATCTCCCTGATGGCACACTGGGTAAACACAGTGGAAGCAGGGACCCAGTCGGACCTTGGGATGGAACACATCCTCACCACACCGAGGATTGCGGGCCCTATGTCATGTCAATCAGAGTTGCCCCCACAGTGTACAGCTCCTGCGCATCATCCTCCTCCTCATGTTCAGCCTCCATCTCAGATATCACCACGTCAGTTACAAGCTGGAAGCACTGCAGTACTGCCTCAGCCAAGCGGCAACAGGCTGTGCTGAAACTCATAAGCTTAGGTGATAAACCTCACACTGCTTGTGAGTTGTGGACAGCTGTGAGAGAGCAGGCAGATCTGTGGCTGAGACCGCTGAACCTACATCCAGGTATGGTCGTGTGTGACAATGGCAGTAACCTGGTGGCGGCTCTGAGGCGAGTTGAGATCACACACGTACCATGCCTGGCTCATGTGCTTAACCTCGTGGTTCAGCGGTTTCTTAAATCGTACCCCGAGTTGCCAGATCTGCTCGTCAAAGTACGCCGCCTGTCAGCTCATTTGCGCAAGTTGGCTACAGCTTCCGCCGCCCTTGCTGTATTGCAGCAGCGTTTGCAGCTTCCGGCACACTGACTGGTGTGTGATGTCCCCACACGTTGGAACTCTACCCTCCACATGTTGCAAAGGATTTGGGAGCAGAACAGAGCAGTTGTGGAGTACCAGTTGCAACAAGGCCGTCGATATTGAGGTCAGACTCCACACATAAGACCTCAGGAGTGGACCTGGATGTCTGACATATGTACCATCCTGACAAACTTTGCGGAGTCCACCAAGATGGTGAGTGGCGATGACGCCATCATTAGCGTCAGCATCCTACTTGTCTGTCTTTTGCAACGTTCTCTGCAGAGAATTAAAGAGGAGGCATTGCAGCCTGAGTATGATGAGATGGATCAAGAAGCCATAGCGGGCGATTACACACAGCCCAGCCTCATCTCATCCCAACGTGCATTGGGGGACAATGAGGGAGAGGAGGAGGAGGAGGAGGAAGAACAGGAGCTGGTATCATGCGCTGTAGACGGTAGTACCTGTACAACTGTCAGCCCGTCGGTTCAGCATGGGTGGCCTGAGGACAGGGGAGAGGAGGAGGAGGGGGAGGAGGAGAGCATGGTCAGTGGTCATCTTGGTGAGGACACGGAAGTCTTGCCCGTTACCAGTCTGGCACGCATGGCTGACTTTATGTTACGCTGCCTTAACCGTGACCCTCACGTTGTCAAAATGTTGGGTGACAGTCATTACTAGTTGGTGACACTTTTAGACCCCCGCTACAAGGAGAACTTTTACTCTCTTATTCCTGAGGTGGAGAGGTCTACAAAATTGGGGCAGTACCAGAAGGCCCTTGCTGCAGAACTGTTAAAAAAAATTCCCATCTGAACACGCTAGCGGCAGAGGTCACAGATCATTGCCCAACCAAGGCGTACAGGCGAGAGAGACGCAACTCCAGTCCAGCAGAAGCAGGGGAACACTGTCAACATTCTGGGACAGTTTTCTGAGACCCGCCCAACTTACAGGCCCTGAGGCGCGGGGTACTCTCACAAGGAGTGGAAAGTTTCAAAAGATGGTGAGGGAATACCTTGCCGACCGTACCAGCGTCCTCCGTGATTCCTCTGTGCCTTTTAATTATTGGGTATCCAAGCTTGACACTTGGAATGAACTCGCTCTGTACGCCTTGGAGGTGCTGGCCTGCCATGCCGCTAGCGTGTTATCGGAGGGTGTTTTTAGTGCCGCTGGGGGAATTATAACAGATAAGCGCACTCGCCTGTCAACTGACAATGCTGACAAGCTGATCCTTATCAAAATGAACAAGGGCTGGATTGGGCCAGACTTCTCATCACCACCAAATGACAGCAGCAGCAGAGTAACATAAAGTCAAATCCACTGTGTTATTTCGGGAGGTGTATTCCCATGCACCGCTTCACACCCACACATGGGTATACGCTTCCTCATTTCGGCAGTATTTTGCTCTTCTCCTTATCCTCAGCCTCCACCACCACTATACCACCAGGGTGCCAGTGGTCCGTGTTGCCAGCATTGCAAGTTCCTCCATCCTAATTTTTGGCAGCTTTTGCTTGGAAGGCATAGGCAAAGACTATGGGAGACCCACTCCCCAATAATGGGAATAATGTTTTTAATATGCTGTACTGCATGGCTCTTGTAAGGGGCATTAAAGCCGTCTTGTTAAGCTACTGCGACCTCCACCACTTTTTCAAGGGGCATTGATATTGTCTTTTTATTCCACTGCGACCTCCACCACTTCTCCAAGGGGCATTAAAACGGTCTTGTTAAGCTACTGCGACCTCCACCATTCTTCCAAGGGGCATTAAAACCATCTTGTTAAGCTACTGCAACCTCCACGTCTCTTCCAATGGGCACTTAAACCGTCTTGTTAAGCTACTGCGACCTCCACGTCTCTTCCAAGGGGCATTAAAACCGTCTTGTTAAGCTACTGCGATCTCCACCACTTTTCCCAGGGGCATTAAAACCATCTTGTTAAGCTACTGCGACCTCCACCACTTTTTCAAGGGGCATTGATATTGTCTTTTTATTCCACTGCGACCTCCACGTCTCTTCCAAGGGGCATTAAAACCGTCTTGTTAAGCTACTGCGACCTCCACCACTTCTCCAAGGGGCATTAAAACAGTCTTGTTAATCTACTGTGTCCTCCACCATTCTTCCAAGGGGCATTAAAACCGTCCTGTTAAGCTACTGCGACCTCCACCACTTTTCCAAGGGGCATTGATATTGTCTTTTTATTCCACTGCGACCTCCACCATTCTTCGAACGGGCATTGCATTTCCTCCTAATTTTAGTCAGCTTTTGCTTTTCAATGTAAGGGAGACCCACTCCCCAATAATGGGTAGAAGGTTTTTAGTATGCTGTAATCCACATCTGTTTCAAGGGGCATTGCAGTTCCTCATAATTTTTGGAAAGCCTTCCATTCACTGTTTAGGCCAACAGTGCACAGGAGACCCAGTTGCTATAAATGGAAAAAACGGTTTAGTTAAGGCCCTCTGACCTCCATGTCACTTCCAAGGGGCATTGGAGTGCCTTGAAATTTTTGGTAGGCATTGCACTCACTGCATGCCCTATAACTGTGTAGCCGAACCAGTCCTTTTGGTACAGAAACATATCCTACAAGACATGTGTGGTTGACTGGCCTGATATTGATGTGAATGGTCCCTGTTCCTCCTGCTCTTTCTCCTTTGCCACCACCTCATCCATCATTTATCACATGAAGCTTTGTTTTAACGGGAGTCATAGAACTGGGATAGTAGCAGGAAAACATCCAGCAATCCTCGGAGGAGGTAGGATATGCGCCAAAACGCGGACCACCTCAGGCCTAGCCGCTACTACATACTTACGTTTGCATTCCAAGAAAACAAAGCAGATGCTAACTTCTATCATCATCATGCTCCTCACCTTGGCACTCTCAACTCCCCTGATGGAGAAGCCAGGGCCCACCGGAGGAGTCTGGTTCTCTGGTGGGCTCGTCCAATGCTGCCCTAAAGCAGGCGAGGCTAAGAAACGTGTGGGGGAAGTTTGAAGGTGAAATAGGGGCGGCTGGGGACCGTGTGTGGACACCCGGCCGCGGGGAGGCTGGGGACCGAGTATGGACACCCGGCCGCCCCCTGGCAGCTGGGGACCGAGCGTGGACACCCGGCCGCCGGGCGGCTGGGGACTGAGTATGGATACTTCGCTGCCGAAGCAGCCATGAGGTAGTGGCCAGCTTCGGCCTCCTCCAAACTAAAAGGCCCCATTTCAAGTGCAAGCTAGCAGTATGGTATTGCAGCCTGGGGGTGGGTGGGTGACAGGCTGCATACTTGCGCTTGCATTGCAAGGAATGGGGGAGGTACAATTGAACACTGCCCTGGGACAAGGACTTGCACGGTGATAGTTGCAAGTCTGCATCTTCTTATGCGGAAAGAATCACTTCTGATGGGCACACTTTTAGGCAGTGACCCGAGTGTCAGAGATGCTTCCAGGGGTCTTCCCCATGCTGTTCCCATGTCTTTTCAGCACCGTATGCATGTGTCACACAGCACATGGCCAGATAAGGTTGTAAAATGTTAAAATGACATTTCCCGGTGAATGCATTTGTCACGGTTGAAAGCAATACAAAAGTGCAAAAACGCATAAAAAATGCAACTTGTGAACATAGCCCAAAGTGTGGAGGAGTATTTTTGTTTTTGGTTATTTATTTTACCTTATACACAAGTCTTTACCCTGGAAAGGAAGTTCCTTAACATATTTCACAGGAAAACCGTTTCAGTTTCGTTTTTGAACGTTTTATTGTGAGCCCGTTAAAGTGGCTTAATACCGGACCACGTTGTTGACAGCAGTGACCTGGGGGTCAGAAATGCTTCCTGGGGCGATGCCCATGCTGTCCCCATGTCTTTTGAGCACTGTCACTATCGTTTTGAGCACTGTTTAGGCTTTCTACAGACTGCCGGGGGTGCCGCCGCAAAAATGCTCGGGTCTCCCATAGACTAACATTGGGCTCATTGCTCGGGTCGAGCACCCGAGTATCTCGGTGCGCTCGGCCCGAGCTTTGAGCACCCAAGCATTTTAGTGCTCGCTCAACACTAGTAAGGACCAGTAGTGTAGTGGACATCCCCTTTAAAGAGGACATGATATTGACTAGTCAATGGGGCATTGTTTTCCCCAGACTACTCATCCTTCTCAACCTGTTATCACGTCCCTGTGTGTGTGATTACATGATTTGCCATCATCGCCAGCTCTCTGCAAAACTTACGCAGGTGCGCGGAGTTCTTCACCTACGCCATTGCTCCTCTGTGCTCGGTGTACTCTTCCCGGCTTCAGAGGCACACTGTGCATGTCTGGAAGGATCTTTAATAAACTGTTTTGTTTTTGTTTTTACAGTTTGACCAGTCTCTAAAGTAACTAGACAGTCTCTTAAAGTGAAACAAACAAAGAAAATAAGCCAACCAAGACCATTGTACATGCAGCGTAGTGGACAACTGCAATAAAATGTGCATTAAATGTCTATTGCTCTATTGCCAAATCCATGCGCTGTTGTAACCGCACATTTAATCTATGGACACACCAAAAATTTAAATTGAAGCAATAAAGGCCTCTTTCATGGACTCCAACTTAGACTACACATAGCCAGATGGATACATCAAGAGGTTAAAATAACAGCATGAATGTGTTTACTTACGCTGATAATGTACCAAGGTTCAAGGTAATGTGGGTTGAGCAGAACAGTGATGACCATTGTGCCATATCCTGCAGAACTGATTTTCAGAAATTAACCATTGTGCTTATTTATTTTCCGTACCAAGCAACAGATGCTCGTTGCACAATATTCTCCGAACAACTAGGATGAGATTAGAAGTGCGTGTAACGTCTTACTCTTTTCTGTTATATCAGTTACAGTATTTCTGGGGTCACTGACGGTGCATAAAGAAGACCTTTTACTATTTAGTATATGTAGTAAAGGTAATCATTACCCTTTGCTGATAACATTTTGTTTATGTCCTTTATTTCTTCAGACCCTTTTAGGCTATGTGCCCACGATGCAGAAATGCTCCGGATTTATTCCTGAGCGTTTCTGCATCTCCCTGGCAGAAAAAACGCATGCGGATTGTACATGTGTTTTCCTGCCAAAGACATACGGATGTGAAGCGTTCTTCACAGCGATTAGCATCACTTGGAAAGTGCTTGACAACTTGGTCACACTATATAAATCCATGCAACCGGCATGGATTTATATAGTGTGACCCCAAAGAATGTCAAAAATTAAAAAAATAAATCTATGCTTACCTTCCGATGGCCCCCGGAGTCCTTATTCGCTCAGTCTCGGCTTGCCGGCAGCTCACGGTACAGTACACTGAAGTACCTGCCAACGTCAGCGTCGCGTGACCCGTCACATGACTAAATTACGTCAGCGCAGGTCCTTCAGTCCACCACAAGCTGCCGGCAAGCGAAGACAAGCACGCCGGGGGCCATCAGAAGGTAAATATAATATTTATTTTTTATTTTAATCTTTTTTTTACAGGTTCTATGGTACCCAGGTCCGGAGGAGAGTCTCCTGTCCTCCAGACCCGGGTACCATCCGCACATTGAAACGCATGGATTCCGGATGTACAGATACAGTGATGCGGAATCCATGCGTTCCAATGCAAGTCAATGGCGGCGAAAACACAGCACTTCCGCAAAATAATTGGTAGTGCTGCGTTTTTTTCCGCAATGATCCGCAACTGAAATTTCCGCAGCATGTGCACAGCACATGCGGATTATCATTTGGGAACATGGCAGGCCTTCTACCATGCGTTTTTTTAAGCGTTTCAGCAGCGTTTTGGCCGCTGCGGAAACGCTTAAAAAACGCATCGTGGGCACACAGCCTTAAAGGGAATGTGTTGTCAGAAAATTAACTGTTAAAAAAAATACATGTAAAACATTATTTAAAGTTTTATTTATTTATTTTACTCACGTACAGTACATAGTTACAACCTTTATTAAAATATAAAATTAGTAATCTTTCCATTTTCAGACTGGCCACTGAGGCTTTTTAAGTCTCATACTCCCTGTCCTTTTAGGAGAAGTTTTCAGCAGACTCCTTATCATCAGAGGCAGGATTACAGGGACAGGTAACACCTCTATACAGAGCTGATATCACAGGATCCATCAATCACAATAGTTGATGTCACAGCTGACCCTGCTCCCCCTTCCTTCACAATGACCTTTGCACACGTTCATTAGATGTTTCAATACCAAAGATGCCGATTCATCAAGACTAAAGTTGTTCAATTGCAGAAAAATTCTGTGACTTATCAAAGTGTTTTACGCCAGATTTCTGGAGAAAACACTTTGATGAATTGGAGCCTAAGTTTGTTCATTGTACATGTGGATTTCCTGGAATAACGGGATGTTAGAGTCTAAAAAATCCCTAGAGGCCAGTGTTAAAAATTACAAGACTTCTAATTATTATTTTAAATAAAGATTTTCATATGAAAAAAAATTGCTAATTTAACAAAAAAAACATCTAAAAGAGTAACTATGTGACGCTAGTCACTACTCACAAACTAGCCGTGAGGCAGAGCGGTAAAGAGGTATAAGGTCAAAAGCCAGGTAGGTACGTCAAAGGCAGGATTATACAAACGGATAGTCAGGGGCAAAGTCCGGGGTCTGGTAACTCAAGTCAGAATACGTCAAAGGCACCAGGTGTTATATAGACAGGTAATCAAAAGTTAAATTCTAGGTCTGGCAACAATTGATCAGAATATCAAGATGCAGAGTACAGAGTAAGGCCACGGCCCCACTCTCAGTATTTGGTCAGTATTCGGTCAGTATTTTTTCTCAGGAGTGGGAGCCAAAACAAGGTGAGGAACAATCAGAGAAAAGGTATAATAGAAACAAGTCACCAATTCTGCATTTATCACCCACTCCTGGTTTTGTCTTCCACTCCTGAGAAAAAATACTGACCGAATACTGATAGTGGGGCCGTGGCCTAAGCACACAACTGAGCTGAGGCTACAATTGGCAATAATCTGACATTGCCAGCCTGGCAATTATCTGGAAAGGAAAAGCACCTGGAGGAAAGTAAAACCACACTGACAGCCCAACATGCCCCTGCTATCCATAGGGTGGCTGAGCTGTCACTCACAGCACTGACAGCCCAACACGCCCCTGCTATCCGTAGGGTGGCTGAGCTGTCATTCACAGCACTGACAGACCAACACACCCCTGCTATCCATAGGGTGGCTGAGCTGTCATTCACAGCACTGACAGACCAACACGCCCCTGCTATCCATAGGGTGGCTGAGCTGTCACTCACAGCACTGACAGCCCAAGACGCCCCTGCTATCCATATGGTGGATGAGCTGTCACTCACAGCACTGACAGCCCAACACGCCCCTGCTATCCATAGGGTGGCTGAGCTGTCATTCACAGCACTGACAGACCAACACACCCCTGCTATCCATAGGGTGGCTGAGCTGTCATTCACAGCACTGACAGACCAACATGCCCCTGCTATCCATAGGGTGGCTGAGCTGTCATTCACAGCACTGACAGACCAACACACCCCTGCTATCCATAGGGTGGCTGAGCTGTCACTCACAGCACTGACAGCCCAAGACGCCCCTGCTATCCATAGGGTAGCTGAGCTGTCACTCACAGCACTGACAGCCCAACACGCCCCTGCTATCCATAGGGTGGCTGAGCTGTCATTCACAGCACTGACAGACCAACACACCCCTGCTATCCATAGGGTGGCTGAGCTGTCACTCACAGCACTGACAGCCCAAGACGCCCCTGCTATCCATAGGGTGGCGGAGCTGTCACTCACAGCACTGACAGCCCATGACGCCCCTGCTATCCATAGAGTGGCTGAGCTGTCACTCACAGCACTCACAGCCCAACATGCCCCTGCTATCCATAGGGTGGCGGAGCTGTCACTCACAGCACTGACAGCCCAAGACGCCCCTGCTATCCATAGGGTGGCTGAGCTGTCACTGACAGCACTGATAGCCCAACATGCCCCTGCTATCCATAGGGTGGCTGAGCTGTCACTCACAGCACTGACAGCTCAACATGCCCCTGCTATCCATAGGGTGGCTGAGCTGTCACTCACAGCACTGACAGCCCAACACGCCCCTGCTATCCATAGGGTGGCTGAGCTGTCACTCACAGCACTGACAGCCCAACATGCCCCTGCCATCCATAGGGTGGCTGAGCTGTCACTCACAGCACTGACAGCCCAACACTCCCCTGCTATCCATAGGGTGGCGGAGCGGTCATTCACAGCACTGACAGACCAACACGCCCCTGCTATCAGTAGGGTGGCTGAGCTGTCACTCACAGCACTGACAGCCCAACATGCCCCTGCTATCCATAGGGTGGCTGAGCTGTCACTCACAGCACTGACAGACCAACACGCCCCTGCTATCCATAGGGTGGCTGAGCTGTCATTCACAGCACTAACAGACCAACACGCCCCTGCTATCCATAGGGTGGCTGAGATGTCACTCACAGCACTGACAGCCCAACACGCCCCTGCTATCCATAGGGTGGCTGAGCTGTCATTCACAGCACTGACAGCCCAACACACCCCTGCTATCCATAGGGTGGCTGAGCTGTCATTCACAGCACTGACAGCCCAACACACCCCTGCTATCCATAGGGTGGCTGAGCTGTCATTCACAGCACTGACAGACCAACACGCCCCTGCTATCCATAGGGTGGCTGAGCTGTCACTCACAGCACTGACAGCCCAAGACGCCCCTGCTATCCATAGGGTGGCGGAGCTGTCACTCACAGCACTGACAGCCCATGACGCCCCTGCTATCCATAGGGTGGCTGAGCTGTCACTCACAGCACTGACAGCCCAACATGCCCCTGCTATCCATAGGGTGGCTGAGCTGTCACTCACAGCACTGACAGCCCAACATGCCCCTGCTATCCATAGGGTGGCGGAGCTGTCACTCACAGCACTGACAGCCCAAGACGCCCCTGCTATCCATAGGGTGGCTGAGCTGTCACTCACAGCACTGACAGACCAACACGCCCCTGGTATCCATAGGGTGGCTGAGCTGTCATTCACAGAACTGACAGACCAACACGCCCCTGCTATCCATAGGGTGGCTGAGCTGTCACTCACAGCACTGACAGACCAACCTGCCCCTGCTATCCATAGGGTGGCTGAGCTGTCACTCACAGCACTGACAGCCAAACACGCCCTTGCTATCCATAGGGTGGCTGAGCTGTCATTCACAGCACTGACAGACCAACATGCCCCTGCTATCCATAGGGTGGCTGAGCTGTCATTCACAGCACTGACAGACCAACACACCCCTGCTATCCATAGGGTGGCTGAGCTGTCACTCACAGCACTGACAGCCCAAGACGCCCCTGCTATCCATAGGGTAGCTGAGCTGTCACTCACAGCACTGACAGCCTAACACGCCCCTGCTATCCATAGGGTGGCTGAGCTGTCATTCACAGCACTGACAGACCAACACACCCCTGCTATCCATAGGGTGGCTGAGCTGTCACTCACAGCACTGACAGCCCAAGACGCCCCTGCTATCCATAGGGTGGCGGAGCTGTCACTCACAGCACTGACAGCCCATGACGCCCCTGCTATCCATAGGGTGGCTGAGCTGTCACTCACAGCACTCACAGCCCAACATGCCCCTGCTATCCATAGGGTGGCTGAGCTGTCACAGCACTGACAGCCCAACATGTCCCTGCTATCCATAGGGTGGCGGAGCTGTCACTCACAGCACTGACAGCCCAAGACGCCCCTGCTATCCATAGGGTGGCTGAGCTGTCACTGACAGCACTGACAGCCCAACATGCCCCTGCTATCCATAGGGTGGCTGAGCTGTCACTCACAGCACTGATGTTATGTTCTGTTACCAGAGCTAAGGAAAGAGAGGAGATCTGTCCCTACGATAGAACTCAGCTTAATCCCTACGATGTAACAGGGGACCTGATCCTGCGATCAGACCTGCTAAAGTCCTAAGCTAGTCTGTACGGAGACCTATAGATGTGGGGAAGGAATCCCTATAAGTACTAAGGACTGGGAGGAATATGGGACACCTCCTAACAGAAATAGTAGCAGACAGACGAACAAACAAAATATATAGAACATAGAGGTCAGTAGACAAAGCAAACTAACAGAGCAAGACACAGAGCACAGGCTAGCTAGAAAGTAGATATACAATGAAGTCCAGCAAAGCCAGAAGGGCGGAGCAGGATTAAATAGGCCAACAAGGTCATGTGACCAGCAAAGGAAAAAAGACCTAAGAGCAAGGTTCTAACAGTACCCCCCCTTCTAAGAGGATCCTCCGGATCCCCTAGGACCAGGCTTATCAGGAAATCTCCTGTGAAACGCTCTGATAAGTCTGGACGCGGAAACATCATCCGACCTCACCCAAGAGTTATCCTCGGGACCGAAACCTTTCCAGGCCACAAGATACTGCAAACTACCTCTATACCGTCTAGAGTTAAGGATGCGAGAAATTTCATATTCCCCGTCCTCCACCACCGGAGGAACAGAGGCAGAGGCGTCACAATCCGATACAACAGCTTTTTTCAACAGAGAGACATGAAATACCGGATTAATTCTCCAGGAGGTAGGAACCTCCAACCTAACAGCAGATTGGTTGACAACCTGAAGCACCTTAAAGGGCCCTACAAACTTGGGACCCAATTTCTTAGAAGGAATCCTCAACCGCAGATTCCTAGAGGACAACCAAACCATGTCACCAACAGCGAACAAAACCTCCTGTCGTTTCCTATCAAAGTAGTCTTTAGATTTTCTGTTGGCCTCCTGAAGATTACCACGCACATCCGTCCAAACTCTCTCCAAATCACCGGAAAAATTCTCCTCCTCAGGCACGGCAGATCCCAACTTGGAGAACGACCCAAACGACGGATGTCTCCCAGAACAACAAAAAAAAGGTGAACAACCAGCAGAAGAAGATGTATGATTGTTCAGAGCAAATTCAGCAAGTGGCAGAAACTCAGACCACCCCTCTTGATTGTCTGCCACAAAACAACGCAAGAACTGCTCAACATCCTGGTTTTTCCTTTCTGTCTGGCCATTAGATTCAAGATGATATCCGGACGAGAACGACAAATGAACTCCCAACCTATCACAAAAGGCACGCCAAAAACGAGCCACGAACTGAGGACCCCTATCAGAAACAATGTCAGTAGGAACGCCATGAAGTCTGACAATTTCCTTGACAAAGGCCTTAGCGAGAGTTTTAGCGCAGGGCAGTTTGACGAAAGGAACCAAGTGACACATCTTGCTAAAACGGTCCACGACCACCCAGATGACAGTAAAACCCTCAGAGGGGGGAAGGTCAGTTATAAAGTCCATAGCCAAATGTGTCCAAGGAGCACTGGGAACCTCCAAAGGACAAAGCAACCCCGCAGCAGGAGTATGTGAGGACTTAGATCTAGCACATATAGTACATTGACGCACCCACTTAATGACTTCCTTCTGCCATCCAGGCCACCAAAAACTGCGACCCACCAGTCTCTTGGTCTCAGAGATTCCGGGATGACCTGCCAACCGAGATTCGTGACACTCAACAAGCAAATCACTCCTAAAGGTCCCAGGCACAAACAACCTCCCATGAGGAGTGTTAGAAGGGGCATTCTCCTGTGCTTTAAGAATCTCATTTTCCAAAACAGAGTCCAAAGCAGCTATCACAACACCTTCTTGTAAAATGTTCTCCTCTTTCTCAGCACCGACTATGGGAGAAAAACTGCGAGACAAGGCATCCGCCTTAACATTCTTAGTACCAGGGATGTAAGTAACGGAGAAATTAAACCGCGAGAAAAACAGTGCCCACCTAGCCTGACGGGCATTCAGGCGCTTGGCAGCATCAAGATATATCAGATTTTTATGATCCGTAAGAACCTGAACGGGAAATTCCGCACCTTCCAAGAAGTGGCGCCAGTGTTCAAATGCGAGTTTAATAGCCAATAATTCCCGATTACCAATATCGTAATTCAGTTCAGTCTCCGAAAATTTTTTTGAAAAAAAGGCACAGGGATGTAATCCATCCCCATTATCCTGAGACAATACTGCGCCAACCCCCACAGAGGAAGCATCAACCTCAACCAAAAACGGCCTAGTAACATCAGGCTGCATAAGGATGGGAGCAGAGGTGAACCTCTCCTTGAGATACACAAAAGCTTCAATGGCCTCAGAAGACCACTGAACCGCATCAGCACCTTTCCTGGTGAGATCAGTCAGAGGTTTGACAATACTAGAAAATTTTTTTATGAATTTTCTGTAGTAATTGGCGAAACCCAAAAACCTCTGTATCGATTTCAAACCAATAGGCCTAGGCCATTCCTGCACAGCCTGAACCTTAACCGGATCCATCTCAAAACCTTTGCTGGAGATAATGTAGCCCAAAAAACTAATTCTCTGTACAGCGAACTCACATTTCTCCAGCTTAGCAAAAAGCGAATTGTCCATTAATAACTGTAATACCTCACGCACGCTCCGCCAATGAGACTCCAGATCTGGCGAATAAATCAAAATGTCATCCAAATACACAACCACATTTTTACCGATCAAAGGTCTAAGGATGTCATTAATCAGATTCTGAAAAAATGCAGGAGCATTAGTAAGACCAAAAGGCATAACCAGATTCTCAAAATGACCCACAGGAGTGTTAAAAGCAGTCTTCCATTCATCACCCTCCTTCATGCGCAACAGATTGTATGCCCCCTTAAGGTCAATTTTAGAGAACCACTTGGCCCCCATTAACTGGTTAAACAGATCAGGAATCAATGGCAGTGGGTAAGGATTGCGTACAGTAATTTTGTTAATCTCACGAAAATCCAGACAAGGACGTAAACCGCCGTCCTTTTTTTTTACAAAAAAAAATCCAACCGCCACAGGAGACTTAGAGGGCCTAATGTGACCGGCGGCCAAACTTGTCTGTATGTATTCCTCCAAAGCCTTCCTCTCAGGAATAGTAAGGTTAAATAAACGACTTTTAGGAAGAGTCGCTCCAGGGACAAATTCAATAGAACAATCATAGTCTCTATGGGGAGGCAAAACCTGCGACTCCTTCTCAGAAAAAACTCTCCAAAAATCCTGAATAGGAACAGGCAATTCTCCCCTATCCAAAGCTGCAATACGCCCGTTACAACACTTGTCATAACATTTATGGCTCCAGGATTTAATTTCACTGGTAGACCAATCCAGTACAGGATTGTGAAATTTTAACCAGGGCAATCCCAATATTACTGGAGAAGGCAAGTTATTCAACACTACCAAATCCAATTTCTCATGGTGAACACCATTAATAGTGAGAGGAAATTCACAGACCTTGAGAGTAATATTCTTCAAAGGGGAACCATCCACAGAAACCACAGCAATGGGGGATGATAAAGGTTCAGGTTTCAAATTGAGTCTTTCCACGAATCCCCCATCAATTACATTCAGAGTAGACCCGCAATCAACAAACACCCGAAATTCCATTAATTTTTTCTGAGCAATCGTGGAAGCAGCTAAAAATATACCCTTGGAATTTAAACAGGCAATACGGGCGTGACTGACCATTTTTTTTTCTTTCTTCATACGAAGCTCACAGCCTTTAATCAAATGACCAGATTTTCCGCAATAGAAACACAAGCCTTCAGAAAATCGACGATCTTTTTCTTGAGAGCGAGGTGCCACCGATCCAATCTCCATCGGTTCACCACTGTTAGTACACACATTCTCATAACCAGAAACTGACATAGAAGAGGATTTGCTCTCATTAACCCTTGCACGCAGTCTTCTATCCACCCGTATAGCTAATTGCATAGCCTGTTGCAAATCTTCAGGTGTAGGATAAGCAATTAGCAGGTCTTTAACCCTTTCACTGAGCCCAGCAAGAAATAGACTTTTCAGAGCAGAATCGTTCCACCCTGTTTGAGTAGACCAACGACGGAAATGAGTACAATATTTTTCCACATTACCTGATCCTTGTTTTAAACGTCTCAACTCAGTCTCAGCTGATTCGACACGGTCAGGATCATCATATAATAGTCCCAAAGCAGAAAAAAAACTATCCACTGATCTGAAGCATGAATCACTAGGTTGCAAAGAAAAGGCCCACTCCTGAGGCTCTTTGCGCAAAAGTGACATTATGAACCCTACGCGCTGGGATTCATCCCCAGAGGACTTAGGTCTCAAACGAAAATACAATAAGCAAGCATTTTTAAATGAAAAAAATTCTCGGTGTTCACCAAAAAATAAATCCGGCAAACATACCTTAGGCTCCAAGAAATGTGCTCCAGGACAGTTACTCACGTGCTGACGGAGCTCGGCCACCTCCAGAGAGAGTCCCTGCAGGCGATGAACCAAATCCTGAACCGACACCATGATGGAACAGAAAAATCTTTCCTTAGAGAATTTGCTGGCTGGACTTACTGTTATGTTCTGCTACCAGAGCTAAGGAAAGAGAGGAGATCTGTCCCTACGATAGAACTCAGCTTAATCCCTACGATGTAACAGGGGACCTGATCCTGCGATCAGACCTGCTAAAGTCCTAAGCTAGTCTGTACGGAGACCTATAGATGTGGGGAAGGAATCCCTACAAGTACTAAGGACTGGGAGGAATATGGGACACCTCCTAACAGAAATAGTAGCAGACAGACGAACAAACAAAATATATAGAACATAGAGGTCAGTAGACAAAGCAAACTAACAGAGCAAGACACAGAGCACAGGCTAGCTAGAAAGTAGATATACAATGAAGTCCAGCAAAGCCAGAAGGGCGGAGCAGGATTAAATAGGCCAACAAGGTCATGTGACCAGCAAAGGAAAAAAGACCTAAGAGCAAGGTTCTAACAACTGACAGCCCAACATGCCCCTGCTATCCATAGGGTGGCTGAGCTGTCACTCACAGCACTGACAGCCCAACATGCCCCTGCCATCCATAGGGTGGCTGAGCTGTCACTCACAGCACTGACTGCCCAACACTCCCCTGCTATCCATAGGGTGGCGGAGCTGTCATTCACAGCACTGACAGACCAACACGCCCCTGCTATCCGTAGGGTGGCTGAGCTGTCACTCACAGCACTGACAGCCGAACATGCCCCTGCTATCCATAGGGTGGCTGAGCTGTCACTCACAGCACTGACAGACCAACCTGCCCCTGCTATCCATAGGGTGGCTGAGCTGTCACTCACAGCACTGACAGCCAAACACGCCCTTGCTATCCATAGGGTGGCTGAGCTGTCATTCACAGCACTGACAGACCAACATGCCCCTGCTATCCATAGGGTGGCTGAGCTGTCATTCACAGCACTGACAGACCAACACACCCCTGCTATCCATAGGGTGGCTGAGCTGTCACTCACAGCACTGACAGCCCAAGACGCCCCTGCTATCCATAGGGTAGCTGAGCTGTCACTCACAGCACTGACAGCCCAACACGCCCCTGCTATCCATAGGGTGGCTGAGCTGTCATTCACAGCACTGACAGACCAACACACCCCTGCTATACATAGGGTGGCTGAGCTGTCACTCACAGCACTGACAGCCCAAGACGCCCCTGCTATCCATAGGGTGGCGGAGCTGTCACTCACAGCACTGACAGCCCATGACGCCCCTGCTATCCATAGGGTGGCTGAGCTGTCACTCACAGCACTCACAGCCCAACATGCCCCTGCTATCCATAGGGTGGCTGAGCTGTCACAGCACTGACAGCCCAACATGTCCCTGCTATCCATAGGGTGGCGGAGCTGTCACTCACAGCACTGACAGCCCAAGACGCCCCTGCTATCCATAGGGTGGCTGAGCTGTCACTGACAGCACTGACAGCCCAACATGCCCCTGCTATCCATAGGGTGGCTGAGCTGTCACTCACAGCACTGACAGCCCAACATGCCCCTGCCATCCATAGGGTGGCTGAGCTGTCACTCACAGCACTGACAGCCCAACACTCCCCTGCTATCCATAGGGTGGCGGAGCTGTCATTCACAGCACTGACAGACCAACACGCCCCTGCTATCCGTAGGGTGGCTGAGCTGTCACTCACAGCACTGACAGCCCAACATGCCCCTGCTATCCATAGGGTGGCTGAGCTGTCACTCACAGCACTGACAGACCAACACGCCCCTGCTATCCATAGGGTGGCTGAGCTGTCATTCACAGCACTAACAGACCAACACGCCCCTGCTATCCATAGGGTGGCTGAGATGTCACTCACAGCACTGACAGCCCAACACGCCCCTGCTATCCATAGGGTGGCTGAGCTGTCATTCACAGCACTGACAGCCCAACACACCCCTGCTATCCATAGGGTGGCTGAGCTGTCATTCACAGCACTGACAGCCCAACACACCCCTGCTATCCATAGGGTGGCTGAGCTGTCATTCACAGCACTGACAGACCAACACGCCCCTGCTATCCATAGGGTGGCTGAGCTGTCACTCACAGCACTGACAGCCCAAGACGCCCCTGCTATCCATAGGGTGGCGGAGCTGTCACTCACAGCACTGACAGCCCATGACGCCCCTGCTATCCATAGGGTGGCTGAGCTGTCACTCACAGCACTGACAGCCCAACATGCCCCTGCTATCCATAGGGTGGCTGAGCTGTCACTCACAGCACTGACAGCCCAACATGCCCCTGCTATCCATAGGGTGGCGGAGCTGTCACTCACAGCACTGACAGCCCAAGACGCCCCTGCTATCCATAGGGTGGCTGAGCTGTCACTCACAGCACTGACAGACCAACACGCCCCTGCTATCCATAGGGTGGCTGAGCTGTCACTCACAGCACTGACAGACCAACCTGCCCCTGCTATCCATAGGGTGGCTGAGCTGTCACTCACAGCACTGACAGCCAAACACGCCCTTGCTATCCATAGGGTGGCTGAGCTGTCATTCACAGCACTGACAGACCAACATGCCCCTGCTATCCATAGGGTGGCTGAGCTGTCATTCACAGCACTGACAGACCAACACACCCCTGCTATCCATAGGGTGGCTGAGCTGTCACTCACAGCACTGACAGCCCAAGACGCCCCTGCTATCCATAGGGTAGCTGAGCTGTCACTCACAGCACTGACAGCCTAACACGCCCCTGCTATCCATAGGGTGGCTGAGCTGTCATTCACAGCACTGACAGACCAACACACCCCTGCTATCCATAGGGTGGCTGAGCTGTCACTCACAGCACTGACAGCCCAAGACGCCCCTGCTATCCATAGGGTGGCGGAGCTGTCACTCACAGCACTGACAGCCCATGACGCCCCTGCTATCCATAGGGTGGCTGAGCTGTCACTCACAGCACTCACAGCCCAACATGCCCCTGCTATCCATAGGGTGGCTGAGCTGTCACAGCACTGACAGCCCAACATGTCCCTGCTATCCATAGGGTGGCGGAGCTGTCACTCACAGCACTGACAGCCCAAGACGCCCCTGCTATCCATAGGGTGGCTGAGCTGTCACTGACAGCACTGACAGCCCAACATGCCCCTGCTATCCATAGGGTGGCTGAGCTGTCACTCACAGCACTGATGTTATGTTCTGTTACCAGAGCTAAGGAAAGAGAGGAGATCTGTCCCTACGATAGAACTCAGCTTAATCCCTACGATGTAACAGGGGACCTGATCCTGCGATCAGACCTGCTAAAGTCCTAAGCTAGTCTGTACGGAGACCTATAGATGTGGGGAAGGAATCCCTATAAGTACTAAGGACTGGGAGGAATATGGGACACCTCCTAACAGAAATAGTAGCAGACAGACGAACAAACAAAATATATAGAACATAGAGGTCAGTAGACAAAGCAAACTAACAGAGCAAGACACAGAGCACAGGCTAGCTAGAAAGTAGATATACAATGAAGTCCAGCAAAGCCAGAAGGGCGGAGCAGGATTAAATAGGCCAACAAGGTCATGTGACCAGCAAAGGAAAAAAGACCTAAGAGCAAGGTTCTAACAGTACCCCCCCTTCTAAGAGGATCCTCCGGATCCCCTAGGACCAGGCTTATCAGGAAATCTCCTGTGAAACGCTCTGATAAGTCTGGACGCGGAAACATCATCCGACCTCACCCAAGAGTTATCCTCGGGACCGAAACCTTTCCAGGCCACAAGATACTGCAAACTACCTCTATACCGTCTAGAGTTAAGGATGCGAGAAATTTCATATTCCCCGTCCTCCACCACCGGAGGAACAGAGGCAGAGGCGTCACAATCCGATACAACAGCTTTTTTCAACAGAGAGACATGAAATACCGGATTAATTCTCCAGGAGGTAGGAACCTCCAACCTAACAGCAGATTGGTTGACAACCTGAAGCACCTTAAAGGGCCCTACAAACTTGGGACCCAATTTCTTAGAAGGAATCCTCAACCGCAGATTCCTAGAGGACAACCAAACCATGTCACCAACAGCGAACAAAACCTCCTGTCGTTTCCTATCAAAGTAGTCTTTAGATTTTCTGTTGGCCTCCTGAAGATTACCACGCACATCCGTCCAAACTCTCTCCAAATCACCGGAAAAATTCTCCTCCTCAGGCACGGCAGATCCCAACTTGGAGAACGACCCAAACGACGGATGTCTCCCAGAACAACAAAAAAAAGGTGAACAACCAGCAGAAGAAGATGTATGATTGTTCAGAGCAAATTCAGCAAGTGGCAGAAACTCAGACCACCCCTCTTGATTGTCTGCCACAAAACAACGCAAGAACTGCTCAACATCCTGGTTTTTCCTTTCTGTCTGGCCCAGGGGCGGACACAGACTGTAGTGGGCCCCTGTGCAAGAAATTTTGGGGGGCCCCCCCTGCCCTTCATAAGGCAACAAAGTTATGTAAACATAACCCCCCATGTGCATCTCTCACCCCCCCATGTGCAGCTCTCATCCCACCCATGTGCAGCTCTCACCCCCCGTGCATCTCTTATCCCCCCCATGTGCATCTCTCATCCCCCCCATGTGCATCTCTCATCCCCCCCATGTGCATCTCTCATCCCCCTCCGTGCATCTCTCATCCCCCCCATGTGCATCTCTCATCCCCCCCATGTGCATCTCTCATCCCCCCCATGTGCATCTCTCATCCCCCCCATGTGCATCTCTCATCCCCCCCATGTGCATCTCTCATCCCCCCCCATGTGCATCTCTCATCCCCCCCCATGTGCATCTCTCACCCCCCCCCATGTGCATCTCTCATCCCCCCCCATGTGCATCTCTCATCCCCCCCCCATGTGCATCTCTGATTCCCCCCACTCCTAGTTAATTAATTGTATTTAAAAAAAATAAAACTTGTTATACTTACCCCCATGCAATCCCTGCAGAATCCTGGCGCTCGTCCACGTCGCTGCCACCAGGTTCTCCTGACGTTCGGCCA
Organism: Phyllobates terribilis; assembly: GCF_046119375.1. NCBI lineage: Eukaryota > Metazoa > Chordata > Amphibia > Anura > Dendrobatidae > Phyllobates > Phyllobates terribilis. The sequence goes on along the minus strand of NW_027362762.1, from coordinate 154,375,628 downwards.
TGTGACGGCGCCACATACATAGCCATCAGCTTTTGTTTTGGCCAAAAGATTTTTAAAGCCGCCACCACGATAAGGTAGACTCTTCTGGGCGGGCCCTACTCTAACCTATTAAAATTTTCTTAAAATATCCAATACTCTTTTTAGATATATTTTTATTTAGTTTTCTTTAAGGGAATGTGTCATATACATTTTTTTTTTAAATGACCAATAATACCACATACAGGGAATACCGCCACACCATGACCAGACCACATATTACCACAACATAGTGACCGAATAATACCACACAGAAGGGAGAAAAACTGCCACACCATGACCAGACCACATATTACCACTACATTACTAATATTACCACCACATTACTAATATTACCATAAGTGTCATTATACACGGGAGCTCTATACATGGTATGTATAACGTAAGTGTCCAGGTAATCTAGTGATCACCAGTGAAATTATACACAGGAGCTCTGTATATAGTGTCAGTGTACAGGTAATACAGTGACATTATACACAGGAGCTCTGTATATAGTGTACAGGTAATACAGTGATCATCAGTGACATTATACACAGGAGCTCTGTATATAGTGTCAGTGTACAGGTAATACAGGGATCACCAGTGACATTATACACAGGAGCTCTGTATATAGTGTCAGTGTACAGGTAATACAGTGATCACCAGTGAAATTATACACAGGAGCTCTGTATATAGTGTCAGTGTACAGGTAATACAGTGATCACCAGTGACATTATACACAGGAGCTCTGTATATAGTGTCAGTGTACAGGTAATACAGTGATCACCAGTGACATTATACACAGTGTACATGTAATAGACTGACTCACCGGTGACGTCTCTAGGTGAAGTCCTTCATCTTCGCTTTTCTCCTTCATCCAGCACAGACCGCCATCACTCGTCTCTGCATAAAATAACACAGTTATCTAGAGCACATTCCCCAACTTCTACATTACGCAGCTGAATACAGACGTGCATCCACCATCAATATATGGTTAGTTATTAGGCAACCTACCATTCCAAATATAAATTGTAATCCACCACTGTGCCCCCATTAACTGTAAATAGGCACTTAATATATAATTTAATTAGAACCTCTACTCTTTCCGCCAATTTGTTACCAGTCACACTCCTGCATCCGCAACGCCCCCTACTCTATACTTCCTGCTCCCCGCATTCAATATTTACATGCACCCCCTGCCCCAATTCATTATATCATGTCCGTGCTCTCCCCACCCCATCATCATTTATCATTTACTCTCCCCCACCCCACATTCGTTATGTGCCCCTCTCTCATCCCCCTCCCCCACATGTGCCCCTCTCTCATCCCCCTCCCCCACATGTGCCCCTCTCTCATCCCCCTCCCCCACATGTGCCCCTCTCTCATCCCCCTCCCCCACATGTGCCCCTCTCTCATCCCCCTCCCCCACATGTGCCCCTCTCTCATCCCCCTCCCCCACATGTGCCCCTCTCTCATCCCCCTCCACCACATGTGCATCTCCCATCTCATCCCCCTCCACCACATGTGCATCTCCCATCTCCCCCCCCCACACACATGTGCATCTCCCATCTCCCCCCACCACACACATGTGCATCTCCCATCTCCCCCCCACACACACATGTGCATCTCCCATCTCCCCCCCCCCCACACACACACATGTGCATCTCCCATCTCCCCCCCCACACACACACATGTGCATCTCCCATCTCCCCCCCACACACACACACACATGTGCATCTCCCATCTCCCCCCCCCCACACACACACACACATGTGCATCTCCCATCTCCCCCCCCACACACACATACACACACACACATGTGCTTCTCCCATCTCTCCACTCCTAGTTAATTGTATTTTAAAAAAAATAAAACTTGTTATACTTACCCCCATGCGATCCCTGCAGAATCCTGGCGCTCGTCCAAATCGCTGACAGCAGGTTCTCCTGACTTCCGGCCATGTGACGGCACCGTCACATGACCGGAAGTCAGGGGAATCATCAAGGCGCTGCTGCAACAGCGCAGCTCAGCGCTGAAATGTCCCGGACCCGGCGCATAGCATGGGGCCCCGGAGAGAGACGCACAAGAGGGGGGCCCCCGAGGGGGCCCCTACCGGCCGGGCCCCATACTGGAGTCAGGGCAGTCATGCCCTGATGGCGGCCCTGCTGGAGGCTGGAGGGGCCCCCTCTCCCTCGGGGCCCCCGTTCAATGAACCGGCTGCACGGGCGGTAGTTCCGCCCCTGGTCTGGCCATTAGATTCAAGATGATATCCGGACGAGAACGACAAATGAACTCCCAACCTATCACAAAAGGCACGCCAAAAACGAGCCACGAACTGAGGACCCCTATCAGAAACAATGTCAGTAGGAACGCCATGAAGTCTGACAATTTCCTTGACAAAGGCCTTAGCGAGAGTTTTAGCGCAGGGCAGTTTGACGAAAGGAACCAAGTGACACATCTTGCTAAAACGGTCCACGACCACCCAGATGACAGTAAAACCCTCAGAGGGGGGAAGGTCAGTTATAAAGTCCATAGCCAAATGTGTCCAAGGAGCACTGGGAACCTCCAAAGGACAAAGCAACCCCGCAGCAGGAGTATGTGAGGACTTAGATCTAGCACATATAGTACATTGACGCACCCACTTAATGACTTCCTTCTGCCATCCAGGCCACCAAAAACTGCGACCCACCAGTCTCTTGGTCTCAGAGATTCCGGGATGACCTGCCAACCGAGATTCGTGACACTCAACAAGCAAATCACTCCTAAAGGTCCCAGGCACAAACAACCTCCCATGAGGAGTGTTAGAAGGGGCATTCTCCTGTGCTTTAAGAATCTCATTTTCCAAAACAGAGTCCAAAGCAGCTATCACAACACCTTCTTGTAAAATGTTCTCCTCTTTCTCAGCACCGACTATGGGAGAAAAACTGCGAGACAAGGCATCCGCCTTAACATTCTTAGTACCAGGGATGTAAGTAACGGAGAAATTAAACCGCGAGAAAAACAGTGCCCACCTAGCCTGACGGGCATTCAGGCGCTTGGCAGCATCAAGATATATCAGATTTTTATGATCCGTAAGAACCTGAACGGGAAATTCCGCACCTTCCAAGAAGTGGCGCCAGTGTTCAAATGCGAGTTTAATAGCCAATAATTCCCGATTACCAATATCGTAATTCAGTTCAGTCTCCGAAAATTTTTTTGAAAAAAAGGCACAGGGATGTAATCCATCCCCATTATCCTGAGACAATACTGCGCCAACCCCCACAGAGGAAGCATCAACCTCAACCAAAAACGGCCTAGTAACATCAGGCTGCATAAGGATGGGAGCAGAGGTGAACCTCTCCTTGAGATACACAAAAGCTTCAATGGCCTCAGAAGACCACTGAACCGCATCAGCACCTTTCCTGGTGAGATCAGTCAGAGGTTTGACAATACTAGAAAATTTTTTTATGAATTTTCTGTAGTAATTGGCGAAACCCAAAAACCTCTGTATCGATTTCAAACCAATAGGCCTAGGCCATTCCTGCACAGCCTGAACCTTAACCGGATCCATCTCAAAACCTTTGCTGGAGATAATGTAGCCCAAAAAACTAATTCTCTGTACAGCGAACTCACATTTCTCCAGCTTAGCAAAAAGCGAATTGTCCATTAATAACTGTAATACCTCACGCACGCTCCGCCAATGAGACTCCAGATCTGGCGAATAAATCAAAATGTCATCCAAATACACAACCACATTTTTACCGATCAAAGGTCTAAGGATGTCATTAATCAGATTCTGAAAAAATGCAGGAGCATTAGTAAGACCAAAAGGCATAACCAGATTCTCAAAATGACCCACAGGAGTGTTAAAAGCAGTCTTCCATTCATCACCCTCCTTCATGCGCAACAGATTGTATGCCCCCTTAAGGTCAATTTTAGAGAACCACTTGGCCCCCATTAACTGGTTAAACAGATCAGGAATCAATGGCAGTGGGTAAGGATTGCGTACAGTAATTTTGTTAATCTCACGAAAATCCAGACAAGGACGTAAACCGCCGTCCTTTTTTTTTACAAAAAAAAATCCAACCGCCACAGGAGACTTAGAGGGCCTAATGTGACCGGCGGCCAAACTTGTCTGTATGTATTCCTCCAAAGCCTTCCTCTCAGGAATAGTAAGGTTAAATAAACGACTTTTAGGAAGAGTCGCTCCAGGGACAAATTCAATAGAACAATCATAGTCTCTATGGGGAGGCAAAACCTGCGACTCCTTCTCAGAAAAAACTCTCCAAAAATCCTGAATAGGAACAGGCAATTCTCCCCTATCCAAAGCTGCAATACGCCCGTTACAACACTTGTCATAACATTTATGGCTCCAGGATTTAATTTCACTGGTAGACCAATCCAGTACAGGATTGTGAAATTTTAACCAGGGCAATCCCAATATTACTGGAGAAGGCAAGTTATTCAACACTACCAAATCCAATTTCTCATGGTGAACACCATTAATAGTGAGAGGAAATTCACAGACCTTGAGAGTAATATTCTTCAAAGGGGAACCATCCACAGAAACCACAGCAATGGGGGATGATAAAGGTTCAGGTTTCAAATTGAGTCTTTCCACGAATCCCCCATCAATTACATTCAGAGTAGACCCGCAATCAACAAACACCCGAAATTCCATTAATTTTTTCTGAGCAATCGTGGAAGCAGCTAAAAATATACCCTTGGAATTTAAACAGGCAATACGGGCGTGACTGACCATTTTTTTTTCTTTCTTCATACGAAGCTCACAGCCTTTAATCAAATGACCAGATTTTCCGCAATAGAAACACAAGCCTTCAGAAAATCGACGATCTTTTTCTTGAGAGCGAGGTGCCACCGATCCAATCTCCATCGGTTCACCACTGTTAGTACACACATTCTCATAACCAGAAACTGACATAGAAGAGGATTTGCTCTCATTAACCCTTGCACGCAGTCTTCTATCCACCCGTATAGCTAATTGCATAGCCTGTTGCAAATCTTCAGGTGTAGGATAAGCAATTAGCAGGTCTTTAACCCTTTCACTGAGCCCAGCAAGAAATAGACTTTTCAGAGCAGAATCGTTCCACCCTGTTTGAGTAGACCAACGACGGAAATGAGTACAATATTTTTCCACATTACCTGATCCTTGTTTTAAACGTCTCAACTCAGTCTCAGCTGATGCGACACGGTCAGGATCATCATATAATAGTCCCAAAGCAGAAAAAAAACTATCCACTGATCTGAAGCATGAATCACTAGGTTGCAAAGAAAAGGCCCACTCCTGAGGCTCTTTGCGCAAAAGTGACATTATGAACCCTACGCGCTGGGATTCATCCCCAGAGGACTTAGGTCTCAAACGAAAATACAATAAGCAAGCATTTTTAAATGAAAAAAATTCTCGGTGTTCACCAAAAAATAAATCCGGCAAACATACCTTAGGCTCCAAGAAATGTGCTCCAGGACAGTTACTCACGTGCTGACGGAGCTCGGCCACCTCCAGAGAGAGTCCCTGCAGGCGATGAACCAAATCCTGAACCGACACCATGATGGAACAGAAAAATCTTTCCTTAGAGAATTTGCTGGCTGGACTTACTGTTATGTTCTGCTACCAGAGCTAAGGAAAGAGAGGAGATCTGTCCCTACGATAGAACTCAGCTTAATCCCTACGATGTAACAGGGGACCTGATCCTGCGATCAGACCTGCTAAAGTCCTAAGCTAGTCTGTACGGAGACCTATAGATGTGGGGAAGGAATCCCTACAAGTACTAAGGACTGGGAGGAATATGGGACACCTCCTAACAGAAATAGTAGCAGACAGACGAACAAACAAAATATATAGAACATAGAGGTCAGTAGACAAAGCAAACTAACAGAGCAAGACACAGAGCACAGGCTAGCTAGAAAGTAGATATACAATGAAGTCCAGCAAAGCCAGAAGGGCGGAGCAGGATTAAATAGGCCAACAAGGTCATGTGACCAGCAAAGGAAAAAAGACCTAAGAGCAAGGTTCTAACAACTGACAGCCCAACATGCCCCTGCTATCCATAGGGTGGCTGAGCTGTCACTCACAGCACTGACAGCCCAACATGCCCCTGCCATCCATAGGGTGGCTGAGCTGTCACTCACAGCACTGACTGCCCAACACTCCCCTGCTATCCATAGGGTGGCGGAGCTGTCATTCACAGCACTGACAGACCAACACGCCCCTGCTATCCGTAGGGTGGCTGAGCTGTCACTCACAGCACTGACAGCCGAACATGCCCCTGCTATCCATAGGGTGGCTGAGCTGTCACTCACAGCACTGACAGACCAACACGCCCCTGCTATCCATAGGGTGGCTGAGCTGTCATTCACAGCACTGACAGACCAACACGCCCCTGCTATCCATAGGGTGGCAGAGCTGTCACTCACAGCACTGACAGCCCATGACGCCCCTGCTATCCATAGGGTGGCTGAGCTGTCACTCACAGCACTGACAGCCCAACATGCCCCTGCTATCCATAGGGTGGCTGAGCTGTCACTCACAGCACTGACATCCCAACATGCCCCTGCTATCCATAGGGTGGCGGAGCTGTCACTCACAGCACTGACAGCCCAAGACGCCCCTGCTATCCATAGGGTGGCTGAGCTGTCACTCACAGCACTGACAGACCAACACGCCCCTGGTATCCCCAGGGTGGCTGAGCTGTCATTCACAGCACTGACAGACCAACACGCCCCTGCTATCCATAGGGTGGCTGAGCTGTCACTCACAGCACTGACAGACCAACCTGCCCCTGCTATCCATAGGGTGGCTGAGCTGTCACTCACAGCACTGACAGCCAAACACGCCCCTGCTATCCATAGGGTGGCTGAGATGTCACTCAACATCTCAGCCGCTCTATGGATAGCAGGGGTATGTCGGGCTGTCACTTGCATGTACCATGATATATCAAAAGACACTGTAACATATCAGGTGGTTTAGACCCAAGTAGTTACAGGGTAAACTCTGCAGAAAATGCAAATGGTAATCACTTATACTCTGCACTTTCACAGAATCACAGAATCACAGAATGGTAGAGTTGGAGGGGACCTCCTGGGTCATCTGGTCCAACCCCCTGCTCAAAGCAGGATTCACTAAATCATCTCAAACAGATGTCTGTCCAGCCTCTGTTTGAAGACGTCCATTGAAGGGGAATTCACCACCTCTCGTGGCAGCCTGTTCCACTCATTAATCACCCTAACTGTCAAAAAGTTTTTTCTAATATCTAATCTGTGTCTCATCCCATTTAGTTTCATCCCATTGCTTCTAGTCTTTCCTTGTGCAAATGAGAATAAAGATGATCCTTCTACAATGTGACAGCCCTTGACATATTTGTAGACAGCTATTTTCTTTCTGATATATCTATCTATATACATCTGTTAAATGGCTCTGTATTCAATCACTCTGTGTCCATTGTATAGAACTAGAATTCTAGGGTAACAATTCATAGATCATACCTTCCATTCAATGAATGCAAGTAACTTTTGATATACATATTCATGCATTTTACCATTTTTCCCTGTAACTATGGTACTCAAGTCTATACTGTCTGATCTCTTACAGGGTATTTTGATATATCATGTTGCATGCATCTGTGGGTGATATTAGATGTAATTTATCTATGCCCATTGACATATGGTCATAGCTGTCAGGTGACTATAAATTGTATGTTTTATTTTATTGATACCATTACATTCTATATATGCCTATGTATGTCACCAGTTAACTGTGTAATTATATATCAGCGGGCTCCCACCAGCGCTGCTCACCCACCAATCTGTTTGTATTTTGGGATTTTATTACATGTTTTTATGTTTGTATGTAATATAAAAATATATTTTATTATGTCTCAATGATTTTTTGTCTTGGCACATTTTCCGTTTTTGGTATTCCTAATTAAGCTAACCGGTGCAGAAAATCTACAACATCAAAAAGTCAGCAAATACTCATTGTGGGAACACAACCAACAACAAGGTGCAACAATATGTACTGTATACTGCTATAATGGTACCAATAAGCCCTTGTGACTTTCAAATGAACAGAAACAGTTAAGATGACTGAAGAATCCCTCATCAAATATGTTGCTTGAAAACAGATGATAAGAAAATGACCTGTTGAATGTGTGTGGTCTTCTGATCCAGATACTTCACCTAGTGCAGAACAGCTGGGATTTACATCACTTGGCTTCCTACATGCTTCACAGAAACAGCCCAGATTAGCCACTTAGAGGAATAATACAAGGGATATGGTGGAATCTTGTGGGTGCATCTCGTTTGGTAAAGTGGGGCGCAATGCAGTAAGGTGATGTTCTATATCAGTAGTAGATTATATTCATTGAGGGTTATAATGTTTTTAATACAAGAAAGGTTCAGTCTGCGTCCCTCCCTATTATTACCAGCAAACACCAGAATTGACATCATCGCAGTGTGATCAGAGCCTGACGTGTAACTAGCAGTTTATTCAATGGGGTCAAGCAGCATTTTGGACTGCTGACAATTGAACCATAAATATCAAGTGTACATAGTTTCAGGCACAAATGGTGATTGGCTGCAATAAGGGGCAGTCAGTGGGTGCTGGCCCTTTAGGAAGATGGCTGCCGGACCAAGTGTGCCACCTAGGGATAGAAGAGTGCAGCAGAGAGAAGAGTGTTGGCCAGGAGTAGAATACCAAGTACCTGGAGACTAGGCCAGCAGCATGTTACTGGATCCCCTAGATCATACATGTCAAACACTGGCCCGTGGGCCAAATCTGGCCCGCAGGGTGGTATAATTTGGTCCGCGACACCAGTACCACCACCCCTATGTTGGGCCATTATTTTGTATGGAGGACTATGTCGGGCCCATTAATATGTTTGGAGGACTATGTGGTGCCCATAATACTGTATGTAAGACTATATGGGGCCCATTATCCAGTATGGAGAACTAGGTGGGACCCATAATTCTGTATGGAGGACTATGTGGAGCCCATTATTCTGTATGGAAGATTATGTGGTGCCCATTATTCTGTATGGAGGACTATGTGGAGCCCATTATTCTGTATGGAAGATTATGTGGTGCCCATTATTCTGTATGGAGGACTATGTGGAGCCCATTATTCTGTATGGAGGATTATATGGTGCCCATTATTCTGTATGGAGGACTATGTGGAGCCCATTATTCTGTATGGAGGATTATATGGTGCCCATTATTCTGTATGGAGGATTATATGGTGCCCATTATTCTGTATGGAGGATTATATGGTGCCCATTATTCTGTATGGAGGATTATATGGTGCCCATTATTCTGTATGGAGGATTATATGGTGCCCATTATTCTGTATGGAGGACTATGTGGGGCTCTTTATTCTGTATGGAGGACTATGTGGGGACCATTATTCGGTATGGAGGACTATGTGGGGACGGGACCATTATTCTGTATGTAGGACTATGTGGGGACCATTATTCTGTATGGAGGACTTTGCGGGGACCATTATACTGTATACTAATTGGCCCATGACTTAGTCCAAGTTTTTAATTTTGGATCTCTGTGTGTTTGAGTTTGACATCCCTGCCCTAGATCCTTTAAAATGTTTTTTTTTTAACCCTCTGGTTGGTCTTTGGTCATTTAGATAAACACTGAAGGCCTCCAAACACATTCGTTTGTGAAATCCACTGATTCCGGTGGAATCAGACGATGCAGATTATCTAATATATATGGGGCGTCCTGAATTCAACCAATTGCTGAGGCAGATAAGGATTTGGCAGTTTACATTTTTGGCTCTTCCTTTTGTTCTGTAGGCAGGTGAGTCTTTCAGTGGCTTATTCTACTCTCCCCATAGAGAGAATATGAACGATCGGTCAAATTGGGCATTCATGTATATTGGGAAATTGGGAGTGATAGTTGATGGATAGTTTTTGAAGGTGCATGAGCACTTTAAGCCGGTTGCAGCAGATATGCTCAATGATTGGTTCTTATTGGAGTATTCAACAGCTGCAGGCTTATGCTGGAAGACTGCGCTGAGCAGACAGCAAATTGTGCTATTTTACTACTATATTTCATGTGCTCTGGTTTATTTATGTGTTTCATCTTCATCACATACACACTTCTCAGTATGTGATGTAGGGTGCGCCTGCAAGGGTTAATTTATCTCCTCTCACTCAATCCAACACTCAACCTTTGTTCTAGGCCAGTGATGGTGAACCTTTTAGAGACAGAGTGCCTATACTGCAATCCAAAACCCACTTATTTATTGCCAACACGGTAATTTAACCTGAATACTGAGGTTTTAGTTTAAAAAAACAACTCATACATTAGCGCGCTATAGAGTCTATAGCAAAGAGCTTGGAGTAAGCACTGCACTCCAAGCCTAAGATACCAGCCTCCGATTGCAGTGGAGGTCTGTTCATCAGAATGGAGAGTATTTTTAATCAAAAGTAAAATTTACATTTTTTTTTTTTTTTTTTTACAACCTCTTTGCAGTTGTAACCCTTTATCATGATGAGAATAACCCTTTAAACCAGGGATGTCAAACTCAAATACACAGAGGGCCAAAATGAAAAGCTTGGACAAAGTGGCGGGCCAACCTTGATATTTATTAAAAAAAATATCTACAATTGAGGAAGTTTTTCCTTGGCTATTCTATGATTATCAAACGATTAACTTTTGGAATGATATTGGAATAATATAATATGTTATGTAAGAGCAGAAAAAGCATATGGTCCAATGGCCTAATTTAAATATATTATAACAAACAATAAAAAACCTTGAATAAAATAGATAATGAAGTGTGATGCAAACAAAAGTGCCCCCAAACACAGTATGATACCTCCACAGTGAATTCCTCAACAGTACCCTCCACACGTACAGTATGATGACCCTACTGTACCCCCCTCAAGCTCATCGACAAAGAATGGTGACCCCAACACAGTATGATTCTCCAATTATAATCCCCACAGTCCTCCATACAGTATAATAGGCACAAAAAGTTCTCTATACAGTATAATGGGCCCCACATAGTCCTCCATACAGCATAATGGCCCCACATAGTGTGCCAAACAGTATAATGACCCCACATAGCGCTCCATACAGTATAATGCAGATCCATGCAGATTTCTCTCTACCTCTCTGCCCCTATATACTAATGGTACGTGACTCAGCCTTCCCATCCTGATTTCCATGCAGATTTCTCTCTACATCTCTGCCCATATACTAATTGTATGTTTTTCAAGTAACACTAGCTACCCCCACTTTCATTTATGATCTTGCTTACTTAGCCTTTGAATATCCAGCATGTGGTTCAGCCTTAATCAGCTGGTCAAGATGAGCACAGACCACTCCCCTCTGGTTCACAGCTGAATGTGACGCGCCCCCTGGGACATATTCTTTTTTGAGGGGAATACCCGGCACCGGATCAGATGGGGGGTTGTAGTCTCCGAGCGGCTGTGACCCGGCCCGTGCCCAGGGCGTCAAACTCAGTGTTATGTGGCAGTCCTACAGATGTTATTAAGAGTTCTTTTGTGTCGACTACGCCACCCGTTGTGATGCGGTCACTGTGGCCGCCGCTGCAGCAGGGTCCGCTGAGGCTGATGGTGGGTGCGCAGCTTGGTGGGATAACCCCCAACGGGAGGGGTATAGCCTCAGGGGGGACAGGTGCAGAGGATGGGGGTTGTGGTGGTGCAGTGCAGACGGCAATGAAGATAGAGTCGGGTTGTGCAGTTAAGGGTGTTTACTTACTGCAGATGTTGTACTGGTCACTCCAGCTTCGAGTGACCACCCGAGCCGTGCTGCGTCCACCAGGTCCTGGATCCAGCCAACCCCCAAACAAGTCCGGAGCGTGGCCCTGAGCTCTCCTTCTGTCCCGTTCTCTGGCCGTCCCCACCAGTGATCCACCTAGGTCCAGCTCCCTCGGGCCTTCTGTTGGGACACCCTTGGCCTTGGGTTCCCTGACCCTTCATGTGGTGTGCCTTCGGGGTGGATGTGATGGGTGGCCGTGGCAGATGCTGCCCACGGCCTCCGGTCTCTGGCTAGGGTGTGTTTTCTGCCCCCGCCAGTTTGGGATCCGGTACCCTGTGCCGACTCTTCACCCGGGGATTTAATTTGGGTTCTTGGAGTCCTCTTTTCTGTTTCCCCCTCTGGGTCCCTCTTCTCCTCTCTCACTCTGGGTCTCTCTTCTCCTCTGCTTGCTGACTTGTTCTCTGCATCTGACCCTGATCTTAGTTGGTGCCCTCCTTTTATACACCCTCTATGTGTGAGCTCAGGTGACCAGCACCCAATGAGCTCCTATCTTTACCCAGGCTGCTCCCCCTATCTGCCCCTACACTACTTGGGATGTACCACCCCCCTCCCACTCCAGCCAGGAACAGACTCGGTCGTACCTGCACATTTCTAAGTGGGAGTACCGTCGGTCCGCTCCTCGGAAATGGGATGTGTGTAGTGCATGCAGCCTACCAAGCTCAGTTCCACACTCCATCCTTACCCGGGAGTGGAATATCACACCTCTGGGTTGAGGTGCAATACCCCTGTAGCAGCCGAATCCTCAGGGTGCTACAAATGCATTCTGTAGCAAATATATTGTGAACTAGGAGTCTATTAGATTTTAGTCTGTGTCCATCACCTTAAGTGTGTCCATTGCTTAAGTGTAAAAAATATGAATTAATCCTGAATTGAACCTAAAGTGAACTGAAGGTAACTGGATACTAAGTCACAGTAAACAATGTTGGTCTTTGTTTTCACTCTCATCCCCTTAATCCTTCACCTTTTCCAACCACCCCTATTCCCTACACCTAGTAATGAACTATTCATCTCTCCCTCCATCCTCCCCATCTCACCTCCTCCTCAGAACTATTCCTCAACTTTCAATCCTGTGTCTCCAAACACAGACAGCCACCTCATGCCCTCTCCTGCTCCCACCTACTAACACTTTCACTGCTCCTCCTCACTGCCGGTGACATCTCTCCAAATCTTGGCCCTCCGCACCACATCCCTACAATCACTTCCACCTCCTACCCACGATCTATCCCAAACTCTCGTAGCCCTTCTAACCTTATACCCATCTGCCCAGCCCCCGCTTCCCCAGTCCCTCTAACAGGAGCTCTATGGAATGCAAACATGCCTCGATCACACCCATCCTCAAAAAGCCCTCCCATGACCCATCTTCGCTGACTAGCTATCGCCCCATATCACTTCTCCCCTATGCCTCAAAACTACTGGAACAACACGTCCATTCTAAATTGTCCTCCCACCTCTCCTCCTGCTCCCTCTTCGACTGCCTACAATCTGGTTTCCAACCGCATCATTCTACTGAAACTGACTAAAGTCACCAACGACCTACTAACCGCCAAATCCAAGCAACACTACTCTGTCCTCCTCCTCCTGGACCTGTCATCTGCCTTCGACACAGTGGACTATTCCCTCTTACTACAGACTCGCTCGTCTCTCGGCATCACAGACTTGGCCCTATCCTGGATCTCCTCATACTTAACAGACCTGACATTCAGTGTCTCCCACTCTCACACCATCTCCTCATCTCACCCCCTATCTGTCGGTGTCCCCTAAGGTTCAGTTCTAGGACCCCTACTCTTCTCCATCTACACCTTAGGCCTGGGACAGCTCATAGAGTCTCATGGTTTTCATTATAACCTCTATGCCGACGACACACATATCTACCTCTCTGGACCCGATATCGCCTCCCTACTAACCAAAATCCCAAAATGTTTGTCCACTATTTCATCCTACTTCTCTGCTAGATTTCTAAAACTTAACATGGACAAAACAGAATTCATCATCTTTCCGCCATCTCATTCAACCCCCCCAACTGACCTATTTTTATCAACGTCAATGGCTGTCCACTCTCACCAGTCCCTCAAGTTCGCTGCCTTGGGGTAACCCTGGACTCTGACCTCTCCTTCAAACCACATATCCAAGCCCTTTCCACTTTCTGCCGACTCCAACTTAAAAATATCTCCCGGATCCACACATTGTTCAACCATGGATCTGCAAAAACACTAGTGCATGACCTCATCATCTCCTGCCTCGACTACTGCAACCTCCTGCTCTGTGGCCTCCCTTCTAACACTCTCACATCCCTCCAATCTTTCCTAAACTCTGCTGCCCGACTAATCCACCTGCCCCCCCGCTATTTCTCAGCCTTTCCTCTCTGTCAATCTCTTCAATGGCTCCCTATTGCCCAGAGACTCCAGTTCATAACCCTAACCATGGCATACAAAGCCATTCACAACCTGTCTCCTCCATATATCTCTGACCTAGTCTCCCGGTACATACCCGCACGCAACCTCCGATCCTCACAAGATCTTATTCTCTACTCCCCTGTTATCTCCTCCTCCCACAATCGCATACAAGATTTCTCTCGTGCATCCCCCTACTCTGGAACTCTCTACTTCAACATATCAGACTCTCGCCGACCGTGGAAACCTTCAAAAGGAACCTGAAGACCCACCTCTTCCGACAAGCCTATAACCTGCATTAACCATCGCTCTACCATACCGCTCCATGACCAGCCCTACCCTCACCTACTGTATCCTCACCCATCCCTTGTAGATTGTGAGCCCTCGCGGGCAGGGTCCTCACTCCTCCTGTACCAGTCCCTGTCACGTTTTGTTCAAGATTATTGTAATTGTTTTTGCTATGTATACCCCTTTTTCACATGTAAAGCGCCATGGAATAAATGGCGCTATAATAATTAATAATAATAATGATAATAATAATAGCCCCACATGTTGCTCCATACAGTATAATGGCCCTACATAGTGCTCCATACAGTATAATGGCCCCACATTAAAAGAAAAAAAAACTATTCACCTCTGCCCGTTCCCCTGCTGCTTTGGTGTCTTCATATATCACAGTCCTACCTGAGGGCATGCACACCATCTTCTTATCACTAGCGCCACCAAAACTCTCCTGAGCCATGCCCCTCAGCACTAGCGCCGCCACCCTCACCACACGAGCGGCCTGATGGGACGTCGCACAGCCTGATGGAACGTCGTGCATGCACAGGAGAGTTTCTACTGGAGCGGTGCTACTGATGAGGGGGATGGCAAGCTAGTGGTGAGGAGGTGGCGCGCGTTCCCACACAGAGAGGGCTCGGTGTGCCCCCTCTGGCTCACGTGCCATAGGTTCGCCACCACTGTGACATAAATCACACCCTGACACATTCCACACACCCCGGCTACACAACATGCTGCCACTATTCATCAAACCCATAGGGTGATCAGTCCCGAAAATATCCTACTGTCTGACAAACATAAAAAAGGCCACACACTCTCTGAAAGGTTATGGATTTGATTCTTTACAGCATACAAGGATCAAACTTATTAAAGATTTAAGATTTAATATAAAAATACATTGCTTACAAGAAAAGATATAAAAAGGTAAAAATAATACGACACACAAATATGCAAAAAAGTAAAAAAACAAAATGGGAGAAATAACAGAAATACCTAAACTTTTCCATCTACAGTTATCTTGTTTCACTGAGGAAAGGAGAAATGAATTATAGATCACAACCAGCATAGGCAGGCCCCCACATATGAACAACTTTCTTTTGTGCAACCCAGCTTTTATATGCTTGACCCTGACTTGGGTTTCCAGAACGGCCTAAATTGGACTATTTAAAAATTGCTGTTTGTGCATGGACAGTGGGCTAAATTAGGGGCTGGAGCCTTGCATTACAAATGTCCTGTGTCTCTAGCTATTCCCTCCATTTAGTACATAGGAAATACTCAGCTTCATTATAATGACTGTTTGAAATACATATTAGGGGACCACATTGTGAACTTGGGAGGGATATATATTTAATTATATTCAAACCATTTTGGGAAAACTCCCCCAAAATAACCTCACTAACAAGCCCTAAAAGTAACTTTTATTACTATTTAAAATAGCGGGGTACATAGATATTTATACATTTTGGCCCTATACTGCCTATATGATTACAATTAAGTATAGTGGTGATTGACTAGGGTATCAAGTGGTGACTCCCTGGGGTGTCAACCCAATTTTGCAAGATAGGACAATTATTTTAAAGCACATGTTCCCCAACATGTTTCACCACAAAAGTGGCCTCATCAGAGGATGAGACAATAGCTAGAATGGGTGGAATAGCATTCTAGCTAATGTCCCATCCCCTGGTGCTCACCGCAGAAAGTAAATTCATGGCCAAGTGGCAAGGGCCATATGAAGTCCGAAAAAAGGTTGGGGAGATGAATTACATGGTATATCAGCCCGGGAAAAGAAAACTCGAGTAACTATATCATGTAAATCTGTAAAAGCATGGAAAGACCAGGGATGTACTGTATGGTTACCGACGCGACTCCGACACCAGCCCAGGAGGAAGCCTGGAATAAGGTAAAGATCAGCAACGATCTCTAAACAGCAGAGATGGGAGACTCGGAAATCAGTGCAGCAGAATATGGACGTATTCTCGGAACTGCCGGGCCGTACAAATGTGATCCACCATGAAATTATCGCCAAGCCTCAGGTAAGGGTACTTACGAAACCATACAGGAAACAAGCCATTGTGGCTGAGGTAAAACAAATGCTCCAGCTAGGAGTTATTGAGTCCAGGAGTGAGTGGGCTAGTCCCATTGTACTGATTCCAACGCCAGATGGATCGCTACGATTTAGTAACAATTTCCAAAAATTGAATGAAGTGTCAAAATTTAGGGCATTGGATGAAGGTCAAATTTTGACACTTCATTCAATTTTCAGAAATAAACAAAATCAAGGTCATTCAAAACTGGCCCTGGCCTATTACTACAAAACAGGTAAGAGTATTTTCCTCGGCATCATTGGGCATTACCGACAATTTATACCTAATTTAGCCGGGAGATCAGCACCTTTGACCGATCTTTTAAAGGAAAGAAAATCGGTCATGGTTCAGTTGAACCCTCAGGTGGAGGAAGCATTCCAGTCCATGAAGTTGGGGCTGTGCGGACAGCCCCAACTTTAGGAACAGTTTTATTGTTCAAACAGATCTCTCTGAAGTAGTCTTAGGAGCGATTCGCAGGAGGTTAACGGAGAAGAACATCCAGTCACCTATTTGAGTAGGAATCTTACCCCGCCAGAGAAAAATTATAACGTAGTGGAGAAGGAGGGCTTGGTGATTAAATGGGCCTTGGAGTCCCTACGTTATTACTTACTGGGGCAACAGTTCCGTTTAGTAGCGCATCATTTATCCCTGGTCTGCATGAAAAATGCCAAGAAGAGGAATGCTCGGGTCACCAGATGGTTTTGATCATTACAAACCTTTAGTTTTTCGGTGGAACATCGAGCTGCGAAGTCACAAAGAAATGCGGCTACCCTGTCACGGGCACCCTCTATGGTAACAAGTGTTCAACCCCCCAAGTTTTAACAGAAGGGGGGTATTTGAGGCAGTGAGGGGAGTCATATAGGAGGGTTGTTATGTGTCCTCCAGTATGTGCATAGAAACATACTGAACCCGCTGGAGAGCGTTGTAATTACAGATGCAGCTGTGGTTACAATGCAACGTAAAAGTGAGTGTGGACTTGGTCAAACTAATTGACCAAGTCAGATTTAGGAAAACCTGACATTCACTTTTATTTTTGGAGCGATCAATAGGAAGGTAGTGGGACGGATCTCTCCCTCCAGTCCGGGTCTTGGAAGTGGCTCATGTACACGATTCCCATTTAAACTTTCAGGTAAGGGTTGGTGTGTCAGTGACGCTCTGCAAGCAACAGAGCAGGAGGCTCTGTATATGGCTGTCTATGTGAGAATGAACACAGACCAGAGCCAGAGAGTAAAGCCATTACCGTACTCATAAGTTATACAATGGTGCCACAGCAATGGACTGATATGAACGATCCGACTGCGAACTGGATGATAACGTTTTGACATTCTTTTTGTTAATTGGTAAAATAAAGACATTTAACCCCTTACTGACCGAGCCAATTTTGACCTTAATGACCAGGCCAAACTTTACAATTCTTTATGTAAAAAAAAAAAGAAGAGAGAACAGGGCGTAATGGGTGACTCAGTATTAAAATTTGCAGGAGGGTGTGGGAATGGCTACTAACCTTATGGAATTGTGCACCCCTGCACAACCCCAGTGTAAAGCTCCACAAGCTCCGCTCCGTTCGTGGCTGTCATCTACTTTCAGTGGCGTTCACAGATCCTGATCTCGCGATAGTGGGTCACGTGATCAGGTTAGTTGCGCTTACCGCTAAGAAGGACGCCCAGCTTCACCACCACTCCCGGCAGCGTTCCGGAGGGGTTAGGGCAGCACAGCTTGGAAACCAAGGTAGTGACTACTTAATTATCTTCATCCCACAGGTGGATGAACAGGTAAATAGAGGCAGCTCTACCGCACCCCAACGAGGGGGAAAAAACAATTAGTGAATGTGAATAGCGGTATCAGAGTGCCAATAACAGGATAAAAATTAAATGAAAATAACTGATTTATTAACACACAACGCGTTTCGGTGGACAAGGCCACCTTCATCAGGTGACACCTAGTGTGACAACTAGGTCACACTATATAAATCCATGCAAACAGCATGGATTTATATAGTGTGACCTTTAGAATGGTTTAAAATAAAAAAAATAAACCTTGATACTTACCATCCGATGGCACGGGGTGTGCTGCTGAGCTCGTTCCTGGCTGCCGGGATATCGCGATGCCCTGTACTGAAGGACCTACAGTCACATGACTGACGTCACCGCAGGTCCTACAGTCCAACGCGATGTGCCGGCAAAGGAGAAGGAGCGCAGCGCGGGCCGCCAGAAGGTGAATATAATCTTTATTTTTTATTTTTTTTTTACAGTTTCTATGATACCCGGGTCTGGAGGATAGTCTTCTCTTCGCCACACTCGGGTACCTTCCGCACATTAGAACGCGCCAATTACGCAAGTACAGATGCAGTCTTGCAGAATTGGCGTGTTCTAATGCAAGTCAATGGCGGCGAAAACGCAGCACTTCCGCAAAATTAATGGACATGCTGCGGATTTTTGAGCGCAGCATAAACGCTGTGGAAAAATCCGCAGCATGGGCATTGAAAGTGCGGAATTGCATGACCATGGCAGAAGGCTTACCATGTGTTTACGCTGCGGAAATCTCCGCACCAAAAACACATTAAATACGCATCATGGGCACACAGCCTAACTCTAACACAACCCTTACCCCAAACGTAACCCCAACACAACCCTAACCCTACTCCTACCCCTAAAGGCAAAGAATGAAAAAAAAATGATTTTATCATTTTTATTTTACTAAGGGGGTGACAAATGGGATTTGATTTAATAATTTAATAATTTTTAGCTTTTGATCACTGTGATAGGGTCTATCACAGTGATCAAAAGGAACCAATGGGAAAAATTCCCTACTGTTGCCAGGTACTGGCCAGCAGATCTTTTTTTTATAGGAAGATGACACTGAGGATCGGGGGATGGTAGAGGTACCGGGGTGGTTCGGGGGACATCATTTTCTCTCCTCTAAAATGTATATCATGTCAGAAGAGAGAGAAATGATTGCAACAGTGGGCACAGTTTTTTTTTTTGTGATCGGGGACCGGAAAATCCGGCCCTAATCATGTTCTCCAGGGTCTCAGCTACCCTCGGTAGCTGAGACCATGGAGATTTTCCGACTCTGGGGTGCGCTACAGCCTTATTCCCGATTGCCGTATTAAAACAGCAATGAGGGAATAAGGCCCCTTAATGGCCGTCATTTTAATGCGTATCGACAGTTGTTAAGGGGTTAAGTTGAACTATCTTGGGTCACTGCCTCATTACCGCACTGTCGTGAAAGCCGCTGCCTATCAATATTTTATATAATATACATATACACACATACACAGTCATAAATTATATTGGCCTTTGTCTTTCTTTTTTATAACTTGAAATTTTCCAGTCTCTGACACTCTCTGGTCAATGTTATAGGTGATCAATTATTTTAGGTATGTTTTTAAAGTATGGGAAGAAACTGGAGTGGATAACAGTAACTAATGCAGAAATTAAGGGAATATACTGTACCAATTCCATGTAGATTTCGTCCTTGGTCGGATATAAAGCAAAGACCCTGAAACATGGTAGATGTTCAAGTCTTAAAAACCTTCAGATATTCATGAGTGAATGAGCTGGATGTGAATTAACACTGGACATAAACTATAGTTAGACTATAATTTCCCATCAATCAGCAGCTAGCTGGCTTCTTGACAGTTTCAAGGTAGCGAGAGCTTGTTTTCTATACTTCTTGCAAAAAATTATATTAATCAGCAATTTATGTAGCAATAACATTCAGTAACACATACAATCAGGAAAACAATAAAGTACTGCATCTACATATACAACTGTCATCAGTTGTGCTATTCCTGTGACCTGACAAACTGCCAATCAGAAACTTGATATTGTACAGGGGCTGCAAACTGGGAATTCCCAAGCAGAAAAGACCAAAACTCCGATCAGAGGTTAAGGGTGAGGATCAGGAATTCATTAGGCTACATGCCACAGTCTAGTTTGCCGATGGTGGTCCAGACCCATAGCAGTGTTAGAAAATAACCAAGTAAAAATGTTATGGTTTTTATAGGCCATGGACCTAACTGCAAGGTAATATCTATGTTTTAAAGCTGTAAGGCTGAGTTCACACGATGCGTTTTTAATGCGTTTCCGCGGCGCTTTTGCAGTTGCGTAAACGCCGCAGAAACGTATTAAAAACGCATGGTAGAAGGGCAGCAATGTTCCCCAATTGAAATCCGCATGTGCTGTGCCCATGATGCGGATTTTTCCGCAGCGTAAACTCTGCGCTCAAAAATCCGCAGCATGTCAATTAATTTTGCGTAAACGTGGCGTTTTCGCCGCCATTGACTTGCATTAGAACGCGCCAATTCCGCAAGACTGCATTTGTACTTGCGCTATTGGCGCGTTCTAATGTGCGGATGGTACCCGGGTGTGGAGGGGAGGAGAGTCTCCTCCACACCCAGGTACCATTAAAAAAGCTGTAAAAACAAGAAAAAAAATAAAAAATAAATGTATACTTACCTTCTGTCGGCCTGCGCAGCGCTCCTGCTCGGTTCCCGGCACTTTGCAGTGAGTTGAAGGACCTGCGCTGACGTCAGAGTCATGTGACAGGTCACGTGATGCTGACGTTGGCAGGTCTTTCAATTCAAAGTTGCCGGCGAGGGAGAACGTAGTGAGCAGGACAGCGCGGGCCATCAGAGGGTAAAGTATACATTTATTTTTTATTTTTACCACTCTCTCGGGTCACACTATATAAATCCATGCCGGTTGCATGGATTTATATAGTGTGACCTAGTTGTCAAGCACTTTCCAAGTGATGCTAAAATCGCCTGGAAAGCGCTTGTCAATCCACATGCGGAAACACATGTGAATCCGCATGTATTCCGCAGGAAAAACGCATGCACAATCTGCATGCGTTTTTTTCTGCCAGGGAGATGCAGAAATGCTGCAGAAATTTTCTGCTTCATTTCTGCAACGTGTGAACACAGCCTAAATGTTATTATTTATCAAATAGTCTGAGTCAATTATACCATTGATTCAAGGAAGGCACCTTAAAAATGGAGGTAAGATGTTATTATAAAGTAGATAGAAGATTTTGTAGATTTCTATCTACTGGCTAACATGGTACAAATATATATCTTTTTCCATTATCAAGTAGAGTTATTGAATTAGCTCATTGGTGGATCAGAGGACACAAACTCTCCTACATTAAACAGGAGTTTCCCCGCAAAAAAGACGCAGTGCACAGATACACTGCTGAGCTGGCTGTCAGTCAGTGCCAGGGTGTGGTTACAGACGTCGCTCACTATGTACTGAGCTGTGACTGAAGCCGTGTCTCTATGACTGAAAGCCGGAGGCTGCTGGGAGGAATAAAGTTCATTTCCACCTGGCAGCCGGTATTTCAGTGCAGGCGCCGGGCAGCTTTAGAACACTATTGACATACAGATAAACCAGACATTTTTTGACTTGACAGGTTCCCTTTAGGCTGGCCTTACAAAAGAGCCATCTCTCATCTCCCCCATATGTAAGCAGGTTACTTAGATGCAACAGCGCAGACAATGAGGAGACGGTGGTACTTAACCAACAATATTTATATAACCAACACAAAAAGGAATATCTATTTCTAAATACAGTGTATATATATATATATATATATTACACACACACACACATAATCACTATATGGCGGATTACAGTAACAGGGTCAATGCAGCATAATATGACACAGCAGTACAACTAAATACAATATCTATGCAATGTTCTATTACATACATTTTTCTTGTTATCTAGCAGTTAAACAACTGTTAATGCCTTTATGTCTTATCTTCACAGGTGTCATTCTCAGTTCTAGGCCCTACCCCATCGTAGTCTTTGTAAACACCTCTGATCGTTAGATTGGTCCTAGCGAGGGTCACCGGTATTTCCCGCTAGGCAACAAGTCCTAGATATACGAGTCACTGGGTATACAGTGTGCTCGTCGACTGGCCGAATCCGTTCCTTGAAGCACAGCCCCAGCCCACACCCTGTAACATACATCAGCACTGGAAGTATTGACCCACAGGAACGCTCCTCTGCTACAGCCAGATCGTGTCCTGGTTCGGATCTGGTCACAGTCTTCTACTGGCTCTGCTTATGGATCTTCAACTGGCACTGGGTACAGATTTCCACCTGGAACGGGGTACAAATCTTCTTCACAGCTCAGGCTTTCTCCAGCCTCTGATCTCTCTTGGACCTTTCTGTGGTGATGGGGGCTATAAGCACACCTAGCAGCCACACAACCTGTCGTGGTACAGGTTCTGGCACCAACTGCCTCTTCTCGGCCCAACCAGACTTTTTATAATTAGTGACTGCGACACAGGTGTTACCTGACCTGGTGTCATTTTCAAACTCTTCCTGTCTGTAATTAGGTTCCCACTATTAGTTTCTGTAATTCTTCCCTTACTTTCGCTTTTGCCTTTGACCAGCAGATGGCTGTGTTCACTTACAATTACTCAGCTAGGCATCAACTTCAACTGTACCCTTCTCTCTTGTCCACTTCCTTACACATACAAGAGCGCTCAGCTTGGCCCCCCTCATCTTTTCTCCTCTGAAAACACAAGGATTAGCCTTCAAAATTACAATGACACGTTCCTTCTCACCGCTAACAATATTTATCAGGGAGAGTTAGGAGGCCCCATACAGGTCAGATGGTCAGCCGATCCTATAAAAAACAGGTTCGGCTGAATTTCATCTAATATGTGTGGGGGTTGTCACACGCGAAACAGGGCAAGTAAGTCTCCCACGAAGCTGAGAGGGGATTATCTGGTGAAAACAAGTTATCACCTATCCCTGTGATAGACGATAACCTTTTACCAGTCTGATCACAGACATCTGGACTTACCGGGAAAATGGGGAATCTATTTCCAATGGGGCACTTTTATCCCCATTAGAATGGAGCAGCCGGTCGGTCCATCTGCTATATGGTACTGCCTGAAAAATCTCAGCATGGCTCTCGATAGCCCTGTAGACAATGAAAGGAGCAGTGGGCGACCATGCACATTTTCACTTCTTTCTAACTTGGATAAAAGTTCCGTGTTCTGATGATCAAGTGTGGATCATTGGACCCACACTTATCAATAATTATCACCTATCTGTAGGATAATGTGTTTTCACTGGACAACCACTTTAATGTAATTACTTCAGACTTGAAGTCTCCTCATAGCCAATTATCCATAGGTCACTCTTAACATAATTCTAGGCAGGGGCACACACAGATATTGTCTGAAACTTCCACACTCTCTTGCTTGCACTTTTGACTTTCATACAGGCACTACTAATGGTGGATTTTAAGCTGTGTAGTAGGTAGAGGTGAAAGAAGAGGTGCTGGAAACTGCCAAATTGTGAAGAGAGAAAAACACAACCAGTGCAATAAATGACAGTGGTAATGCACAGTCATCAATAAATGGGAACGTGACACTGAAAGATGTAATGAATTGCTTTCTTTATGATCTGTCATGTAATGGATCCTTATTAGTGTTGAGTGAGCACTAAAATGCTCGGGTGCTCGAAGCTCGGGCCGAGCTCACCGTGATACTCGGGTGCTCAAGCCGAGCAACGAGCCCAATGTTAGTCTATGGGAGACCCGAGCATTTTTGCGGCGACACCCCCAGCAGTCTGTAGAAAGCCTAAAAAGTGCCCAAAACTATAGTGACAGTGTTCAAATGACATGGGGACAGCATGGGGATCGCCCCAGGAAGCATTTCTGACCCCCATGTCACTGCTGTCAACAACGTGGTCAGAGGTTTTAAGCCACTTTTACGGGCTCAGAATAAAACGTTCAAAAACGAAACTGAAACGGTTTTCCTGTGAAATATGTTAAGGAACTTCCTTTCCAGGGCAAAGACTTGTGTATAAGGTAAAATAAATAACCAAAAACAAAAATACTCCTCCACACCTTGGGCTATGTTCACAAGTAGCATTTTTTATGCATTTTTGCACTTTTGTATTGCTTTCAACCGTGACAAATGCATTCACTGGGAAATGTCATTTTAACATTTTACAATCTTATCTGGCCATGTGCTGTGTGACACATGCATACAGTGCTGAAAAGACATGGGAACAGCATGGGGAAGACCCCTGGACGCATCTCTGACACCCAGGTCACTGCCTAAAAGTGTGCCCATCAGAAGTGATCCTTGCCGCATCAGAAGATGCAGACTTGCAACTAACCCCATGCAATTCCTTGTCCCAGGGCAGTGTTCAATTGTACCTCCCCCATTCCTTGCAATGCAAGCGCAAGTATGCAGCCTGCCACCCACCCACCCCCAGACTGCAATACCATACTGCTAGCTTGCACCTGAAATGGGGCTTTTTAGTTTGGAGGAGGCCGAAGCTGGCCACTACCTCATGGCTGCTTCGGCAGCGAGGTATCCATACTCAGTCCCCAGCCGCCCGGTGGCCGGGTGTCCACGCTCGGTCCCCAGCCGCCAGGGGGCGGCCGGGTGTCCATATTCGGTCCCCAGCCGCCCCGCGGCCGGGTGTCCATAAACGGTCCCCAGCCGCCCCTATTTCTCCTGTCAACTTCGCCCACACTTTTCTTAGCCTGGCCTGCTTTAGGGCAGCATTGGACGAGCCCACCAGAGAACCAGACTCCTCCGGTGGGCCCTGGCTTCTCCATCAGGGGAGTTGAGAGTGCAAAGGTGAGGAGCATGATGATGATGATAGAAGTTAGCATCTGCTTTGTTTTCTTGGAATGCAAGCGTAAGTATGTAGTAGCGGCTAGGCCTGAGGTGGTCAGCGTTTTGGCGCATATTGTACCTCCTCCGAGGATTGCTGGATGTTTTCCTGCTACTATCCCAGTTCTATGACTCCCATTAAAACAAAGCTTCAGGTGATGAATGATGGATGAGGTGGTGGCAAAGGAGAAAGAGCAGGAGGAACAGGGACCATTCATATCAATATCAGGCCAGTCAACCACACATGTCTTGTAGGATATGTTTCTGTACCAAAAGGAGCGGTTCGGCTACACAGTTATAGGGCAATGCCTACCAAAAATTTCGAGGCACTCCAATGCCCCTTGGAAGTGACATGGAGGTCAGAGGGCCTTAACTAAACAGTTTTTTCCATTTATAGCAACTGTGTCTCCTGTGCACTGTTGGCCTAAGCAGTGAATGGAAGGCTTTCCAAAAATTATGAGGAACTGCAATGCCCCTTGAAACAGACGTGGATTACAGCATACTAAAAACCTTCTACCCATTATTGGAGAGTGGGTCTCCCTTAGTGTTTGCCTATGCATTGAAAAGCAAAAGCTGACTAAAATTAGGAGGAAATGCAATGCCCGTTGGAAGAGTCGTGGAGGTTAGAGTTAATTAAAAACAACATTTCAATGCCCCTTGGAAGAGCTGTGGAGTTCA
This sequence comes from Phyllobates terribilis, assembly GCF_046119375.1. Classification (NCBI taxonomy): domain Eukaryota; kingdom Metazoa; phylum Chordata; class Amphibia; order Anura; family Dendrobatidae; genus Phyllobates; species Phyllobates terribilis. The sequence continues at coordinate 154,349,735 of NW_027362762.1, read as the reverse complement.
GAGTGGTTTAACAAGACAGTTTTAATGACTCTTGGAAGAGACGTGGAGGGTGCAGGAAGAGATGTGGAAGGTAGAGTTCCAACGTGTGGGGACATCACACACCAGTCGGTGTGCCGGAGGCTGCAAACGCTGCTGCAACACAGCAAGGGCGGCGGAAGCTGTAGCCGACTTCCGAAAATGAGCTGACAGGTGGCGTACTTTGACGAGCAGATCTGGCAACTCGGGGTACGATTTAAGAAAGCGCTGACCCACGAGGTTAAGCACATGAGCCAGGTATGGTACGTGTGTGATCTCGCCTCGCCTCAGAGCCGCCACCAGGTTACGGCCATTGTCACACACGACCATGCCTGGATGTAGGTTCAGTGGTCTCAGCCACAGATCTTCCTGCTCTTTCCCAGCTGTCCACAACTCACAAGCAGTGTGAGGTTTATCACCTAAGCTTATGAGTTTCAGCACAGCCTGTTGCCGCTTGGCTGAGGCAGTACTGCAGTGCTTCCAGCTTGTAATTGATGTGGTGAGATCTGTGATGGAGGCTGAACATGAGGAGGAGCATGATGCGCAGGAGCTGTACACTGTGGGGGCAACTCTGACTGACATGACATAGGACCCGCAATCCTCAGTGTGGGGAGGATGTGTTCCGTCCCAAGGTCCGACTGGGTCCTGGCTTCCACTATGTTTACCCAGTGTGCCGTCAGGGATATGTACCGTCCCTGGCCACAAGCACTTGTCCACGTGTCCGTTGTCAGGTGGACTCTCCCAGTAACTGCGTTGTTGAGGGCATAGCAGATGTTTTGGGACACGTGCTTGTGTAGTGCGGGGATGGCACACCAGGCAAAATAGTGTCGGCTGGGGACCGAGTACCGAGGGACAGCCACCACCACAAGGTTGCGGAAGGATTCCGTCTCCACCAGCCAAAAAGGCAGCATTTCCAACGCAAGCAGTCGTGAAATGTGCGAATTTAGGACGGTGGCTGTGGGGCGTTGGCTGCGAATTTGCACTTTCGTTCAAAGCTCTGGGATATGGACAATTGAACGCTGCGGTGGGAAGTGGACGTTGATGCTGTTTCTTGAGAAACTGCCATAACAAGTGAAGACTGAGAGGAGGGGGCATCTTTGCATGCAGTATGGACAGGGGATTGCCTTGCACGCACAACAGGGGGTGCTATCACACGCACAACAGCGGAAGAAGCAGTGGTGTCACGCGCTGACACTGGTCGTGGACCCTGGGGTCGCCCCACAAAGTCGGGTGCTTTGCTGCCATGTGCCTGATCATGCTGGTGGTGGTCAGGCTGGTAGTTTTCTCACCCCTGCAGATGCTGGCATGGCAGGTGGTACAAATGGCCTTTTTGGGGTTATCAGCAGAGTCTTTAAAAAAATTTCAGACTCTGGAAGACCTACCGGTTGTACTGGCAACGTCCCTCATGTTGGTGTTACGGGGAACTGTTGCCCGCCTTCTGTGTGCGGCCACCACACTGCTTCTTCCTGCCTGTTGGGGTACTCTGCCTCCCTCACCCTGTGTGCTGCTGGCCTCGCTCTGCATGTCCTCCTGCCACGTTGGGTCAGTTACGAGATCATGCGCACCACGATCCTCCTCCTCACTTCGTGGCAATTGTGTCTCGTCATCATCCACCTCTTGTAACAAATTGCCAGCGTCGACTTCCTGTGGCCGTGGCTGTTCAAATATTTGGGCGTCGCTACATGGGATCTCCTCTTCCACCACTTCAAGTGGAGCAGGCGAGGGGCACAAATATGGAAATGGACCAGTGAACAGCTCTTCAGAGTGTCCAAGTGTGTGATCAGTTGCTGTCTGACGACACTCGGCATGGTGGGAGGAAGGAGCATCAGTGTGAGGAGGAGTATGCGGTCGAGACTCACGGCTACTAAAACTTGACCATGTGGAAGACAGACCGGAGGTGGTGGTGCCCAGGTAACTGGAAGTATTATCTGCTATCCAATTAATAACCTGTTCACACTGATCAGTTCGCAATACTGGTGTTGTAGTGTGGTTCCCTAGTAATTCGGTCAAGAAGTGGGAGCGAGAAGATGTGGCTATTGGTTGTGGCACATTTTCACCTTGGCCACAGCCCCGTCCTCTACACGCACCATCACCAGAACGTCCAGTTCCATGTCCCTTGCCACGCGCCTTGCCCATTGTACATGAAGTAAAATAGCTTACACTCAGACTATCAATGGAAAAAGGGTAATAAAAAGGAGATTAGAACCGTGGAAGAGGAAAACCACAGTTCTATTTTTCTGGCCTACACCAGACTCTTTTAAAACAGATAAATTGTTGTCTGACCAGTCAGGGAGACACTATTACAGTTTTTTTTTACGGCAAAAAGTGCCAAAAGCTGGATAATACAGAGATTTGACCCGTGGAACTGCAAAACCACAGTTCTATTTCTCTGGCCTACACCAGACTCTTTTAAACAGATATATTGGTGTCTGAACAGTCACAGACACACTCAATTTTTTTTTTTTTTGGGGGGGGGGGGGGGATACCAATAGGTTAATAAGACGCGTATTTGTACACTCTGACTGAGGAAAATTAAATAAATACAGGATTTAGATGAAAATAAAAAGGATTTTTCCTGGCCCCTGAGACCGGGGGATAAGTCTAGCAATTTGACCAACAGGAGCACACAGGACTGTAATGCAGCGTTTGCTGGTATAACCACTGCGTCTCCTATACAGCCTGCCTGCCTGATATCTGGGATGGATATTAGTTTGTTTGATTTGGCAGGCTTTAGAGACCCTACACTACCTATTTCGCACTATATATCTCACCCTAACTCAGCAGCACTGACCCTACACTGTTTGATCCAAAGCAACTATGTCCAAGATGGCGGCGCCCGGTTTTAAATACTCGAGGTGACGCTGTGCGGCCAGCCAATCACTGTAATGCCCACAAACAACATGGCTGCGGCATTCCAGTGACTTGGTGGCAATCCCTGCATGTTCATTGGCTCTGTAAAGAGCGCGAAATGTGCAGGGCGGAGACCCGAGCTCCTGCCCGAGTAACCCGGAAATGCTCGGTTCTCGCCGAACATCCCGAGTAGTGAGATGCTCAGGCGAGTACCGAGCTCGCTCAACACTAATCCTTATGAATCTCATACAACTATACTGGGCCTGTCTGGATTCGATATATATTTTTCTATATAAAATAATGTATCATACTCTGCTATTCTGATTGAAAGGGAAATTGAAACCTGATGGAAAATTATTAAGAGAAGTATAAACAGAGCTCAGGGACAAAATCTCCCAGTCACATCACAGAAAGCCATATCTGTCCTTAGAAAATAATAGACATGATCAAATAAAGCACAGGCATTTACTCTGAATTCACATCACAAGAAATTAATGTGTGGACCTAGGTCGCATGCATAGCCATGTTTTGTAGGAAGCTGGAATAGGGCTCCCATAGAGGTTCTTGGGTGTTTACTGTACCTCTGTATAGCTCAGATTAATTAAAAAATTAATAACATTTCTGCTGTATAAATTGGGACACAGTGCTTCTAAGGTAAATATCTACAAACCTCTGGCATATTAAAGAGCCTAAAATCAGCACATGTAGATTACTATGGAGATGCACAAAGACCTGTACTGCACCATTTCCATGCACATGGTACAGCCCAGTGTATAAGCCTTAGAGCTTTTCCACATCAAACACAAATGAAACAAAAGTGACTAAATGCACTTACTACTTGTCATAGAGGAAAATTAAAATCCATAAGACATCTCCAGAGAAGGGACACATCACCCTCACATTGAATATATGGGATTATTTATAGCTGGGTAAGAGAGAAACTAATAACTCCAACATAATATTGGTCCGAACAATGGTGCTATTCATGCCATGTTTCATCTCTATAGACAGGTAAAATCGCAATAAGAAACATGATGACAATATATACTGCCTGGGACCTCCAGGGGACAAGATATCCTGAAAGTTAGGGATGTCATAACATTCTAACAGACCTAGCACATCCCACAACCAGCCCCCATATGAGCTCACTGTGGGGAGGTATGTGGGCATCCTGCAACATCAGATTTAGTAATTTTCTTTTGTTATTCTTTTTTGTAGTATGTAATTGTATATACCGTATTGTTTTGTTCCCATTTGTATATTTTTTATAAACACTGCCTACCTTTCAGGATTAAATATACAAAATTTAATAGCTCTGTTCCTCTTGCGCTGTAAACCGCATCACTGAAGCCATACTCTACCTTTAACGGGTGTCCAATCGGCCTGTGTAAATGATTGGTGGGGTGGCAGCTAGTAGTTCATTTTGTTATTGTGGAGTTGACACACACACACACATATATTATATATATATATACATACATACACACACACACATATAAGTATACACACGAGGGTCAGTCAATAAGTAATGCCTCCTATTTTTTTAAGGTAGTTATGTTAAATATTCGAATTTGGCACAATTCCTCAAACCTTCTTCTCCAATCCACAGCAATTGCAACTTCCTGCACCAACAGGTGGCAGGACTGTATCCGTTTGCAAAATGGCTGACATCGATGTTCGTATTAGACAACGTTCTGTGATTGAATTCTTGCATGCAGAAGGTGAAACGCCCATTCGAATTCATGAGAGACTGAAAAATGTGTCCGGTGATGCAACAGTGGATGTCAGTACTGTTAGACGATGGGTTCGTCGCTGTAACACAGCTGAAGGGCCATCACCGTTGGCTGACAAAATGCGGAGTGGCAGGCCAGTAACCGCAGTGACTCCAAGCAACATTCAGCGAGTCGATGACATCATTCGTGGTGACCGCCGGGTGACTGCAGATGAATTGTGTGGCATTATCTGCCTCAGTAAAGGCAGTGTGATGAAAATTATTGGACAACTGGGATACAGAAAAGTTTGTGCACGGTGGGTCCCAAGAATGCTTTTTACCATGCTGGAATACATGCCCTTGTTAAACGGTGGACCAAGACTGTGGAAATGGATGGAGATTATATTGAAAAGTGACAAATTAATCGTTAATGTTGTGGTTTTCAACCTATGTAATTACATTTGAATTTCTTGCCAATTAAAAGGAAAAAAAAAATAGGAGGCATTACTTATTGACTGATATATATATATATATATATATATATATATATATATATATATATTATATAAATATATATGAATCGGAGGTGTGTATACCATACACTCACTGTGAGTTCCCCAATAGCGGGCTAGTAATGGAAGCAGCTGCAGGCTCGTCCATCACTCAGTTGCGTAGTTGCCCTGACGATTAAAGACAGTGGAGTTGCATCCCCTGATAAACTGGTAATAGTGGTGGGATCTGCGCGGCCCCCCCGGCTGTTATCCATGACATATTAGTGGCAGCGGTGGTATCTGCATGATCTCCCCAGTGTCGTCCTTGACACTACTGGAAAAATAAAGAATTTGTATGAAGAGAACTGAATGAGCCCTAAAATTATCTTATTGTTTAATTCAGTCTCATTCTCATATAAGTAGATTCTTTATTATTGTATTTTACTATAGTTTATGGAACTTTCTTTTTGCTTTGCCAGTTTTTACCCTTGTTTTATTTTACATGGCAATATATTGATAACAGTATTGTTTTGGTTATTCGTGCTTTTTACTATAAATTTATGATCTTTATTTGTACTCTCTTCTCTTGAAAAGATACTCCCAATCACCTGTGGCCATTTCTTAGCCATTTTGTTACATTGCATCCCGGGAAAGGTGGTTTACAACAAACAAGGTGGCAATTAATGTCAAATTATATTAATTCCCATACGTTTGTCACTTTTTTTGAAGATCTGAATTGCAATTTTGCCTGGTTAGGAAGAGACATAAGAGTCAGGAATGTATCATTCGCTGATGAAATTTGGTAAAGATGAGTACGAATTTCTGTGGAAATTGTAATAGTCACAATCCTTGCTTACCCGAAAACATGTTTATTTAAGAAATAGTCAAAGGGTTTGTCCGGTACCTAAAATGTCCTTCCTAAATATCTATTTTTACACTATAATCACTTTTGTAATTAGTTTTATTATAAAATACCCTACACTTATTCCTATACAGCTATTGCCTAAATGTGTTTTTTCACTCTTTACTTCCTATGATATTTTGTTTGAGAGGAGTCTCAAACGGTACATCACAGGAGACCGAGACTGCACTCACCTCCTTGCAGCGTCTATTGCCCCTCCCGGAACAGGACGTCATTGGGGGGCGGTGCCTCTGTAACTAACTACAGTTTCTTCCATCGTAGCCCACTAAAATGTCCTGGATCCATTTTGATAGAATCTGTGGGACTGTGAGATCAGCGCAGGCCTCTGCTTCTATCTTTGATGCTGCTGTTTCTAAATATGAAAGAAGATGCCATCAGGGGTGGAGATACAAGTAGTGAGTGACATCAGTGCTGCCCCACAGCTTATCAAAGGGCAGCGCTGTTGTCACTCACAGCTTCTATCACTACCCCCTATGACAATTCATTTGAGGGTGGTGCTAGAACCTGTGGAGCAGTGCTGATGTCACTCACGGCTTCTATTTCCACCCCTGATGTCTTCTTTCAAAGTTAGAAGATTTGACAGTGGAGATACAAGCAGAGAGCCGGCGCTGCACTCACCTCTCCCACAGCGTCTATCACCATTGATCCAGAGGACAGCGATGGAAGAAATTGTAGTAAGTAACTGCAACGATACCCCTGATTACATTCTGTTCCAGGAGGGACCATAGACCCTGCAGGAAAGTGAGTGCAGCCCCAGTCTCCTGTGACATCCTGTTTGAGAATCCTCTCCAAAAGAACTGGCACAGGAAGTGAAGTAAAAAAACACATTTTAAGGATTAGATAGGAAAAAGTGTGCGGCATTATATAATAAAGCTAATTACAAAAGTGGTTAGGGGGTAAAGATAAATATTTAGAAAGGACCAACCCTTTATATCACATTTTATAATAATTTAACATTGTTTTCTTTACATTTAGCTGAATAATGCTTTTAAGTAAAAAAAAATGAAATGATCTCAGTATCTATTGCAGACCTAAAGCCCTTTTTTTCCATAGATTGTGATGAGTCATTTGATGACAGATATGCTACAATAGCCCAGCGATCCAGGATGTAGCATTCTTATTTTTGCTGCATTAACCTTTGACCCACACTACTCTATATTAATTGATGAACCAAGAGAATGCATTTTCTGCCACACTCATAAAAATTAATGATGTCTCACCAGGCATGGCCTATGTGTCTGAATTTGGAATTCTAAATCTTGGAAAGTATGCAACTAGTGGTGATGGCAGTAAAGCATAATGTTTTTCTGTTTCACTTTGATCCAAAAAGAGCAATGGACCTTTGGAGTTTTCCACTCTCAAAATGGCACTGATGAACCATTCCCATGTTAATCTTGGACTAATAGAACGATGAAGGGTCATCATTTAGATGAAGCAAAGTGTATGGCTGTCCGTTGCTCCATTCACTATGTAGCAGCTGGAAAAAAATTAGCACAGCACTTGCCAGCCCCATAGAGAATGAATGGAGCTGCGGTCCAGCATGACTGCTACTCCGTTCTAGATGGGGATAGAAGTGGTCACTTTCATGCAGTCTCAGTGCTCCCTTTGGATAGGTGATAAGTTATCTTCACCCATTAGGCCAGTTAACATTTAAACCAATATATTATGTGGCTCCCAATGAAATCCTTCATGTATGAACTGTACCCAGTGTATCCATATAGCACTATTAGCCCATATGTAAAAAAAAAAAAAAACTGTTCTTTTGGCACACATCAAGGAGGCCTACATTAGCTTATTTTTTTTCTGGCTGTATGGAATAGCTGCATATCTATACAATGTCTTACACCGGAGATGTAAGTTGGGAAATACTCCCAGTGTAAAGTTTTAGATACATTAAAGGGCTCTGCAGAGTAATATCTTCAGAACTAAGTAAAACATAGCATGATTCCGGCACTAATATTTGAAGAAAGTATTCACAAAAACAGATGGTATATAGAAGTTCTTTTCCACTTGGAAAAACAATACTAGTCAGATACAGAGTTTACATGGACTTGGAAGGCACACGTCTACATAAGTCAGTGCCAAAGCCATACCCAAAGCTGAGTTAAATACACTGGCAAATACATGCGCATTCCACTGATATTCCGCCTCTCCCTCATAAAGTCATAGGGTAATGTGAAGAGGAAGGTATTAACTAGATATCACTATACACTCACTTTGGGATGAGCGGAGAAAAGGAGAAGCACGAACTGGAAGTGCAGTTGGAGAGATGACAGGAAAGTCATAGAACTCTATTCCAGGTCTTCTAATGCCAAGTTCGAGAGGGTTGTATATAACTATAAGCACATTGTAATCTGCAAACTATGGAGAGGTCACACTGCTTTTGCGAGTAGCATTTACTTACTTTAACTGTGACATTTGACGCGCCCCCAGGGCCGTGGGGTACTCGGTAGCCGGGCCGGTCGTTGCTAGGGGACATGCCACAGTGGCGATGACCCGGTCCGTGACCCAGGGCGGTCAATAAAAGGAGAAGAAAGAAAAGGGAATTATAGTTTTTATAGATAATGTTTGTGACGCCACCTGTGGCATGCGGCTAAAGGGAGCCGCCGCCGCTGCGGAGCAGGTCCTCTGGAGCTGTTGTTAATGCAGCAGGGTTGGTTTAGCTCTCCACAGGTAGAGCTTAGCTCCAGGGCAGAGTAGTGGGGACTTAATAGATGTTGCTGTAACTGTGGTTGTGCAGTGTAGTGCAGGGGATGATGGCGCAGCAGTAATTCACAGACATTGGGGTGCAGTCTTCAGGGTTTTACTCACGATTATCACGTTGCTCCTGGTTACAACTGCAGTTCATAACCACCCACATCATCCAGTATTTACTCAGGGAGGGGTTTCAGCAAACCCTCAGGTAATTCCAGAGCAGTTAGCGGGACCCCTTTCTGTGTGTTCCTCCTGGTCGTCTTCCTGCGCTGACTCTCACCCTCCTGCCCTGCGCCTCGCAAACAGTGTCCCAAGCCGGTAACCGCAGATCTTGGCGGGCAACCTGGAGTTCCCTGGATCTTGTGTGGCTACTTTTTTGGTGATTAATTGCGGCTGTGGCAACCACACCCTGGAAATGTAGAAGCCTCCGGTTTCTAGTTGCATATTGCAATTCTCACTAGTTAGGGGCCGGTCCTCTTTGCGGCCTGATCCTTCCACTCCCGGTAGATTCGGGCATACGGGTGGCCTCCAGCACTCCCTGTACCCCTAGGATCCACTCTTTCCTTCTGGAGCCTTTCTCCCTCCTGAGCAGAGCTCCTGCAGAGCTCCTGCTCCTTTCACTCTCCTCCTCTGACTGAACTCTCTGACTGTTCTGTTCTCTCTGACTGTTCTCACTCTCTGACAAGATGGCTTCTCTTTTTATACCCTCCTTCTCCAGTGCTCCCCTGAACTGCTTCCTCCACCCACACCCACTACATGGTTCCCCCTCTCTTGGTTCCCCCTCTCTTGGTTCCCCCCACTCCAGCCAGGGACAGGGCTCAGCAGCGCAGCAATGCATCTTGCCCCTCCTGCTGGCCTGGAGTAGTGTAGTGTTGGATGCAGGTGTTTGGGTCCTGGGCAGTACTCCATCCTTACCTGAGAGTGAGGCACCACACCTCTGGTTGAGATGCAGTACCTCTGTGACGACTGAACCCGCAGGGGCGCCACACATTCATGACTTACTAAGGAGAAGACAGGAAAACGAAAATAAAATCACTAATCCTGGTATGTTTTCATTTGAGCTAATCGAAGTACAGGCTACCAGTAACTAGTATTTTGGTCATTGTGCCACCATGGGGTGTATAATTTTATATAGAAAGAGGGAAAAGAAGGGGAAAGACACTCGTTAGTGTAATACTGCAAGAGATATATTTTGTTCCTAAGTAGAGGATTTCCTCTCACCTCTGGCTTTGTACTGAAGAGGGGCAAATACCCTTAAACACGTGTTATTGATTAGATGGTTTATATTTGAAATTGAAAGATGTATTTTTATACCTGAGGAAGATTCTTGAGTTTGGAATTGAAATGTGTTGCAGTTTTATCCCAATAAAGCACCAAAATTCTATATACTTATGTTGCTAATAATGGTTTAATCCTCCAGATGAACAGCACACTCAGACGTCCACTGCAGTTGATGTTGGTTTTATCTATGTATTATTTTATATAAAGGACACCAATGAGTGGAACTTTATTTACTTAGGTTGGGGTCACTTCTTGTGTTTTTTTGCTCTGATTTCCTGAAATTGCAAAAAATAGTGCAGAGTTTTTGCTCTGATTTCTCAACATTGCAAATAAAATACTGCAGTTTTGCCTCAATTTTGGAAAATGAAAACAAAATAATGACTATATTTTCTTGAGAAACCTAGCCTTGGACTGCAGACATTGCGGTTTTGCTACAGTTTTTGCATGGCTTATTTAACAAAGTTAAATAGTGGATGTTACAGAAAGACCAAATAACATGAAAAAAAAATCAGATTTAGTGTCATAGAAAATATTAAAATCTCTGAAGTCACACTAGAGAGGGGCATTCACCCCGACCTCCCTCCTACCTTCTCACACAGATTTTCCAGTGGCAAAAAAGCAACTGACAGTTTGAATCTCCTAGACTCAGACTAGTACAATGGGCATTAGGGAGCAGGAATCTTAATTAACATGCAGGAGCATGTTGGACAAAAGACCCCAGCAATACCAATGAGGATGTCTTTTGTGCTTAGACAAAGAGTTATAGTTTGAACAGGTAATTGAGACAGGAGAAGTATTTTCAGAGGGTTGGACAATAGGGTACATGGGTTTACACATAAATAGCAAAATGGAAGCCTGTTTGTCCCCAGGAAATGCATCTTTAATTTAAGTGACACTGAGGTTTCCTGCAAGGGAAATGCTACAATAGCCAGCCCCAGACGTATGTCTCTGAAAGAAAATATTGAAGTTTTTATAAATTCGATAGTGACGGGACATACATTTTCAGCTTCAGGGCTAATAGGAGAAGAATATGCATTTTTCATAACTGTGACACCTGCCTATAAACCTGAAATCCATATTGGCCAGATAACAGACTACAGCCATGTCATGTTTGATCTCTGGGGTCCAGTCAGCCTGCACATAAAAAATGACTGGTGTGGCAGCGAGTAGTACTTGGGTTATCGTGGAGCTAGCTGTGACCGTACCTGGGGTATCTACACATATTCCAGACGTGGGGATCGGAGGTGTATATACCATACGCTCACTGTTAGATTCCCGATAACCAGCCTATTAGTGAAAACAGCCTCCTACATTAATCGTCGGCCAATCGTCTAATTGTCCGGACAAGAGGGAGCTGCAAAGAGCTGTTCGCTCCAAATGATAACAGTGGGTGGGTTGAGATACGACACCCTGGCTGCGATCTTTGACATTTGGGGTAAAAAAAAATGGCTATAAAAACTAGAATTAACCTGCACTATGTAAATAAATTGTGAAACAATCACCAGGGATTAGTGACAGAGCAATTTTCTTTTTATTTATCTCAATTACTATTACTTTTAAGTAGAAATGTATAACACCTTTAATCTAAATATACAATGGTCAAAATCTAAGAAAAAGAAATTTCAACATTTCATCTGATCATCTTTAATTGTAACAAGCAGGGACAGATGGAATTCCCTAGTAAAAATCTGTTGAAATAACCAAAATTATCTAGCCACAGTGATCAAAAAGACCTTCTGGTCATGCTATTAACTATTGTCCAAACTAAGTTTGAAGAAGCTTTTCTGCATGAAAATAAAATATACATTTATCATGTATTCACAGAATAGTTGCTTAATGTATGACCCATTGGGGTCCATCTGCTGGGAATTCCACCAATACAAAAAAACTAAGATCCCAAACAATCTTGTGCACCCAGATCGAATGACTTATCACAACGGATTAAAAGGTGTGAACCTTTCTCTCTTATATCTTGATGTTATTACCCTATGTAACGCTCTGTTTTTACTATATAAACTTATTATCGCTGCTTTGTCTAGAGTCAGATTTGTGACCACTGCAGATAATCACTGGCCACAGCGGTCACATGTCTATTTAGATGGAGCAGAAAGTATAGAGATTGGTGCCAGATCTCGGAAGCGTTGGAAATTGATTAGGTCAGTATTACTTCTTTTATCGTTTTATAATATTTGGGGCAGTTTTCACAAATTTTGAGAAGACTGAACTACAGTGAATCTATATGTGAATTAATTTGTTACAAATTTTCCTTTAGACACATATCTAGAACTTCTCACAGGCCAAGTAAAAAGGACTGTATGGCCTCATCAAGCTTCTGCGTCTATTTTTACTAACCAAAAAAACCTTAAATATCCAATGTAATAACATTTAGTGAAACAATGGTTAATAGCATAGCTAAAAATGGAAAGCAAATGCCGTTTCACTCTTTGACAGCAACAGAAAAGAATGCGGAAAATACTCTCATGTCATGTCTTCTTCCTTTACACTTGTGCAAAAAGCAAAATAGTAAAAATAGTAATTTTTGTAAGACGCACTAACCTCTCCACTCTGAAAATAATGAATGTCACGCCAGCCACTCGCACACCTTCTAAGCACTGGCCTACTCACCGTGTGTTTCGCTCTGCTGCACCTAGTACCTGATCACCACTCTGAGCAGCCTTGTGCTGGTTGTGAGTCACAAGGGGGGGTGCAGCCAAACTCTGCAGGAATTTATATCCACCCTGCCCTGCAGAAATTTGCTTCCCCAGCCTATCACCTGCTAGCAGGTGATATATCAGGCAACTCCAACCTCCATTCCTAGCCTGAACATTGGTTCCTAGCCTGCTAGTACCTGGTTCACGTGCACCTTTGTATTCTTTGCTTGACATATCCACTCCTGACCCCGGCTTTGAACAGTGAACCCGTGCTGCTTGCCCTGACCTCCAACCGTCTGACTATGCATCAGTTTCGCCGTCCTGTACCTCATACTCGAGTCTTTGATCCTCCGGTCAGCTGCTGCTGTCCCAAGGACTGCCCTGGAGTGATACCTGGTGTCTACTGGCAGCCCAGCCTATGCTCACCAACAGAAGCCCTAGTGAAGACCCGGTCGACCATTAGTCTCACCCCTCTAGGGTAAGCCCTACCCGTGGCGCAGCGGGTCCACACCCACCAGCATTACAGTGACCTAATGAAATGAGGTGATAGAAAGCAAACAGGAAATCACAAATTTAGATTTCTGATGCGATTTTTGTCCTCACAAAAAAAAAAATATATATTTTACTCTATACTCCTTAAAAGAGTGAATGAAGACTTAAAGGGAAAGTGACATCAGAAAATGTCCTATTGTTGAAATCAGGTTTTAGTGTCACCTGTATTTTTTTTTTATTTTTGGCAATGGCTTTTTTTAATAACATATAAAATGAGTAATCTTGAAACACAGGCCACTGGGGCTATTTTTAACTCAAACTATTTGTACTTTAATGAAGAGTTTACAGCAGTTTCCTTATCAGCAAAGGCAGAATAACAGTGACAGATAACACCTCTATACATAGCTGATAACACAGCAGACACTGACCGAAGAGGACCCTTGCGCAAGCACAATATATGGGCTCTTTGCAATAACAATAGCTCATCATAAAGCAAAATTCCAGCTGCCTTGGAGTTGAAAATGAGGCCTCCCTGCCCCTGTGCGGCTGCACAAGTTGCACCAATGATATGTCCGCCCCTGCTTTGCAAAGTCTCATTATATACTTCAATACAAAAGATAGGGTCTGCTCATTATGGCTATGTACATGTGAGTCTATAAAAAGTCCCAGTGGCCAGTATGGAAATTGCAGGCTCTCATTTTTATTTCATTACGGATTATGATATGGAATAGAAAAACATTGACAAACATTAAAAAAATACATTTAACACAAAAATCTGATGAAAATAGGTCCTTTTTAAATCACAAATTCCCTTTCGGACTCAAATTCACATTAGATGAAAGCAATCTGAACCCGTCGGTTTCAGCAAGATCAGTTGACCATCTTCCATGACAGGAGACGTCAGGTTGTCAGGTGAGATAAGAACTGGGTAGTTGGATATTATTTGTTCTAGCATTTTGTCCCACAGATAGATAAGCCTCTGGAAGGCAAATCTGGCAGTGGATTATGCTGCTCTTTCCATATAGAACCGATAAATCCGAGCGTTCATGTATATGGGGGATTCGGGAGCATAGGCGGATTATAATGAGGGCAATCTGTGCTACCACCCAGGGCCTGAGGCTCCGGGGTGGCCCAGAGCCAGATTGCACCCCATTATAATGTGCACCACCATCAGCATTCAAAATGCTTCAACCCCACTTCAAATGAGTTTTTTTTTAGGAAAATGTACAAACTTTCAGCTGTTTTCAATAAACAAAACAACATACAAATCTCAACACAACTAATATGAGAAGTGGTTTTTCCAAATTTAATACAAAATGACACTAACTGCTTTGCACACTCTTGGCATTCTCTTGATGAGCTTCAAGAGGTAGTCACCGGAAATGGTTTTCACTTCACAGGTGTGCCCTGTCAGGTTTAATAAGTGGGGTTTCTTGCGTTATAAATGGGGTTGGGACCATCAGCTGTGTTGTGCAGAAGTCAGGTGGATACACAGCTGATAGTCCTACTGAATAGACTGTTAGAATTTGTATAATGACAAGAAAAAAGCAGCTAAGTAAAGAAAAATGAGTGGCCATCATTACTTTAAGAAATGAAGGTCAGTCAGTGCAAAAAATTGGGAAAACTTTGAAAGTGTCCTGAAGTGCAGTTGCAAAAACCATCAAGCGCTACAAAGAAACTGGCTCATATGAGGACTGCCTCAGGAAAGGAAGACCAAGAGTCACCTCTGCTTCTGAGGATAAGTTTATCCGAGTCACCAGCCTCAGAAATCGCAGGTTAACAGCAGCTCAGATTAGAGACCAGGTCAATGCCACACAGAATTCTAGCAGCAGACACATCTCTACAACAACTGTTAAGAGGAGACTTTGTGCAGCAGGCCTTCATGGTAAAATAGCTGTTAGGAAACCACTGCTAAGGACAGGCAACAAGCAGAAGAGACTTGTTTGGGCTAAAGAACACAAGGAATGGACATTAGACCAGTAGAAATCTGTGCTTTGGTCTGATGAGTCCAAATTTGAGATCTTTGGTTCCAACCACCGTGTCTTTGTGCAACGCAGAAAAGGTGAACGGATGGACTCTACATGCCTGGTTCCCACCGTGAAGCATGGAGGAGGAGGTGTGATGGTGTGGGGGTGCTTTGCTGGTGACACTGTTGGGGATTTATTCAAAATTGAAGGCATACTTAACCAGCATGGCTACCACAGCATCTTGCAGTGGCATGCTATTCCATCCGGTTTGCGTTTAGTTGGACCATCATTTATTTTTCAACAGGACAATGACCCCAAACACACCTCCAGGCTGTGTAAGGGCTATCTGACCAAGAAGGGGAGTGATGGAGTGCTACGCCAGATGACCTGGCCTCCACAGTCACCAGACCTGAACCCAATCGAGATCGTTTGGGGTGAGCTGGACCGCAGAGTGTAGGCAAAAGGGCCAACAAGTGCTAAGCATCTCTGGGAACTCCTTTAAGATTGTTGGAAGCCCATTTCTGGTGACTACCTCTTGAAGCTCATCAAGAGAATGCCAAGAGTGTGCAAAGCAGTCATCAAAGCAAAAGGTGACTACTTTGAAGAACCCAGAATATAAGACATATTTTCAGTTGTTTCACACTTTTTTGTTAAGTATATAATTCCACATGTGTTGATTCATAGTTTTGATGCCTTCAGTGTGAATGTACAATTTTCATAGTCATGAAAATACAGAAAAATCTTTAAATGAGAAGGTGTGTCCAAACTTTTGGTCTGTACTAATATATATATGTTATGCACACGCCCGGACTGACTGGCGTGTGCGGGAGAAGTGGTTCCACTGGACCATGAACCGGAGAGTGCCTGGAGGGGCGTGACTAAGTATCTGGCCGATCCGACCAAGGTGGCACGACGGCATACGACGCCAGTGCACCAGGGAGAAACCGGGCAGAGGGACCAGGTGCTACTCCAGGTCAAACTCCGGACACGGGGGTTGTCCCACACAGGGATTACTGGAACAGGCAGGTTAGGCTGGCTCAGACTGGTGGATATAAGCGAACACGGCAGGTATGCAGACGGGTGGATACAGGCGAGTATGCAGGCAGGGAGGTACTGGCAGAAAGGATGGGCTGGAGCTCAGAGAGGACAAGGCCCAGTACAGACTGGGACACAGAAACAGAACCGCAGATGCGGTAGCCAAACACAGCAGAGAGGGAACGCCCGAAGCGGTGGGCAAGAGCAGAGCAGGACGGGACTGTCGGAGCAGCGAGCACAAGCAGAGCAGGACAGGACTGCCGGAGCAGCGAGCAGATGCAGAGCCGGACGGGGCTGCCGGAGCAGCGAGCAGAAGCAGAGCAGAAACCGCAGGAGCGGCAAGCAAGGCAAGAGCAGAGTGGAAACCGCAAGAGCGGTAAACAAGGCAGGAGCAGAGCGGAAACCGCAGAGCGGCTAAGAAGGCCGCAGCAGAGCGGAAACCGCAGAGCGGCAAACAAGGCAGGAGCAGAGCGGAAACCACAGAGCGGTAAACAAGGCAGGAGCAGAGCGGAAACCGCAGAGCGGTAAACAAGGCAGGAGCAGAGCGGAAACCGCAGAGCGGTAAACAAGGCAGGAGCAGAGCGGAAACCGCAGAGCGGTAAACAAGGCAGGAGCAGAGCGGAAACCGCAGAGCGGCAAACAAGGCAGGAGCAGAGCGGAAACCGCAGAGCGGCAAACAAGGCAAGAGCAGAGCAGAAACCGCAAGAGCGGCAAGCTAAGCAGGAGCAGAGAGGAAACCGCAGAGCGGTAAACAAGGCAGGAGCAGAGCGGAAACCGCAGAGCGGCAAACAAGGCAGGAGCAGAGCGGGAACCGCAGAGCGGCAAACAAGGCAGGAGCAGAGCGGGAACCGCAGAGCGGCAAACAAGGCAGGAGCAGAGCGGGAACCGCAGAGCGGCAAACAAGGCAGGAGCAGAGCGGGAACCGCAGAGCGGCAAACAAGGCAGGAGCAGAGCGGGAACCGCAGAGCGGCAAACAAGGCAGGAGCAGAGCGGGAACCGCAGAGCGGCAACAAGGCAGGAGCAGAGCGGGAACCGCAGAGCGGCAAACAAGGCAGGAGCAGAGCGGGAACCGCAGAGCGGCAAACAAGGCAGGAGCAGAGCGGGAACCGCAGAGCGGCAAACAAGGCAGGAGCAGAGCGGAAACCGCAGAGCGGCAAACAAGGCAGGAGCAGAGCGGAAACCGCAGAGCGGCAAACAAGGCAGGAGCAGAGCGGGAACCGCAGAGCGGCAAACGAGACAAGGCAAGGAGATAGGACTCTGTTCACAAAGAACAGACAGAGAAGGAAAGGCAGAACCAGAAGCACACAAAGTACTTGCAAAGAAGTAGCGAGCGTACACTAAATTCACAACAGAGGTACAGAGACGACGAGAAGGAATTTAGGAGCAAGTTCAGACTCTGCAGAAAGGCGCAGAAAACAGACAGAGGGAAAAGGGAGAAAAGGCTAAAGTAGAAACGAGGCACAGACAACTGGGAACAGAGGAACGGGAACAAATACAGCAAGGCTGGGACACAAACAGGACTCTGTTCAGACGGGAACAGATACCGCAAGGCACAGACAGGCAGATCTAGGAATACAGCCCCTAGAAGGCGAAAGAACAGGCTCGAAGCGTGTTCACAAGAACAGACCACAGTTCAGACACAGAACTGGAGAACAGGCAGGAAAACAGGATAGGACCTGGCACGTCAGAGACAAAACGCCAACTGACAGGACACAAAGCTCAGGCGCCATCTTGAGGAAGAAGGTGGTATAAATACCCAAAGATGGACAGCAATAGGCTGAAGGTGCAACAGGGGCGTGTCCGCAGCAGGTACAAGAAACAGGAAGTTCAGCGGGCGTCGCCCTATGCAGCCAAAACAGACAAACAGACAGCAAGGAGGGAAGCCAGAGAGACATTCTGGACTGGAGATCAAGTGCGCGCTCTTGCACAGTGGGAGATGGACCACCATGCAAGGACTCCGCCAGGTATGTTACAGTACCCCCCCCCTTACGCCCCCTCTTCTTCAGGCCTGCCAGAATCTTCCGCAGGGAATTCGAGGACCAGTCGTTCACTTCAAGGAGATCACTTCCACTGTCCACAGGAAAAATTGATCTCATCTGGTTAGCTAGGATGCTACCTCCTATCCAGCCATCCTTAGCAACAGACGAAATGGGTGGAGTACCAGGAACAGCACACAAGGGAGTCTCTCTCCACATATTTTCAGGTGGCACCCCAGAGGGTACAGGAGACAACTGGAAGTCCTTCACCGGGTTGGAGGGGGACAGAGACTTGGGGGTAATCTCTGCTTCGAGGTACATATTGTCAAGCTCACAGGAAGAAACAGACGGGTTATCAGGTACATAATGAGGAAAAGTCACTGTCTCTTTGTTATCTGGTGGTACCCCGGAGAATTCAGGAAACAACTGGAGGTCCTCCGCCGGGTCAGAAGAGTGCAGAGGCTCAGAGAAAACATCTGCTTCAGAGTACACTAGGTCGGACTCACTGGAGGAAGCAGGCAAGGTATGGGGTACCGAATATAGGAAAGTCTCAGTCCATTCAACACCAGGTGGCACCCTGAAGGGTTCTGGAGACAGCTGGAGGTCCTCCGCCTGGTCAGAGGGGTGTAGAGACTCATGGGTAACCTCTGCTTCAGAGTACACAAGGTCGGAATCACTGGACGAAGCAAGCGAGGTATCAGATCCAGGATATAGGAAAGTCTCTGTCCATTCACCACCAGGTGGCACCCCGAAGGGTTCTGGAGACAACTGGAGGTCCTCCGCCTGGTCGGAGGGGTGTAGAGACTCGGGGGTAACTACCACTTTGGGGTACCCATTGTCAGGCTCACAGGACGAAGCGGACAAAGTATCGAGTAACGAGTGTAGAGAAGTCTCTCTCCATTTGTCATCGAGTGGTATCCCGGAGGATTCAGGAGGCAACAGGGGGTCCTCCGCCAGGTAGTAGAGGTGCACAGACTCAGAGGTAACCACAGCTTTGGAGCATCCTTGGACATACACACCGGTTAAAGTGGGTGAAGCATCTGATGCCGGGTGCAGGAAGTTCTCCTGTGTGGAGTCTGGATGGGCAGAAGTCTCTTCGGGCAGGAGAACCGGAGCACTACCCACGCACATTACCCGTTGGGGCTTCTCCGGGATACAGGGAGATGAAGCTTCAGTAGGGACTTCAAGGTTGGGGTCAGGAGGTCTCAGGGAGGACAGACCCTGGCGTGACGGCTTGCCTCTACGTCTAGCACGTCTGGACTGCCTCTTGAGGTTGGGAGAAGTATTCCGGAAAGCGTAGTCACCCTGTGAGGATTCTGGGTGGGCAGTAGTCTCATTGGGCTGGAGGACTATTGCGCTACCCACACACATAACCCATCGGGGCTGCTCCGGGATATTGGGAGGTGAAGCTTCAGCAGGAGCCTCCGGGTTAGGATCATCGAAGACCATTAGAAAGGCCACCAGGAAGGCCATTAGGTCCAGGAGGATCGGATCCTGTGTTTCATATAGGGGGTTGATCCATTCCAAGGCATCACCCGCCAGGTAAGACATAACGAATGCCACCTTAACCCGATCGGTGGGAAAACATAGAGGGTAGAACTTGAAGTGTAGCATGCATTGCTCCACAAATGCACGACTTTGTCTTGGATCCCCATAGTAACGTGGCGGATCCGCAGGAACGAGAGCAGATAGATCCATCTGGACGGGTGCGTAATTCGCCTGGAACTCAGCTGAGAAAAAAAAAAAAATTATTTATTTACTTTTAATGCATGTATTCGCTGGAAAACTTCTCAGAGAGCGAAGGCCGTGGGGCTCAACGGGAACCATGGCCTGAGCATGCTGTTATGCACACGCCCGGACTGACTGGCGTGTGCGGGAGAAGTGGTTCCACTGGACCATGAACCGGAGAGTGCCTGGAGGGGCGTGACTAAGTATCTGGCCGATCCGACCAAGGTGGCACTACGGCATACGACGCCAGTGCACCAGGGAGAAACCAGGCAGAGGGACCAGGTGCTACTCCAGGTCAAACTCCGGACACGGGGGTTGACCCACACAGGGATTACTGGAACAGGCAGGTTAGGCTGGCTCAGACTGGTGGATATAAGCGAACACGGCAGGTATGCAGACGGGTGGATACAGGCGAGTATGCAGGCAGGGAGGTACTGGCAGAAAGGATGGGCTGGAGCTCAGAGAGGACAAGGCCCAGTACAGACTGGGACACAGAAACAGAACCACAGATGCGGTAGCCAAACACAGCAGAGAGGGAACGCCCGAAGCGGTGGGCAAGAGCAGAGCAGGACGGGACTGCCGGAGCAGCGAGCACAAGCAGAGCAGGACAGGACTGCCGGAGCAGCGAGCAGATGCAGAGCCGGACGGGGCTGCCGGAGCAACGAGCAGAAGCAGAGCAGAAACCGCAGGAGCGGCAAGCAAGGCAAGAGCAGAGTGGAAACTGCAAGAGCGGTAAACAAGGCAGGAGCAGAGCGGAAACCGCAGAGCGGTAAACAAGGCAGGAGCAGAGCGGAAACCGCAGAGCGGCTAAGAAGGCAGGAGCAGAGCGGAAACCGCAGAGCGGCAACAAGGCAGGAGCAGAGTGGAAACCGCAGAGCGGCAAACAAGGCAGGAGCAGAGTGGGAACCGCAGAGCGGCAAACAAGGCAAGAGCAGAGCAGAAACCGCAAGAGCGGCAAGCTAAGCAGGAGCAGAGAGGAAACCGCAGAGCGGTAAACAAGGCAGGAGCAGAGCGGAAACCGGAGAGCGGCAAACAAGGCAGGAGCAGAGCGGGAACCGCAGAGCGGCAAACAAGGCAGGAGCAGAGCGGGAACCGCAGAGCGGCAAACGAGACAAGGCAAGGAGATAGGACTCTGTTCACAAAGAACAGACAGAGAAGGAAAGGCAGAACCAGAAGCACACAAAGTACTTGCAAAGAAGTAGCGAGCGTACACTAAATTCACAACAGAGGTACAGAGACGACGAGAAGGAATTTAGGAGCAAGTTCAGACTCTGCAGAAAGGCGCAGAAAACAGACAGAGGGAAAAGGGAGAAAAGGCTAAAGTAGAAACGAGGCACAGACAACTGGGAACAGAGGAACGGGAACAAATACAGCAAGGCTGGGACACAAACAGGACTCTGTTCAGACGGGAACAGATACCGCAAGGCACAGACAACTGGGAACAGAGGAACGGGAACAAATACAGCAAGGCTGGGACACAAACAGGACTCTGTTCAGATGGGAACAGATACCGCAAGGCACAGACAGGCAGATCTAGGAATACAGCCCCTAGAAGGCGAAAGAACAGGCTCGAAGCGTGTTCACAAGAACAGACCACAGTTCAGACACAGAACTGGAGAACAGGCAGGAAAACAGGATAGGACCTGGCACGTCAGAGACAAAACGCCAACTGACAGGACACAATGCTCAGGCGCCATCTTGAGGAAGAAGGTGGTATAAATACCCAAAGATGGACAGCAATAGGCTGAAGGTGCAACAGGGGCGTGTCCGCAGCAGGTACAAGAAACAGGAAGTTCAGCGGGCGTCGCCCTATGCAGCCAAAACAGACAGACAGCAAGGAGGGAAGCCAGAGAGACATTCTGGACTGGAGATCAAGTGCGCGCTCTTGCACAGTGGGAGATGGACCACCATGCAAGGACGCCGCCAGGTATGTTACTATCTATCTATCTATCTATCTATATATATATATCTCTCTCTATGTATCTCGGGGTGAGCCTGGTATGCTCCTCTGCCCCCTCACTACTTCTTCCTTCTCCCCTCGCCTTCGGCCCACTCAAGGCCCTCACTAGGCCTTCACACTTGCTGTAGGCCTTGGCTCGCCTAAGCACCGCAGCCAGCTCGCTGCCTCTTCACTGCTTTCTGAGCGTCAGCACGCTCTCTGCTCAACTCTGAGCTGTGTTCATCTCTGTCTTTGAACACTGACTTCACTGAGCTGCCAGCCTCCACCCTCCCTATATATATCCCTAACGGGCTCCCTCTGCTGGTCTGAGGTGGTAGGGTGGAGGTGTGTGAATGTGTGAGGGCCTCTTGTGGAGAAGTCCATCCATGCACCCTTCTGGGTTCTGTGACACCAATGCACAGCAGGGCGCCACATTCCCCCCTAGTAAAACTCAGTACTCCTGGACTGAAGCATTTTTTTCAAAAACAGGTTAACAATAACAACTTTTCTTCCCTTTACGGGAGGCACTTTGCTTGAACGTTACAGATAACAAAAACATAATAAATAATCAATATATGTACAATAGTTAAAGTTCTTGAGCAATTGTCAGTGAGTACCCTAACATGGTGTCCATTTCACTGCAAAGTACATGGTAGCTTGAGGGACCTGTCCGTAAACCCTGGGCGTGGCTGCAGGGCATAGGTGATCCGGAGTTGGACCACGTCTTCCGCCACGCCAAACAGGTTTTTGGTCAGTGGTTACCTAAAAGGGGCACTCCAGGGAGTGCAACTATGGACAAATAAACAGTTTTTGGGCTGCACACAGTCCTCAGCCACAGAGTCCTTTATATATACCCTTACGGGTAACTAAATGCAACAAGAAAAGTGTCCATGTCACCTAAATTGTCCATTGCAAGGCAAAAATAAGTCAATAAATACATACATGAAAATTACACAAGAACAACATTCCCCAAGGGGCAACTATTTATACTATCAGAGTTTCTCTTCCTACTCTCTGTATCTGACAGGGGTCTGACCTTGCGTGCTTTGTGTTGACCTACGTAGTACTGGGATGCGTGAGGCACTAGTATTTGAACTACCTCCCATTCTGTCAGTTCTAGGTGTGGAGGGACTGCAAGACTGCCTTAAAGTCTCTACGGGACTGGCAAGTGTACCATTGGCTGGGCCTTCTTGCTCTGCTCCAACCAGGGATCCTTCTTCCGGGGATTCTTCCTGAGCAGGCTCTTCTGGGGCACCTACAGGTTCTACTTGCTGTGGAGGGTCTTCTGGCTGTTGGTAGAAGTGGATCACAGGTATTATCACTGCTCCTCCAAAGCTGGGGCCAATCTGCCGGGAAATCTCCTAATTCAGTATGTATTACTGCTTCTTTAGGCTCCTCCGGTACGATGAGAGGCACTTCTTCCTGGGGCTTTAGCAGACCTGGACAGAACTTCAGATGGTCTCTAGATACCGTTGCAGTCGTTCTTCCTCAGTCCTTGGTAATTAAACAGGTCTTCCGGTTATCAAATCTTGAATTTAACACCGTGTAGGGTTCCCTCTCCCACTGGTCATCAAGTTTGTGTTTTTTTCTTTTTCTCTTTAGCACAACGTCTCCAGGTGTAAAGGGTTCTGCTTGTGCACTCTTGTTGTACTGTGCTTCCTGCTTGTCGCTTACCCTATTCAGACTGTCTTCGACACAGACTTGTACTCTCCTGTATTGTTCCTGTCGCGTCGTGTCCCAGTCTTCAGTGGACATATCTGATTCGGGTTCTACTACACCAAGCTCCAGGTCCATGGGCAACTTTCCGGGTCTTGCTTGCATGAGATATGCTGGAGTACAATTGGTGGAACTCACAGGTATGTGGTTGTACAGATCTACCAGTTCAGGTAGCTTGTCTGGCCACTGGTTTCTTTCTTCTAGCAGTAAGGTCTTCAACAGGTCGATGACAATGTTATTCATCTTCTCACATAACCCATTGGTTTGGGGGTGGTACGGTGTAGTCCGGATCTTCTTACACCCGTGCAGATGGCAAAACTCCTTGAACAATTCGGCATCGAAGGCAGTGCCTTGATCTGTCAGCACCTGCTCTGGGTATCCATGGGGCCTGCAGAAGTATGCCTGAAACATCTTCGCCGCAGTTTCTGCCGTCAGATCCTTGACAGGGGGGACCACCAGGAACCGGGAGTAGTGATCCACCATGGTCAGGGCATAGGAATATCCTGACCTGCTGGGTGACAGCTTGACATTATCCAGGGCAACGATCTTGTCTTGATGGGTTTCAGGGGTGCCTTCTGGCTGTTGTAGTCTTTTCTTCTGAGGCTACAGGGTCCACAATCCCAGCACCATCTCTCTATGGAACTGCGCATTCCAACCCAATAAAACCGACCTTTCAGCAGGGTTTCTAGCTTCTTCCAGCCAAAGTGCCCCGCTTGATCATGGTAGGCCTCCAACACCATCTGGATGTCCGTCCTCGGCACTACGATCTGCCATACCATCTCATGGGTCCTGGGGTTGACATACCTTCGGCACAGCTTCTCTCTATAGATGAACAGCCGGCTTCTCTCATTCCATAGTTGCTTGGCTTGCGGAGATGCGTCCTTCTCCAGGGAGGAACCTTCCTGGGTTATCAGTTCTTTGATACGGCTGACAACCGGGTCGCTGTCCTGGGTCTCCTTCCAACTGTGGTGAGGCAAAGGGTTTAGTGTCCTACCACGATACCTCCTGGAGGTGCGCTGCTCGTGGACCATCCCATTTCTGTGGAAGGCAGGTAGCTCAATCTCTTCCAGGTCATCCACTTCTTCTTCAGTGTCCGACTGGTGAGGCATCCTGGACAGGGCATCGGCATTCTTGCGGCCTGCCCGGTACTTAATGGTGAACTGGTAGTTTGACAGCCGAGCCATCCATCGTTGTTCCATGGCTCCTAACTTGGCTGTTTCCAGATGAGTCAAGGGGTTATTATCAGTGTAGGCAGTGAACTTACTGGAGGCTAGGTAGTGCTTGAACCGCTCGGTGATGGCCCAGACCAGGGCCAGGAACTCCAACTTGAAGCTGCTATAGTTCTCTGGGTTCCTCTCGGTCGGGCGGAGCTTCCTGCTTGCATAGGTGATAACCTTCTCTCGGCCATTCTGCTTCTGACTTAACACAGCTCCTTATCCCTCGTTGCTGGCATCAGTGTACAGCAGGAACGGTTGGCTGTAGTCAGGGTAGGCTAGGATCTCTTCGCAGGTCAGGATCTCCTTCATCACCTCAAAAGGATTCAGCTTGCTCCTTACCCCACTGGAACGGGGGGTTTCTGCCTCTCCTGGACTGTCCTACCAGGAGATCTTGCAAAGGCGCCGCTTTCTTGGTATAGTCCTTCACAAACCTCCGGTAATACCCGACTAGTCCCAGGAACTGACGTACCTCCTTGAGGCTCTTCGGCTCCGGCCATTTCAGGATGGCAGTGACCTTCTCCGGATCCGGTGTTACTCCTTCTGGACTGACGATGTGCCCCAGGTACTGTACCTTTCGCTTGAGCAGGTGGCACTTGGAGGGCTTCAGCTTCATCCCATACCGGGACAGCGACTCAAATACCTCTGCCAGGTGCTTCAAATGGTCCTCGTACGTTTTGGTGTACACTATCATGTCATCCAGGTATAGCAGTACAGTCTCGAAGTTGCGGTGTCCCAGGCAGCACTCCATCAATCTCTGGAACGTTCCAGGGGCGTTGCAGAGTCCGAACGGCATACTGTTGAACTCGCAGAGTCCCATCGGGGTAGTAAAGGCCGTCTTCTCCCGATCCTCTTCAGCAACAGCTACTTGCTAGTACCCACTAGAAAGGTCAAGGGTGGAGAAGTAATTTGCAGACTTTAATGCAGCCAGGGATTCCTCTATACGAGGCAAAGGGTATGCATTCTTTGTGTGTTATGCGATTTACCTGTCTGTAATCTACACACATTCTCATGCCTCCATCCTTTTTCCTGACTAGGACCAGGAGAGCTGCCCAGGGACTACAGCTATCCCTTACTACCCCTGCCTTCTTCATGTTGTGCAACATCTCCTTCGCCTTCTGGTAGTGTGCTGGTGGTATGGGGCTGTAACGTTCTTTGATGGATGGATGGTCACCTGTGGGTATATGGTGTTGTATCCCTTTAATCCTCCCAAAGTCAAGTGGGTGTTTACTGAATACCTGCTCGTATTCCTGTACCACCCGGTGTACACGCTGTTTCTGATGGGCAGGAGTGGTGTCTGTCCCAATGTGGCACCCCAGGGGTCTGGTTTCCACAGTAATAGCAATATTACGTCTGTGAGCAGGTGGGAGGTCTCCTGGGCAGGAATCCTAAGCATGCCACACCTCCTGCCCAGTCCTGGGAGGGGAAGAACTTCCCCTACATAAACTGGGGCTGAGGCAGGGTTAGGAGAGAGGAGTTCCAGACAGAGACGGAGTCTGGTCTGGACACGCAGAAACAGGGACAGAGAGACATCAGGAGCTCTGTAGGAGCCAAGGAGAAGCGCCAGGGGCTGGAGCTGTGCAGAGCTCGCCCTGGGAGAAGGTACTAAAACCGGACACAGGAGTCCGAGGCTGTGGGGACTAAGATATACCCAGCAGCAGAATCCATCCGGCAGGGGATTCCAGGTCCTCTGGCCCTAAAAGCCCGGAGGCTCAGTCACAACGAAGGGACCAGCACCGCCATTCCGGAGCGGAGGCTAACAGGAGGCCCCAGGTCACCAGCCATACGGGTGAGCACCACACGGTATACCCAGGGACGTGGGCTACTTGTAACCGCCGAAAGCAGGGTAGCCAGGAAGGGTACAGACTAACGGGAAGGCCTACAACTCCACCTGGCCAGGGGAGCTCCGGCTTACTCGCAGACTAATCAGGCCCCAACTACTAGCCAGTACTCCCGGGGGAATTTGCCTTGTACCATCAGTAAAGACCCTGAACTGTACCCTCGCATCTCCGTGCTTCCTTGTCGCACCATTAGTGCTGGGACATCCACACCATCACTCCCAACATCAACCTCATCCTCTGCCCTGAGGCCATACCCCTCCCGTTGGGAGTTATACCATCCACGCTGCACATCCGTACCACCGGCCTCAGCGGACTGCCCTGCAGCGGCGGTTTCATAACCGCATTCAACGGGTGGCGTAGTCGGACACTAATACCATCATACCAATAACCGCCACTCAGTTTGACCACCCTGGGCGCGGACCGGGTCACCGCCACACGAAGACTACTACCCCCATCGGATCCGGCTCCGGGTATCCCCCGCGCGCATGCGCGCCGCACTACAGCAGTGGCCCAGGGGGCGCGTCAACTTTGGCGTAGTCGGCAGGATTACGTGCCCGCAACCACCGGGTACTGCGTGCCTGAAAAAAGAGACTTTTATACTTACCTGTGGTGAAGTTTCCCGCCGTCCGGAGTCGTTTCCCGCCATCTGGAGCCGATTCCCGCCATCCGACGCCATCTTCTGCCTTCTTCCCGCCATCCGTGGAGTTTTCCCGCCATTGGACGCCATCTTGAGGGCGCCGCGCGGGAAGAAGAGGGGCGTGGACTCCGAAAGCCTGCGAGAACTGAAGCCACGCCTCACGTCCGGACGTTGCGTAAGGTCCTGGAAGGAGCCCAGCAGACGCCGACGTCACAGGAGCGCGACGGAAGGTCCTCAACCCTGACGATCCACTGCGGAGCCGCGGCCTACGGAAGAGGATCATCGCAAGGTAGGCCACGGTCCACTAGGGGGGAGGAGGATGTCGGATACGGAGGAGAGCTTCACTGCCACAGCCACCGCCAGCGCCACCGCTGCTGCGGTCATGCCTTTCACCATGCCCTATATCCCGGGGGCAGCCTGGCTACCCCAGTACTCAGGGGAGTCACATACCCTAAATGACTTCAGAGAAAGGCTGGATAGCCTCTTCCAGGTGTATCCCCTCACGGAGGCGCAAAAAGTGAGCATCCTGGTGGCCCAATTAATCGGGGCAGCCCAAAGGGAGGTAAAGTCCTGGCCACCTGGGAGGAAGAGGACTGTCAGAGACATACTAACCCGGCTGAAAGACACATTTGACACCCGCACCTCAGCCGAAATAAAACTAAGATTTTATGGGTGCAAACAACGGGCACATGAGAGTATAAGAGACTATGCTCTAAACCTACAAGAGGCCCTGAGAGCCATTAAGCAGGCAGACCCTGACAGCGTGGGAAATGAAGATAAGCTGTTAACTGAACAATTCATTGAGGGTCTACTGTGCAATGCCCACCGAACCCAGTTGCGGGCAATGGCCTTACAGGACCCTGACCTGGACTTTGTACAGTTCAAGGACAGAGCCATCCGGGTGCTCCGAGAACCGGCACCAGGTGGCGCTGTGACCCACAGGCGCCCTGCTATCACTTATCACCAGGAGACGGCGCCCTTGTCTGCAGGGCCTGTGGGAGCTGATGCGCAGGCTTTAAACAATGACCCAGCTACAGACCTGCACCATCAGGTCCAAGAGCTAACTAAAAGCGTTGCCGCGCTAACCCGAACTGTGCAGTCTTTACAGGTTTCTACTGCAGGGAAGATCGAGCTGGCATCCGGACCGGAGGACATCCCGTGGCGCCGACCAAGGAGGACCCCACCGGCCAGAGGAAGACCCAGCGATCGATACAACGAGGACGGACGACCTATTTGCCGCCGCTGCAATCAACCCGGACATGTGGCAAGGTACTGTCATTTAAACGGGCACAACCTGGGGTAGAGGGCCAACCCCCAGGCATAAGACCATCAGGCCCATCAAACTGGCATGATAAATACGTAGGGGGACGTCCAATCTTGCCTGTGGTACTGGATGGCATTCCTATGAGTGCCCTACTAGACACTGGGTAACAGGTCACCACCATCCCGTACGTGCTCTTCAAGCAGTACTGGAATGATTCGGACATAACCCGCTACCCAGATGACGACCTGAGTATCATCGCCAGCAATGGTCAGCCCGTGCCGCAGGTGGGATTCAAAAAGGTGACCATTAAGATCGGTAAAGTCGAACTGGCGGCACAAGGACTGATAATAGTGGACTACAGACTGTTAAAGACTCGGGGCAGGACAGACCCCCTACCTGGTTACGGCTCCCTGTTCTTTGGTGAAATGGACACCCTTATTGCTTCCCGGTTACGGACACGCCGTGACCATCTCATGTATTTAATTGTTATTGTTTATACCCTGTTATGTTTTTCATGTTTAGTCCGGGAGTACTAAATTTCACTAGGGGGGAATGTGGCACCCCAGGGGTCTGGTTTCCACAGTAATAGCAATATTACGTCTGTGAGCAGGTGGGAGGTCTCCTGGGCAGGAATCCTAAGCATGCCACACCTACTGCCCAGTCCTGGGAGGGGAAGAACTTCCCCTACATAAACTGGGGCTGAGGCAGGGTTAGGAGAGAGGAGTTCCAGACAGAGACGGAGTCTGGTCTGGACACGCAGAAACAGGGACAGAGAGACATCAGGAGCTCTGTAGGAGCCAAGGAGAAGCGCCAGGGGCTGGAGCTGTGCAGAGCTCGCCCTGGGAGAAGGTACTAAAACCGGACACAGGAGTCCGAGGCTGTGGGGACTAAGATATACCCAGCAGCAGAATCCATCCGGCAGGGGATTCCAGGTCCTCTGGCCCTAAAAGCCCGGAGGCTCAGTCACAACGAAGGGACCAGCACCGCCATTCCGGAGCGGAGGCTAACAGGAGGCCCCAGGTCACCAGCCATACGGGTGAGCACCACACGGTATACCCAGGGACGTGGGCTACTTGTAACCGCCGAAAGCAGGGTAGCCAGGAAGGGTACAGACTAACGGGAAGGCCTACAACTCCACCTGGCCAGGGGAGCTCCGGCTTACTCGCAGACTAACCAGGCCCCAACTACTAGCCAGTACTCCCGGGGGAATTTGCCTTGTACCATCAGTAAAGACCCTGAACTGTACCCTCGCGTCTCCGTGCTTCCTTGTCGCACCATTAGTGCTGGGACATCCACACCATCACTCCCAACATCAACCTCATCCTCTGCCCTGAGGCCATACCCCTCCCGTTGGGGGTTATACCATCCACGCTGCACATCCGTACCACTGGCCTCAGCGGACTGCCCTGCAGCGGCGGTTTCATAACCGCATTCAACGGGTGGCGTAGTCGGACACTAATACCATCATACCAATAACCGCCACTCAGTTTGACCACCCTGGGCGCGGACCGGGTCACCGCCACACGAAGACTACTACCCCCATCGGATCCGGCTCTGGGTATCCCCCGCGCGCACGCGCGCCGCACTACAGCAGTGGCCCAGGGGGCACGTCACCAACATGGAGCTGTTGATACCAATCCTCCACCTGGGTTCCCGGGTCATTATCCTCCACCTCGTCTGGTGAGGTTAAGGACTCCGCCGTGTGTATGGAGTTGTTATCTACTGTGTACAGTTTAACCTCATCCTCTCCATAGTTTAGGAGGCGTACGGGCACCCTCCCATTGCGTACATCCACTACCCCTCTGGCAGTCAAGAGTGTAGGTCTATGCTCCGAGCTAAGGGGCTCTACTACCGCCTGTTAGCTCCATCCTTTGAGACCTATTGCTGCTCTACACCAAATAAGCATCTCACTCATCGGGGGGATCAAAAGGTTTATCGGGTCAGTCACCCGTACATTACCAATTTCACCACCTGTTAGCTTTACCTGTTGCTGGTACATAAGGGCTCGGATCTCTTTCTGGAGCACCCTCCTCTGCCCTGGTTTTGCAGTGTCGGCCATCTGTTGGAGCAAAAACACTTCTCTCAGTTACCGACAATATTTGTGCCAAGTACCATATACAAGTCTGTATCATCAGGATTAGTCTCTACTACAATTAGTCCCTGGTCCTTCAGTTCCACTCTTCCCACCTTTACTGCCACATCCTTAACCCCGACTAGGTTAAGGGGAACGCCATTGGAGGCATACACGGAAAGGTTTGGAGCTGGCGGGCGAAGTTCGTCTATGGACCAGAACCTTTTGTAGAGGACATCTGGCATGATGGTTACCTGAGATCCAGTGTCCAGCAGGGCAGGTGTCGCGATGCCGTCCAGCACAATGGACAGGAAAGGTCTTCCTCCCATGAACCGATGGTACCAGTTTGATGGGCCTGCTTGATTTACTCCTGGGTGTCGGCCCTCGGCCCCAGGGTTTGCTTGTTTAAAGGACAGTTCCGCACTGTGCGGCCTGCCTTCTGGCAGCGGTAGCAGATGAATTCTCCTGGAGGGTGACGTTGGTCGTTGGTCCTCCCACGGGGTGGCATTGTCCTCCTCCGGGGCGGCGTTGTCCTCCTTCTCATCCAGGGGACATCCTCAGGGCTGTCGGCGAGTAGTATCCTTCCTTCTGGCTCGGGCTCCTCCTGTAGCTGCAGGGTGCTCAGGACAGTGGCCAGGGTTTTACTTAACTGGCTCGCTTCAGAGCGCAGGCTGTCCAGCTTGCTAGGGGGGCACGGTTTGCATCTTTGTTTCAGCCGTTAATGAAGGAGCAGTGGGTGCTGCAGGCACTGAGGTGGCCACACCCTGGTAACGCTCGATAGCAGTATCTGATGTTTCCAGGGGTTGCAGACCCTTTATAGTCGTGTCCATAAGGGTGTCAAAGGTGGTATCTGGATGATCTAGGGCCCACCACTGTACAGTTCTGCTCTCTTCCTGGGACCTCAACCCCCGGATGAACTGTTCCGTCAGCATTTTATTTTCATTCTGTATGCTGGCTGGACTAACCTGTTTCAGGGCCCGCAGGGCTTCCTGTAAGCGCCAGGCGCAGTCCCGGACACTGTCCTCAGGTTTCTGGACACAGTGGTAGAACCTCATCCGGAGATCTGTCTCAGTGCGGTTTTCAAACACAGTTTGCAGTCTCTGAAAGATGATGGATACCGATTCCTGGTCTGCGGCTGGCCAGGTTTCAACTTCCCGCTCTGCAGCACCCGTCAATTGTCCCAACATGACAGCAGCTCTCTGTTTGCCAGTCAAAGAATACATATCTAGCTCACCGCATATTTTTCTCTTGAATCCGGACAGGGTGTCCGGTTTGCCGTTATACTGGGGGGAGCCACATCGCTCCCGGGATATACGGCAGGGCCATAGGTAATAATGGGGTCACGAACCCTACTGGTGGAGCGTCCGCTCCGGCCTGTGCAGCGCCGGGCGCAAGATGGGCATCAGGAGCGTTAACCGGTGCTCCGGCGGCTTGCTGGTCGTCGGCCATGGTAGCACCCCCTAGTGAACCGGAGCCTACCTTCTTCACTTCCTTGCGTCACTCGCGTCTGACGTCAGAGCGTCCTCTGGGCTCCTTCCAGGACCTGACGCTTCCTGGTTCGACGTCAGGGGGCGGGGCGTGTCTTAGGCTTCGCGCGCTTTAGTAGTTACGCCTCCCAGGTTCCCGTGGTTACGCCCTTCTTCCTGCACTGCAGCGCGATAATGGCGGCGTTCCTCACCGCAGTTTAACACACAGTTCAGTTCAATAAAGGCGCACAGTACCCGATGGCAGCGGGCACGCAATCCTGTTCGTGACGCCAAGACGTGACTGTACTGACGCGCCCCCTGGGCCGTGGGGTACTCGGCAGCCGGGCCTCTGGTTGCTCGGGAGTATCACGATAGCTGGCCCAGTCCGTGACCCAGGGCGGACAGTAAAAAGGGGAATAAATATGGGGGATTTGGACAGTTTGTGATGCCACCTGTGGAATGCGGCTAAGGGGTGCCGCCGCTGCGGAGCAGTCCTCTGGAGCTGGTGTTACGGCAGCAGGGATGGTGTGGCTCTCCACAGGTAGAGCTAGCTCCAGGGCAGCGTGGGGGTGTAATGGATGGTGGTGCAGGGGAGAGACGGCAGGACGGTCCCGGAGGAAAGACGGACACTCACACGGGGGTAAGCTTCAGTACCTTTACTGGTGATTCTGCAGGCACGGTCCAGGGTACTCCAGGTGAAGGGCGCACTTTTGGACTCTCCCCAGTTATCGGGTATAGGGCCTCCTGATCCATTACTTTCTTCTCTAAGCTTCTGACCTGCCTGGAGCTAGGCCTAGCTTGGTTACTGTCTCCCTTTGCACCTGCTGACCTGGTGGTAGGGCCTTCTCTTTGGAGATCACTCTCCCTGGACGCTGGGACCTCCGTGACTCCCTAGCCCTTGTACTGTAGCCAGCGTTTGGTGAATCTGGGACCTGTAGTCCTCCAGGGGTTCTGGTGGTTCCTACTGAGTATAAGACATTCATTACGGGTAGAGGTAGAAAAGGTTGCTATCAATGTTTGTCATGTGTTAACTGCCGGTTTATGCTAAAAGGTGATCAGTTTGTCCATCCAAAAACTCAAAAAGTATATAACATAGAACATTTTTTACATGCGATTCCGATTATATAATATACCTGTTGGAGTGCCCTTGCTCACTTTGGTACATAGGAGAAACCACGTGCGATTTTAAAACTCGCATGAATAATCAGACATTCCATTAGAAAAAAGAGGATTTAGATTTAGAATTATAGATGCGGTCCCTTTGCAAAGACGGGGTGGTGATAGAATACGATTATTAAAAAGAAAGGAACTTGAGTGGATTCATAACTTGAATACTTTGAAGCCAAATGGATTGAATGTTGAATTTAATATAGCAAGTATCACCTGAGGAGTATGTTCAGACTTTAGCAGTATATGAAATTTGGAGTATTTTAAAATTTTAATATATTTATATATGGATTTTTCTGGTTTCTTGCAGATCAATCACTCTCACTATGGTGGTTTGTGGAGGCGACTCGACCTGCAGCAACATGCGTATAAAGAAAGAGACTTCCTCTGGGAATGGATTTTTTCTTAAAAAAAATTGTTCTTCTATACATATATAATAATTGAAAATATTCAAGTCTCCATCTAATGAAGTTATAAAAATATATTTCTACATTATGAAGTGGTATTCCTACTTATGGAGGGAATTGGATTATAGTGTATTCCCAATTAACGCCTGAGATTGGGAAGGGGGTGGGGACCTGATGAAGGTTCCTCCTCTGACCTATTAATTTCACTCCATGAATGAACCTAGGAATAGGGAATTCCATGGAAGGGTGTTTGGGTTATGTAATAATATATTATTTCTCTGTTCACTTATGGACATAGGAATTACTATATGGATACTGTTATTGTAATATAAATGAATTGAGAAACTGTTAACAGGATGGTGTCCCTGATAATGAGAAGTAGGCACGTTTTTATTATTAATAGAGGATAGGAGAAATCATTGAAGTACATACTTTGTTTATATTTGAAGAAAATTTTCTGGTGGGGCTTGCCAATTCAAAAGATGGCGACCGTAGCACGATGTGGGCGGGCTAGGTTTGCCCTGGTCATGTGACGAGATAATGTGGGTCTCCTGGGAGACATGCGCAGATGGGATTCTGAGACGCCGAGGACAGCGTGGAGGAAGTAGAAAGTGTCGCTATGCATGATTGCTGCAGGGTGAGTCGCACCCTCAAATGTATTATTTATAATGTACACCTGGCACTAATGAATATCAATCAAAGCACTTGTCACTTTATGAGAGTTATGGATCATGATATTGATGATAATAATATATTTGTCTAAAATCTTATCACTATGTATGTAACCGCATAGTATTTTGTGATATGCACCACTGCACTTTTTTGTGAAATCATGTTTTTGTATAAATTATTTGTAATTATGGAATCACTGTTTGTTGCCTTTTGGGCTCATTAAAGTCCATTTTTTCTAATGAATTTTTGGAGTGCTGCCTTTTGATATACATACATACATATACATATATACACACACACACACACACACACACACACACACACACACACACACTTTTGCCACCACTGTAATATATATGGGTGAGCCTGGTATGCTCCTCTGCCCCCTCACTACTTCTTCCTTCTCCTCTCGCCTTCGGCCCACTCAAGAAGGCCCTCACTAGGCCTTCACACGTGCTGTAGGCCTTGGCTTGCCTAAGCACCGCAGCCAGCTCGCTGCCTCTTCACTGCTCTCTGAGCATCAGCACGCTCTCTGCTCAACTCTGAGCTGTGTTCCTCTCTGTCTCTGAACACTGACTTCACTGAGCTGCCTGCCTCCACCCTCCCTCTATACAGTACAGACCAAAAGTTTGGACACACCTTCTCATTTAAAGATTTTTCTGTATTTTCATGACTATGAAAATTGTACATTCACACTGAAGGCATCAAAACTATGAATTAACACATGTGGAATTATATACTTAACAAAAAAGTGTGAAACAACTGAAAATATGTCTTATATTCTAGGTTCTTCAAAGTAGCCACCTTTTGCTTTGATGACTGCTTAGCACACTCTTGGCATTCTCTTGATGAGCTTCAAGAGATAGTCACCGGAAATGGTTTTTACTTCACAGGTGTGCCCTGTCAGGTTTAATAAGTGGAATTTCTTGCCTTATAAATGGGGTTGGGACCATCAGTTGTGTTGTGCAGAAGTCTGGTGGATATACAGCTGATAGTCCTACTGAATAGACTGTTAAAATTTGTATTATGGCAAGAAAAAAGCAGGTAAGTGAAGAAAAATGAGTGGCCATCATTACTTTAAGAAATTAAGGTCAGTCAGTGCGAAAAATTGGGAAAACTTTGAAAGTGTCAAGTGCAGTTGCAAAAACCATCAAGCGCTACAAAGAAACTGGCTCACATGAG
Source organism: Phyllobates terribilis (assembly GCF_046119375.1). Classification (NCBI taxonomy): domain Eukaryota; kingdom Metazoa; phylum Chordata; class Amphibia; order Anura; family Dendrobatidae; genus Phyllobates; species Phyllobates terribilis. The sequence continues at coordinate 154,314,346 of NW_027362762.1, read as the reverse complement.
GACCGCCCCAGGAAAGGAAGACCAAGAGTCACCTCTGCTTCTGAGGATAAGTTTATCCGAGTCACCAGCCTCAGAAATCGCAGGTTAACAGTAGCTCAGATTAGAGACCAGGTCAATGCCACACAGAGTTCTAGCAGCAGACACATCTCTACAACAACTGTTAAGAGGAGACTTTGTGCAGCAGGCCTTCATGGTAAAATAGCTGCTAGGAAACCACTGCTAAGGACAGGCAACAAGCAGAAGAGACTTGTTTGGGCTAAAGAACACAAAGAATGGACATGAGACCAGTGGAAATCTGTGCTTTGGTCTGATGAATCCAAATTTGAGATCTTTGGTTCCAACCACCGTGTCTTTGTGCGATGCAGAAAAGGTAAAAGGATGGACTCTACATGCCTGGTTCCCACCGTGAAGCATGGAGGAGGAGGTGTGATGGTGTGGGGGTGCTTTGCTGGTGACACTGTTGGGGATTTATTCAAAATTGAAGGCATACTGAAACAGCATGGCTACCACAGCATCTTGCAGCGGCATGCTTTTTCATCCGGTTTGCGTTTAGTTGGACCATCATTTATTTTTCAACAGGACAATGAACCCAAACACACCTCCAGGCTGTGTAAGGGCTATTTGACAAAGAATGAGAGTGATGGGGTGCTATGCCAGGTGACCTGTCCTCCACAGTCACCAGACCTGAACCCAATCGAGATGGTTTGGGGTGAGCTGGACCGCAGAGTGAAGGCAAAAGGGCCAACAAGTGCTAAGCATCTCTGGAAACTCCTTCAAGATTGTTGGAAGACCATTTCCAGTGACTACCTCTTGAAGCTCATCAAGAGAATGCCAAGAGTATGCAAAGCCGTCATCAAAGGAAAAGGTGGCTACTTTGAAGAACCAAGAATATAAGACATATTTTCAGTTGTTTCACACTTTTTTGTTAAGTATATAATTCCACATGTGTTAATTCATAGTTTTGATGCCTTCAGTGTGAATGTACAATTTTCATAGTCAAGAAAATACAGAAAAATCTTTAAATGAGAAGGTATCCAAACTTTTGGTCTGTACTGTATATCCCTAACGGGCTCCCTCTGCTGGTCTGAGGTGGTAGGGTGGAGGTGTGTGAATGTGTGAGGGCCTCTTGTGGAGAAGTCCATCCATGCACCCTTCTGGGTTCTGTGGCACCAATGCACAGCAGGGCGCCACAGTACCTTATCCACTATTGCATTTTTTAATGTCACTTGCCCCCCTAGATTCAGTAAGATGCCCCCCAAGATATAGTATGAGCCCTCCCACAGCCCCCTATATACAGTATGAGCCCTCCCACAGCCCCCTATATACAGTATGAGCCCCCACATAGCTCATAGTCAGTTTTCCACTTGGTGTATGTGTACACCATCATAGGTTGATAGGACACGCATTTATAGGATAAATAATGTCAGTGAGAAAGCCTTTGAAACATTATTTCCATATTACTTTCTGAAGAATATGCTTTTAAAATGTTAAACTCTGTAACCAATTGTATGCAGCAATCTCAGTAATGTTCTTGTTTCCTATGTGGATGTCTTGTTGCTGTAACCGCCAGCTGTTGGCCAACATAGCTGGATGCTTCTTTCCCATTCAGCAGTTATGTTGTGTCTTTTCATCATATGCCTTTCCAAAATTAAAAAAGCGCCTGCATGTGACATTGCAGTGCGACTGTCTACTATGGTAGCCACAACCAAGTACTATACAGGCCTAAAACAACATAGCATGTGTCATACTTTGTATGGTGTCAAAAATACACCAATGATCTGCAACACTTTGCATTTGTCATTTTGAGGAGCATGGCAAAATATAACAGCATAGTAGCTATAGTTTCATGCCAATACCAAAACATACACACTCCTCAACATTGAAATTGCAACACCAAGAAAGAATTTAGTAAAGAAATTACAGGATGGGTAGACATGTTACTGATATAAAAATGATGAAAAAATGGAAGCAAAATTTTCAAAACTTAGTTTATTCAGTATCAAGTATAAACACCACGTGCAGAAATACAGGGACTAATACACCTTGCCCGCTATCAATGAGGTTATTAATGATTGTCTGAGAAATGTTCTGCTATGCTGAATACACTTATGCACCCAAATCATCAAGATCGGCTGCTGGCAACTCCCTGTACAATTGTCGGTCAATGATGTCTCAGATGTGCTCGATGGGAGACAAGTCCAGAGAAGCTGCAGGCCATGATCGCACTCGACATTGGTCTACAAGCTAGACATCCAGCTTCAGGTGTCCCACCCATTCACCTCACGCCACTATTCTCAAAGGCTATAATTGGGCAGAGCAAGCTGGCAATGAAGGCAAGAATGGAGGTCTATCCTCTTCAGCAATGAGTCCGCTTTTGTCTTAGATGCAATAATAGCCTGAGATTAGACTGGACACTATGTAAGCAACGCCACGCTAAGGTCCAGAGAATGTGAAAGCTTTCCAGGAGCCATTTTCTAAACATTGCAACACCAAGCCACATGGTACTCATGCTACTGGAACCTAAACATGTTACCATGGCCTGCAGCATCTCCAGACTTGTCTCCCATCGAGCACATCTGAAACATCCTTGGTCGGGAGCTGCCAGCAGGTCTTGATGATTTATGTGCTCAAGTGCATTCAGCATGGCAGAACATTCCTTAGACAACCCTTAAATAACCTGTTTGAGAGTATGCCAAGATGTGTAAGTGCAGAGATTTCTGTACATGGTGATTTTTGCTCAATACTGAATAACACAAGATATTTCAAAAATTTTCTTTCAATTTTTTTCATTTTTAATTTTCATATCATTAACATGTCTTGATACTGTCATTTCCAGAATTCCAGGACATTTCCTAATTTGTGTTGCAATTTCAATGTTGAGGAGTGTAATTATTCCACATATAACAGATATGTGGCATTTGCTTAATAACCCTGCTGCCACCTCATTGGCACCAGACCTTCTCCAACCCCTGATCTACTGTCTCCTCCCTGATAATCTGCAGATTGTAAGCCCGTAAGAGCAGGGCCCCCTCCCCCTTTTAAACCAGTTTGTCACTGTTTATTGTATTTTATTTATGCATATATACACTATTCTCATGTACAGAACCCTAGAAATAATGGAACTTTGAAAATGCTAATAATAATTTTCTTAAGGCTGTATTCAAATAGACATAACATGGCTCCATAAAACTTACATGCCTATGATTTCATATGTAGGAAAGCTGACTTTTTATTCTCTGATTCCTTCTTATGAATCAATCTGAATAAAACTATTTTGTTACACGCACGCCGCTAGGTTCAGATAGGGTGAGATGGGTTTCATGAATTTTTTGGAATCCTGGGTGAACCGTTACTCAGGGCGACCATAGGCTGCAGCTTCTCTCAGGCACAGAATAGATTCAATTGCCGACCTGACACATCTGACAAGAGTCTTTTTCAACAGTTTAACAGTGGAATTTAATCTGAAGCATGGCCAGTGCAATTCAGGGATATTACAGCAACAATGTTCATTACAGTACAGTCTGAGTTTCTTGAGCAACCGGCTCAAGTAACAATACAGTACTTTCTTCACAAGGCACAGTATTACAGTCTCTTCAGTAGCATAATTCAGTATAGATTAGATCTCTTAGCTGCACACTACTATGCACACACACAACCACAGGCTTTTTTTCACAAGGACACAATAGTACACAGCATTCTTTATCCTGCATGGAGATGGAGGGGAGAGAGTTTGATGAGGGAGATGAACCCTGTGACACAATTCCTTCTAGTCCTTATCTTCCTGCCCAATAATACTCTGCACTGTTAGTTCAGGGAGTTTAACTGACCTGTGTTTAGTTTCTTTCCTGATCTGAATCCTGTTCAGTTGCCTTCTGTCAGATCCAGATAACACACTACCTTTCACTTTGGCTTCAGCCAGACTACAATAACAAGTTCCCCACAATCTGCCTGGCGTTCTGGTAAAACACTCCCTGTCTCCTGTGACTGTGTTAACCCCTCCAGTTGCTGGATGCTTCTGAAGCACAACACTTCCTGGCTCCTGTGCTTGTGTTATTTGTAACAGTTGCTGGATGCTATGGAAGCAACAGCACTACTCCTGCATGTTACAATTTCTAAGCAAAAATAACTCCTGACTTTGCCTTCTCCTGGATTTCCTCATAATTCATTAACTGCACATTTAGTATCTCCCAATCCCATACAACCTCCTCATCTTACCCTCTCTATCAATGGCCCTCAAGGTTCTGTCCTGGCACCCCTACTCTTCTCCATCTATACATTTGGCCTAGAAAAACTCAAACTCCCATGGCTTCCAGTATCATCTATAAGCTGACGACACTCAGATCTACCTCTTTGGCTTCAGACGTCATCTCTCTGCTGTCCAGAATCCCAGAGTGCCTATCAACCATATCCTCCTTCTCATCTCGCTTCCTAAAATTCAATGTGGGCAAAATTGAACTCACCATCTTTCATCCATCCCACTCAACATCCCGACCTGATCTACCTATCACAATAAATGACGTCACACTTTCCCCTGCACTGAAAGTCCGCTGCCTTGGAGTAACCCTCGCCTCTTACCACCTCCTGCTTCATCCAACTGAAAAATATTTCCAGAATCCATCCTTTTCTCAACACAGAATCTACTAAAATGTTAGTGAATGCCCTCATCATCTCCCGCCTACTGCAATATCCTCCTCTGTTGCCTCCCAGCTAAGACTCTTTGCACATCTCAAGTCCATCCTTAACTCTGCTGCCCAACTAATCCACTTCTCTCTTTGCAACTCCTTGCTTCTTACCTCTACAAATCCCTTCATTTGCTCCCAATTCCCCAATGAATTCAGTTCAAACTACTAACACTGACCTACAAAGCCATCCATAATCTGTCTCCTCCATGTATCTCCGAACTAATCTCTTGATATCTTCCCATACATACTCTTTGGTCCTCCTGAGACCTCCTTCCCTCCTCCACACTAGTACTTTCTTCACCCAATCACCTCCAAGACTTCTCCCAAGCATCTCCAATCCTCTGGAATTCTATGCCCCAACACGTGCTATTAACCACTACATTCAGATGGAACTTGAAGACCCATCTTATCCAGAAAGCTTACAGCCTGCAATGACCCCCCTGTCACCTATCCACCACCTCAGCTGCTGCAAACCCACAACCTACTGTCTCCTTCCCCATTATCCTGTAGACTGTAAACCAGGGGCGGACAGACTGTAGTGGGCCCCTGTGCAAGAATTTTTGCCCCCCCCCCCCTGCCCTTCATAGGGGGCATGAAGGCCCCCCCCCCCGTGCATCTCTCATCCCCCCGTGCATCTCTGATTCCCCCCACTCCTAGTTAATTAATTGTATTTAAAAAAAATAAAACTTGTTATACTGTACTTACCCCCAGGGCCGGCTCCAGGTTTTTGTGGGCCCTGGGCGACAGAGTTTCAGTAGGCCCCTTTAGGCCCCTTTAACACATACCACGATGGTGATATCATGATGCACAGATACCACAGAGATATATATATATATATAGTACAAGGCCAAGGATTTCACTTACTACATTACATGAGCGATATCTATTGTAAATTTTACAATAGCTCAGAAACCGGCGAATCCTCACAGCGCACAGAGCAGACAGGACAGTATAGTCCTCCATACAGTATTATGGGTACCATATAATGCTCCATACAGGATACTGGTCCCCATATAATGCTCCATACAGGATACTAGTCCCCATATAACGCTCCATCCAGGATATTGGTCCCCATATAACAGTGCATAAAGAATACTGTCCCCCATATAACGCTCCATACAGAATACTGTCCCCCATATAACGCTCCATACAGAATACTGACCCCCATATAACGCTCCATACAGAATATTGGCCCCCATGTAATGCTCCATGCAGGCTGTTTCCCCCTTATAATGCCCCATGCATGATGTCACTTCCCTCCTTCCCCTCTTATAATGCCCCATGCAGGATGTCACCCCCCCACCCCCATATAATGCCCCCATGCAGGATGTCAATTCTACCCTCCCCCATATAATGCCCCATGCAGGATGTCAATTCCCCCCTCCCCCTCCCCCTCTTATAATGCCCCATGCAGCATGTCACACCCCCTCCCTTATAATGCCCCATGCAGTATGTCACTCCCCCATATAATGCCCCATGCAGGATGTCGCACCCACTTTCCCCCCACCATATAATGCCCCATGCAGGATGTCACACCACCCGCCCATATAATGCCCCATGCAGGATGTCACACCCCCCCCCATATAATGCCCCATGCAGGATGTCACACCACCCCCCCTATATAATGCCCCATGCAGGATGTCACACCACCCCTCCCTCCATATAATGCCCCATGCAGGATGTCGCACCCACTTTCCCCCCACCATATAATGCCCCATGCAGGATGTCACACCACCCGCCCATATAATGCCCCATGCAGGATGTCACACCACCCCCCCATATAATGCCCCATGCAGGATGTCACACCACCCCCCCTATATAATGCCCCATGCAGGATGTCACACCACCCCCCCTATATAATGCCCCATGCAGGATGTCACACCACCCCTCCCCCCATATAATGCCCCATGCAGGATGTCACACCACCCCCCCCTATATAATGCCCCATGCAGGATGTCACACCACCCCCCCTATATAATGCCCCATGCAGGATGTCACACCACCCCTCCCCCCTTTATAATGCCCCATGCAGGATGTCACACCCACTTCCCCCCCCCCATATAATGCCCCATGCAGGATGTCACACCCACTTTCCCCCCACCATATAATGCCCCATGCAGGATGTCACACCCACTTTCCCCCCACCATATAATGCCCCATGCAGGATGTCACACCCACTTTCCCCCCACCATATAATGCCCCATGCAGGATGTCACACCCACTTTCCCCCCACCATATAATGCCCCATGCAGGATGTCACACCCACTTTCCCCCCACCATATAATGCCCCATGCAGGATGTCACACCCACTTTCCCCCCAACATATAATGCCCCATGCAGGATGTCACACCCACTCCCCCCCCCCATATAATGCCCCATGCCCCCATACATAAAAAAAAAAAAAAAAAAAACAACTCACCTCACTTCTCACCTGATACTGATCCGGACTCCACAGCATCGCCTGCGTCTTCCCGCTGTGACAGCTCAGGAGAGATCACGCGCGCTGTAAACATATCACCGCGCCCTCTGACCTGAGACGTCACAGTCAGAGGACGCTGCGGAGGCACGGGAAGGGGTAAGTATTGTGCCAGCGCCGTCACATGACCGGAGATGTCCCTGCGCTCAGCATGGGGCCGGGGAACCATGCTGAGCGCAGTGACATCTCCGGTCATGTGACGGCGGGGGGTCCTGCGGGAGGGCCCCATGAGGAGACGCACAAGAGGGGGGCCCCAACCGGCCGGGCCCCATGCTGGAGTCAGGGCAGTCATGCCCTGATGGCGGCCCTGCTGGAGGCGCCCCCTCTCCCTCGGGGGCCCCCATTCAATGACCCGGCTGCACAGGCGGTAGGTCCGCCCCTGCTGTAAACATGCAAGAGCAGGGTCCTCTCCCCTCTGTACTAGTCTGTCATTGTTAGTCTGTTCATTATAATTTATATTTGTGTTTTGTATGAAAAAAACCCTTTTCAAATGTACAGCACCATGTCATCAATGGTGCTTTAAAATAAATAATAATACTATTACTAGACTGCACATAGCATAATACAGAGGCACAAGGATTCATGGCTTTTTTGGGCAGACTGCAAAGTTTTCATGAGGAGGCTGAACACCCTGCACATCACTTCTCAATGTCATTGTTACCATTATGTATTCACAATTAATTAAATATTATAAAGCAATTCTATTTAGACACACTTTTCTAGAGACATTATGGTGAACGCTAGAACTTACAAAAGGAAATTATAAATCTTTCCGTTTTGATATCACTTTGATTCTTAAACAGATATTAAAGAATACATAATGTTCTTTGCAAGATAATACTTTTTGTCTTGGAAAAATACTTTCCAAGCAGTCTACTACAAAACAACTTCAAAGAAGAACCACACCCAGCTAAGCAAGTCCACACCCGGCCATTCCAAGCTGAAGGACAAAAAGGAACATTATTTGATGACTGCATGGACACTTAAAATTGCATCTCAAGTGGCGTTGGCTTTTTCAGCTGTGATAAACTATATAAAGCTTTCAATTTACATAATTATTAGCACACATTCTGTTCTACTGTAAGGCCTAGTTCACATTTATACTGTGCTCTACGCTGAGCACTGCATCAGAGGGGAATTCTGTTTAGATCCCAGCAAGAAAAAATTCAGACGGAACAGATCCATTCAGATTATTTTGGCAGACTAATTCACTTTGCCCATTATGCTGAATGGCTTCACGGAGTGTTCAGTCTGAAACTTGTTTTTGGGTATTTAGATGGAATCCCGGGCACTGTCCTCAGAGTAAAAAAATGTGTACCTAATCTAACTATATGTCTGGCCACTTATTATAATAATTACCGTATTTTTCGGATTATAAGACGCACCGGACCATAAGACGCACCTAGGTTTTAGAGGAGGAAAATAAAAAAAAATAAAAATTTAAAGCAAAAAAATGTGTTCATGATGCACTTTTAAGGGGGAGGGCGTCTTCTGCTGACACTGGTATAGGAGTAATATCCCCTAATTCTGACAATATCCCTTATCCTGGTATATATGCCCCCCTTCCTTTTATACGTTGTCCCCATCCCCATCCTGGTATGCATGGAACCCCTCCATCCTGGTATGCATGGCACCCCTCATCCCTGTCCTGGTATGCATGGCACCCCTCATCCCTATCCTGGTATGAATGGCTCCCCTCATCCCCGTCCTGGTATGCATGGCACAGCAATCCCCATCCTGGTATGCATGGCACAGCAATCCCCATCCTGGTATGCATGGCACAGCAATCCCCATCCTGGTATGCATGGCACCCCTCATCCCTGTCCTGGTATGCATGGCACCCCTCATCCCTGTCCTGGTATGCATGGCACCCCTCATCCCTGTCCTGGTATGCATGGCACCCCTCATCCCTGTCCTGGTATGCATGGCACCCCTCATCCCTGTCCTGGTATGCATGGCACTGCAATCCATATCCTGGTATGCATGGCTCCCCTCATCCCTATCCTGGTATGCATGGCACCCCTCATCCCCGTCCTGGTATGCATGGCACCCCTCATTCCTAACCTGGTATGTATGGCCCCCTCATCTTTATCCTGTTATGTATGGCCCCCTCATCTTTATCCTAGTATGCATGGTCCCCCTAATCCCCATCAGGCTGCACATAAAAAAAAAAATAAAACACTCATACTCCCCTTTCTTCTCTCTCTTCCAGCGCTGCTTCCAGTCTGCCCGCACTGATCTCTCCATGTGAGTTGCGCATGGCGTCACTGCCATGCGCGGCTCACATGGAGAGATCAGCTGCCGGAAGTCACTGCTCCCCACGCTGGGACTGTGTGCGCGGGGAGCAGTGACTTCATGCTGCTTAATAGCCGGCACACAGTGTAGCCGCGCTGCAGCTCCTGCTGCTGCTGGGTTATCGCGTGTGCCCGCTTATTAAAGGGCATGAATATTCACCCCTCTCCACTCCCATGGGCGTGGAGAGAGGTTGAATATTCATGCTCTTTAACAGCGGGCACAGGCGATTCCGGCAGCAGCAGGAGGCGCGCTGCTGATACACTGTGTGCTGCTATTAAGGAGCATGAATATTCACTGCTCCCCACGCCCCATGACTTCCTCTTTATGTTCAATTCGTACGAAGGCGGGGACATTGACGCCAGCGCTGATTGGGCTCCAGACTCAAGTGTCATAAAAAATGCAAGTGAGCCCTGGGACCGTGAGTGCCGACACTGCTTGAATGACGACCGCACAGGAGGTGAGTTTAGGCTTTTTTATTTAGATCAACAAGGGGTTGTCCTAGTAGTGAACAACCCCTTTAATTTCTTATGCAACTCTTGAGGGAACATTGTCTGAACCGCTCTTGAAAAATTGGTGCCCAGAGATGTGTTTAAGCCCCTGGGGGCTTGGGCCCATCTATGATGTTGGTGCGAATCGATTCATAGGACGCAGTCAATCGGCCAAGTTTGTAATCTGTAATCACTGGATAGGAATTCCGAGAACTGTCTCTTACCTCACATGTGTGTCATACTGCAACAATGACATCACTCCAGGTAGGCTAATCAAAAGAGCAACCAGGGAGGCTTAAAGGTAAGAGGAGTATTGACATGGTCAGTGGACCAAGCCCTGCGAATCAATACCCACCAACTCTAGTCATAGTCATTGGCTTCTGGCCCCTCAAGCACCAGAACCCAGGTTTGACTACTACATTTTCATCTCCGACAGCAACACCACTACTTGACTCTTTTCCCTGAGGACAGGAAAATCCCCTGCAAACCCAGAGCTTAGCTAATGCTATTAAAGCATTGTTTCAGGGACTATTCTGGCAATGTTTATGAAGGCCCATTTTTTGCACTAAAAATACACTCTCCAGTACTGTAAAGGGAAACTTTAGCACTGGTTACGGAAAGGCTGTGTGCCCACGTAGCGTTTTTCAAGCGTTTATGCTGCGGAATTTCCGCAGCGGAAACGCTTGTAAAACGCTAGGTAATCCGCACCCCATGGTCCCCAAGGGGATTCCGCATGTTCTATGCACATGCTGCGGATTTTTCCGCAGCGTTTATGCTGCGTACAAAAATCCGCAGCATGTCATTTAATTTTGCGGAAGTGCAGCGGAACTCCCGCCATTGACTTGCATTGAGACGCACAGAAACCGCGACTGTACATTTTTACAAGCGGCTTCTATGCGTCTCTATGTGCGGATGGTACCCAGTTCTGGAGGAGAGGAGACTCTCATCCAGACCTGGGTACCATTGTACGTGTAAAAAAAGAATAAAATAACAAATAAAGTTTATACTCACCTGTCCGGCGTCTTCTCTCTGAATGCCAGCAGCGCTGAAGGACCTTCGGTGACGTCACAGTCATGTGACCGCAGGCCCTTCACCGCTCTGTCTCGCGATATGCCGGCAGCCGGGAACCAGCCAGGAAGCAGCGCTGCAGCCACGCCGGGGCCTCGGGGGTGAGTATAGCTTTATTTGTTTTAATTTTTACGGTTCACACTGTATAAATCCATGCTGTTTGCATGGATTTATACAGTGTGACCTAGTTGTCAAGCACTTTCCAAGTGATGCTATCGCCTGGAAAGCGCTTGTCAATCTGCATGCGGAAACGCATGTGGATCCGCATGTATTCTGCAGGAAAAACGCATGCACAATCTGCATGCGTTTTTTTCTGCCAGGGAGATGCAGAAATGCTGCAGAAATTTTCTGCTTCATTTCTGCATCGTGGGCACATAGCCAAACAGTAGTAGGTTCTAATTGGGAATTCTGTGGTGATCCTATTTGTTATTGGGGCAAGCCAGTATTGGAGGGTGGATCTTTTTGGCACCCTTTGGAAACTGTCCTTTGGTTTAAACAATGCCTTAATTCACAGAGCTACAGTATTACTGCAAGTTCTCCAGTTTCTTCTTAGATCTTAGATGATCAGACACTAGCAATATATTAAGAACACCACTGAACAATGCATGCAAGTTAATCTAGCAAACTGAGCCAAGAAGAGGCTGAAATCATGGTCTACTGGATATATTTATAAAGCAAGTCTTATAGAAGGAATATTATTACTGGAACACATTAGCGTTTGAAATAATGGAAATATATGCGGCATGTTTCTACATACAATGGAGCGCTTGTAAATTTGGCTTCTGTTTTGTATTTGGCTCAGTATATAAAGAGAAAACATTCAACTGTAAAAATAAATTTTGCACCGTTTAGACTACTCTTTATTTATATACAGTATATATGGACTTTTTTTTTTCCTAAGGCAGTGACTCATTTTCATGGAAACCTCCTTTGTGGCATGCTTGCATCTACAGTTGGGGCTTCAAGGGTTAACACAATCCTATCAATGTGTCTGTGAGCTGTCCTTTAATGAGATGAGGAGCTGCACGCAGCTATTTGGATAAACACAGTTCAGCAGCGGGGTACACGTGTGTTAGTGATGCAGTGCACTACAGTTCAATGCCACTAAATTGCAGGATTTGTAGCTATGGAGTTTGTTTTCAGTTTTAAGTGCATAAACCGTGGAGAGTGGATAAACAGTTTTCCTTTGATAATCAACCAAAGTTTTTACCAATAATGCATTTATAAACAAAGAAAATTGCTCTTCATTTTACACAGTACCTTACATCACAGCATACTTTTTTTTTTTTTACAGTGCCCCTACAATAACAAAATTTACCAGTAAATTAGAAAATTAGCTCATCCAAGATCCATCAACTGTTGGATTATCACAGTGCGTTCAGGGAATGCAGTCGTATCTGTGAACGGACCTGGAGCCCGGGAATGGTGGGGGGGGGGGGATCCCATTGCCCCACATGAGAAGAATAGTATCAATAAAATGCCTGTGATAGTTGGGTCTCTATTGGAGATTTTGCATTGGCGCTCACAAGTTTCAAGTTATACCACTCGCCGTCACCCAACTTTCTCATATTCTTGAATGGAAAATATGCCTAAGGAACATGCACATAATAGAGCAAGCAGCACATGGAGCATCCTAGCCTACATACTATAGCATAGTAGGAATTCTGCGTGCCTCTGTACACAAATGTATTAGGCCAAGTTTGAAGCCACTGTCAGTCATACAGTACCTTGAAAAATTATTGATACTGCGTATATTTTTCCACATTTTTTCACATTACACACACAGCTGAAATGTATTTTATTTGGATTTTGTAGCATCGGCGTCTCTGCCCCCTGCCAGGCAGAGACGCCGTCCCCCTTAGCTCCGCGCTCCTCGTCCGGCATCTTCCGGCCTCCCTGCTGCTGCTGCTGGTACATGCAGCTTCCCGGGCACTGTGCTTAGGGCGCGTGCGTTCCCTCCCTCTTAAAGGGGCCGCGCACGCCGCCCTAAAAAGTCCCCGGCCAATGTCCGGAGGACTTTCCCTATTTAAAGCACCTCCTCCAATATGGAGGTGCCCGTGCAAGGTTGTTGCTCTGTGATTCTTACTGTTGCTTCAGCCCTCAGGTCCCTCTGCAAGTCAGTCCAGTCCGCCAGTCTGTCTATGGGCTCTGCCCGCCTGCTTACCTGGAAGCACCTGCCTGTTACCTGCCGTGCCCGCCAGCCTGCTTACCTGGAAGCACCTGCCAGTTACCCGTTGTGCTTGCCAGCCTGCCTACCCGGAGCACCCGTCTGGCCATCAACCGAATCAGCCTGCTTGTCTATCCGGACCACCCGTCATCCTGCCTGCCGTGCTCATCTGCTGTACCGGTCAGTTCCTGCCATCTGACCCGTGGGAGTCACCTGCTCTCATACAAGGTCAGTCCCAGAGTGGCACCTGGTCCTCCTGCTCGGTCCCTACCTGGTTAACGGAGTCGATTGAGCCGCTGTGCTACCTTGGTCAGGCTGAGTAAGTACTTAGTCACGCCCCTCTGGTCCCTCCTTGCACCCCAGCACAGAGGTTCCACCACCCGGATCCGTAACAGTTTGCACGGGCCATGGAACCCGGTGGCCCCCAGGCTCCTTCGCTCTCTGACCTGTACCAGGAGGTTTCTCGTCAGAGATCCCAACAGGAAACTATCCTGGCCTACCTGCGGTTTTCTAAATCAGTGCATGCTGCCCTTTGAACTCCTGGCACATCAGTTTCCCTCCGACCGGGCCAAGGTGGCGTTCATCATGTCTCACCTCACCGGCGAGGCATTGGCATGGCTAAACCCTCTGTGGGAGAGAGGGGATCCCCTGGTGTCCAATCTTCCGCCTTTCCGCACTGCCTTCCGGAAGGTCTTCGATGAGCCCGGACGAAAGACTTCTATTGCCTCCTCACTTCGCCAAGGGATTCTCACCGTGGGCCAGTATGCCATACATTTCCGTACCCTCGCATCTGAGCTTGCATGGAACAATGAGGCCCTGGTGTCCACCTTCTGGGAGGGTCTTTCCAGGCAGATCAAGGATGAGCTAGCCGGTCGTGACATCCCTTCCACCCTGGACGACCTGGTGTCACTAGCTACCCGGATTGACATCCGTTTTTTGGAAAGAGCTAAGGAGACTACCTGGGAGAGAAGATTTCCATGCCTCGCTCCTGTATTCCAAAAGCCTGCCTCCCAACCAACAGTTCCCCGGGCACGCTCGCCTGAACCCATGCAAATTGACCAAATCAAGATGGTCAAGTCTCGCCAGGAGACGCGCCGAGCTGAAGGGAGTTGCTTCTACTGTGGCAGTAAGGAGCATCTGATCCGTTCCTGCCCGGTGAAGCCGGGAAACTCCAGTGTCTAGGACCGCTCGGAGAGGTCGTCCTAGGCAAGAGTAAATAATCTCCGTCCTTGACTATCTGTTTCTATTTCCAGTGGTGAGACCCGCTTCTTTGAGACCGCCCACCTGGATTCCGGAGCCGCTGGGAATCTCATTTCTCAGGCCCTTGTGGAGCGGTATCAGATTCCTACCATACATCTGGCTGAACTATTGGCAGTCGCTTCCGTGGATGGGAGACTTCTTCCAGAGACCATCTTGCTCGTCACAGAGCCTTTAACTCTTCAGGTGGGAATGCTGCACTCGGAGATGACTCATTTCATGTGCTATCCGGTCTCTCTCACTCCCTCTTGCTTGGTCTACCCTGGTTACAGAGACATGAACCCGTCCTGAATTGGCGATCTGGTGAGGTGCTCCATTGGGGGCAGGATTGCCATGAGTCCTGCCTGGTTCCAGTTCGTCCAGCTCGACCCCCGTTTACTCCGGCTAATCTACCTGGTCTTCCGGCACCCTACTGGTCCTATGCGGACGTCTTTGACAAGAAGGGAGCTGAGACACTACCACCTCATAGGCCATATGATTGCCCAATCGACCTGGTACCCGGTGCTTCACCTCCCCGCGGGCGTATCTACCCCTTGTCGCTGGCTGAGACCCAGTCCATGTCTGAGTACATAGAAGAGAATCTTGCTAGGGGATTCATCCAGAAATCTACCTCGCTAGCTGGAGCAGGATTCTTCTTCGTTAAGAAGAAAGACGGTTCGCTACGTCCGTGTATCAACTACAGGGGTCTTAACCAGATTACCATCAAGAATAAGTACCCCCTGCCTCTCATCTCGGAGCTGTTCGACCGCCTTAAAGGCGCGAAGATCTTCACCAAGCTCGATCTTCGTGGGGCGTACAATTTGGTCCGGATCCGCCAGGGAGATGAGTGGAAGACGGCATTCAACACCCGGGACAGCCACTATGAATATCACGTGATGCCCTTTGGTCTCTGTAATGCCCCAGCCGTCTTCCAGGAGCTGGTTAACGACATCTTCCGTGATCTCCTGTATTCTTGCGTGGTGGTGTACCTGGACGATATCTTGGTCTTCTCTCCGGATCTGCCCACACACCGGATGGATGTTCGTCAGGTTCTGCTAAGGCTTCGGCAAAATCGCCTCTACGCAAAACTTGAGAAAGGTCTCTTCGAGTAGACTTCCCTTCCGTTCCTGGGATATATTATCTCTGAGACTGGTCTTCGGATGGATCCCAAGAAGGTTTCTGCCGTCTTAAAGTGGCCCCGACCGGAGGGGTTGAAGGCGATTCAGCGATTCCTGGGCTTCGCAAATTATTACCGCCTCTTCATCCTTCATTTCTCCTCCCGGACCACTCGCATCTCCGCGCTCACCCGTAAGGGAGAAAATCCCAAGGAATGGACTTCCGAAGCGGAGGAGGCTTTTGTCTCCCTGAAACAAGCTTTCTCCTCCGTCCCTGTGCTGCACCGTCCGGATTGCAACAAGCAGTTCTTCCTGGAGGTTGATGCTTTCTCCTCCGGAGCCGTAGCGGTGCTCACCGAGAAATCCCCATCCGGGAGAATGGTAACCTGCGGCTTCTTCTCCAAGCTCTTCTCCTCGTCTGAGCGCAACTACTCCATAGGAGATCGTGAGCTGCTTGCCATCAAATTGGCGCTGGAGGAGTGGTGCTACCTGCTGGAAGGGGCTCTGCACCCGGTGGTCACCTACACTGGCCAAAAAAACCTGGCCTATTTACAAAACGCCCAAAGACTCAATCCACGTCAGGCCCGGTGGTCTCTGTTCTTTGCCCGATTAAAGCAAATTAAAGCCGACGCTCTATCCCACTGATTCCTGTCTTCCGACCAAGAGGAGGAGCCTCTGCATATCATCGACCCCTCCAAAGTAATGACTGTGGCTCCATTTGACCTGTCTCGTCTTCCACCCGGTAAGACTTTTGTAGCGGTTCCGAATCGTAAGAAGGTTCTTCTCTGGGGCCATTCATCCAAACTAGCCGGCCATGCTGGCCAGAGGAAGACCTTCCTGCTCATAGCCCGGCATTACTGGTGGCCTTCCCTGCGCAAGGATGTTGCGGATTTCATCACGGCTTGTTTCTCCTCTGCCCGTAACAAGGTTCCCAGGCATCTTCCAGCCTGCCGTCTTCTTCCTCTCCCCGTACCTTCCGCTCCGTGGCAACACATGGCTATGGACTTTATTACGGATCTCCCTGTTTCTGCCGGTTGTACTGTCATTTGGGTAGTCGCTGACCGCTTTTCTAAAATGGCCCACTTCATCCCTCTGCCTGGTCTCCCGTCTGCATCTGTGCTGGCTAAGGACTTCATCCATCACATCTTTTGTCTCCACGGCCTACCCCTCCACATTGTGTCTGATCGCGGGGTCCAGTTCACTTCGCGCTTCTGGAGAGCTACGTGTAAGCTGCTGGATGTCTCCTTGGATATCTCCTCTGCTTATCATCCTCAGTCCAATGGTCAAGTGGAACGTATCAACCAGGCTCTTACCAGCTTTCTCCGGCACTTCGTCAACGCTCACCATAACGATTGGGTTGAGTTCCTACCATGAGCAGAGTTCTCCTATAACAACCATGAGCGCGAGTCTTCTTCCAAATCCCGTTCTTTGTGATCTATGGTCAACACCCCCGGATTCCGTTTCCTGTCTCCGCTTCAGTGGACAATCCTGCCGCGGAGTCTCTGGTCAGCGAATTTTCTACTATTTGGGAAGACACTAGATCCACACTTCTTCCATCCTCTGAGCGGATGAAGAAACATGCTGATAAGAGACGTCTGGATCCGCCTCAATTCCGTCCGGGAGACAGGGTCTGGCTCTCCTCCAAACATGTTTGTCTCAAAATACCATCGTATAAGTTGGGTCCGCGGTTCATCAGTCCGTTTGAGGTTCTCAACCAAATCAATCCCGTGGCTTACAAGCTAAAACTCCCGGCCACCTTACGGATTCCCAACTCCTTCCACGTATCTCTCCTCAAACCAGTTGTTCTTAATTCTTTTTCTGATGATCCAGGTACCACCCCATGCCCGGTCTCCACGGAGGACGTCTATGAGGTAGAGAACATTTTGGCCACCAAAAAGGTTTGGCCCGGAGGACAGGTCTTGGGAACCCAGGGAGAACATCCATGCCCCTCTTCTTCTTAAAGAATTTCTTGCAGGCCTAAAAAAGAGGGGGCATAAGGGGGGGGGGGGTACTGTAGCATCGGCATCTCCGCCCCCTGCCAGGCAGAGACGCAGTCCCCCTTACCCCCGCGCTCCTGGTCCGGTGTCTTCCGGCCTCCCTGCTGCTGCTGGACTTTCCCTATTTAAAGCACCTCCTCCAATATGGAGGTGCCCGTGCAAGGTTGTTGCTCTGTGATTCTTACTGTTGCTTCAGCCCTCAGGTCCCTCTGCAAGTCAGTCCTGTCCGCCAGTCTGTCTATGGGCTCTGCCCGCCTGCTTACCTGGAAGCACCTGCCTGTTACCTGCCGTGCCCGCCAGCCTGCTTACCTGGAAGCACCTGCCAGTTACCCGTTGTGCTTGCCAGCCTGCCTACCCGGAGCACCCGTCTGGCTATCAACCGAATCAGCCTGCTTGTCTACCCGGACCACCCGTCATCCTGCCTGCCGTGCTCATCCACTGATTGAGCCGCTGTGCGACCTTGGTCAGGCCGAGTAGGTACTTAGTCACGCCCCTCTAGTCCTTCCTTGCACCGCAGCACAGAGGTTCCACCACCCGGATCCGTAACAGATTTTATGTGAAAAACAAACCCAAAGTAGCAAGTATTTGTGAAGTGTAAAAAAAGATACATGGTATTAAAAATATAAATCGTTAAAATTATGATTTGTATATAGCCCCGCTGAGTTAATACTTTGTAGGACCACCTTTCGCTACAATTACTGCTGCTGGGGTCTGTCTCTTTACACATCTAGAAGCTGACATTTTTGCCCATTCTTCTTTGCACACTCGCTCTAGCACAGTGAGATTGGATGGTGACCGTCTGTGAACAGCAATATTCAAGTCTTGCCACAGATTCTCAATGGGATTTAGGTCTGGACTGTGACTGGGCCATTCACATACATGAATATACTTTGACCTAAACCCTCCACTGTAGCTCGCAGTTTGTTTAGGGTCGTTGTCCTGCTGGAAGGTGAATCTACCCCTCAGTCTCAAGTCTATTGCAGCCTCTAATAGGTTTTCCTCCAGGATTTCCATGTATTTAGCTCCCTTCATCTTCCCATCAACTCTGACCAGCTTTCCTGTCCCTGCTGAAGAAAAGCATCACCACAGCATGATGCCGTTACCACCATGTTTCACAGTGGGGATGGTGCTTTCAAGGTGATGTGCGATGTTAGTTTTCCACCACACATAGAGTTTTGCAGTTAGCCCAAAAAAGTTCTGCTTTGGTCTCATCTGACCACAGCACTTTCTTGTGCATTTTAGCTGTGTCCTTTACATAGCTTTTTGCAAACTGCAAATGTCACTTCTTATGGCTTTCTTTAAAAAAAATGGCTTTTCTCTTGCCAATCTTTCATAAAGGCCAGACTTGTGGAGTATGCGACTAATAGTTTTCCTGTGGATATATTCTCCCACCTGAGCTGTGGCTTTCTGCAGCTCCTCCAGAGTGACCATGGGCCTCTTGTCTTCTTCCCTAGTTAGTGCGCTCCTTGCTTTTGAGGTCAATTTAGGTGGAACGCCATGTCTTGGTAGGTTTTGCAGTTGTGCTATTCTCCTTCCACTTTTGGATGGATTGAACAGTGCTCTGTGAGATATTCAGAAGTTGCACAATTTTTTTTTTTTTTTTTTTTTTTTTTTTTTTTTTTTTTTATTATCTAAACCCACTTTACACTTCTTCACAACTTTTGACCTGTCTGATGTGTTCCTTGGTTTTCATTATGCTATTTGATCCCTAATGTTCTCAAACAAACCTCTGAAGCCTTCACAAAACAGCTGTAGTTAAAATGAGAATAAATTACATACAGGTGGATTCAATTTAATAATTATATGACTTCTAGAGGCAATTGGTGACTCAAAATTTTATTTAGGCGTATCAGACTACAAGGGGCTGAAAACAAATGCATATCAATTTTCAGATCCCTATTTTTAAAATAATTAAAAAACCACATATCATTTCCTTAACACTGCTCAAATACTTGCTTCTATGTGTTGGTATATCACATAAAATGCATTTAAGTTTGTGGGTGTTCACGGGGTATGATTGCTTTTTCAAAGCACTGTATATGCTCAGGAGGCATATGCCAGACAGTAGCCGCAGTCTGGATGAAGCAGTGACTTCCACCCACCATAGGGACCCATTGCAAAAAAGATATATACTGCTAGCATACAGCTAAATAAATAGTATTCATATGCACAAAACCCAAGTGGATCTCATGGATCTCAGAACACACTTAATCTTCTCTCTCTGGTGAATGGTGGCCTAGGAGAACATTAAAGTATACGACAAGAGCGTTTCCCAGGGTAAACTTTCAGCTGAGTCCCTTCACATTGCGTTTTGCCCGATCGTACATAGTCGTAGACAATGTTCTCGTGCCTGTCTGAAAAGACGGACACCACAGAAAAAGTGTGAACTCAGTCTATTTGAACTCCATTTGTCCTATTGTACACTATGGCTCCATTGGGGGGAGGGTCTCTCTGAATTCCATTTTCCAGGTTTTCAGATGAAACACCCAATGGAAAGAGCAAAAAGCATCATGAAGAACCTCATGTAGATATTATTGTTTATGGGGTATACATGCTGTGATACAGAGTCCTATGGAGCAAGCCAAAATCTTCTGTATGCTTAAATATCACTTTCATTATTTTCCATAGGTATCGTATTACATTTCCATAAGACTAGACAGTTACTGTATATGCAACCATAGGTACTGCTAAATAGAAAGACTAACAAAACTGAAAGAAATGAACTGGAGTATAAGTTGGTATACATGCAACGTTTAGGAGCATGTTCACACTGGCCATTAAACAGACAAAACCTGAGATAGAAACAAGATGAACATATACCCTGCTGTAAGTAAGTAAAAAGCAATAGTGCATATAAATAACATAGGGTACTTTGTAAACACTGCTTTTGATAAAAAAAAAGAAGTAAAAGACATCCCACCAGCGCCAAGGTGTACCCAATCGGGACGGTCCTAACATCCAGTATTAAAGCCTTACCATGTGTCCTAATGACGTTATTTTGAATAAGGGCTGGCCAGAATCAGGGCCAGATTATGGATATCCAGCAATGGGAAACAATATAAATGAAATCCTCAGCTCGAAGAAAGGCAGGCCATGCTCTTGTGTGCACGGAGTGCAAGAACCCAAAACAAAACCAAAGGAAATGAACTGGAGTATAAGTTGGTATACATGCAACGTGTAGGAGCATGTTCACACTGGCCATTAAATAGTAAGACTGAATTCAGAATTTCCTTTGCAGCTTTCCTTGACTGTTTTCCTTGAAAAGTACAACATTTATTCAGCACTTTATACTATGACTAAGGGTCAAATATGATCCGAAACACGCAAGCCTACACACGCTTTTATTTCTGTTGGAATTGTATTTTTTAACGATGGATTAAATAAAGGCTTTTTTTAATTTTTCTACATCGTGTGCTGGAAAACTATTTTTTACTTTCACTGTGAATTCAGAATTATGTACAACACGGTCCGAAAACTGACTATGATGTTTGAAATGGCCATGGGACTCCTGCAACCAAAACTAAACAGCCCCAAAGGCATGTATCAGGCTGTTGCGTTGGGTTTCAGTATACACAGTTCAGACATCATGGTTCATATTCAAACCGTGTTTCATGGACTGCAGAAATCAGTCAGACCACAGCCCCACTATCAGTGTTCGGTCAGTATTTTTTCTCAGGAGTGGGAGCCAAAACCAGGAGTGGGTGATAAATACAGAATTGGTGACTTGTTTCTATTATACCTTTTCTCTGATTGTTCCTCACCTGGTTTTGGCTCCCACTGCTGAGAAACATACTGACCAAATACTGATCAAATACTGATAGTGAGGCCGTGGCCTAAGGCCACATTCACACGTTCGGTATGTGGTCAGTATTTTACCTCAGTATCTGTAAGCCAAATCCAGGAGTGGGTGAAAAATACAGAAGTGGTGACGTGTTTCTATTATAGGTTTCCTCTGATTGTTCCACTCCTGGTTTTGGCTTACAAATACTGATATAAAATACTGACCAAATACCGAACGTGTGAACATGGCCCAACTCCCCCTTACTACTATATAGCCTGAATAATTAGGTGTAGTATCATTCAGGACACTGAGATAACTGTGAGACAATCTTGTTCAGAGCAGCCATTTTGCTTGTCACTGAGCTCTCCTAGAGACAGACCTGACTAAGAATTATTTGAGGGTAACATTTTGATTTTAGAGGGAAATACCCTTTAAACTGTTTTATTTGACATGAAATACAGCTTCCTGGTCGTATTCTGGGGGATTGATTCATCTCGGAGTGTCTGGGAATACTCGGGCTGGTGAATCATCACTACATGATCAGAGTCTGGAGTCATGTCTCATGCGGGGTCATTCTTTTCTCCAGACACAGACTATAAGGTACGAGCTAGACGTCTATGACGTCCTCAGGCCTCCTCACGTCCTCCGCCTCACTGCGGCATTCCAGGTGATTTTAATTAAAGTACAAGCCATTAATGGAACTACACAGGACAATGTAATTGGATGCCCCGTAGGCAGCTTTAGTGCTTAGGGGAAGGACACAGCTTACTATTTCTTTAGGTAAATGAGGGGCTTTATTATATTTTGCAGCAGCAATACCGAGACCTGAACCCAAATACATTCAGTGCTGGCTTATAAAATCAGAGCAACACAAGCCAGCAAGACCTCAGTGTGGATAAGGATCCTCTGCTGAACTTTCATTTGTCCTGACTCCATCCACATTAGATCGGTGGTTGTCCTGAATAAAGAGTCAGATTGACTCCGAAATGTGTTAATATTAAACCATCAATTCTTCATCTCATCGTGGCTTGTCATTTAATATGCAGCACAGGATACTTCCATCACCCTTGGTACATAAGTATTTGCTGTAGACATTTCTGCTGCAAATACTAAACACAGCATAACATACACGTGTTTTTTGCCATGTTTATGGGGTTTTTTTGCATGCATTTTTGTTGCATTTTTCCCCCTTATTCATTAGAATAGGTGAAAAACGCTGCAAAAATGGTAAAAAAATTGACATGAAACTTCTTCAAATCTGGAAGGAAAAGAAAAGCAATGTGTGAATGAGACTTTAGGAATCTCATTCACTCTGCTGGCACTAAGAAATCCTTCAGATTTTGTGACAAAACTGCGAGGAGAAAAATGCAACAAAACGTGTGCACATAGGCTACAGTCACACGTGGCATTTTTGCATATTGTTTTCTGCATCCAAAATCTTCACTCTAGGCAATAAAAATTATGCTTATAGAATGCAGCAAATGGCTGTGTTTTTCAGGCGGATTACATGTGTGATTTTTAGATGTTAATAAAGTTAGTTTTATTCACCAAAAACGTTGCAAAAAACTCTCTCATCGCTCTCTATGGTCGAAAAAACGCTGCAAAAATACTGAAAGAAATGACATGCTGCAGTTTTTCAAAAATGCTGAAGTGCTCAAATTCAGTCAGGAAAAAAAAACAAGGTGTGTGCATGAGATTTCTGAAATCTCATAGCTTTTCCTGGTACCATAAAATGCAGCTTCTTTTATGCAGAAAAAATGAAGCAAAAGCACATTGCAAAAACACATAGCCTTAGGTTATGTTCACATGCAGCGATTGTGCTGCTTTTTTCTTACAGATTAAACCTGCTCTTTTGGCAGAAAAAAAACAGTGTTCATAACTCTCATTTTTCAGAATTTTTGCTGTGTTTTTTGCAGTGTTTGACAAGTTTTTGGGCCGCGGATTAAATGTGTGCTTTGTCTACAAATAGATTAGTTTTATTCATCAAAACGTTTAAAAAAATGCTGCAAAAAAACTCTGTTTCATTGTTTTACAGTATTTTTCACTTTCTCTTTGCTTTCTGTGGGTGAAAAAATGCTGCAAAAACGCTGGAAGAAATGACATGCTGCAGATTTAAAAAACACAGCAGTTTTACAATTTAGTCAGAAAAAAAAAGCGTGTATATGAGATTCCTGAAATCTCTCATAGCTTTTACTGTTACTATAAAAAGCTGCTCCTCTGTCAGCTGAGACACAGGTCTTGGGATCTGTTTCTTGAAACTGCAACCCATCCTCACACGTGCTGTTTCAATTATGTGACAGGGGCCATTTTGTTACATTCTTGGAAAACACCTTTAATAAATTTGACACATCTAATCGTGGCATGCACCTCACCAGAAATGTTACCTTTCTATGACTGAAGTAACATTTCTTGGGTAAGCAATGGCTCCACTTTTGTTAAGTTTGTCGGGTGGGTGTTACCATGTCTTGTCCCACCCTGCCTTGGCTCAATTTAAACAAGCTGGCTAAAAGTGGCCTGAAAATGTCATGTGTTGCAATTTTTTTTAGTGTTGCACAAAAATTTTACGACTTTTCAAAGTGTTTTACACTGGAATGGCATAAATATATTGATAATTCAGTGACAGTGTGACTCGTGACTTCTCTGGATAAGGGTGGCCAGGTTCTCAGGATAATATCCTGCTATCAAAAAGGAGTCAATCACCACAAGATTGCCACACCAAGATCATCACCATCTTTTTCATGCCTAGCAGAGCTGCTGTATAACATTCTTTTAGGCCATGGCCCCACTATCAGTATTTGGTCAGTATTCGGTCAGTATTTTTTCTCAGGAGTGGGAGCCAAAACCAGGTGAGGAACAATCAGAGAGAAGGTATAAAAGAAACAAGTCACCAATTCTGCATTTATCACCCACTCCTGGTTTTGTCTCCCACTCCGGAAAAAAAATACTGACCGAATACTGATAGTGGGGCCGTGGCCTTACCTGTATAATGCTTGCACATATAAATATTTAAGTAACCTGATATAACAATTCCCAGGTACAAGCAAACACAGGCTGGTAGCAATGTCCTCATGCAGTTTATTTAGGGAGAGGATTAACCCTGTGTTATCTTACAATCCACTTCCAGAAAACTTCACTATCTCTGACATCTGTAGTCCTTTTTTATCTAGACCAGCATCCCAGCAATCTTGGTCTTGCATCAATCTGACGTCAGTGTGATAAGTGAGGGGGTCTGGCTGTCCTGCTCTCCACATGCAGAAAGTGTCTGAAAGCTGTAACTCCATTCATTCCTTCCTCAGAACAATGAAGCCCTATGTGCCTAAAGCTGTGTGTCACCGAACCTTTTTTTTTTCTGGATACAGTAAATTTCCCTGCAGGGATGCTGCTGGATTTTTATGCTGTCTGCAGTACATGAATGCATTATAGTAAAATCCAACAAGCAGGGTCCTTTATTCTCCTGGTTTATATGTCATTTTGCAATATTATTTTTTTATTTAATTAAAGCATACTGATCATCAAGTCAAAAGTGTTTATGCCTATGCTTATTTTATTCTTGCTATTCTCCTGAGTATTCTCAGGTTTTTGTTTTTTTTTAATCCGCCATATGGTTCCAGAGATACAGACCTTTTTATTTAGGGCTAATTTTTATGTTCACCACTTTTGATCTGATGACCGATCCTTTTTAAATGGTTTGGCTCATCTACTTTAATGGATAGAATTGTAAAGATCTTGCACAAGTAATTTTGCAGTCTAACATCTACCTCTTTTTAAAATTCCTCTCTGTACTCAAGAACGGAGGGATTTTTAATTCCATTGTTTGCTGCTCAATGCATGTGTTACTGGCCACCTCTGCTGTGTCAGAGGTGTCCGATTCCCTAGGCAAGAAGCATGCACTTGGAAGCTCTTTGCTTAAGGCCTCATTCAGACATCTGTTTTTCTTGTGTACGAGAAAAACCGACTGATTGATTTGATCAGAGTGTGGTCTAAGTGTCATACATTTTTCTCATACGTGGAGAAAAAAAAAATAGTTCCTCCAGCTTCTCCTATGTCACAGGACATGAAAATTGGACGGCGTTCAAGTATGGTCCAATTCTTCGACTTTTCCACGGACCAATAAACTTGCATTGCCAATTTTGATCCGACCCTCGAATCAAAATCAGGCATGTCTCCACGATTTTCTGTGGACTGCTCGGTCTGCAAAAAATGACAAATATGTGAATGGCTCCACAGACTATCACAGGTATAAGTTCTATCCATGAAAATCCAACATCTGATTGAGGCCTTAAAGTTTGCATGCGCTGCTCTGAAGCCGATCTGTCGCCCTATGTTCCTACAATGCTACAGAGGCAAAGCTGCCCATACTTACTGCCTGGGAGAGCCCAGAGTTCAGACCATCAGCCCATCCATGCTGCTAGTCTGAAGTGCATTGGGAGACGGGAAAAGGGCATTGCTGAAAACAGAAAAAATAAACCCTTTAACGGGAATTCCCACACTGCAGTTTTTGTTGCAGAAATTTCTACAACTGAAAATAATTTTCAACTCATCAGAAAGGGGTTGTTTTAAATGAATGGGTCCGTTCCAGAACTTTCAGCAGCAAAATGTACAGTAAATACGCACATTCCTACTATCATGGCTTTCCTATCGTAAGAGACTGCATCGCAACACATTGTGTGGACTCCCAGGGTCATGCAAATGAGTGTATAAACCGATGTGTTATCCGACAGCACACTGACCCATGTTATTCAATAGTTCTGCTCAGAGGAGTGATTCTTTCCTTCGTCTGACTGCCCATGAGGATAAAAAAATTGCAACTAAAAATGCACTATTCCCTTACGAGTCTCAGATGAGACTCACATATTCAAGTCTATGGGTGCGAGAAAAAAAATCTGATCCCAGACAGACCATCAGAGTGGCATCTGATTATTACGGACACATTTCTATTTTGAACCTAGAAAACGGTATGTGATCATGTACATGGTTTACATGTAGCTGTATGAAAACGGATCACACAGAGATAGCACACGTATGTCACATGGACATAGAAAAACAAACATACGGATGACTCATGCATTAAAATAAAAAAAATCGTCCAAGTTTTCATCTGCAGGCAACCTTAGGCCACATTCACACGTTCAGTTTTTTAGCTCAGTATTTGTAAGCCAAAATCAGGAGTGGAACAATCAGAGGAAAAGTATAATAGAAACACGTCACCACTTCAGTATTTATCACCCACTCCTGGTTTTGGCTTACAAATACTGATGTAAAATACTGACCAAATACTGAAAGTATGAATGTGGCCTTACAGTTACGTAAAATTGCCCCTGAATGGGTTTGGATGCTTTAGTCCAGAAAAAGCTCCATATCTGACCATGTGTGTTATGGTAGCTCACATCTCTCTTTCGTTCGCGCTCGCTCTCTCTTTTACAATTTGCTACCCATTACCACAGAATACCCCGATGCTGTATATAATATCAGGATTTGTAAGATGGCATATAACAAGGCTCAGCACCTCACGCCGGGGTTCATCACGTCTTCTGTAGTCCATCATTAGGAGACGCCAGCATTGTCCCTTTCTCCATTACCTCCTTCCATTAGGTCTCTCTTTTTCACTCCTACCTCCACGTGACTTTGATGTGAAATCAGTTTACCTTTCTCTCCAGTCACACGTGTGATTTAATTAACAGCTTACCAGAAACAAAGCGGTTTAGGATAATTGCATTAAGCATCAGCCTGTGGGACTTTGGGTTATTAAGATGCAAAATGAGAGAGAAGAGAAAACACACATAGAAAGAGGCCTAATTAAATCCACATACAGCACAGAAAGAGAGGATCTGTTCATTGAACAAAAAGGAGGTGGGGAGTGGTGCAGCTCCGCCGCCCCTCCTCTGGCAGTGGGGAACACCCTGCAGCTCATTTAGGAGGGGCTTTTCATTGGAGTAGTTTTTGGGTTTTTCAAAGTCAGCTTGCATCCTAGCAGCTCCCACTTCACATGGTCC
The DNA here is from genome assembly GCF_046119375.1 of Phyllobates terribilis. NCBI lineage: Eukaryota > Metazoa > Chordata > Amphibia > Anura > Dendrobatidae > Phyllobates > Phyllobates terribilis. The sequence goes on along the minus strand of NW_027362762.1, from coordinate 154,287,048 downwards.
CTTCTCCTGCAACCAAGTAAAGAAGCCTTCAGTAGACAGCCATGCAGAGCCTCCAGGAGACCCCCGTCTTGCTGTCAGCCTGCCTCCTCCTTACTTTCATCTCTATCCATGGATTTAATTTGGATGTGGAGCAGCCGGCGGTGTATTCTGGACCAGAAGGCAGCTTATTTGGTTATTCCACGGATTTCTACTTCCCGGATAAAGAGAGGTTAGTTCTAGTGATCAATACCAGGAATTACCCCGGGGTCTGAATATTTCTTGAATTTACCTGTTATTTATATAGCACCAACATATTCTGCAGCGCTGTACAGAGAACTTCTCACTTTTGTCAATGTCTGTCCCCATGGTGTTCACAATCTAATTTCCCTATCTCAGACAGACCGAGACCTACGTTAACCCTTGGCAGCCTCTGTTGGCTCTTGTCATTGTGTTGTTAGGCTGTTCACATCCTTCATAAATCCTGTTGGCAAATAAGTGTGAAAAAGCCCGAGTGGAGGTGAGCCGGCTGGGTCATGTAGTTCTCCTCGCTCAGCTTGCTGACATTCTGTGTATTGTCTGATCTTGGCAGAACTTTTGAGTCTTTTTGTTCTTCTGTTGCCACTCTGTATCATCCCGCCCCTGATTCTGTTCCGTTACTTACACACTCCCTTCCATAGTCTCATTTCCCTTCTCTCCCCACCACCAATACATTTTTTTTCATGCCTCCTCTCTTGCAGACATTCCCTTTACCTTCTCTCCCCTCTGTGTATTTTTTTTTTATCGATTCACACTCTTGTATGTCTCTGCCCCCTCCTATTACTGCTTACTAGTAAACTCCTAGGCAGTCCCATCTTTTGTGTCTGGATTTGGAGAGGGATCCTGCTCTCCCCATCTGTTTGATATTACCTGGTGATGACCCAACTCCCGGTTTCCTGTAGTTTTTTAGGTACAACTCGAGTCTGTGAGTGAGACAGAATATTTTACTGATGGCTATAAATTCACATTTTGGCCCGAATGCTCTGATCCTATTGGCAATTGTTTAGTTGTGTTATTTATATGTAGTGACTCCAAGCACTACTGGGCAGCGGCAGGCATTAAAGTGGCAACTGCCCTCCTGCATTATTTATCCTTTTTTTTTTTTTTTTTTTTTTTTTTTTAATACTCTTCAGGGTTGCTTCACACTGGTGGAAAAGTCTGCAGCACATCCGTGGATTACATTGCGTGCACCGTAAATTGTCATGCTACAGATTTGAAAATATCCACGGCACGTGGGTGAGACAGATTGCAATCTGATCCACATGACTGGTACTGTAATCTGCTGCAGCTTCTGTGTGCAGTACATGCAGGAGCGGACATACCTCTTGGGCCCCACAATGGTAAGGGGGCCACTTCTACCTTCAAAGCAGGTGGAGTTGTGCATTATGATGAGCTATTGGACTGCAAAGGGCCCACATATTCTTGCACAGGGGCCCCTTCTGTCTGTGTCCATTTTTGATTACATGTGGACATTGTAGACTGGAGGGGGGGGCCCCTGTGCAAGAACAGTATATGGGCCCTTTGCAATCTAATAATAATGCACTATTCCACCCGATTTGGAGGTGGATATGGGCCCCCCACCTCTTGGGCCCCCGTGTGCCTGCACTGGTTGCACCAATGATTTTCCCGCCCCTGTGTGTGGATACACCCTAAATCTCTTCTATGAATTTCAATAGAGCCTAATGGTTGCAGTCAAAGAGAGACTGTCAGCACATCTGTTTTAATATTTGAAGGCCGTATTATGGCTGTGTAGGTGCTGTCTTCTAATATAATAACTATTTTGTAGAGATCTGATGTGCCCGTCGTGAGATATCTAGCATAGAATAAGTATGCAAATCAGGCCGGAAGTGCACTGGAGGCTTCTGTGACACGTCCCAATGCACTTCCAGCTTGATTTGCATATGTATTCTATACTAGATTTCTCACGACTGGTACATCAGATCTCTACAAAAAAAAAAAAAAAAAAAAATCATATTTATTGGGGGATAAGCGCCTTAATAACCATACCACTACTTCCATAGGTAAAAAAAGTGGCAATAGGTTCAGTTTACCGCACCTATAGCAAATTTAATCACACTTAATGCTCATCTGTGGGCTGTAATATAATGCAATGACTCATACCTTGTAAGAACCTTAAAGGAGTGGTCATCTATCCCTAACCCCACAATCCTCATGATGACCCATTTAGCCCTTTGATCTGGTGCTACCAGTGTATACATGGCTGTGCCCAGTCAGCTCTCAGTGGGCGCAGGACCTCTGAGGGGAGTAAGGGCTTCTCCATACAGCTCAGAGCCACATGAGGAAAGTGAGTAATAATGTTTAACAGGACAGCGCTTCCTGAAACCGGACACGCAGCAACAGTGAGGATTGTGTCCAGCCCCTGTATGGCACCCACAGGAATCTGTTCACTGAGATAGTACAGGCGCTGTGAATGGGAGCCTACCATATGTACAGTGCTAGACAGGATCTATATGTGATCTACAATGTATTATAGCCGCTGAATAGCACTAATGTGTTTAGCTAACAAAATATTTTTTCAAACATTAGTCCTTCTAAATCCTCCTTTATCAGCAGTAATTGAATATTTGCATTTTCAGATATTTGTCTGATGCTCTTCTGGAGGACACCTAGGTAGCCGCATTAAAAAGGTTACTTTTTGACGTGGTGTTACTCTCGCACCCTTCGTAGTTTGCTGATCCGCCAAAGTTGGTGTGAAAGTCGCCTTTGGCTGCAACTTTAGCGTAAATTTCCACAGTGTTTGGGGTCATTCAGATGACTGTATTTCTTGTGTTTTTCATGGCTAGAACTTGTACCTATTATAGTCTATGGAGTTGTTCACATATCTGTGTATTTTTACGGACAAAGTCATGGAGACCTGTCTGCTTTTGATCCCATCTGTGTTTGGTAGAAGTTTGAGAAACCTCCATCAAGGTTTGTTTTATTGCATCTGCGAAAAACTTATGATTCTCTGACCAAACTTCTATGGTAAAAACGTACACATTGACCAATGTGACGCTCTGATGAAAAACGACTATGAAACTTGGACTGTTTTATTATATTCAAGAAAAATTATCGACATCTGAATGAGCCTTTACTCTAAGGCTGTGTTCACATGTCCTGTAGTCACTTGATGTGGGTGGAAATTTCTTAAGTCTTTTATTTGCCTGCAATACGTCTTTTAGCTGGATCAAAATCCATGGCCTGCACAACATTTTTGTCCATACCAAAAAAAACCAGTAGCAACTGGATGATATTTTTTTTTATTTATTGTCCCTTGCCAGGGACTTTTGCAGTGACTCATGAGTCATGCAGGGAAAAAGAGACTTCCTGCTACTACATAGCTTAGATCAGGGTTCCCCAACTCCAGTCCTCAAGGCCCACCAACAGGTCATGTTTTCAGGATTTCCTTAGTATAGACAGCTATATTCTGTCAGGGTCCAGCTAGAATCTGTAGCTGGCTGAAGATTCACGGTCCTCGCTCTCTGGCCTTGAGACGAGGAGCGGGTCAGAGTTAACCAGTGTCTCTGCCCGGTCAGGGTCCTGTTCTAAGAAGGCCTTGGAGGGGAGCAGAGGAGATGGGCTCCACAGGCAAAAGGATCCCAGGGGGATACGGACGGAGTGGAGTCGCCACCTGTATTCTTTATTCTGGCCTAGCCAGAGGGATTCCTGCTGCAAAAGGGGTAACCGGCCCCCTGATATCTGACTTTGTCACTTCACGTCTCAGAAAAGCCCTGAGGCGTAGTGGATCCCAGGGGGATACGGACGGAGCGGAGTCGCCACCTGTATCCTTCAAACTGCGTTTACCCAGTGGGACCCGGCCTTACACCACGTTCATACCACACACAGTCAGGAGAAGACTCCGTGGGAGAACTTACTAAGGAGAGAAACACACCAGTGGGGTCTCGACAGGTGCTCCTGATCTACCTGGGAAGTGCTGAACCCCCTTCCTGGTGGCCGCAGTATGCTGTGTGTAGCAGAGAGAAGCTTTGCGGCTGAAAGTGCATCTAAAGTGAGTAAAGACCCGGATGACTTCATTCACCGCCTCCGCTTGTTTATTCCCGCGCGGCACTGCACCCACCATACCTCCACACCGTTAATCAAACACTGCCCTGAGGCCTACTCCGCCTGTGGGGAGTATTACCAACCAAGCTGCCAGAACATCAGCCTCAGAGGACTGTTGCAGCGCTGGTGGCCTTCACCAGAAACCACAGGTGGCGTAGTCGAACAACCACTCGTCCAAAAAGCCCATTTTTTTTCAGGTGACAGCCCTGGGCACGGGATGGGTCAAGGCCACGACTGCATCCCCGCAACATCTACACTGACCCGGCTCTGAGTAACCCCACCGCTCAGGGAGGGCGAGTCAGACATAACCTACAGTGCCTACAAGTAGTATTCAACCCCCTGCAGATTTAGCTGGTTTGATAAGATGCAAATAAGTTAGAGCCTTCAAACTGCAAACGAGAGTAGGTTTTATGAACAGAAGCATAAATCTTACAAACCAAAAAGTTATGTTGCTCAGTTGAATTTTATTAAATTTTTAACATAAAAGTGTGGGTCAATTATTATACAACCCCTATGTTTAATATTTTGTGGAATAACCCTTGTTTGCAATTACAGCTATTAATCGTCTTTTATAAGACCTGATCAGGCCGGCACAGGTCTGTGGAGTTATCTTGGCCCACTCCTCCATGCAGATCTTCTCCAAGTTATCTAGGTTCTTTGGGTGTCTCATGTGGACTTTATTCTTGAGCTGCTTCCACAAGTTTTCAATTGGGTTAAGGTCAGGAGACTGACTAGGCCACTCCAACACCTTGACTTTTTCCCTCTTGAACCAGGCCTTGGTTTTCTTGGCTGTGTGCTTTGGATCGTTGTCTTGTTGGAAGATGAAATTACGACCCATCTTAAGATCCTTGATGGAGGAGCGGAGGTTCTTGGCCAAAATCTCCAGGTAGGCCGTGCTATCCATTTTCCCATGGATGCGGACCAGATGGCCAGGCCCCTTGGCTGAGAAACAGCCCCACAGCATGATGCTGCCACCACCATGCTTGACTGTAGGGATGGTATTCTTGGGGTCGTATGCAGTGCCATCCAGTCTCCAAACGTCACGTGTGTGGTTGGCACCAAAGATCTCGATCTTGGTCTCATCAGACCATAGAACCTTGAACCAGTCTGTCTCAGAGTCCTCCAAGTGATCATGAGCAAACTGTAGACGAGCCTTGACATGACGCTTTGAAAGTAAAGGTACCATACAGGCTCGTCTGGAACGGAGACCATTGCGGTGGAGTACGTTACTTATGGTATTGACTGAAACCAATGTCCCCACTGCCATGAGATCTTCCCGGAGCTCCTTCCTTGTTGTCCTTGGGTTAGCCTTGACTCTTCGGACAAGCCTGGCCTCGGCACGGGAGGACACTTTCAAAGGCTGTCCAGGCCGTGGAAGGCTAACAGTAGTTCCATAAGCCTTCCACTTACGGATGATGCTCCCAACAGTGGAGACAGGTAGGCCCAACTCCTTGGAAAGGGTTTTGTACCCCTTGCCAGCCTTGTGACCCTCCACGATCTGGTCTCTGATGGCCTTGGAATACTCCTTTTGTCTTTCCCATGTTGACCATGTCTGAGTGCTGTTCACAAGTTTGGGGAGGGTCTTAAATAGTCAGAAAAGGCTGGCAAGAGATCTTTAATCCACACATGTGAAGCTCATTATTCTTGGTGCCTGAACTACTTCTTAATACTTTAGGGGGACCAAACAGAATTCTTGTGGTTTGAGGGGTTGAATAATAAATGACACTCTGAATTAACTTTTAACGTTTTTAAAAAAACAAAAAAAACAAAACAAAACAAAAACAATATTTACTGCAGTGCATTTCCCACTTCCAGGCTGATCTACAGTACAAATGTCACAATGCCAAGTTAATTCCGCATGTATCAACCAGCTAAATCTGCAGGGGGTTGAATACTACTTGTAGGCACTGTATATATTGTACGAGCACCCACATAGTCCCCTCAATTAACAACCAAAGCAATCAATCTATGGGGCCTTCATACATGTAAACCATAAAAAAAAATTCTCAATTTAAAAACAATTCATAAAGACATTAGTGATGAGCGAATGTGCTCAGATAACGTGTTATCCGAGCACTACAAGATACTAGGATAATACTGTATATTCGAGTCCCTGCGGCTGCATGTTTTGGTTTTTGTCTGTTAGACAACCGCAACACTTAAAACAGATGCGGGGATAGACAGATAACAAACAGGCAATCTTCCCTATAGGGCCTGAACAGTTGTGTACTTGGCTTAACCACTTTCCGACCTGGTCAGTAATAGTACGCACCAGGTCGGGAAGGCCGGTTCAGCGGGGGCTCCGGCGGTGAGCCTGCACTGAACCGAGCACATGTCAGCTGATTATTACAGCTGACATGTGCCCGCAACAGCCGCGGGTGGAATCGTGATCCACCCACAGCTGTTAACATGTTAAATGACGCTGTCAATCTCTGACAGCGGCATTTAACTCGCGCTTCCATGAAGCGTGTCTTAAGCCCTGCCCATCGGTGACCACCATCACGTGATCGCTGGTCACCAATGGGTGGGCATGACAACCCAGGGTCTACAGCAGATGCCTATAGTTGTCATGTCTCAATTGTTATGAGCACCACCTAGTGGTCAGCGCTCATAGCAAGTGAGCATTTCTCCTGCATACAAGCGATCGGCTCATTGCTTGTATGCAGTAGAAGCAATCAGACAACTGCTGCTTCTAGTCTCCTATGGAGACTAGAAACAAGCAAAGTGTTTAAAAAAAAAAAAAAAAAAAAAAAATGTTTTAAAAATATTAAATTAAAAAAATTTAAATCACCTCCCATTCAAAATAATATATATATATATATATATATATATATATATATATATATATATATATATATATATATATATATATATATATATATATATATATATATATATATATATATATATATATATATATATAATATTTGGAATTGCCCGATCTATCAATATAACAGAATTAATCCGATCAGTAAATGGCGTAACGAGAGAAAAATTCTAAATGCCAGAATTATGTATTTTTTGGTCGCTGCAACATTGCAGTAAAATGCAATAACGGGAGATCAAAACATCGGATCTACCCCAAAATGGTATCGATAAAAAAAACGTCAGCCCAGCGCACAAAAAATAAGCACTCGCCCAGATCCCAAAAAAATGGAGACGCTACGGGTCTCAGAAAATGGCGTTTTTTTTGTGTTTTTTTTTCCATCACTTAAATAAAAAACAACCTATACATGTTTGGTGTCTACGAACTCGTAATGACCTGGAGAATAATGATGGCAGGTCAGTTATAGCAATCAGTGAACGTGGTAAAAAAAGGACCCAAAAAACAACTGTGGAATTGCATTTTTTTTTGCAGTTTCACCGCACTTGGAATTTTTTTCCCGTTTTGCAGCACAAGATATGGTAAAACCAGTGAAGGCGTTAGAAGTACAACTCTTCCCGCAAAAAATAAGCCCTCAAACGGCCATATTGAACGAAAATTAAAAAAGTTCTGGCTCTGGGAAGAAGGGGAGCAAAAAATGAAAACACAAAAACAAAGACACAAGGTCGTTAAGGGGATAATGGCGTCTTCCTCCGACGCTTTTTCTCCTTCTTTGGTCATTAAGGGAATTCCTTCAATCAGGACCAGAAAAGGAGACTATAAGCCGAACTGCATTGAGGAGAACAGTTCACAGGTGCAGGCAATATGCCCCTACATACAATAGGAGTCCACACACAGCCCCTACATTAAATATGAGCCCCCCCATATACAGTATGAACCCACACATAACACCCTACATATAGTATGAGCACCTCCATAGCTACCTACAGTAGATATGGTAAGCTCACACAGCCCCATAGATACAGTATGAGTGCCCACATAACGCCCTTTATATAGTATGGATCGTCCCCTACATACAATGACACCAGTCCCCCAATATACAGTATGAGCTCCCTACAGACAATGCCACCATACAGTATGAGCCCCTACATGGCTACAGTAAGAACCCTCACACAGCCCCATAGATACAGTATGAGCGCCCCATAGCTCCCTTGATACAGTATGAATCCAAAAAGTCTCCTACATACAATGACACCACACAGTCCCTGTACATACAACATGAACCCCCACACAGCCATATACATACAGTATGAGTGTATGTGTGTGTGTGTGTGTGTGTGTGTGTGTGTGTGTGTAATTAATATTATGAATGAGCCCCCACATAGCTCCTTGCAGCCGCCCAAACCCACAGGATAACCTTAATCTGTAGCCCCCAAGATAATGTTATGCAGCCCCCGTGGTCGCATACCCTGCAGCCCACTCTCTTGCAGAACAGGAAGTTATTTGCTTCTTACCATCACCAGGAGCTGCCAGCAGGAGGAAACAGGAAGAAAGAGAGCACAAGACTAGCAGGGGGCGGAGCCAGCAGAGCACCACAGGAGCTGCAGTGCAGGAGCCAACAGACGGGAATCCCAGGGGCTCTGCGTGTGAGTACAGCAGACGTGGGCATGCAGAGTGCGCTGCGTGTTCGCGTCTGCTGCATTGTCCTGCGGGCGGGTGGCGCACATAACATTATAATGAGGGCAGTCTGGCCATAGGCCCCCTTGGAGCTCCGGGCCCCGGGTGGTAGCCCAGATTGCCCTCATTATAATCCGCTTATGTATGTACCATATGTTGCCTGTTACTTAATAATGGTGTTTTTTGTGTAAATTTGTTCGTAAAATATTATTTACCGGATAGGTGAATATTGTTCTGGCGATGTAGCTCCTACCACTGTTCCTCCCACCTTCGGCAGAACAGGGAAATTATGACCACTGTTCTTAAATCTATGCCACTGATTAATGATGCAATTAGATCAGCCTGTAACTGGTGACCGAACATTTTATTTTTATTTATTTTATTCGCTTATATAGCACCATTAATTCCATAGCACTTTACAGACATTATCAACTCTGTCCCCATTGGGGCTCACAATCTACATTCCCTATCGGTATGTTTTTTGGAGTGTGAGCAGAAACCGGAGGAAACTCACTCAGACACTGGGAGAACATACAAATTCTCTACAGATGTTGTCCTTGGTGGGATTTGAACCCAGGACACCAGCGCTGCAAAGCAACAGTGCTAATCACTGAGCCATCGTGCTGCCCTTGAAACACTTGACATTCGTAGGAACACTTTTTTTCCTGATTGTCACACAATCGCCTTACGAACAAACAAATCGCCCATTTGTTGGGTGATCAGAACTTTTACGCTGGAGTAAATATTTAACAAGATGCTGTATGGAGACAGAACCACAATAACTATCATTTTGTCCCCATCATTGTTCGTCGGTCCGTGTAAACCGGCTCTAGATGACTTTTTCATCGGCCTGAAGTCTGCCTGTGTAAATGCATCATAAGATGACCAAGTGCTTCGATCGGCTATTGACGACATTCCTGTATTCCAATGAATGCATGAATGAAGCTGCAAGGTGTGTGAGATTGTCCACTTCATTTAACTATTCTGGGCTCAAGCTTGGGGGCAAAAAAAGATCTAAGTTCACTATTCTAGCAATCGGTGGGGGGTCTTTCTATGGATAATTGGTCGTTTTTGTAGACTGAGAAATCTTTAAATCCTAAAAATGATACAAACTTAACAAAGACCAGTTTCTGTTCTGACTCTTTCCTTTCACATGTTAAATTGTGTGTTCATTAATATCAAACTATGAGGTTATGCTTACTATATTGGGTATTTTATATTTTTCCATTTTTAGCATCCCACAATTTTCTATTGAAGCTTTTAAACTTCTTTGAAATTCTTGACCACATAGGATTGGTCTATTCCTGTGGGTAACGTCTCTGAAGTGGTAGAAATAACTGAACCCCAATCTGTAATTCTTTGCCACAAAATTGGTATCTTAAATTTGAAGTAATGATGAGGGTAGAGATTTTAAGAATATAGATCTGGCAGTACATGGCTTCTACACTTCTTCTTTTTTTTTTTTTTTAAAAGATTTTCATATTCAACAAAGAACAGACTTGGAAAAAGGAATAAAGATTAGCAGATTGCAATGAAAACAAAGTAAATTAGCTTTGATATGTATGTATGTGACGCGCCCCTGGGCCTGTGTCGCGCTGCGTTGCGCACGCGGGAGCTTACCCGGAGCCGGATCTCTTGAGGGTTGTAGTCTCGTGGCGGTGACCCGGTCCGTGCCCAGGGAGTCAAACTGAGCGGCGATGTAACAGCGGTAGATGCAGGACGACTACGCCACCCGTTGAATGCAGCTATGGAGCTGCCGCTGCAGGACAGTCCGCTGAGGCCGGTGGATGGATGGTGCAGCGTAGATGGTATAACCCCCAACGGGAGGGGTATGGCCTCAGGGCAGCAGATGTGGATGATGGGGGTAGCAGGAACCACTCAGAGACGGTGCGGTGTAATTCAGGGTCTTTACTGGTAACAACGATAGACCCTCCCGGAGTACTTGCTAGTGAACGGGGCCTGGTCAGTCCTTGAGCAGATGGGATCTCCCCTGGCCAGGCGGAGTTGTAGGCCTCCCAAACTGACTGTACTCTTCTGGCTACCTTGCTAGAAGCGGATATAAGTAGCCCACGTCCCTGAGTGTACCGTGTGGTGCTCACCCGTATGGCCGGTGACTCGGGGCCTTCTAATGGCTTCCGCTCCACGATGGCGGTGCTGGTCCCACGCGTGTGACCGTGCCTTCGGGTTTCTGGGCCTGAGGACCTGAAATCCCCTGCCGGTCGGCTTCTGCTGCTGGGTAAGAGTTAGTCCCCACAGCCTCGGACGCCGGGTCCGGTAAGAAAGCTTCTCAGTCAGGGCGAGCTCTGCAGCTGCCAGCCCCTGACTCGTGGTAGTATTGCTTCTGCTGTTTCTTGTCTCTACTCTCCTTGACTGCTAACCCTGCTTCAGCCCCGGGTTTATATAGGGGAAGTTCTTCCCCTCCCAAGACTGGGCAGGAGGTGTGGCATGCACAGGATCCCTGACCAAAGGACCTCCCACCTGCTCTCAGACATAACATTACATTACTGTGGAAACCAGACCCCTGGGGTGCCACATATGTATATGGGGGATACATACAACTAGACAAAAGGAAAGGGGGATGAATGAGTTGGGGCTTGAAGGGTGGAAGGAGATATGACCCAGCAAATAAGGTTCCTAAATATTCAGAAGTACCCAAAAGGTGTCCCATGGGGACCAAATGAGGTTGAATCTCTTAACTGTTTGATCATTCAGAGCAGTGCGATATTCGAAATTTCTGGTATCTTTGATCCTTGTGATATCAAACATCTTGCAGCTGTCAATATGTGTTGATGTCTAAAGGCCCCGTCACACTTAGCGACGCTGCAACGATCCCGACAGCGATACGACCTGTCAGGGATCGTTGTTGCGTCGCTATGTGGTCGCTGGTGAGCTGTCAAACAGGCAGGCTCACCAACGATCAGGGGAGCAGCGACATCGTGGAAAGAATCTTTCCACGATGTCCTGCTCCTGGTTACGAGCCTGCTGAAGCAGGAGCAGGCTGGTAACTATGGTAATCATCGGGTTACTAGGGGCACACACGCACCTAGTAACCCATTGTTTATCATGGTTACCACTCTGCTACAGTGAGCAGGAGGTTACCGCTCACTTTAGCAGGCTCGTAACCATGATAAACAGCGGGTTACTAAGTGCGCGTGTGCCCCTAGTAACCCGATGTTTACCATAGTTACCAGCCTGATCGCTGCTCCCGCTGGTCACACACAACGATGTGTGCTGACCAGCGGGAGAGCAACGACCAAAAAATGGTCCAGGACACTTTGCAGCGATCAGCGACCTCACAGCTGGGGCCTGATCGTTAGAAAGTGTCACACATAGCGACATCGCTGGTGCGTCACCAAAACCGTGACACAGCAGCGATCTCGCTAGCGATCTCGCTATGTGAGACGGGGGCTTAACAGTTCTTTTACATATATTTTGTTGAAAATATTAAGGAAAAAGTGTTGATGATCTAATGATGGGTCTAGATCAAAGACTTGACTAATCAAAGTTTGTACATTTTGTCCAGAATGGTCTTATCAGGGAGCAGTCCCGAGATAGATGGATCTAACTTATGTAGAAGCTCAGGGGTGTGGTACCAGAAGTGGAAGATTTTGTATTTGTCCTCTTCTATAAGTGATACAAGATGCTGAAATGACTGCTCTAGACTATACAAATCTCCAATCAGCATCGCTCAGGGCACTATTCAAATAATTTCCCCATTTAAGCATGTATAGATGCCTAGTCAAGCAGTTTTGGGCTTCTACAATTTTAAGGAATGTCCACGAATAGACCTGTAATGTGATTGGCGCTCCATGTAAAATACTGGGATCCTTAAAATATATATATATATATATATATATATATATATATATATATATATATATATATATATATATATATATATATATATATATATATATATATATATATATATATATATTAAATATAAATAAATATAATATAATATAATTTTTTAGTTTCATCTGAATATCTCCTCTGTAAAGAGAATGAGTAATGACGCACATGGGTCTTTCTTAGACCCGCCAGGTCGTTTATCTTTCGGCCGCTACTTTTCTCTTGTAGAGATCAAGACTACAATTCCTCTTCCTAGAGGGTCTGGGTGCATGCTTATTCTGGCTGGCAGCATTTTTGACAGGGAGCAATAAAACATATGACCCTGGTTGCTTTACTACTTCTTTGGGAATGTACTTTATCAGTACAAAATGATTGATTTTTCTGCACAACATACATGGGTTATTTTCTTTTCTTTAAACGTTGGCCACTTTTTTTTTTTTTCCCCAGAATCAGCGCTTTTAACCCATTACTTGCCATATTAGTAATTTTCATTTTTTGTTTTATTGGACCTAATTAGAAAATCTTAGTGGCTAGAAGCAAAAAATTAGGAGTCCCATTAAAAGGACATTGGTAGATAATGGGTTAATAAAGGAGGGGAAAAAACCTGCTATGAAGCATAATGTAGTCTTGTGCTTTTTAAATATAGACTAGTATGTGTTATCTCTAGCTTCACATTGGTGGGATCAGATTAGAAAGGTCTAAAAGCCCTTTTAGATGAGCCGATAATCAGTAACGAGTCTTCGCTAGACATCTCAATTAGGTTTAAAGCCACCGCCAATAATTATCAGCAATCACCCAATGAATAAGCAAAATGCTCATCCATCAGATTGGATCGTTGATGCCGGCATTAAAATTATCGTCCTTGGGAGCACATCGTCCTGTGGTTAAGAAAGCTTGTGCTGCCGCCAATGATATTCTATGCGCACTGAACAATCATTAAGAAACACTGAAACGATTTAGAGTAGCAGTAGCTCTGGGTGGGGCCCCCTGTGCCTTACCTCCCCCATCCCCCTCCTCGGTAGCAATGCTATTGATTTCCTATACATGGAGAGATGGCCATCAGTCGAACCATAGTTTGTCCGATGGCTATATGACGTGTAAAGCCAGTTAGACACTTGTCTGTTTGTCAAGATGCCCTTTTCACATCTACAGTATACACCATTTGCAAAGATTACAATTAGAACCAAGCAGAAACTGTTTTTACGATGCCAGTTTTATTTGTGAATGGTTTACCCATTAGCTTCTGATCTAATCCAAGTTTACTCTTAAAAGCAAAAAAGCTCCAATAAAGCTATTTTCATCCTTTTTAATTCAGCCTGTTACGTTTTTTTTTTTTCCTCTGGATATGCCACAAATGTCTGACTTGGATGTGCTACTGTTTCCATTCATTTCTATATGAACAAAATTTAGTCCGCTTTCTGGCCAGTTTAGAGCTCCCATATGAACTAATGGAGAGGTGTGTGTGTGTGTGTGTGTGTGTGTGTGTGTGTGTGTGTGTGTGTGCTCCCACTCTATCAGGGGTGGGGAACCTCCAGGCCACTGGCAGATTCTCGGGGACCGCAGTGCTCAGGCCAGCAGACCAGTTTGGCTGGTCACCGAGCCTTAATTTCTTCTTGCACGCAGCGTTTGCTACAGTTTACTACTGAATGGTGGGGTGCATGCAATGAAGGATTGTCCTGACGCTGGCTAGTGCTAGTGTCAGGATGAGCTTTGTGGGCAGAGTTGGTGTGCGATACGCTCCCGTCCCACAGATGAAGATGGCAGTGGCAGCCTCCGTGTCTCCTGTGATGTATCTGCTCCAGCCTCCGTGTCTCCTGTGATGTATCTGCTCCAGCCTCCGTGTCTCCTGTGATGTATCTGCTCCAGCCTCCGTGTCTCCTGTGATGTATCTGCTCCAGCCTCCGTGTCTCCTGTGATGTATATTTTTAAGTTGATCATTTTACATATTTGATTGATGGTATAAATATCTAAATGGCACTTGGCAGAAAAAGGGTTCTCTGCACTAGATAATGGCTCTAATCGGATCCTTGTTCTTGGGATAGATGCATGTTCCACCAACAGAATTGCATCTGTCTTAAAATTGACACATCCTATGGGCATCCTCTTTAAAAGTTGTCAGATTGACAGGGACTGGTTTATTTACTCTTTTTTTAATGGATAACACGGAAATCTGCCTCTGTGGTGGAGCAGACATTTATTACATGGTCGCCTATTTATTTTAAATGTGATAACAGATGATATTGAGCTGTAACTTCAGCAGTTTCCTATGGGAAATAAAGGCAAGGAACATTTTGTGCTAGTCAATTGTTTTCTCATAGGAAAATGTTTTAAGTTGTGGCATGATTTTGCCATTACACTACATTTCCACAATTCTTATTTGCTGAGTTTTAGATGTTAAAACCAAAGAGCAAAACCAAAATGAGTATAGACCCTGTAATAGTACATGTAAATAACAACATAGGGTACTTTGGTTAAAGGGAATCTCACCCCCCTGGGAGATATGACCTCTAATATGGGCATACAGGTTATAGAAATGTAAATCTATACATACCTGTATGTCCCATATTAGCTGTCTGCAGAGAAATGTAGTTTTATAAAATCTGTTTTCATCTTCTTGGCGCCCAGGGGACTCCAAGAAATCCCCGCCTATCTGCTTATTTTGCATCTTCCCCACCCCTGCACATCACAGGGCCCTGTGACGTGACATGCACTCTTCTCATTGACATCCCGCTAACATCAGGAGCACTTTTTATTTTTTTTATTCCTCCCGGCCCAATTTTTACCTGCAGTGCTGTAGTGCGCAGGCCCCCTGACTCGCCAAAATAAGCTGATGGACGGGGATTTCTGGGCTTCCTAAGGTGATAGGCGGGGATTTCTTGGCGTCTCCCGGGCGCCAAGCAGATGAAATCCGACTTTATAATACTATATTTCTCTGCAAGCAGACCGTTAATATGGGACATTTCTATCACCTGTATGCCCATATTAGAGATCTGATATCTCCCAAGGGGTGACAGATTCCCTTTAACCCTACTTTGCTCAAAGTGTAAAAGCCATCCCACTGCAACAAAGTGTACCCACTCGGGATGAGCCTTTCCTAAAATGCCTAGCTCAACGAAGTGTCCAGGAGCTAGGCATTTCATCTATTCAGCTTCCTATGGGCAGGTGTCTGAACAGTTGTGCTTGTATACTGCTCTTCCCTTATCTCCAGTCTTGTTGGCTGACACAAGGTGAGGTTTTAATAGTAGAGATGGGGTAGGACTGTTCTGATTGGGTACACCTTGTCATGGCAGGATGGCTTTTATACTTTTTATTTCTTTTTTTTGTGTTAACTAAGAACACTTGTTATTAAAATTTTACTGTCTACTTATTACAGTCAGTACAAAAATATTCATCTGACACCTGTTAAATAACCAGGTTGGAAGCAAAGGTACTTGGTCCCGCTCACCTCCCACCCACCCTAAAGAATCCTATTTAGATGAGCGGTAGAGTACTCCCATAAATTAATGTCACACGTCCCATTGAGAATGCATTACGCAAAACGTGTGTCAGGGAAGCATGGTTGGCTAATTTTTTCCTCCCTTTTTATGGGTAAGCAATACATGCCTTACTAAGCGGCATGTCATTTCAGGTTATCATTTTGCTGTTAAATGCTCTCACCACTTTATATATGGACTGTTCACATGATCCATGCTGGTAGTGGCGATATGAGATTTTTTTTGTGTTTAATGCTATCCCCACAATTTCCTATTTATACCAGTATGCTTATCTCTAACAGTATTAACGTCTATAAATAAACTGTTTTTAATTTTGTGGGTGGTTTGTGGCTACTCCGTTTTTGGGTTTACTTATTACAGTGTATATGCTCATTCTGTTTTTATTCTTGTATTTTGCATGTGAAATGGCCACAGTGGTGAATGTGTTCCAACACATGACTTGTATACCAACTTTTATGCTCTGGCTCATTTGTTGGCTTTGCTGAGTTTTTGATAAGTGCAGTAAATCTGCAACCTCTAAATTAGTTAGTTTACACAGTGTATTAGAGAGAAAAATCAATAGAAATCCCTTCCAGTTTGCTGTTACTGTATGATGCTATGCCATGGGAACTTAACTTTACATAGGCCTTGCTGAGTAACTAATAGACTATATACTTTTGAGTTTCCTAAACTGCTTTTATTGATTAGTGCAGGTAAATGAATTGTGTTTATACTAAAGCACCACTCCAGCTGTATGTGTGAGATATGTATGTAGTATATATATTATATTTTTAGCGCTGGAGTGCAGTTACTAATGGCAGGGATCTTGCCCTAGTAATATATTTACCAGGTGCTGTCTTCATCTGCTATCGGCGCCGCTCCAGTCAGACCGTACTAGGCCCTGCCGTTAAAGGGAAGCCGACATGACAAGGTTTAGGTTAGGAAGTAAAGTGATGAGGGGGGGTTATGCGTTGAAAGTTAATAAAAAGAGGTGTTGGGAGAGGTCACCAGGTGGGTTGATTCCAAGGGGAGAGGGTTTTTTTAAGGTGTTGTCCATTAGCTAGATGGCAGCCATTTTAAGTCACAGCCAAAGGAAAAGGCATCTCGTTCATCATTCTCTCTGGCAGCTTTAGAGGTAGTCAGTGGATGCCACGCTACAGCAGCTGAAAAGTGCTGGCAGTGTCCGAGAAAGTGAGTGGCTGCAGGTACCAGTGCGTAGCCTGCAGCAGGGGGTCGGGGAAGACCAAACCCTGCCCGAGTTCACCTGCCACTAAGGGCTAGTCCTTCAGCACGCCTAATTGCAGAAGAAACGTGTTGGGTTTGGCACTGCATCAGGAGCCTCTTTCAGGACCCTCTGGGTCGGGTCAGATCAGGGGCTTTGAGGATTATCCTCCATTTAGTTATAGTTAATTTGTTCTTGTTTGTTTTAATAAAGGCTGGTGTGGCAAATTTAATCCATCCCAGTGTGTAGCCGATTTTAGAGGTGGGGGTACGTTCGTGGTAACATAACCCATGACTTGTGAATACCCCTTGCCAAGTCCCAATCTGCCATCTTCTGACTCGCTGAGAGTCAGAGGTAAGTCACAAGCTCTCAATGGAAGTCTCAGGGCCTTGTTCTAGCTCTCATACTCTCTCACATTAAGTAGTGACTTCCGGATCACCGAATAAACACTGGAGCGATCCAACAGGTAACAACATGCAGAAGACTGACCGAAGTGGCGCTAATAACAGATGAAGATGGCGGCTGAAGTGTAACAATAGGGAAGGGAACTTGCATTACTAACACCACCCCTGCTATAAAACAAAAATGAATAAAACTCTGGAGTGGTGCTTCTATACAGGCTGTGTAGAATCTCGAGAGATTTGGTAGAATGGAAGCATGTGTCTGCAGTTTTGCCATGACTTACTACATATTATTGTTCCAGTTGCCATATGCTGTTTGTTCTGTTTTCACTAGGGTGGTCTTGGTAATGATATCTGCTTAAAAGGTAGTAAACCATATATGTAGCTACAGGGGGTGCAGAGGTAATAACACCTGCTGCCTAAGAGACCTCATCAGGAATGTCATATACGTGGGGGAGGGGATTGGTTTAATGATTTTTAATTTGGGGCTCTATAACCTAAAGCAAAATGATGCCAACTTGTATTTTAGGACCCTAGGGCTAATACGATAAATTGTAGCTAGAAGATTAATTTGAGTTAAAGGGAAAATTCCTGGATAGTTTTATTGCAAGAAGGTTTGCTCTCAGAAACTGATACTTTTGATGAACATTTCTCAAACTGTGCAGTTTACAATTGTCAGAATTACTTTTTATAGGATCATAAACTAGAAAGCAAATTGGAAACCGATCTGGCTAGTGGTCAAAGTGTGAACTTTCCTCTCTAGATGAGTTATGGCTTTTTATTGTATTTTGAACACTTTATTAAAATGGTTTCTTATTTGATGGCCCTTAGCAACAATATTCCTGTGCTGATTTTGCTTCCTTGTATTAGCTGAACAATTCTAGCCCTTAGGCTATGTGCCCATGATGCGCCCCCAGGGCCGTGGGGTACTCGGCAGCCGGGCCCTATGGCTGCTTTTGGGGGAGATCACGATGGCTGGCCCGGTCCGTGACCCAGGGCGGTCAGTGAAAAGGGGAACTTCTATTATATGGGTTTTTTTGGGATTATTCGTGACGCCACCTGTGGTGTCTGGTGAGGATCACCAGCGCTGCGACAGTCCTCTGAGGCAGATGATGGGGCAGCTTGAGATGGAACAGTTCCCCACAGGTGAGCAGGCCTCAGGGCAGCGTAGATAAAATGGAGGTGCGCTGGGCGTTGTAGTGCAGGGAGGGAAATGGCACCGGCGAAATAAAGGAGTGGAGGCAGCTCAGTGCAGTCATCCAAGATTTACTCACAGTTCTTAGACAGTCCACAGGTGCACTGTACTGGTGCAAGCCTCCCGCGTCGCACTGTGTTCACCGGGCAGGGGTTCAGTCCTTCCTCAGGCAGCTCGGGTGTACCTGGCAGAACCCCACTTTCTTATGTGCCTCACTAGACCGACTTCACGCTGGGTCTTTACTCCCTCCTGCCCTGCGCTTCCCACTGTGAATCCTGTTCGGCTGCTGCGAGGTCCCACCTGTCCCTCAGAGTTGCTCAGACCTGCTTGACCTTACTAGGATTGGAGCGGGGGTTCGGCTTCTGGGTATCAAAGCCAGAAGCCTCCAGTTTTTCCAGCCGAGGCTTGAAGCTGCCTAGATCCTCCTGACACTTGGCAGGTTTGGGGTGTACGGGTGCCGCCTGCACTCGCCGTACTCCCCTAGGATCCCTTCTACAGAACGGAGCTTACTCCCTGATCCCCCTCCTGGGCCTCAGTCCTAGGCCCTTGTAGTGGAGCAGAGCTCCTACAGAGACTCTACTCCCAGACTGTTCCTCTGAACTGTCCCTACACAACTCGCCAACTAATTTAAGATGTCTACCTTTTTATATATCTACTGTGAGTGCTCCCATGAACTAGTTCCCCCCACCCCAGCCAGGGTCAGGGCGCAGCAGAAAACTACATTGCGTCTTGCCCCTCCTGCTGGCCTGATGTAGTGTAGTGTTGGATGTAGGTGTTGGGGTTCCGTGCAGCACTCCCTCCTTACCTGAGAGAAAGGGAGACACCACACCTCTGGGTGAGGTGCGCCACACCCACGATGCAGAAATGCTCCAGATTTTTTCCTGAGCGTTTCTGCATCTCCCCTGGCAGAAAAAACACATGTGGATTGTACATGCGGATTGTACATGCGTTTTTCCTGCCAGGGACAAGTGGATGTGAAGCGTTCTTCACATGCATTTCCGCATGCGGGTGGACAAGCGCTTTCCAAGCGATTTTTAGCATCACTTGGAAAGTGCTTGTCAACTTGGTCACACTATAAATCCATGCCGGTTGCATGGATTTATATATAGTGTGACCGTAAAGAATGGTAAAAAATTAAAAAAAATAAATCTACTTGCCTTCCGATGGCCGCCGCAGTCTTGCTTCGCTCCGTCCTGGCTGCTGGCAGATCGCGGTACACTGAAGGACCTTCCGACGTCAGCATCGCGTGACCCGTCACATGACTAGGACGTCAGCGCCAGTCCTTCAGTCCACCGCAATCTGCCGGCATAGGAAGACGAGCGCAGCGGGGGCCGTCAGAAGGTAAATATAATATTTATTTTTTATTTTATTCTTTTTTTCACAGGTTCTATGGTACCCGGGTCTGGAGGAGAGTCTCCTGTCCTCCACACCCGGGTACCATCCGCACATTGAAATGCATGGAATGCCCATCTACATATACAGTGATGCGGAATCCATGCGTTCCAATGCAAGTCAATGGCGGCGAAAACGCAGCGCTTCCGCAAAATAATTGCGGAAAAAAACGCAGCACTACCAATGATAATGCGCAGCTGAAACTTCCGCAGCATGTGCACAACACATGCGGAATATCATTGGGAACATGGCAGGTCTTCTACCATGCTTTTTTTAAGCGTTTCCG
Organism: Phyllobates terribilis; assembly: GCF_046119375.1. Classification (NCBI taxonomy): domain Eukaryota; kingdom Metazoa; phylum Chordata; class Amphibia; order Anura; family Dendrobatidae; genus Phyllobates; species Phyllobates terribilis. The sequence continues at coordinate 154,266,649 of NW_027362762.1, read as the reverse complement.
CAGTGTTTTTTCCGCTGCGGAAATGCTTAAAAAACGCATCGTGGGCACACAGCCTTACTTTTGTATGACTGTAACAAACTGGTGAGTAGTTCTTAAACAGCTGGAGAGGAGTCTTGCTTGAAAAAGATCTGAATTTTTGATGTTTGTTCTTGTTCATCACTGAACAGCTGTGGAAAAGTAGGATTTAAAGGGGTTTTTGGGAATAGGAAAAAAAAAATGACTAAAGGAAATATTGTTATGCATATCGTATTTACTTTTTACTTTAATTGGCTAAGCACAATCTTTTTGTTCAGAAAGCTAATCAATATAGAATTAAAGGGAATCTGTCACCCCCCCCCCCCCCGGAGGATATCAGGCCTCTAAGATGGGCATTCAGCTGATAGAAATGTGACTCTATACTTGCCTGTATGGCCCATATTAGCGGTCTGATTGCTTTGAAAAATGTTTTTTTATAAAATCATTATACCCATCTGGTATTTCTGGGGGACGCCTGCACGTCACAGGGCCTTGTGACGTGCATTTCCCGTGCTGGATCCTGCGCAATTTACCTGGTACGCAAGACTCTGTAATTCCGGCAGCTTGTGGATCCTTGTGGAGCAGGGATCTTCAGCGTAGGCGCCGGGAAGGAAGATCCCTGCTCCACAAGGATACACAGACTGCCGGAATCACCGCGCCTTGCGTACCAGGTAAATTGCTCAGGCACGGGAACTGCACCTCACAAGGCCCTGTGACGTGCAGGGGTGGGGGAGAGGAGGGGATGTGAAAATTAAGTAGGTGGGGATTTCTTGGGGTCCTCCGGACACCAAGCATAGGTAAAATGATTTTATAAAATGCATTTTCAAAGCAATCAGACCTCTAATGTGAATCTATACGTACCTGTATGTCTCATATTTCTATCACCTGTATGCCCATATTAGAGGTCTGAAAACTCCCAAGGGGTGACAGATTCCCTTTAAAATGGCTGCAGTCTTGTTAAATTGACCAACATATCCCAGAATGTTAGGACTGCTGTCCGTGAGCATGTGCACTAAGCATTCCACCCCTTCCTTAATGTGTTAGTGTGACGCTCACAGCCCTACCCTGGGAGATGGGGAACTCGGAGCCGGGTCAGATGTTGGGGGAAGCAGTCGTGGCCTGGACCCGTTCCGTACCCAGGGCCGTCACATTAAAAAAAAGAAAAAAGGATGTAATGGGCTATCAGGGTTGAGTGGTTGCTATCGACTACGCCACCTGTGGTACCTGGTGAAGGCCACCAGCGCTGCTGCAGTCCTCTGAGGCGTGATGTTGTGGCAGCCATAGTTGACACTACTCCACACAGGCGGAGCAGGGCCTCAGGGCAGAGAAGAGGAATGGCTGGGGTCGTAGTGTAGGAGGTCTGGTGCTGCGTAGTGCGGTGCGATGCAGAAATAAAGAGTCCGGAGGCCATAGGGGTTGACTTCCAGGGTTTTTACTCACGGTGGAGAGTACAGCTGCAAGGCTTCTCCCTGCTCCTCAGAGTTCTGCGGTCACCAGGGACAGGGGTCCGACAACCTCCGAGTAATTCAAGTGCTTAATCAGGACCCTGCACCAGAGTGTTCCTAAAGTTCAGACCGAGTCCTTTCCTGTCTCTGTATGTGTGTAGATAGGCCGGGTCTCCCTCTGGACTACGCTCAGAAAAAGGGTACGGGTGGCGGCTCCGCTCCGTCCGTTACCCGATGGGATCCTCTGGGCCTGCCGGGCTTTCCTGACTAGGACGTGGAGTAGCAAAGTCAGGTGTCTGGGGCCGGTACCCCTCTTGCAGCCGGAATCCCTCTGACAAGGCCAGAATAGCGAGGACAGGTGGCGTATACCGCTCCGTCTGCATCCCCCTGGGATCCTTTTGCGTTGAAGCTACACTCCTAAGCTCCAGGCCTTCTTGGTCATGGTCCTTGACCGGTTGAGACATACGTTAACTCCAACCTGCCCCTCGACCCAAGGCCAGGGTACGAGGGCCGTGTCTCCATCCTCTGCAGGTTCACCCAGAAGCCACGTTCAGAGATGGAGATCACAATCAAAGAACACTGAGCCCAAGATGGCTGTTTATTAAATAAGAAATATTAAGTGTAACTAGATGTGCGTCCTCCACCCTCACACACTACATGGTTCCCCAGTCTCCCAATTTCCAGTAGGGGCAGCACACTAGTGCCTATTAGCCCCCTCTGGTGGGAGAAGTGTGGTGTTGGATGTGGAGGTGGGGTCCTGACCATTGCACCGTTCTTACCTCGAAGGAGGAACATCACACAGTCGAACCCTCAGGGGCGCCACATTAGTCTACCAATTTTCTGATGTAATCCTGGAGATACCAGGGGTGCTGAGGTAAGGGGGAGGCTGTTCACACTGCTATCTGGTCTAATACTAGAGGTATGGTGAAAGCCCAGGTAAGAAGGGGCCACTCACTCTGTTCACTCTGTCTGATCCAATACTGGAGATTCCAGGGGTGCTGAGGTAAGAGGTGGCTGCTCATACTGCTGTCCACCCTGTATATGACCTATCTAACCTTCAGCACTCCTGGTATTTCCAGTATTAGATCAGATAGACAGGGTGGACAGCCACCTTTTTCCTCAACATTACTATTCGCTCCAGTATTGGATCAGACGGGGTGGACAGAGTGAATGGCCCTTTCTTACCTCAGCATTCCCAATCTTCCTAGTGTTAATTGGACCAAACATGGTGGACAGCAGTGTGAGCAGCCTCCTCTCACCTCAACACCCTGGTAGCTCCCGAACTTGAAGAGACTGCTCACTGCTGTCGTTTTCAATGACTGACTGCATGCCGTATAGGTATGACGCGCCCCCTGGGCCGTGGGGTACTCGGCAGCGGTACCCCACGGCCCAGGGCGGTCAGTAAAAAGGGGAAATAGTTTATAGGGGATTTGGAAAATGTTCGTGACGCCACCTGTGGATTGTGGCTAAAGGGTGCCGCCGCTGCGGAGCAGTCCTCTGGAGCTGGTGTTACGGCAGCAGGGATGGTGTGGCTCTCCACAGGTAGAGCTAGCTGCAGGGCAGTGTAGGGGTGAGTGGTGGATGTGGGTGAGAGGCGGCAGGACTGTCCCGGAGGAAAGACAGACACTCACATGGGGGTAAGCTTCAGTACCTTTACTGGTGATGATGCCGGCACGGTCCAGGGCACTCCGGACGAAGGGCGCACTTTTGGACTCTCCCCAGTGAGCGGGTATAGGGCCTCCTAATCTGTGGCTTTACTCTCTAAGCTTCTGGCCTGCCTGAAACTAGGCCTAGCTTGGTTACTGTCTCGCTCTCCCTTGCACCTGCTGACCTGGTGGTAGGGCCTTCTCTTGGAGATCACTCTCCCTGGATGCTGGGACCTCCGTGACTCCTAGCCTTGGTACTGTAATCAGCGTTTGGTGAACCTGGGACCTGTAGTCCTCCAGGGGTTCCGGTGGTTCCTACTGGGTGTAAAGGGTCCCTGTAGGCGCGGACCCGGTGTCCGTTGTATATCTCGGGGTGAGCCTGGTATGCTCCTCTGCCCCCTATTTACTTCTTCCTTTTCCTCTCGCTTTCGGCCACTCGGGGCCCTCACTAGGCCTTCACACGTGTTGTAGGCCTTGGTTCGCCTAAGCACAGCAGCCAGCTTGCTGCCTCTTTGCTGCTCTCTGAGCATCAGCAAGCTCTCTGATCAACTCTGAGCTCCGTCAGACTCCAACTCAAACTAGACTCAAAGCACTAACTGAGCTGCCTAGCTCCACCCTCCCTATATATATATCCCTTACGGGCTCCCTCTGCTGGTCTGAGGTGATAGGGTGGAGGTGTGTGAATGTGTGAGGGCCTCTTGTGGAGAAGTCCATCCATGCACCCTTCTGGGTTCTGTGGCACCAATGCACAGCAGGGTGCCACAGGTATCTCCAGGTGACAGCATCAGAGTTTATTTTATATGTTTAAAGGCTCCTGTCCTATTAGTGTAACAAAGCTGTGGCCATTATCTCTATCTATAAAATGATTGTGATTGCTAATTAAAATTATTCTAATTTATTTATGACATTTACTATAGTTATTTTTTTCTCTATTCCATGATAACTCTTTAAGAAGTAGTGCTTAGGTTTTTTTTTTCTCCTTGAATATGTTAAGTATCTACTTAACATTTCTTTAGGCTGGGTTTACACACTGTAAATATGCTTTTAAACTAGATTTTGCTGTCAATTTCGCCGATTGCATTGCAGTGGATGAAAACTGGGAAAAAGCTGCAGTATGACTAAAACTTGTTTGGGTTTTTGCCAATATAAACCTGTAAAAACAAACAAAAAAACTTACATCCCCTTAGTCGTATCTAACCTTTTTTTAATATGGACATACAGGTCCTACCTGTATGCCTCGTATCTAAGGTCTTGTGCAGAAATCCTCTTTTATTCCTTTAAGTTAATGAGTTGTTCCAGGCTCTGGGGCGTGCAGTGCCTGGAAGAAAACTGCGTCCATGCAGAGCAAGTGTTGTGCTAATATTTGCTATTTTTCAGAATCCAAGAGATTAATAATAATAATAATAATAATAATAAAAATAATAATAAAAATGTTATTATTTTTATTATTTTTTTTTTTTTTTTTTTTTACCCCTTCACTTTTTCTTTTGCACGTGGGAATTCTGTCTTTCCACAAGGCTGGAAACCCTCTGATTAACCAGGCAATTGGTTACACATTTCTCTTTGTGAAATGTAGATCATGTTTAGCTGAGGCCAGGTTACAAACCTTGCCTGGGATAAAGCCGTGGGAACGACTGTGTCTGATTAGTTATCAGTTGGCGGTGGCCCCAAAGCTAAATTTGACATCAAGACATTGCTACTGTACAGCGCGACACATGCAACGTGCTGGCACTGAGGTCTAGCCCATTGAGGGCTTCTTTGATTCATATAATTTGTCTCTCCTGTGACACTGGGTGGCCAACATTTGTCACAATTCCCATGTTTTTCTTTTCATCCTGTTATTTGCATACTTCTAGAGCTACTCTCCATCAGTCTACTTTGCAATTTTAAGCTGCATTCACATTATCGCAGTTTATCAAGTCACCATTGATTTTGTAAAATTGCTACAAATGTTGGTAAACTGTTTACCCAGCAATTTTGCGTATGGAAATTTATAATGATGTAATTTAATAATAGAAAAAAAATCAGTACATCCATACTCTAAAGTGAAAGGTTTCTCAAGGCATGGACTCTTACCGATTTTTAGAATGTGATGGCATATTCCAGAAATATATTGAAAATATTTGACTACCCTGTGGACAATTTCCTATTTAACATGGTTTATCTTGGTTTTTATATATGGTTTGTGGCTACTTTTTAGACGTGTTCATGGTGCATACGTCAAAGGCTACATTCACATTCAGTGATTTCTATGCTGAGCCCTGCAGTGGGGTTTCCATCTAAAGCCCTAAAAAATGGCATTCATACAGAACCCCCATGGTGTTATTTACCTCCTGTTGGAGGCTCCATCTGAATCCCTTAATCCCATATTATATATTTATTTATTTTCTCAGAACTTTTGAACTTTAGGCATTGAAATGTGCTTCTTTAATGTCTATAGCAAGCATTTTTGGCTAAGAAGATGGTCTACTACTACTACTGCTACCCTACAGATAGAGCATCAATGTATGATTGGCCGGGGTCCCACACGCGGAATCCCTGCCGATCAGCTGTTATCGGTGGCTGGCGCCGGCCAGAAGTCGTTACCTGTACTGCGTGACCGTCCATCTGTTGTGGCTGCCATGGGGTACTGCACATCCGCCTCCCATTCAATTGAATGGGAGGCGGATGTGCAGTAACAAGCAGCACAGGTAAGGACTTCGGGCCGGCGGAAGCCACCGCCGGAACTGTTGTTGTCTCTCAATCTACAGGATGTCCTATCCCGCGGATAGGGAATCAATGTGAAAGCGGTGGACAACCCTTTTAACACTGCTTGCTTTTGAAGGTATTACATTATGTTTGGGCGGAGAGGGGGAATTGGCAGGGTTTTTTTTTTTTTTTTTTTTTTTTTTTTTTCCTTCCAGGCCAGTATGGGTTAACCCGTCCCCGCCTACAGAGCCTTGCTTCCATAGCAGAATGTTTGTACAGACCCTTGGCTCAGTCTCTGGATCTTTTATAAGCTCTTGTTGCTGTAACTAATCAAACGCGGCAAGTGTTGGCATAAGGAATGAACTTCTGCGTGCAAGAAAATTCTCCCTTAAATGCCTATAGAACTATACCGGTCTTGGGGCAGTCATCCCTCTCTAATTAAAAATGTAGAAGTTGTGTGTGACTGCAATTCACTTCCGTATTCAGTCACCCCAGTGTGCTTCCTAGAGAGACAGTCCAAAGATTCCTAGAAATCTTTCTTGTAATGCATTTAGCTCACGGTACATGTGATCCACCACAAAGGAAGGGAAGTCACAATGGCGATGTTTTTAGGTGAAGATGTGTGATCTATGCTTGTTGTATAAAACATCGATCATGTTGACCTTTGTTTTATTTTTAACTCTTTCATTCACGAAGATTAATTTATGGGAATCTCAAGTATACTTGGTGACATCCTTAGTAATACGCGCTTATGGCAACATGTTATTTTATTTAGGTTCCCCACATGATACAGCATTGTGGAGAATCCACTGACGTCAATGTAGCACCCTGAGGATTCTGCTGCTACAGGGGTATTGCACCTCAACCCAGAGGTGTGATATTCCACTCCCGGGTAAGGATGGAGTGTGGACCTGAGCTCGGTAGGCTGCATGCACTACACACATCCCATTTCCGAGGAGCAGGCCGACGGTACTCCCACTTAGAAATGTGCAGGTACGACCGAGTCTGTTCCTGGCTGGAGTGGGAGGGGGGTGGTACATCCCAAGTAGTGTAGGGGCAGATAGGGGGAGCAGCCTGGGTAAAGATAGGAGCTCATTGGGTGCTGGTCACCTGAGCTCACACATAGAGGGAGTATATAAGGTGGGCACCATCAAAGATCAGGGTCAGTCTGTCAGAGTCAGTAAGAAGCAGAGGTCCAGATGAGCCTGCAGAGAGAGAGAGTGGAGCAGAGAAGGAAAGACCCAGAGAGGGAAAAAGAAAGGACTCTGAGAACCCAAATTCAATCCCCGGGTGAAGAGTCGGCAATAGGGTACCGGATCCCAAACTGGTGGGGGCAAAAGCACACCCTAGCCAGAGACCGGAGGCCGTGGGCAGCGTCTGCCACGGCCACCCACCACATCCACCCCGAAGGCATACCACGTGGAGGGTCAGGGAACCCAAGGCCAAGGGTCTCCCAACAGAAGGCCCGAGGGAGCTGGACCTAGGTGGATCACTAGTGGGGACGGCCAGAGGAAAGGACAGAAGGAGAGCTCAGGGTCACGCTCCGGACTTGTTTGGGGGTTTGCTGAATCCAGGACCTGGTGGACGCAGCACGGCTCGGGTGGTCACTTGAAGCTGGAGTGACCGGAACATCAGCAGTGAGTAAATACCGTAAACTGCACAACCCGACTCTGTCTTCACTTAACATCTATGCTGCACCACCACAACCCCCATCCTCTGCACCTGACCCCCTGAGGCTATACCCCACCCGTTGGGGGTTATACTACCAAAAGCTGCACCAACACCATCAGCCTCAGCGGACCCTGCTGCAGCGGCGGCCATAGTGACCGCAATACAACGGGTGGCGTAGTCGACATTAAGAACTTAATAACATCTGTAGGACTGCCACATACAACTGAGCTTGACACCCTGGGCACGGACCGGGTCACAGCCACTCGGAAGACTACAACCCCCATCTGATCCGGCTCCGGGTATTCCCCTAAAGAATATGGCCCAGGGGGCGCGTCATCAACATATGTCAATTTGTGTTCATGAGGTTTCCCCTTTTCTGACACTTACAACCACATTAGGGCCAGTTTCATACGATGCTAATTGGCTTCTCGGCGGAAATTCTACAAATGTGTGGAGAACACACAACCTCAACGAGACCATATTATGGTCAGATTAGAAAACATGACTCTAAGCTTACATACTTAGGCTATGTGCGCATGATGCGTACCAGCCTGCGGCCCCGACACTCTGGAATAGCCACAGCGGCTTCCGCTCATTATGCAAATGAGCGGCGCCATTTTTTTTTCCCACATGCAGACTTGCCTCATAGAGGTTAGGCCTATGGGGAAAGCCCGCATACAGACCCACAAGAGAAATGGACATGTTGCGGTCTGGAAAGACGCGCCGTATGTCTGTTTCTGAGTGTGATCCGCAGGTGTCCAGATACGCATAGTGGACATAGGATTTCTACAAATCCCATCCACGATGCTGTAACATCTGGCCATAACACGTAAAGTCAAACCCGCAGCGTCTCCGGATCGTGTGCACAGCCCCTTTTTAATGTTGTTTTAACCTTTTTGATTTCTGAGGATTGGCACATGGTCTAAGGCTTTGTTCACATATCCAGTTGCCAATCCTCTGTAAAGGGTCCAGTGTTTGAAAAAAAAAAAAAAAAGAAAAAAAACATCCAATAGCAATCAATGTTTCATAATCCATAAACAAAACTGAAATTGACTCTTGAATATGTGAACACAGCCTAATATGTTTGGGGAACATTATGACTGTCTCCTATGACAGCAGATGTTGAGTACAGAGGCATTGGGCATGTGGGATTTTATGACCAATTATTTTCTCCTGGTTGGAGGTAGGACTTCCATACACATTAGGTTAAAGTTGATGAAAATGAAAAACTTCAACCAAAATGGTCATTGTCTGGTAAATATTTAAGAATGAATCTTCTCTCTTAAATTTTTTTTTCCGACCGGTCAGACTGTTATTGGCTTGTGTTTTACTTTATGGCCATAAGTCTACCAAAAGATCTTTTCATTCAAAGAAAAATTGACCGTCTATGAATGATCTTTTGTTGAAAGAATATTCTCAGCAAGATCGTTCGTTCTTTGCAATGATGTCACTTAACTTGTATAGCCAGGCCGACTCGCTATAATGGGCAGTATGGACTTTAAAAGAATAGTCATAGTTCCATCAAAGTCTTTTGTTAATTGAACATTTAAGGCTGGGGCTACATGGCACCGTTGGTCACGCTACAGCTCGTGGTCATGGCCAAAGTTCACTAGATGTTTCTGGTGCAATACAGGTGACCCCCAAGGATACTGCAACAAACAAGTCTCCAAAAATCCCATGCAGTTAAACTACTCGCAACCCCATCAAATTGTGCTAGCGAACTTTGGTTGCATGACAGGTGTCTTGGCAAAAGTCGCCAAGTAGCCCCAGCCTTAATGTATTGTATGGGGGACCTATAAACTGCTGCCAGAGGTGTATGGCGGCTGCGTATTCCTCTCCCACCATGTTTATGGTAGCGTTGGGATAATTATCTTGTGTATATGGCCGGATTTAATGGTAACCACTGAGCCTTTGGTAAATGTGTTTTGTATAGGAATTTTATGTTGGACTGGTAAAATATTTTTCTTCTAACATGTGAATGTTATATATCTGGGCCTGGCTTACATTTCTGGTTTAAGACTCTTCCAGAACAGATTTTCTTACAACTCGTAGTGCTCTGGCAGAGTGTCTGGAGAAAGATTATTTAAAGATGTTAACTCTTTTGTTGCTAACTTTCCATGTGTGCGTGTGATAAATGGGCACATCTAGCGGCTTCAGTTCAGCGTAGCACACAATATGATCATTTTGTGTCTGGGACCAAGTTTTTGCATTGGAGGAACAATACGGATGTTATTTACACCACAAGTGCTAACCCCTTTAAAAGAAAAGTTGGATGCTGCAAGAATGTACAGAATATAATGAAAGTCTGATGCTTACAAAATGGAGCAATGGAAACATTATCTTATACAGTACAGCCTGGCCATGAATACAATATTGCTGTGAGCTTGAGGTCTTAGGACCCACAGGGAAACGTTAATCATGCAATCAATACTAATCATATCGTCTAAAGTAGTTAACTGAGGAATATAGTGACCCTGCTGTCGAATGTTTTGATGGCTAATTGTTTTTGTTTTTTTATTGTTTTGTCTTGTGTTATTGGTTGCCATTTGGGCACCAAATTAATCAAGAGCACATGCAATTCATGAATTTGGCGCAAAGTAAAAAATGGGCTTTCTTCCTCTCTTGAACTGTTAGCGACTTTTGGTACTGAAAGTCGCAACAATTGTGCCAAAACTTTGGCGTACTCAAAAAATAAATAAATAAAAAAAATAAAAATAAAAATCGGGGTGCATGGGGGGGGTGGGGAGCTGGACTGGAGTGAAGTTGTACTAAATTTTGCAATTTTTTAAAATTCCATTTGATGAATCGGGTTTAAACAACTAGAATTGCTAAACTCTGCCAATAAAGTGGAAAATTTAAACAAGCAGGTGAGCACATAAAAAAGCTAATTAATTATTCTTTTGTGTTTTCACCCAAACTAGACAAAAGAAAAACTCTGATTCATCATTGTTTCGCACCTAAGTCCCTATAAGTACAGAATGTATTTTTGTTAAAATAATATATTTATTTTTTTCATATGGAATCATACTATTACACAGGTGATGGAATAATTACATCACCTGCACAGGCAATTATTCCATCACCTGTGCAATACTAAGGAAATCCTGAAAATATGACCTTTTGGGAACCCTGCTGTATGGGATCAAGTTATCAGCTACACATCCTCATTAATGTATCCTATGCGATCCTCTAATTTCATAAAGAGACTCATGTATTTCTTCCTGACAGATTCCATATGAAATATTTTTTTTTTTTTTAATTATATATCAAAAATACATTCTGTACTTATAGGGACTTGGGAGAGATGGTATTAATGATTTCAAGCAACACCCTACAGACTCCTAGGGTCTCACTCAGACGTCCGAGCGTTTAGTTAGCTTCAGTTAATTTTTTTTTTTCATGTATGGATGAATAAATGGCAAAGTTTCTCTTATCCTTTGCAATGTTAATCATGGACTGCACATGGATTGTATGTGGATGACTTAAAGTGCTACTTTTCATCTGTGAGATTTACATATGTATGTATTTATATTTATTAATGCAGCGGTATTCACACAGTGTGGTAAAGATGCAGTGACCCAGGTTAGTCCAACCTAAAAGTCGTTATTTTGCCAACTCTCAGCAAAAAGGCAAACGTTATCCTCTGGATCACAGCCAGATCATCCAAACAGTCCTTAGCACTCGGTTTCTGTGGGCATCGACACCACCGTTTCTCCTGTGGATGCGTTGGTGGCTTTGTTTTCCATGGCTCTGGCCTGTGTTCAGTCTCACACAGATGTGTGCTACAGAGGGCTCCTGCTCTCAAACTTGCAAACCAAAAAACTGACCCACCCAAACCTTTACTGCAGGTTTAAATGAAAATTGTGGCAATGGGCCACTTGTAAGACTCAGACTGGAGGGAGAGACCGATCCTATAGATCTCTCTAAAAAGAAAAACCCATATCAATTTTTCCTAAATCTGACTTGGTCAAATACTTTGACCAAGTCCACACTTACTTTTGTTTTGCATTGTAATCACAGCTGTGGCTGGAAGTATAATGCACTCAAGCGGGTTCAATACGCCTCTATGCACATCTTGGGGGACACCTAACGGCCCTCGCATATGATAATAATCTGGCATGTCTCCATGATTTTTGCATGGACACGGGGTCGGCAAGAAAAAAAACAAACCATGGGCATGTGAACTGCCCAATAGACACTGCGTTTTATATATGTACTGTATGTATATGAAAAAAATGGATGTCTGAATGAGGCATGAACACTGATCCATTATGCAGCCACATCTGTGGAATCTGACTTAATAATTTTAAATTATTAAAACTCTTTCATAAGCCCTCAGGTGTTTCCAATGATCATCACTATGTTTGTCTGCTCTAACTTACCCACTTATTAAATGGATTTTACTCTAATGGTGCATTTAGATTGGCATTGTTAATATGATTGTTCTGTCCCCATACAGCATCTTATCAGCAGGACGTCATCTTTACATTGGGTGATGTGCTGCCAATAAAGATTTCTATGCGTTGATAAAAGATCCGATCATCCAATGAGTGTTTTTGCATGTTTTCATGGGCTGAAAGTCGGGAACAAACCATTTTTGGCCCATCTGAATGCACCATCATTTAGATTTTTCAGTATTCCACATTTAAACATGCTGCACATAAGCAGTAAGTTCAGGAATTTTTTTAGAAACCTTTGAAGATATGGACACCTTGAACTTTAAATTATTAATCATCCTCTCATGTCCTCATTCATTCAGAAGATTCTTCAAACCCACAACTGCAAGTAATTAGCAATAATGGTGGTTGCACTCTGTTGGTGGCATTACGATATCTGTCATCTAGTTGGTATTTAACCAAGGTGGGCTTGTTTGGATTACGATATCTAAATGTTCCTATTGGGTATGATGAGTTTGGTTTTGTGCAGTTTAAAACAATATTTCCATTAAATTATAAATGAGCTGGGATAATATCATTGGCTTAAATTTTAGGTTTTGACCTTTTTTTGGCTGGGACAGTATGCCGAACTGTGGCTTTAATTTCAACTATCACATGGCCCTCACGCAGCTGAATTATTTTCTTGTGGTTATACACGTTTCATATATATGGTAGATTAAATACTTTCTGTGAGGAACTAGAATATGCTGCATTTTTTATCCATAATTTATAAACGATAATGGAAGACCACTTCATGGCCTCGATGCCTGCCACAAAATTTGTTCAAATTCCAAAGCTCGTGTTGACCTCCTCTATAATGCCTTCTGGTATGCCGCTTTATGTAGCATTTCTTAATCTTTAATTTAAAATGGTCAATTTAAACCTTAAAGGCTCAATTTTCCCAATAGTTTTTATTCATTGGTTGATCTTCCTCTCGCCCTCTCTCTGTATGCAGCAGCCTCCTGTCCATCACTGAACCAGGGTGATACTGATGTTGACAACCTTGTTTCCTGCCACTTTCTGGAGGTCAAGAGGACACGAAGTTGGAAAGGCCAATGGTTTGCTGAGCCTCAGACCCCAGGAAGGATTTTCTTTTGATAGTAGATTAGAATGAAATTCCAGTTCAAGACTGAAAAACCCGTTCTAAGCCTCTACATTACATTACTTGCTCATATGTGACCTCCGCAATGTTGATGCACAAGCTCGCCAAAAAAACAAAACTTATGTAGAAAAGTTCTTCATTACAGCAAGAAAATAATCATAAACTGCAAATTATTGGGGAAAAAAAAAAGATTTTAGTAATTCTTTTTTTTTTTTTTTTTTTAATCCCAGTTTTGCCGCGTTTAATAAACTAAATTTTAGGAAGGCATAGACACAAGGTGTATTCAGGGGATTGTATAGTTAAAAAAGTTGTCCAGTACTTTATTACCCCCCCCCCCCCCGCGGGGCCCCTAAGGATTTTTGTAATTGGCTTACGTTGCAAATACTGCCTGTGAGCGGCGCGATCGGTGGCTGCTCACAGGCATCACGTGACACCGCGCTGACGTCACGACAAGTGAGGCGTGACTCAGCGCTTGGGTCCCCGTGGTGGCTGCAAGATTGTGGGTACGGTTATTAGCCCCCCCACCCCCCCACCGCATCACACCCAGCATCCACCACGCGCTTTCCCAATGAATGAGGAGAGGCAATGCGCGCGGTGGATGCTGGGTGTGATGGGGAGGGGGGGGGGTAATATACAGCCTGGAATCCACCTGGAACACAGAAGGCAGCCTGTGAGCGGCGCTATCTGCAACGTAAGCTAATTACAAAAATCCTTAGGGGCCCTGGGGGGTGATATAAAGTACTGGACAACCCCTTTAATCCTTGAGGAATTAAAATGATTCAATGTGCTGTCATACCATGAATTGTCAGGTTCCATAAACCTGCAGCTATTTACACCTTGATCCTAGTACGAGGACTATCATATATTTTGTACAGAACAAGGCTGCATTCATACATCCTTTTTGTGCACACTATTCTGCGGTTTGTTTTTTTGTTTAAATGGACAGCACATGGATCATAGTTTCATTTATCTATACACACAGAGATAAGCAGATAGCTTTGTGCATCCCCAGTCTACAGTCCAGGTCCATGCTCTCTGGCCATGGGTAGGAGGGAGCTGCATGAATATCCTAAGCTTCTGGGTTCCCCGGCATGGTGCTTGAATCGCTAGCTTAGCGCAACATCTGTTTGTCGTGCGAAGCACAGGTAACCTCTCACCGGCTCGGAAAATCATAAAATGAACATGGGTTCTTGGAGGATTAAGAAATACATGCTGCTCCTGTCCACTGCCAGAGAACATTGACCTGGACCATAGACTGGTGTTGCGTAAAGTGATCCACTCATCGATGGATATATACACGCACATCTGTTTTTACAAACTGATCCATGAGACTCAGCATGTCCTATTCTAATCTGTTTTGCAGATCACTTGATCACTGAATTACACGGGAGTCTGTGAAAAATGAATTACATTTTGTATCTTTTACTTCAGTGCTCATCCGTGTTTCATCCATCTTTAACTAATCCATTGTGAAGTCAATGGATTTAAAAATCCACATTAAAATAAAAAATAAATAAAATGAATGGGGGGCGGGGTGGGGGGGAACGTATTCAAAACTGTTTGACATACAGAAGAATGGTGAGATTTTCACAGATGTAAAAACTGAAATGGAGGTGTCAATGTAGCCTAATCCCCAGTATGAAATTGGTGGTGTAGTAAAGCCCTAAGCCCTTTTCTTAGAGCCATTGTAGGGCATCATTTAATGCGATAATGGAGCTTGAGGCTAAAGGGTGGTATTGCTTGGGCATAAGTCTCCTGTGATCTATCAATCGTACACTAGTCTTCAGAGTCTATAGGTTGTGGCTTCATGTGGGATTAGATGTAGATTCCCAACGCTGCGGGTGCCTACAGCTCTTGTGTGTATCCGAAGAGCTGTTTTCTTTTTTAAGCACAAAGATCTGAATGTGATTGAGTGAACAGATTATTGATTATGTCTATGTAAATAATTAGCAGTGCAAATCCTTTCCCTTTTAGTCTAGGTAACCAAGAAATTTGACCCTCTCCATGATGAATTTCATGCCTTGCTTGCTCTGCCAGCATTATTCATGCTTGCTTCTCGCTTTTCAAAGTATCATATGAAAATCTGTTTTTGTTGCGGTTGGTTCTAATCAAGTGGGGTGCCGTGAAGGTCTCTGGCTGGAGTAAAACAAAGGCATGTTAAATTAACTGCATAGCTACCTGCCAAGGGAGGATCACAGGCTTTTATTCCAGTTTGAAGGATCTGATTTCTTGACATGCCATCAAAGTGAAGACTGTTCATAAATAGACCCTTATAACCCCAATTGGGGTTGTCGGAGCTGGGGACATGCATATAATTTTGTAATACACAGTGGGGCATATCTACCGAAACTGTCTAATGCATGACCATGAAAGCTTGGACTAGACAGTCTGAAAATGTCAGTTGTTATGCTGGTTCATAATGGTTGATAAATTTAGACCTGTAGTGTAACTTTTCACCACCTTTTTGTTTTAACTTCATTTTGATGCACTTTGAGATGGAAGATGTGTGCCTTTTTAAATTCCTTAACCAGGCCCCACTTTCCTCTCAATCACACCCTTGTCAAAGGAGGTGCAGAACCTTTCTGGAATGTATGATACATGGGTCCAACAGTAAAAACGACAGTTGTCAACATTTGTAGCATTATCGCCAAAGTCGAGGCACGCTCAAAATTATAAATTTGCCACAGTGTTTTTTTTGTTTTGTTTTTTGTGATTTCATATTTCTGGTCCTTCTGTACCATGCTCGCTTACATTGTGCACTGAAGAGGATGGGACTTATTTCATGCATTTGTTGTTGTCACTGGAAGCACATACTCTATTTATTGCAACCTACAGGGTTACAAAACCATTATACTATCTTACTTGGTGCTTTGGAATAATGTTTTATGTTGAACAGAAAGTTCCCATTTCAACAAACGTTTGTTATAGATTACCTGTAGAATTGATTTACACAAAGTTTCTCCTAATCTCAGAAATCTACTTCTTTCTCCATTTGGGACACTTCTTCCCGCTCATCCCCGCCTCTTGAACTTTAGTCACTCTGAAAAGACAGCTAGAGATTTCACAATTTATAATAATCTGAGTGGAGATGGAGAAAGCAAGATTGTGCTGAGCTTTCCAACAAGTCTTTGACCTCATCTCAGAGTTGGATTTGCATCTGCACAATTCAATACTGCTGTCAATGTCCTTCATGCCTCCACTGCTTCTGTCTTTGTGCTAACTAAGGAAAGAGGAGGGCTACCTCTGTTCTGTGAAGACTTCATAGCAGCCAATCTCCACCCACCAACTCAGTCACTTGAAAATTTAAGAGGTAGGTCCTGTAGAGGTGTGAATTGGTGAAAAGGCAAGATAGGAGTCCTATAGTGTTATCCCTTGTATACACAAACAGGACTTATGGCACACCTTGAACACAGGGGCATGTTCTTCCTTGGAATTCCTTAATGCAGACTTGATAGACAGCAGGGAAAGATGTCTTGGTGAGGCCGCTAATTATTGGGATTGCATGTATATTAACGAAGTCCATATATTCCATTAGTAAGCATTACAAACTGTTCCTCTCCAGATGTTGACATCTGCCGGGTGCGGAAATGAGGCCTGCAAAACATATGTATAACATTCTTAAAAACTAATATATACAATATTACAAGTGTATTACAACTGTCTGTTCGGTGGTTTTGATACTATGTTTATCTATAGAGCATGCGCCTAAACCTGAGTGATTACACAACTGTAGATGGCATTAAAGGTACGGATTGCGGATAAATGTTCAATTTGAATGTGGTTGATAAAATTTTAATGACTAGTACATTAATAATTTGGAGATCTACACGTGCTCTTACCTTTTCTATGTGTAAAGCTACAGTGTATATATTTTTTTTTTTTGGGGGGGGGCGGTCGAGCGGGTTTGTAAGTACAGATTTCTTTGCTATACAGGGTCACTTTGACTCATAGATATTATACAACATTCAATTTTTCTTGAGGGCTTAGGCTCAGGGGTGGACATAGACCAATATGGCCCCTGTGAAAGAATATATGGGCTTTGAGCAGTCCAACAGCTCATAATAATGCACAATTACTTCTTCTCTGGACGTGGTAGCGGACCCCCCTTACCACTTGGGCCCCTGCAGCTGCACATATCGTATCTTTGGTATGTCCGCCTCTGCTTGCACTACCGTTCTGTACTCGGGACAGATTGCGCATTAAACTATATAGGGCTGCCGGACTGAATGAGTATATTTGAAATGGTAGCGCTGAAATATATAAGGGGGATGTGTGTATTCAGGAAGCATCTGGACATAAAATGCGCAGTGTATTGTAGTAGCAGCGCTGTGTATGCGATTTTACAAAATCTCAAGCACACTTATATTATGGACTTAAAATCCTTACCAATTTATGCTACAGATTTCTCCCCAAAATTTTACAAGTGTGAAATGTGCAACTTGAGTAATGAAATCCACAGCGGTATTATTAATGGGATCGTCCACAGTGGGAGGTCTGCAGCAGAAATTAGAAATGACCTGTAATCTTTAGTGGAGTGATGTTGTTGTAACGCTCCCTATTCTAGAAGGCAGTATGACCCCTCCGCTAACATTTGGGTGGATTGATACTTGCTGTAAAGGCTTCCTCTTCTTGGCTGTGCAATACGTGGGGTTTCTTCTTTTATTCCTATATGCAGAAGACTCCGCTATTTACCAGTTATTTTCTTATTGGCAGCGGTCTTGTGCAAATAGTTAAGCTGTTCTTGGCAGGAAATAAATACTTTGATGGCACAAGTTGTTCACAAAATACCAAAGTATGGGTGAGACTGTAAGGAAAGTATGAGAGGGGTACACCCAGCCACACATGGAAGAGGAGAATGTATTGTGCTTGCAGATTCAGAAGTTTTGCTTATTCATTTTGTTGAAGACTAATTTGACCTGTAATAGCCCAATGTAACATCATATGGCACTCCAAAGAAACCTGTCCATGGGTCAACTGGTTGCTTTTGTGGCAAACAAACATGTATTTGGACCACCTAACTGCTACCATATATTTCATGCTTGTATTGAGCTGCATTTATAGTCCTGTGGTAGTCTCATTGTGATCTAATACAGTAAAAATGGATACATTTATAATAAGCCTTGCATTACACACTCAAATTATTCTCCTTGTGAGCTCTAAATTCCTCCAACAAACAAACTTTTCGGCTGCAGGATGGAGGTGATCAGCCAATGCACTTGAGTTGACACGGGCCAATAATTGGGAGCGAACAACTTTACGAATGCCTATTTGCCTAATTATTGGCCCATGTAAAAGGACCTTTTACACAATCCTCATATTGGTTCCATAGAGGCATAATTAAAATTCTATACGCATTGATTTTACCAGGACATTTGAAGCCCAACATTATAGAAGAAAGTATTTCTAGTAGGGTGGCAAGTTTCATTCTCTGATCCGGCTGTCTTCTGAATGAGTAGGCAACTAATGCTTGGCTTATGTACAGACGTTCACACCCTGCCACCATGCGCATTATGGGGCTGGACGGGGCATGTTGGGTTTCACCATATCTCATCCTTTCATTCAATAGGTAAGCAAAAGCTTCTGCCAGGGGCTTGGTAGCTCCCATGTGTATGGGTATCTTTAAAATGGTTGATTAATTTCTTTCCATCTAAGAAGAAAGTCCCGTTAATTTTGGTAGGATTTAACTGGCTCATGTCTCTGGGGATGTCTCAATTTAATCACACAAGATCCTTTTTGTTCTCACAGAATTTTAAGGAGCTTCCAGAGGTGTCCAGCCGTAGCTTATTTCCCTCTTCATATTTCTTTTTTTTTCTTTCTTAAATCTTGGGATGGGTAGAGCAAGAATACACACCTTTTTGCTTTCCATGTATTGTAGGAAATCAAAATAATTGCATCTTTTCTGAAACCTATGTGATTTACAGTTATGTTAGAGGCAAAGCCATAGAAAAGTAAATCGCCATGAAAATGACTCTGTCCCTCTTACCAGCAGTTAGGGGGTTAAACGCGAGCTCTTCCTGTGTATGTTTTTCTCAGCAGTCACGACACTGAACATTTCCTGCGACCATAATGACAGGATGTAAACTGGAGGCACAGACACCGCCAGCTATGCACCTGGCTTATTCTGATGCCAGAGACTTGGACCTTTCACTTGTCTTAAGACTGATGGAGAACCTCAACTTCTCCTCCTCCTGGTCCACTGTGCTTCCAGAAAATCTTTTCTATACTCCCATCCTACAGACTCATTTCTTTACACACTGATCAGACAGAGGCATCCAGGAAAGGGTGAAACAAGAAAATAAAAAGCCTGAAGATTGCTCAAGACCTCCCATAACTGGCTGCAGACTTTCTTTTGCTTAGAAACTTCACCATGTGTAGATATTTATGGGAAAAAAGTTCAGTGTCATAAAATTCTATTTTGAAGTGGGGGTGGGGGGGGACACAAACAATCTTAAATACATGCAGCCGGTACGTGGGATGTGAGGAACCTTTAGTAAGGACAATCCTGAACACCCCTGGTAGGAATCTGATAACATTTTTGCTACTGTATTATGTCTACTTACAGAAATTTCTTGAACAAATGTGCAACATGCAACTGAAAATCAGTTATCTTCCTCTGAATATGGGCAATCTCACACAGTGCATGAAATTCTGCAAGCTCCGTTCAGAGGAATGGCAAAGTTTCAGCAGGTGTTGTATTTTTTTTCAGCAGAAAAATATGTATGTGAATAAACCTTTTAAGAGATGAAGGGTAAATATTCAGCAGAAATGAGGTTTATCCAACTCTCTCCATGTTTCTGGGTTCAAACTTTATTAGCTTGACTGTGTTGTTTGTCATGTCGGCAAGCAGTATATGTGAACATACCCTTTAAAATCAGTTGGCAAGTGGCAGATTTGCAGCAGAGATCTGTGAATCTCGTGCATGAAATGTATTAAATGTGTGGAATGAATTTTCGGTTGCGGAGATTTCTACTTTAAATCCACCATGTTTAGGTTGGGGAAACCCAGTGTTACTGTATGTGACCAACCGCCATGCCCATCTGAGGCCACGAATATTCACACGTAGGATTTCAGTAACACTGAGATTTTACTTGCAAACTCGTGTCCTATTCGTCTTCACAGCTGGGTATGACTTCCAGACGAATACTGCAGTATGCGCATGCAGCTTTAAACCTACACTCGGGCTGCGTGCACACGATCCGGAGCCGCTGCGGACTTAAGCAGCGTCAAACCCGCAGCGGCCAGATGTTACAGCATAGTGGATGGGATTTGTAGAAATCCCGTGTCCACTATGCATCTACGGATCATCTGCGGAAACTGACATGCGGTGCGTCTTTCCAGACTGCAATATGTCATATTTTCTCCAGTAGGTTCGCATGCGGGCTTTCCCCATAGACCTAATCTCTGAGGAAAGCCCGCATCTGAGAGAAAAAATAAAAATAATGGCGCCGCTCATTAGCATACATGAGCGGAAGCCGCCGGCGGCTGTTTCGCAGCGTCTGGGCCGCAGGCCTGGACGCATCGTGGGCACATACCCTAAGGATGCGTTCACACTGAGTTTTTTTTCACTAAGTTCTTGGAGCAGAAACTAAATAAAACCATGAGTTTGGCTGGAGAGTTTCCAAAGTCTCAGGGGAATGGGGGTGGACTGTGTGAACACACCCTCAAGAGAATCCACAATGAAGGGCCGGGCTCATTGGGGAGAGCCAGGGTGATTTTTTTTTATTTTATTTTTTTTTTGACTCTTGGCCAATTTTATCCAGGTCTACACATGAGGAGGATCACATCCTGATTTCTTCAGGGTCATATGAGGGCACAATCTCATGTGAGTTACAGTGAAGTGGAGGTCACAGAAGATGTAAGAGACTGTGATTGTGGCTGCAAGGGTGCAGCCAGATAAAGATACCCGCTATGGGTGGACACCGAGGAACCGCCAGTGTCTCTGGCTGAAAGGTCCTCATTGTACAGCATAGTTGCTGTGAAGATGTACTTGATCAAGAGATTCCCTATAACCTGACACTGTTCAAATATTTTCCCTTATGGTCAATAAGTTAAGTTTTTTGCCTGCTGAGTCTTGATGCTTCAGTTCCCAGCTCTCCTCCATGTGCACAGTTCCTGTCAAACCCTGGGCCTTACACTGTAAACCAGTAATTCTGAGAATAAGTATGCTGCCATATATAGACTTTCCTAACAAAATGGAGCTACAAATTGGGGTTACAGGACCAGTTTGACAATCCAGTAATGTGGCATCCTGTTCCTATTGTAAGTCTCTGGATAACTAATCATTGTTTATTTTTCTCACTTGTATAGCTCCATTATCATCACTGTTCCCATTGGGGCTCACAATCTAGATTCCCTATCAGTGTGTCTTTGGAGTGTGGGAGGAAACCGGAGAACCCGGAGGAAACCCATACAAACTCCTTGCAGATGTTCTCCTTGGTGGGATTTGAACCCAGGACCCCAGCGCTGCAAGGCTGCAGTGCTAACGTGCTGGCCAGTTATTGTGCTAATATTCACATATTGTAAAATCAATTTGGTACTTTACTTGCAATGTGTGTGTGGTTGGTTTTTTTTTTTTTTTTTGGGAGGGGGGTTGGTGGAGAGTTATTTTGTTAGGTTTTTGTGGCAATGTCTTTTTTAACATGTCACAAACAAGTTAATGAATTTTTACACAAAATTCAAAATGCTCTTTTCTTTCCATTCTTGCCTTTTTGCTCTAAAAATTGCACACGAAAAAAAGTCACATGATCTGTTAAAAGCTTGCACTGCACGCAACTCTCTCGTTTTTGTGAAAACATTTCTGGCATGTAAAAAAACAGTTTGTAGAGACTGGAGTACATTACAGTTGTGCAAATATGTTGCAACTTTTTAGGAAGTTGCAGTAAAAAAAAATGGGCCCCTAACATCTGGATTACAAAAATCATAAACCATTGTGAGCGAAGGCGTACAAAAAAAAAAATAAAAAAAAATTAACCAGTAGAAAAAAAAAAACTTCAAAATACCTTTTAAAAGAATTTGGAAAGATATGAAAAACCTGGGCAAATGCAATAATGAATTGGGTCCAAAGTTTTTTATTTTATTTTAAAGTCTACAGCAAAGGCACAACCCTGATGAAAGTGCTAGTGATCTGGTGAGCTGTTTTGGCTGCCTGCTGTAGGTCTGTGGTTTCCCACACCTGTTGCTTTTCCTAATATTTGTAGCCTTCAAGGACAGGCCCTGTTTGTATATCCCCTGTTCTCAGTTGTAATAAGTAACCCCTCCTGTCCTTTTGGCTACATCACAATAAGAAATTAAATGGCTCATCTGTAGAAGAGAAGCTAATTAGGATCTTGTTTCCTTCAATTAGTTTTTCTTGGTAATTTAATTTTAATACAATACATTCTTGTAAATAAGGGCTTAATACATATATGTTTATGCTACATTTAGCACATCTGTTACGCCTTGTCTTGACAAGCCCATACTCCTAATATTAGCTTACTTGCTACGGTTTCTGTCGGCAGGTTAAAGGTCAAGGGACAGCTGGTTGTTGGCAATGAATGTGTTAAGTTTGCAATGTGAATGAATGCTCAATCATTCAAAGGAGAGTATATATTGTCATACACCAACAGGAGATGATCTTTAACTATTGTGCTTTTTGCTGTGAACATTGCCTATTACATCAGCTGACGGGGATGAGATGGTACCAAATCTCATCTATGTGCTATAGATAAAACTGAACCTGTAGTGTAGATTGCAATTTTAAAACCCACAGACATTTTTATTTTGCCCTTTCCAAATCTGCATGTAACTCATGGATTTTTCTGCCCATTCATCAGATATTTCCCGTTCAGTTTATGTATTGTGTGAATAAATAATGCTCATTTTAATGATATCCTTTAAAGAGTGACTAAACTTGAATTATCCATCAGTTACAAAGTTTTACAATGCTCTTCAATACCTTATTTTGCTCCCTTCTCTCCCCAACACTGTTGCATTGCTGTTTGAATGCTACATTTATGCTCCTTTTAGAAGTTGCTTCCACCTGCTGCTCGGCAAGATCCATACATTATATTGAACAAGTCTGTGTATGATTGAGTACAGGGGTGAGAAGTCGAGAGGGTCAGACAGAAAAAGTCCCCCTACAAAGACTGTATAAATAAAGTATGCAGATTTTGCTAATTAGCAGTTGAAAGCAGCTACTGAAGAAGCCTGATTTGAGAGCAGGGGAAGCAAAATAAGGTAATTTTTAAATATATTGCAAAAACATAACTTTGCAATGTTGGGAGGAGAAATTCAAAATTTACTTTTTTTTTTATTTTTATTTTTTATATTTATTTTTAGTTCCTCTTCTCTGGTTATGACCAGGACTGTATAAAATGTGCAATATTTGGAGATGGGGTGACACTGGGATTTTGTGCCGAAGTAAAAGTCTAAGTTACTTAAAAATAAATTCTCTAAAATTCATAAAAACATCCTCTTGTAACAGGTATTAACATACTTGTCAATCACCATCTTCCTGGTTTCCAATAGCGCTTCAGTTTTCCTCTTGATCACATGACCTGAAAAACCATTGGTTTGTATATAGACCGGAGGTTGTTTTCCCAATATGTCTATAGAGCCTTTCTGTGGCTCCATTGGTATTCATTTAAGAAACTGGCCCTGTGTGAGCCAGCAAAGTGGAGTTCTGATGTGACCCAGAAGGGAACCGGAGCGGTGCTGAAAACTCCAGATCAGTAAGTATTTATTGTACTTGCACTATATCTCATACATGATTAGGATGATTTAGAGGGGGAGGGGGGAATTACTGTGACTTCTTCTTTAAGGGTATGTTTATTCCTGCACCTTTTTTCCATGGTATGTATGCAGGGTTGCCGATTCACCATTGGCATGCAAGGGATGTAGAATCTGACAAAAGGAAGAGCTAAACTCCATTCAGACATGTCAGTCATTGCTACCCCATCATAGAACATGTGCTATGAATTTCCTCTATTAGTTGAAAATGCCTTTTAATTTGCAATGATTTTCCACAAAATTAAAGAGCTTGTCCACTACTTTTAGCATTGACCTATCCATAGGATAGATCGTCAGTGTCTGATCGGCCTGGGTCCGGCACCACAGGCAATCAGGTGTTATTAGTGTTGGCGGCGGCCTCCGGAAGTACTCACTTGTGGGTCTGGCTTTCTTCTGATTGTGGCTGCCTCTTGGTACTACACATCCGCCTTCTACCCTAATCAATGGGAGGCGGATGTGTAGTGCCCTGTGGCGGCCACTATCAGAAGACTGCCAGCTCCACAATTGTGCACTTCTGGAGACCAACACCAATAAAAGCTGATCAGTTGTGGTGGTGGATCCTGACCGATCAGACATTGACCTATCCTAAGGATAAGGCATCAATGCTAAATATCCTATCCCAATATGTAGTAGGTCTAATAATATTAGCAAATGCCTCCAATTAGAAATGTAGTATAGTTTTTCGGATTTACCATGTCTTTCCTCATGTGCAGGCATTGCAGGAACTTGGAGATCATTTGTTATGCCCAGTAACCTAGTAGAAGGTAATTTTATTTGTTTGGTCTATGTGGTGACCTTTTAATCTTCTCTTACATTTCCTGCTGCACTTAAAGTATCTCTTTTGTCTGTCACCACACGATGGCGAGATAACAAGCTGCCTTCCTATGCTCTTAGACTTGCCGAAATTTTTTTTTTTTAATGCCAATATAGTTCTCAATTTGCAGAAACACTATATTTTACAAATTTTAGCAGTTGTATCTTGTGTAGTATTTCTGCATAGACTGTTGGTATTGTATGTGTTCCCTTATCTTTCTGTATATTTTCTGTTACTATGAAGATGGGGTTTTCCCAAAATTAAAGTTCATTTTAATCAATAGATCTTGGAATAATAATAATTTCCACAATTGCATGTGTTTTACATATAATGTTCCTGTACTGAAATAATCTTATAAATGTGCCCCTGTGTAATGGCTGTGTCTGTGCCCCTGTGTAATGGCTGTGTCTGTGCCCCTGTGTAATGGCTGTGTCTGTGCCCCTGTGTAATGGCTGTGTCTGTGCCCCTGTGTAATGGCTGTGTCTGTGCCCCTGTGTAATGGCTGTGTCTGTAACCATACCACATCTCCTGGGCAGGGGAGGAAGGAAGAGAGTATACAGACATTACAGCAGGGGATCACAGCTGATTCTTTTTGTGAGGTAAAACATTTCACTGCCTGTTTTTAAACAATATTTTAACTCCAAGAAAGAATCAGCTGTGATCCCATGCTGTAATGCCTGTATACTCTTTTCCTCCTCCCCCCCCCCCCCCCCCCCCCCCCCTGCCCAGGAGCTGTGGTATGTTCAGACCATGTTCCTGCAGTCAGACACAGCCATTACACAGTACACAGCAGGGGCACATTTATAAGATTATCTCGGTGTAGGAACAATTTTTTTTAATCACATTCAATTGCAGATCTTCATTTTATTCACTAGATCCTGGAATAAAAATAACTTTTGTTCATGGCAAAACCCCTTTAATGCAATGAAGGATTTTATAAAATGGTGTTTAAAAAATACAAACAAAAAAATATTGCCCAACACAACCAATCACAGCGCAGCTTTCCTTTCATATCCCTGCTTACCCAGCTCACCCTGAAACATATACCGGACACCGGGTCCGAGCTTACCGGGATCTCTATGACCCAGTAAGGCATAACCGGAATCCCTGGAGAACTACAGGTCCCAGGTCCACCAGAGAGCTGATATGTAACAGCCAGGAGACACATAGGCCCCGTAAGCTGGGAGCGTGCACTCCAAGAGAAGGCCCTACCACAACGTCAGCCGGTGCAGGACAGAGATAAAGTTAGGCCTAGCTTCAGGCAGGTCAGAAACTTACTACGCAGAGGCAAGAAACAGGAGGCCCTACACCCGCTCATTGGGGAGGATCCTGATATGCACCCTTCACCCTACAGTGCTCCGGGATGTGCCTGAACTACCACCAGTAAAAGGTACTGAAGTGACTACCGTGTCCATCCCCGTTCGTGCTCTGACCCGGCTGGGTCTCGCCTGTCCTGCATCCCCCTCTCCGTACGCTGCCCTGAGGCCTAGCTCCACCTGTGGGGAGCTATACCATCGAGCTGCCTTATCACCGGCCTCAGTGGACTGCCGCAGCGCTGGTGATTCTCACCAGAAACCACAAGTGGCGTTACGAACTTTCATAGAGTTAACAAATAATCCCCTTTTAAAAGCTGACCCCAGGGTACGGGCCCGGGAGCCGACCACCGCGACATCCCCAAAGGCCCAGGTACCGAGTCGTCCCCATCCCCCTGGGTGTGTCAGATATGTTTCATGAGCCCAGGACCATATATATCTCTATTAAAGACACTAAAAGCAACATATTTTTATACATGCCCCTATACTGGGTATCCACAGATTACTGCATATTGCAGACAAAACACCATTTTTTTTTTTTTTTCTCATGACGGATTTTATTTTGGCATTCTCTTCTGCCTTTATTAGTAAGGTTGTAAGATGCTCAATAATTGCTGTAATGTTAAAGGGAATCTGTCACCAGATTTTTGCTACTGCATCTGAGAGCAGCATGATGTAGAGGCAGAGACCCTGATTCCAGTAACGTGACACTTAATGGGCTGCTTGCTGTAATTCTGATCACTGTTTTATCTGCTCAAATGGCAACTATAACCCTGCCCACATCACTGATTTGACCGCTTTCTGCCCATGAAAAGGGTACACACACATCTGCCACAGTGGTGGGGGCGGGTTATACAGAGCTCATTAGACTATGCTTGACTACCTGTCAGCAAGTTTACTAGTCCTCTAGTGATAATCTCCTGCAGATAAAACAGTGATTCTGTCAAAACTATACCAGGCAGCCCAGTGAGTGACACATTGCTGGAATCTGGGTCTGTGTCTCTACATCATGCTACTTTTTAAGTTTAGGTAGCAAAAACTTGATTCCCTTTTTAATGGAATATTTCCAAAACCCTATGGGTAGATTGTTCAGAGATGGTTTCCTGTAGAATAAATGGTTCTTAAGGAAGAGTTGACTTTATGCATAGGGATTCCTGTATAAGATTTACTGCTGCACACCCC
Organism: Phyllobates terribilis; assembly: GCF_046119375.1. Lineage (NCBI taxonomy): Eukaryota > Metazoa > Chordata > Amphibia > Anura > Dendrobatidae > Phyllobates > Phyllobates terribilis. The sequence goes on along the minus strand of NW_027362762.1, from coordinate 154,239,570 downwards.
AATGCTCAGAGTCTGGTAATTGTGGCTTTAAACTACTGCTCTAGCACGAATCTGACTGGACCAGTGTTAACAAACAATTAAAACAGAACTTTAAGCAAAGTGAAGCAAAATATGGTAATGAAGTAGATTACAAAAAAACCCATATTTTCAAAGGCTGGACAATAGTTATTTAAAGATTGTTACTCTTCTTAACAATATAAAATATTACTGCTGAAACGTCTATATTGTCAGTTCTCATGCACTGACTAAAGGTGGTCATACACTCTAGCTCTGTCAGTCAAATGATCATTCAGCTGACTACTGTCTCTGTCCCTCACCTCCCCAACAAAGCCAATACTCCTGAGTTTCCTGAGAGCGCTGCTGCCAGACCCTTCTGGATGGAGCTTATCTCCTTACTGAACTAAAAGATCTGCCATCAAATTCAAAGTTGAGACCCCTATATACAGTACAGACCAAAAGTTTGGACACACCTTCTCATTTAAAGATTTTTCTGTATTTTCTTCACTATGAAAATTGTACATTCACACTGAAGGCATCAAAACTATGAATTAACACATGTGGAATTATATACTTAACAAAAAAGTGTGAAGCAATTGAAAATATGTCTTATATTCTAGGTTCTTCAAAGTAGCCACCTTTTTGCTTTGATGACTGCTTTGCACACTCTTGGCATTCTCTTGATGAGCTTCAAGAGGTAGTCACCGGAAATGGTCTTCCAACAATCTTGAAGGAGTTCCCAGAGATGCTTCGCACTTGTTGGCCCTTTTGCCTTCACTCTGCGGTCCAGCTCATCCCAAACCATCTCGATTGGGTTCAGGTCTGGTGACTGTGGAGGCCAGGTCATCTGGCATAGCACCCCATCACTCTCCCTCTTGGTCGAATAGCCCTTACACAGCCTGGAGGTGTGTTTGGGGTCATTGTCCTGTTGAAAAATAAATGATGGTCCAACTAAACGCAAACGCAAACCGGATGGAATAGCATGCCACTGCAAGTTGCTGTGGTAGCCATGCTGGTTCATGAATGCCTTCAATTTTGAATAAATCCCCAGCAAAGCACCCCCACACCATCACACCTCCTCCTCTATGCTTCACTGTGGGAACCAGGCATGTAGAGTCCATCCGTTCACCTTTTCTGCATCGCACAAAGACACGGTGGTTGGAACCAAAGATCTCAAATTTGGACTCATCAGACCAAAGCACAGATTTCCACTGGTCTAATGTCCATACCTTGTGTTCTTTAGCCCAAACAAGTCTCTTCTGCTTGTTGCCTATCCTTAGCAGTGGTTTCCTTGCAGCTATTTTACCATGAAGGCTTGCTGCACAAAGTCTCCTCTTAACAGTTGTTGTAGAGATGTGTCTGCTGCTAGAACGGTGTGTGGCATTGACCTGGTCTCTACTCTGAGCTGCTGTTAACCTGCGGTTTTTGAGGCTGGTGACTCGGATAAACTTATCCTCAGAAGCAGAGGTGACTCTTGGTCTTCCTTTCCTGGGGCGGTCCTCATGTGAACCAGTTTCTTTGTAGCGCATGATGGTTTTTGCAACTGCACTTGGGGACACATTCCAAGTTTGCCCAATTTTTCGCACTGACTGACCTTCATTTCTTAAAGTAATGATGGCCACTCGTTTTTCTTTACTTAGCTGCTTTTTTCTTGTCATAATACAAATTCTAACAGTCTATTCAGTAGGACTATCAGCTTTGTATCCACCAGAGTTCTGCACAACACAGCTGATGGTTCCAACGCCATTTATAAGGCAAGAAATCCCACTTATTAAACCTGACAGGGCACAACTGTGAAGTGAAAACCATTTCCGGTGACTACCTCTTGAAGCTCATCAAGAGAATGCCAAGAGTGTGCAAAGCAGTCATCAAAGCAATAGGTGGCTACTTTGAAGAACCTACAATATAAGACATATTTTCAGTTGTTTCACACTTTTTTGTTAAGTATATAATTCCACATGTGTTAATTCATCTTTTTGATGCCTTCAGTGTAAATGTACAATTTTCATAGTCATGAAAATACAGAAAAATCTTTAAATGAGATGGTGTGTCCAAACTTTTGGTCTGTACTGTACTTTAGATGTTTAGCAAATCCTGCTGAGATCAGCAGGTTCCCCCAACTTTTATGTTTATGGGAAGTGTTTACTGGTGAGCTTGTGATGGGCTTGAGCTTGTACACAGCAGCCAGTCTGAACAGAGCTTCAGCAGCCACAGCCTTTTTTTCCTTTTTTACTTCAACCCAGTAGGCAACTTGCATTAATTTATCTTCAGCCATCCGACACAGATTTAAAGTGGAAATAATTATTACTGTGCTACAGTGCACCCAAACAACCATGTCTCAATAGAATCATAGGGTTATATATGGCTGACAAAAAGCATAGCTACTTTTGCACTTGCTCCTGTCTATAGGTTGCAGCTCAGTCCTATTTCTTGATTGGATTGTTTATTCCTGGTATTACAGGTCAGTGTAAAAACTGCAGTGTAGAGAGTGTGTGTGTGTGTGTGTGTGTGTGTGTGTGACTTTTCTGCACCTATTTTGCAAATTGGGTTGATTGCGGTTTTTTTACATGAATATTTAGCGTGTTTTTGACATTGCATTTATGATCTCTTGTTGGTATTTCATATGACCAAAGCTGCTTTCCTGCTTTCTTTTTGATACTTTCTGCTATTTGGCTTTGACACGCAGTGTAGGTCAGTTTACGCTGAGTATAGCATAGTGGACAGATTTGTATAAATCTCATCAACTTTGCTGGAACTGTAAGACACTGCATTTCTGGTGTAGTGAAAATACACAGCGTCAAAAACTCACTAAAATCTTATCGTGTGCACAGAGCATTAATCTTACTCTAATATAAAATGTCAACGAAACACCCAAACCACTGATCGATTTTATAACCTTTAAAAAACTAGTGTAGGAAGCTGTATGGGTCACAGCACGGCTGGGCACACCTTGTGTCCGATCTCCATTTACACGTTGCCTGGAGCCCTGTGTGACAGCATCGCCTCCCACCTGCTCTTCACACCCAGTAAAGCAGCTGTGTCCATGTGACCCCTGCTGCCTGTTTTGCTTGGAATCAATTAGAGAAGTTGTGTTTTTAGGGTGGTTGTCATGACAACAGGGAAACAGCTGGATGAAAGGGGCATATTGTATAGATACGGGAATCAGGCCGATGGGGATCCCATGACTTAAAAATTGTATAATTTTATATGGTAAAAGACCATTTGAATAATCCTTAAAGAACTCTTAAAATGTGCTTCCCTTTAATATTTAAAGGGAACCTGTCAAAATAAAAATGCAGGCCCCATGTTATAGAGCAAGAGGATCTGAACAATTGACAGTTTTATGGGAAAAAATGCACCACAACTTGTTTTTTTTTTTTTTTTAATTTTTTTTATTTCTCTTCTCATTCTGGGCTTCTTAGTCCAGTGGATTGTCTAAACGGTGGCTTAGTGGTTAGCACTGCAGCCTTGCAGCGCTGGGGTCCTGGGTTCAAATCCCACCAAGGAGAACATCTGCAAGGAGTTTGTATGTTCCTCCCACACTCCATAGACATACTGATAGGGAATCTAGATTGTGAGCCCCAATGGGGACAGCTATGATAATGTATGTAAAGCACTATGGAATATGTTGGCTCTATATAAAAAAATAAATATTATTATTAATATGTGACTGTCAGTCTTGCTTATAGAAGTGTGCATACGGAGTAACTGTCAATCACTGATGGGACCACCCACTTGAGTAAAAAGACCAAAATAAGCCAAAGCTAAACTTGGTAAAATGTATTTTGTACTACCTTTTGTTTCCCCCTTTAAAACTAAAATCCGCCTGTTCCCCTTCTGCCCCATGACATGCTGCCTGCATTTCAGACTACACTTTTCGATGTGACAGGTTTCCTTTAATATATACCGGGATTTACTCCATAAGATTACCTAGTGGTCTTGAGATGCTTCATTATTTATAGAAAGGAATCCCTCTGTAGGAGCGTCGTCTTATTCTGCGGCTCGGCACCTTTTGAAGTTTCAATCTTCCTTTGCTTTCCAGAACTCCCCTATCTGTATCTCTCTGGTCGTGTAACAGCTGTAGGAAGCCTTGGCAGTATGTTACTGGTTTGGCTCTTGGCGTGTTTTTTGTGGCGAGTTACACAAGGGGATGATACGTGTTCATCTTGGCAGAAATGCAACTTTTGTGGGGATTGATGCCGAGCAATTGCAATGAAGAAAGGCAGAAGAGATTTCCCCTCGTGCATCCGAACAACCCCCTCCTTAATGGCACAGTATTCGGATTCCAGGCGTCTCTGCTCTCATATTTATGCGTCCCCAGGTGACCCATAAATTGGAACGTGGCATGTTCACTGCTGTGAATGTATAGACACTTAAGCTGTTCCTTCTGAATTTTAGTTTTCTGACCTAGAAGTAACTTCTCTCATGGATTAGGAGTGGATAAATATTTTAGAATATTTTCTCGACTTGCAATCGTGGTCCCCGTCGGTATTTGAGTTCTGGCACAAACTGAAGTCTAATGCTTTATTTTAAATGCCATCTTTATCACTGTCGAATAACCCATTATTGCTTCACAGCACAGTATGTGTTCCCTGGCTAGCTATATACGAGATCCTGCCCATAACTTATCATTGTAACTTGTATATTGTAAGTATACCAACTACCATTGTGGAGCGCACTTCTGTACATGCAGATAAGAAAATCACTTTGAATCCCTGATGAGTTGATGTTGGGTTGAGTTCACACTTCCATGTATGAGTTGGTCTGGATCTGTTGTATAACGTATGCCGCCAGGGCTTCAGTGATGGGAGTTTGCAAGTTTTGCCCTCGCTGCTTGTGGATCGCCACTGACCAGGGTGCCAAATTCATGTACCCATTGGCCCTGACTCATCAGTGATTTTCATAAGAATTCTGGCATGAATTACTTTGGTAAGTTGCTACATTTTTGTACATCCTCAAGTTGCCCAAAATGTTTAGTGACTTTTGGCGTTTTCACTCCAGTTTTGCCAAAATGGGTGACATGGGGGCGTGACGCTATAGCTCATCTAATTCATGTCGCGCTATAGCGTTCCTTATGCCAGAGAGTAAGATTAGTGGCGAGGTGCACGCCACTTTTTTCTGATCCAACTGATGAATTAAAGGGAATATTTCTGGTGAAAATTATTATTTTTTATTTTCCCTGTAGATTGCGAATAGTATCCTAGAATATGTATCCTGTTCAGAATATGTAATGTTTATTGCTGTACTTTGTCCCGTTGTCTCACTGTAAGCCCCGGACAATTCCCTCTGCATCGGTATTACTGAATTGTCCTAAACTTACCACGGGACAAGGTACAGCAATAAACGTTTACATATTGTTTCCTATTTCAGGATACTATTAGTATGCTACAGAAAAATCACCCAACAGATTCCCTTTAAGAGGCATGTGCCGCTTAAAGGGAATCTGTCACCCCCCCCTGGGCGATATCGGACCTCTACTATGGCTATACAGGGTATAGAAAAGTAAATCTATACTTGCATGTATGGCCCATAGCAGAGGTCTGATTGCAGAGAAAAGCACTTTAATCAATTATTTTTTCCACAGGTTTGGCGTTCGGGGGACGCCAAGCAATCCCTGCCTATCTGCTTATTATTCCCCTAAATCCCCGCCTCTCTGCTTAATCATATCCCACCTCCCCTGCATGTCACAGGGCCCTGTGACGTACGTGCCTTGTGCTCCCTGACTTCCGGGCATGCGCAAAGCACCGCTCACACAGAGCGCGCTTTGCTTCATCCCAGCCCCGTCTACCTGTGCTCTGCGCTGCAGGTTTCTATTGCGCAGGCTCTGGAAAGTGACAGTGACTTCCCGGCGCCTGCGCAATAGAAACCTGAGGCGCAGAGCACAGGTAGACGGGGCCATACCCTGTATGGCCATAGTAGAGGTCTGATATTGCCCAGGGGGGTGACAGATTCCCTTTAATGAATTACCTGCCTTTGATTCCAGCATGTCCCCTTAGCAAGACCAGCATGAAGAATTAGGGCCCTACTCTCCCTTTTTTTTTTTTTTTTTTTGTTTTTTTTGTGCCTGTCTCAGTCATTAAAGAGGTGGTCCACTACATTGTATAATGCCCCCATTGATTTACACATTTGAACTATTTTTTTGTAAATCCTTTCTGCTGTCATATTGTATGTGCCTGTGAGTGGTGCTATCTTTGCTCGCTCACTCCGCATCATGTGACCCCCTCTGACATCTGCTGATGTCATGTCAACTTCTGGACCCCCTTGCGTCACCCAGGCATGACCCAGTTGCATGCACCTCATGGGCTGTTGGCGGTGTTTCACTGCAAATCACAGCCCAGTATCCAGCGGGCGCTTTCTCTCCTCATCTTTCATTGGCCACAAGCACGCGCTGGATACTGGACTGTTGCGTGTGGTGAAATGCCGCCCAAAGCCCAGTCAATCATGGGGGTGCTTGCGACTGGGTCACGCCTGGGGGAATCCAGGAAATCTGGAAGTTGACGTGAACACAGTGGATGTCACATGGTGATTATATCATTTGGTCGTTGATAAGTCTTAAGTCTATGGACATTTTTACATGTCTCATTTGCAGATACAAGGCCGATTACATGCACTGTACACAATGATTGTATTAAGCCCCCGTCTCACATTGCGATATCGCTAGCGAGATCGCTGCTGTGTCACGGTTTTGGTGACGCAACAGCGACCTCACCAGCGATGTCGCTATGTGTGACACTTTGCAGCGATCAGGCCCCTGCTGTGAGGTCGCTGATCGCTGCAAAGTGTCCTGGACCATTTTTTGGTAGTCTCTCTCCCGCTGGTCAGCACACATCGCTGTGTGTGACCAGTGGGAGCAGCGATCAGGCTGGTAACTATGGTAAACATCGGGTTACTAGGGGCACACGCGCACCTAGTAACCTGCTGTTTATCATGGTTACGAACCTGCTAAAGTGAGCGGTAACCTCCCGCTCACTGTAGCAGAGTGGTAACCATGATAAACAATGGGTTACTAGGTGCGTGTGTGCCCCTAGTAACCCGATGTTTACCATAGTTACCAGCCTGCTCCTGCTTCAGCAGGCTCGTAACCAGGAGCAGGACATCGTGGAAAGATTCTTTCCACGATGTCGCTGCTCCCCTGATCGTTGGTGAGCCTGCCTGTTTGACAGCTCACCAGCGACCACATAGCGACGCAGCAACGATCCCTGACAGGTCGTATCATTGTCGGGATCGTTGCAGCGTCGCTAAGTGTGACAGGGCCTTTAGTGATTTTGTCCCCATTATTGTTTGGCAGCACATCCCCCTGTCAACACAAAATGATGTGCTGCCAATAACTGATTTTATACATGTATAAACTTCAAATCACTTGTTAAAATGAATGCGCGTTTTGCTTGTTGTAAGCACACTGGTATCAGATTATCTGCTGGTGGAGATAAAGACTGCAGTCTCCAGACACTTATTCTCCCATTATTGGCTAATTTAAAAAGGGCTATGTGATGAAAATTCAAGGCCCAAGAGGGTGACATACCACCAAGGCCTTAAGGGGCAGTAGATGACTCAACTTTGGCATATCACTGGTGAAAGTCATGTACTGCCCATTCAGGCCCTGACACAGTTGTCAGTTTTTCCTGGCCTGCTCCTTTATCCAGAATATGTCAGTGCTAGAAAAGTTTTTGTTTGAGGTAGGGGCTGACCTGAGTGCTCCTGACAGCCCTCTGTTACTGTATTGTGTATGTTGGCAGGAGATTGCGGTTTGGAGCTTGTCCTATCTAAATATGTTTTTGTTGCAAAGACTTTAACTCCAGCACTGCTAGGGCAGCCTGCACCCTTATGTAGAACTGTACCTTTAGGCTATGGATAATTGTTATCCAAATAAGTGTTCCCCGCATTGCTTTGGAATAAAATATTTTCATGGAAATTCTTTGCATTGGTGTGATCTGTGCTCTGCATGTGTCCAGCTGTGGTCATTGCAAAATCAATGTTGCCTTGAAGGGGTTGGCCACTACTAGGACAACTCATTCTCATGCCCCATGTTTGACACCAATAAAAATAAACCCTTTTCCTCCTGTGCCGCGCCGTTGCAGTGGTGTCGACACTCGTGTTCCCGGGGCTCACGTGCAGTTATCCGCGCTGGCGTTATTGTCCCCGCTTTCAGGCGTAGAAGTAATTATCAAGAAGTGGGCAGACAGCTAAATCTCTCACTTCCTCTTGATTACCTATACATCTGAAGGCAGGGAGAATGACTCCAGCACTGATTGGGCTCCGAGCTCACGTGTCATAACGGCATGTGAGCCCCGGGAACGCAAGTGCTGGAACAGCGACTGCAAGGGAGGGGTGTGTGTATTATTTTCTGGGTCAAACATGGGGAATGAGAAGGGGTTGTCCTAGTAGTGGACAACTGCTTTAATCATGTGATGTTACAGGGATTGTCCAGTTATTTTAAAAAAAAAAGTGTGTGATAGACACGCAAACCTAATCTAAATTTTTTTTTTTTTTAAAAATGAGTAGACTAGATCTATCAGAACTTGCTTATCAATTTCAAGAATCAAAGAGGAGTCCCTTCTGAGTCAAGATGTCATCCAATTATTTGACTGAAGGGATTTGATGATTTTGGCCACAACCCCTAGTGTCTGCTCATAATCTAGGTTTCTCGAAAAGTGGACATCAGGTACAATATACTGAGTATAGGCGGGAGGGACTCCTGCAGTGAGGGTGGGAGGTCACACTGGGTGGTCACTGTTACAGTAGAAGAAAGAAAAGGGGCAGAAAAGATGCTGGGAAATATAGTTTAGATCAAAGAGGGAACTGCTTCCAAACAGGAAATGCTCCTGATGAGAAAAGTGGCTATAAACATCATCTGAAATCCATAAAATCCAACATACCACTGGCAGACTATTTTAAATTTCCTGGACTTGGGAATAAAAGAGGATGCTGCCTATAAGAATGTAATATTGTATATGTTCATTAAAATATTGAATCAAAATTTCTCATTTGCGTAGAATAAGCAAAAGGAGCCAAATGTACATTGACATTTCTGCTGTTGTTGCATTAATTTCCGATAGTTACGCTGATACAAATCATATATTGGAAACTTTCCGCAGATCAATATCTTTAATTGACAGATGTACAGCTATCTAAATTTTTACAGTGTGCCGCTTCCCTAGAATGTCAGGATTTGTTAGCGCTGATGTATTACAATGGCATTTCCCATTGTATTCACTTCCTTGTTAAGACTTGGAGCATTTTTCTGTACACAGATTTAATCTCGGCCAGAATTCTTTACATTGTTATGTTGATTGGGGTTCCATGTCTCCCCCTCTTTTCCGGAGCCCAGGGTTACAATCCAGATGCTCTCCATAGGATAATGTTGCCATTTCCGTCTTTTCAGTTGAGATTTCTTTTTAGTAAAGAAAAAGAACAATGCATTTCTAGACATTAACCCTCCCTAAGCAGGTTTCTTAGTTTTCAGGCTCTTCGTCAACACAATGCATCCAGAGTCGGGGAAGGATGTTCATTTTGGCGGCTGATTATTGCTCTGCTGATGCAATGGCCCAAGCATGTCTCTGGATTCCAGGGGAAATGGGAAGCTTGGCTGTTTCCCGCAGGGAGGAGACGGTCTAGGTTATCTTAATGAAGTTGGTGATTGATCTATGCACTGATTTCAAGCTTTTATTAATTATTTACCTTATGGAAGACCCTTGAGCTCATTGAAAATTGATTTAAACTTGTGATATTTTACTTTACTTTCCATAAATATAGATTATTTTAAAATAAGCCGCCATGTACAAACTTTACATGGCCCATTATAAGGCTATTGCGTTAATAAAATGCATAATTGCAGTCCTTTTTTAAGGGGGTTTTAAGGCGAATCTTTTCATAAAATAAGTAATACATTAAAATGACAAAAAAAACCTTGCAGAAACGTGATAAATTTGCCTTTCGATCCAACGCTGCAAGTCTGTTGGCTGTCCTGCAGTCGCGATGTTCCAACTACTCTCTCATGACTGCTGCAGCTATTCTCATGTCAGTCGTGCTACCATCACGGCTGAGGCCAATGTCTGGCTGCAGTAGTCATCTGAGGATAGTCTGGACATTATTCCTGCAGGACTGTTCCTAAAGTCCAGGAAGATCATCAGGGCAAAAGGCAATTTTACCAGGTAAGTAGAAGGTGGGTGAAAACCCTTTTGAAATTATCGCCTATCCCTTGGATAGATGAGATAATGTGCTTATCTCTGAGACACATATTGACTCTTCGAATGAGGCTATGAAATGCCCTGTAGAAATGGACCATTGGTTGTGCATGCTCCCCACCGCTCTGATCATTGCCAGTCTGCCAAAAATCACCAAGCATGGACTTCAAACTTTTTCTCAATGGCTAGAAAACTAAGAACCTCTCCATTTTTAAACATAGTTCTGCACTGGTGACGCAAGGCTGTCATGTTCTGAATGATGTGTGACTATTTTCATCATAGAACACCATAATTTTAAGTGTTCTGGTTTATCTCTGCCTTGATCTGTAGACTGGTCTTACTCTTGATCAGATGCACAGCATTTTGGCATAAATGACTCTAGTCTACAACCATTGCACTAAACATGAAAACCAACATGGCAATACAACGTTCACATGTATCTGCCTTTTGAGATAAAACGTCCTAAATTAACTTTTTTATTTTTTTTGCCAAATTAAATTTTTCATTACAGATATTGTGTAGTTAGTTAACATGTGACTGCATAAGCCCAATATCAGTCAAATCCAATCATGATCTCAATGGCCTGCCCTTAGTTAAATTGGTATTCCGATCTCAAACCTTTATCCATATATCAGGATGACTGTTCGCATCGTCTGTCTGCCTGGAGGAGTCCAGTCTGGGCCACCAATGCTTCCATTTGTATTCCTATAGGTTAAGTCTCGGCTAGTTATCCTGCACAATAGCATTGCATATGTGGCCCTTGAAGGTTAACTGTTGTATAACTTGGGATAGATGTAGAATAGATCTTTATTCAGTGAAGCCGCTGATACTTGGAATTCTTTTCTCCATGTAATGTTGTGTGTAAATGATCACTGACTTGCACGTCAGAGAATATGGTGCCATTGTGCTTTCATAAGACTGACACAAGGCTCTGTTCATATGGACGAGCGTCATTGCCTTGAGCAAAATTATCTACACAATTAATGTGTGATGAAGATTCCTTTTCTGTGAGATTTTCCATTTGTTGCAGTTTGATTGAGATACTGTTCAGTGTTGGTAGTAACTTTATAGAACGTTTCATTGGAGGGCAAAGGCGAATATTGCTCCCCTGTGAACGGGCAACAGATTTTTAATAATTACTGCAGTCAATAATGAAAAAAAAAAAAATCTTAGATTACAAATATTGAACCTGGCGTCCTATATGGTTGAATTAAATGCCATATGATTAATAAAGCTTGTGGATAAGTTTTTTTTTTTTTTTATACTAGAATTCCTCTTGCATATAACTGCAATGACCTAAAGGAGCTACATTAGGACATTCATTTTCATTACCTGCTTGAGGTTGGCTCTTTGCAGCTGCTATGAGATAATACCATAATAGAGTGCACCTGTGACTCCTCCAAGTCCTTCTCCACACGTTAATAGGATCGTCTGTTTGGTTGGAGTTAGAGGGGAAAATAAGGTTCCGGTTTGAACACCTGTATGTGCATCAAAGGAGCCTTCTTAAGTAATAAGCCATGCATGACAAAAGGTAATTGGCTGGGGATAAGGGCTTTTATTTGACATCCAGTTGATATTCCCCATACCTGAATCTTCCCTTAGTTTCTTATACGCTAGGATGTTTGCAGAAGTCCTTTATTACTCATTCCTGACAACGTTTTCCTGGTGAACCCTGTATGTGAGTTTTTATATAGTGTCATGAATGGGGATTTAGATGTCTATGGCTTCTTCCGTCTGTGTCCAGCTGTTTTTAATATTTGCTTTAGTTTACAGAATAACATTTGATTTTTGGGCTATCCAGTCTTACACATCCTTAGTCCATTCCTTTTATATTGGACTACACAATCCCATCTGTTCTGTACAAATTGTTCTACAGATGCCAAATCCATGATTCTTCCACCTCGGCAGAATGGAGACTGCATGAATTGTAAATCCCAACTTCATATTCCTTTTGGCAGGGAATACCAATGTTTTATTTCTGTTGAACGGACTTCTTACAAGTGGAATGCTTTGCTAACGTTTTTATGTTCCCGGTCCTTTCATAGTATTGGGTATTTTCTTGGTTTTTCTTATAAAAGGGCACAAAACCCAATGTATAGAAGGCTTATAAAGGAGCTGCTAAGATCATTCACATGCCAGTGTATGGTTTCCTAAACTGCATATATGTGAGATAAAGAGATCAGGTCAATCAGATCATTGAAGAGTATTAAGTCTGCTTCTCCTCATCGGTCTTAAGTTGTGGGATGTTATTTATGTGTTGGTGATAGCATATACTAGGATGTGCCAACATGAAGTGATTGCTGAGGGTTGACCTCTGGAACTCCCCAATCCTGAGATTATATGGAGCCATACTGCAGCAGGTAGCTGGGACCCCCACTGGGCATTACAAGCCACCTGCTACAGCATGGCTCATTTGAAATACATTGGGCTAGCTGCAGTCCCCTGCACAGCCAGCTGAGCCAGAATGGCTACTGTGCAGGGAAAAACTGAAGAGGACACTGTGTGAAAGCAGCGATGCAACCCCTTTATTCTCAGGATTAGTGAGGGTTCCAGAGGTCCGATCTGTAGTGATCATTTAGTCATCGCATATCCCAGTGCGCAGGAAAAAAGACAGATCTGTAACGTGTGCCCTATTCTGCACTTTGTGTGATTTATAGCAATTAAATGTACAAATCTAATGCACACATCGCAGAAACACAGCAGAACCAATTTCATAGGGCGGGAAATAACTTGTCGATATGTTCTTAGTGGGTGGGAGGAAATCGTAATACCTGAAGGAACCCACACAAACATTGGACACTTTAAAACGAATATGGCAGAAAGACCTGTGGGCCCCTTCAGGCACCAGGGCCTGGGTGCGACTTCTGCCTTAGTCCCCACTATAGGTAGGCTTCTTCCCAGGACCGAAATGCTGCAAGGCTCACATGCAGACGGAGTCTCCATTCTACTATTCTAAATACTTTTTTTTTTTTTTCAATCAGGTTATCTAAATTTTAGAAATGTGTACCAATATAGAGCATCATTACTGCCATTATTCTGCAATGCAGGCCCTTTCTCAACAAGCAAGTTGATATGGGTCAAATTCATCTCCCATTAGATATTTATTTATATTAAATTTATTGAAAGCTAGTCTTGACCTTTTTTATGGTGAGCGAGGAGACCTCAATGATATGAAATTGACTTGTAATGGCAGCGTATTCTACAGCTTTACTCCTTTTCTTTTTGGTCTCACATCGATTTACTTCTTTACAGTGTCAGCATCCTAATTGGAGCTCCCAAGGCGAATACAACTCAACCAGAGGTAGTCGAAGGAGGAGCTGTGTATTATTGCCCATGGAAGAGGAATGCTAATGACTGCACGCCAATTGAATTTGACAAAGAAGGTAACTTCTAACCTACCAACTCTGCTTCACAATACAAAAATTTACAAATTATTGCAAAAGGTGTTTTTTTAATGCAGATTTTTTTTAATTTAAAGATGGGAGTAAAAAAATATTTCCTTTTTAAAACTATATAGCTTTCCTTACAATGAAGACATTTTATTAAACTTATTAGTCATATGAGCACCTTTTTTCTGTCCCATGAAGCTCAATATTGATAAATAGATGAGATTATTAATCTTGTTGTTCTAGTCCATCAGATCTACTTTAACATGGTCCTAATATAATAAACTGGTGTCATTTTAAGATAGTCCTCTAGCCTTTATGTATAATTTGTACACCATAACAAAGCTGGTCCAAGTACATTTCTTCAGTAGCCTCTTTCTAGGTTCGTAGATGTTGTAAATCGCCCTTTGTGATCTGTTGAGTCTCTCATTTTACCAGTTCTTTCTTGAGTAAACCTCATTTGGAGAATTGCCTCCAGGCGACCTTGTTCCTCGTCACCACATCAAGGCGGTTGAGCTCACCTCTCGGGTTGTTCTGTTTGAAGGTGCAGATGTAGAACAAGCTGTCAGAACTTTGGCATAAGCACTTTTTAACTACAGATGACATCACTGCGATAAGCACATTGCTCTTAAGTCTTCTCTGTTCTGTAAAGTTACTGGATAATTAGAAATGATAATTCTATAAATATAAAACTTTTGAACTTTTTGTGGTGATGATTCTGGCCCAAAGCTGTATCGAGACAGCATTTCTCCAGTTACGTCTATTTTCAGATAATTGCCCGACAGCTGGAGAAATTAGCAGAACCTTAGATCTATTTTTTGCCCAACAAGTACACTAGAGGGTCCACCACTGTCCCACAAGTTTTTAGAGTCTGCTAGTATTTCACAAGACTAGCAATGATCACTTAATAGATTTGTCAACAGATCAGGCTTTCTTTAACTATGATATGCATGTGATTGTGTGTCCTTGTCTATCTTTTATCTTTATCCAATTATTTCCCACCATCAATCAATTTGCCAAACTTTGATGTATCTTTAGTAAAAACCTTTAAGCTATGTTCACATGTCAAATAATCCTCCTTTGTCAACGGATTGCTGGTGGATCCATTCTAAAGTTGTGCCGAAACAATTTTTTTTCAACTGGATCTTTGTTGTTGTTGTTGTGTTTTTTTTTTTTTAATATTGAAGTCTATGAAAAAGGATCCGTTAAATAGCCATCCACAAAAGATCTTTAAAGCTGGCCATGAACATGAGATGGCTGATGCTTGGCCAACATCTGTGTCTCCCAGTTCCCCATATGTCTGAATGCTCAGCTGAGTATAAGCAGTTTTTTTTTCTACCCTCTGCCCATTAAAAACATGAGATCAGTGACTTATTTTCCCTGAAAACGCAAGGATCAGTTGAATGGTCATCATCTCGTCTGAGTATCTGTCAGGGGAGAGCCTGGAGGCCCTCATAAAAATCGGCTGATTTCAGGCGACTTTTAATCTAATGTTTTATGGGGGACTTTAGTTATTTTTAGTTCGTGGACTAAACCTTTTTAATCACTTTACTAATGGAGGTAAACTGAAAAGAATTGTCTGAGATTTTAAAGAAACCGCTGCATTTTCCAGAAACTGTGCCCACTTGTCCATTGGCTTCATTGGGTATTTTAGTTAATCTCCACTCAAATGAATAAGCTTGTGCTGCGATTCCAGACACAGCCCATGTACAAGAGTAATTTTTTCTTTTGCTTAAAGTTAAACTGTTAATGTTAGTGGTTTAGTAGCCACAAACCTAGCATGTGACTGAGGTTTAGCATTTCCAATGTACCCTTTTAATAAAGAATAGGGAAAACTGCTGATTTTGACAGTACAGAGATGCAAAATTGCACGGATGAATAAAGCGGAAAAAAATGCCGACTTTTTCACTGTGAGATTTGACATATTTGAAATACTAAAACCTGAGCTACATAATGTTAGTGGTTTAGTGGCCTCCAGACCTCATAGAAGGTTCCCCATAATGATCCCCGTGGAAATATATTCCATTTTTGTGTTCTGGAATGATAGATGCAAACGAACTAGAGCAGTGTCAAACTCCAGTCCTCGTGGCCCCTCACAGGTCATTTTTTCAGTATTTCCATAATGTTGCACAGGTGAGAGAATTCCTGGTGCCTTGATACTTCCACCTGTGCAATACTAAGGAAATCCTGAGAACATGACCTGTTGGGGGCCGTGAGGACTTGAGTTTGGGAAACTCTAATGTTAGAGGGTCACAATTCCGAGATCATCGCTGTGGCTTTAAATAGAGTTGAATGTTGTCTGCAGTTTTCCACACGCCTATTCTTGTATGGTCTCAATAAACTATTTTGTGTATTTATAGGCAACCGCAAGCATACCTTCTACTCTGCTGATGGGAGTTCAACTACACGGGAACAGGTGGATTTTAAATCTGGACAATGGTTCGGAGCAACTGTCCGCTCACATGACAAGTTTATACTGGTACATATCACTTTCTGCTCTTCATCACTTTCATGGATGTGGCTACAAAAGGACAGGAAATCTGAAACAAAAAGGTTTCTATTAGGCTATGTTCACACATAGCCTTTTTTTTTTTTTTTTTTTTTGCTGCGTTTTTTTTTCTGCAGCAAAACCTGATCTCTTGCCAGGAGGTTTAAGGATTTCTTGGGGTTTTTTTGGTGCATTTTTGCTGCCTTTTTTTCACGGTCCTTTTTCTCTCTTTTTGCATGTACATAAAGTTCAGTGAAAAAAACAAAAAACTTCTGATTTTGGCACAAAAAAACGCTGAAAAACCTGACACTTGCATTTTTGGTGTGCTTTTTTTCACCACCCATTACTTTCAATGGCTGAAAAAACACAGAGCATGTCACTTCTTTCAATTTTGCACAAAATCCTGAGCAAAAAAACCCCAAGATGTGTGCATGAGACTTCTGGAATCTCAAGGACTTTGCTGGTACTGTAAAATGCAGCTGAAAATTTGCATCAAAATACTCTGAAAAAAGATGTGTGAACATAGTCAAAAATTGATTAAAAAAAAAAGTCAAAACCGCAAATGTTGTAGCCTCCCGTGCAATCAGCACAGAGACTTACAAATGTATCAGCGGAAAATGTCATTTGGCAGGTAGACTTGGCAATGCACTTTGTCTTTTTTTTATTAGTTACTGTACAATTCTTTTTTTCCTTTGTTATAGGCCTGTGCTCCTAGATACAGCTGGAGAACAATAAAGCAGAATGTATCTAGTGACATGGTGGGAACTTGCTATTTGTCGTTTGACAATTTCACCAGCATTTTGGAATATTCCCCTTGTCGCACAGGTAGGCGACGGTCTTCCATTTGGTTATTTGTCCAGACCTTTCTAGTTATTTTGTGATTTTACTTTTTTGTCTTCAGATTTTATTATCCTTTAATTGTTTGGTTTACAATTATTATTTTTTTTTTTAAGATTATGAATCTGAAAAAGGGCAGGGATACTGCCAAGGTGGCTTTGCAGCGGAGTTTACAAAAGTAAGTTAATTTAAAACATGATTTGACATTCAATGCTTTTAGTATGTAAAATGTATAGAAAAACTGATCAACTTTCCAGGACTTAAATATTTAAAATTATTTTTTTTCTGAATATAAAACCTAGAGTGGAAAAATTCTCCTGGGTGGACCTGGAAGCTATTTCTGGCAAGGTAACCTTCTAAAGTCATGTTATAGCAAATATTTATGCCAACTCCGATACAGTTTGTGGCAAGCCTCTAGCATTCTCCAAGGGATTTTGCCATTCATTTCATTTTTAACTAAAATGGACTTCTAATTTTCACATGGCCACTGTTTTCTATAAAAGGGAGTGATTATGGAAATAGTGTACAGACAGGTTATCTGTAACTTGTTGCTGTAAATAATCAATACAGCTAGATGTCTGCTGCTAATTTATAGGCAGTATTTTAAGGGGTTGTCCAGCCTTAGGATACAAGTCTTCAGTCATTTTGTGACTGCAGACTTGTGGATCCTCACATCTCGCACACTGGGCACTGTGAGGGTTTTCCAGCGGCAGGCACGTTACTGGAAGTATGTGATTTCCATACATGTGGTCACTTGCCGACTAGACATGAGTGGCCTTGCTCAATGCAAGTGTATGGAGCGAGGCCTCTAGTTGGAATGTGGCCGGAAGTGCGAAACTCCTGGCACCAGAGAATCCTCACAGCTCACAGTGTGTGCGATGTGAGGATTCACAAGTCTGCAGTCATATACTAACAGACTACAAGTCTGCAGTGAAAGGGTGAATAACCTCTTTAACATTGCTACACATAAAGCGTTTTACTTTTTGCCTGATTTATGTAGGCTGTGCAACTCCCCTCCCCCTTCAACATATAACATGCTCTAAATTTTATGATGCTTTGCCTCAATATCTAAAATAATTCACTGGATGCTTTTGGAAAATCTGAATTGCATCAAAAAGCCGAAGAGCTCACTGATGGTGTTTCTTTTTTAATGTAAAAATCTTCCTTTTTTTTTTTTTTTCTGAAACTTAAGTGCAAACCCACCCCCTCCCCCCACATTAACTGCATCCAAAGCAACACAAATTCCAGTAAACCAAACTTGTCAACATCTTATCAAAGTTTTGTTTACGGTTCATTTTTGATAGAAGAGTAAATTTGCACTTGCACTAATGTGAATGTTTCCCTACGTGTAGGTCAGGTTTTCGCTGCTACTCCAGCTGACATCGAGAAGGACTTCTACAGTGAATATTTTATCCTGGAAATCAAAGGACAAATGCAGACCCGCCAGGTTTATCAAACGTATGACGACAGTTACATGGGTAGGCGTCTTACCATCTTTATAATGGAGCAAGTGGTTTGCAATTGACTGTACGTTTTCTAATCTGCTGTATACAATTTTATTTTAGAAGCAATATTACTATTTTGCATCCTATGGTCATGAGACTTTATTTACGAGCCAATATATTGACCAGTACTCTGCAGCAGCCAATAACTATGTATAGAGCTGTAGTGTTCTGCTCCGTACATTACAAACAACTGTCCATTGCCAGAGCAAATGATGGTTAATTGGTGGAGGAGCTAGGAGGCGGCCACCAGTGCATCAATTGGACATTCACTACTCATTTAACAAGACTTAGGGCAAGGGTTTGTGTAGTTTTAGCACACTATAAAATGTTTTATTTTACTAACGAGATTTCAGTGCTTGGATCCTATAATAAATATTATACACTGCTCAAAATAATAAAGGGAACACTTAAACAACACAATGTAACTCCAAGTCAATAACACTTCTGTGAAATCTACCTGTCCAGTTATGAAGCGACACTGATTGTGAATCAATTTCTCCTGCTGTTGTGCAAATGGAACAGACAACTGGTAGAAATGATAGGCAATTAGCAAGATACCTGCTATAAAGGAGTGGTTCTGCAGGTGGTCACCACAGACCATTTCTCTGTTCTCATCCTTTTTGACTGCTGTTTTGGTCACCTTTTCATTTGGCCATTGCTCTCACTCCTAGAGGTACAGTAGCATGAGGCGGTGTCTACAGTACAACCCACAGAAGTTGCTCAGGTAGTGCAGTTCATCCCCGATGGCACATCAGTGCGAGCTGTGGCAAGAAGGGTAGCTGTGTCTGTCAGCACAGTGTCCAGAGGCTGGAGCAGATACCAGGAGACATGGAGGGGGCCGTAGCAGGGTAACAACCCAGCAGCAGGACCGCTACCTCCGCCTTTGTGCAAGGAGGAACAGGAGGAGCACTGCCAGAGCCCTGCAAAATGACCTCCAGCAGGCCACAAATGTGCATGTGTCTGCACAAACTGTTAGAAACCGACTCCATGAGGGTGGTATGAGGGCCCGACGTCCACAGATGGGGGTTGTGCTCACAGCCCAACACCATGCAGGATGCTTGGCATTTGCCACAGAACACCAGGATTGGCAAAGTCGCCACTGGCGCCCTGTGCTCTTCACAGATGAAAGCAGGTTCACACTGAGCACATGTGACAGACGTGACAGTCTGGAGACGCCGTGGAGAGCGATCTGCTGCCTGCAACATCCTTCAGCATGACTGATTTGGCAGTGGGTCAGTAACTGTGTGGGGTGGCATTTCTTTGGAAGGCCGCACAGCCCTCCATGTGCTCGCCAGAGGTAGCCTGACTGCCATTAGGTACCGAGATGAGATCCTCCGACCCTTTGTGAGACCATATGCTGGTGCGGTTGGCCCTGGGTTCCTCCTAATGCAGGACAATGCCAGACCTCATGTAGCTGGAGTGTGTCAGCAGTAGAGATGAGCGTTGTTCTACTCGAACTGTTCGCCAATCTCAAATTCGAGCTGTTTTGGGCGGTGTTCGAGCCGTTCGGCGAACACGAACAATTTGAGAAAAATTTGGCTGTTCGATAACTGTTCGTGCACCAAAATCATAACTGGATTTTTTCTCAGTAATGATGAAAATTAATGTTAATACGCAGTTTGAGTGTACAGCGGGGTGGGGGGAGGGGCAGGGGATGGATCTCTGCAGGAACAATGAAGATCTCCATTTTTTTTTTCTCTTTCCCGCATTTGCAGTGGGGAGGTGCAGTCTGTCAGCCTATCAGCAGCGCACACACGGAGCGAAGTGCTTTTTTTCACACAAGCAAGGGCATGTGTCATTGGCAGTGTATGTCACATGTCCTTGCCCTATAAGACCAAGCCATTTTCCCCGTCGCCACCATTTTCTCACTGCTGCAGCTCCGTGTTAGACGGCACCGCTGTTGCTGTGTGCGCTATACCTTGTTAATTTCAAGCCAATTTTCGCACAAATCTACAGATAGCTTGGGAGTAGGGAATAGTTGTGATTGCAGTCCTTTTAAGGACTAGGTTACAGCATTTCCTACGACTTTTATCAGGCAGGTCTGTGCTCTTAAATAGATTGTGGGAGTAAAGACTAATTGTAATTGGAGTCCTTTTCAGGACTAGGTTACATCAGTTCCTATCAGTTTTTGCCAGGCAGGTCTGTGCCAGTGCTGTGCAAGTTTTTTTCACAGCATTTGGCTGAATCTAGCAAAGCTAATCCTTTTTGGCCTATTGCAGAGTGTGTTAGTCAGTGGAGTAGCCTATCTGTGTTGCAAGATATACCACCTGTGTATAGAATACCAATTTTTTTACTGCACCTAGTGAAGTAAAATCTTTTGGGCATAGCATCATTCTATTAGTCCATCTATACTGACCTCCATCAGGTTGCAAACTGAATATAATTTTTTTCTGCATCTAGCTCTGAAAAAATATTGGGCTTGTAGCTGTGTGTGGGACTTGTTCTATTAATCCATCTATACAGACCTCCATCAGGTTGCAAATTGAATATAATTTTTTTCTGCATCTAACCCAGCCAATAGTTTTGGCCTAATACCACAGTTTGGCCACTCAGCTCTGCTCGGTTCCCATCCATTGTTTTTTTGTGCAAACAACTCCAGAGTTGTGAATGTTAACCACCAAAATGAGTGGAAAAAGGCCTGCTGCTGGTGGAAAGGGGAATAGGCGTGTTGGGAAGGGGAAAAAAGGTTGTGTCCGTGGGGTAGGTGTTAAAGCAACAGTAACATCTGCAGAAGAAAGACCATCTTCCAGCCAAACTAAAATGTCTACTTCTTTTAGCGGACAATGTGATAAGATCCCTTTCTTACGGCCACGCCAATCGCTACAAATTCCAGATGAGGCACAAAAACAGCAGGTGCTTCAACGGATATCAAGTGCTCCTTTAAGTGGGCTCTCCTCCACATCAACTTCAACATCACAAATACTCCAGTCCTCAAAGGTGTCACCCCAATCGCACTTGCTTCCTCACAGCTCCCAAATCTCCAGCTGCCCGTCTGAGTATGAGGTAGAACAGATGGTTGAGTCTGCAGAGCTGTTTACTCATACTATAGCCTGGGAATCAGAGGTCGACTCCAGCGCTTCTGTGAATCCAGACGAGGAAATGATCTGCACTGATGCCCAGAATCTTTATGAGTCGGATCCAGGACCAGACGCAGAAGGTTCTGACCATAATGTAGACCCTCATTCCCAAACTGTAACTCCTGTTGGTGGAGACAATGAGGAAGACGATGATGAGACTCAAATACCTGATTGGAGCGACAACTTTAGTTTTTTGTCAGGGCAGGAACAGGTTGGCTCTGAGGACGACGGGTGTGATAACGCACAGGGTGATGATGATGAGGTCGGAGATCCCACTTACTGTCAACCCACAGTCAGCCAAGAGATGAGGTCAGCAGAGGAGGTGGAGGAAGATGCTAGTGACGACGAGGTCAGGTTGCGCCTTCCTGGACAGAGACGTAGTACTGGAAGCACGTCAACAACTGCATCCTCAAACACAACTTTGCCTCTCACCACAAGTCGTGGTGGCTCTTCAGGTCGCATGGGTGCTAAGCCTTGCATAGCCTGGGCATTTTTTCAGATTGATAAAGATGACCCAACTCGTGTTATCTGTAACATTTGTCAGCAAAAGCTAAGTAGAGGCCAAAAAATACATAGTTTGAGTACTTCATGCATGAACCGGCACATGGACATGAAGCATAAGTTGCAGTGGGAAGCTCAGTGTGCTACAATGCGGCCTAGCCGGCCGGGCCAACCACCGTCTGCCGTATCTTGTGCATCCGCGGCCTCTTCATCCTCTGTGACTGGGGGGACAGCAGTCACACCTGTTTTGGGGCGCAGACCTGCCACCTCTTTACCCGCAACAGCCAGCGTGATTGGCAGGTCATCATTTTCTTTGGAGGTGGTAACACCAGCTGGTGTTGAGCGCTGTCTGACATCGATAGCACCACCTTTGGATCAAGGCAACCTAACATGTCCGCCTGCATCTTCCTCACAGACCGGCAGTTTGCCGGGGACACCCTTATCAACCCCGTCTAAGCACAATAGCCAGCCCTCGGTCCCTCAGATTTGGACAAGTAAAAGACCATTTCCTCCTAGCCATGAGAAAGCTAAGAGGTTGAATTTCACCATCTGCAAGCTCTTGGCTACAGAAATGCTGCCTTTCCGCCTGGTGGACCCAGAGGATTTTCGAGACCTTATGTCCGTTGCAGTGCCCCAGTACCAGATGCCCAGTTGGCACTACTTCTCAAAGAAAGGTGTGCCTGCGCTCCACCAGCATGTCGCACACAACATCACCGCTTCTTTGAGAAACTCTGTGTGTGACAGGGTGCATTTCACCACAGACACTTGGACGAGTAGGCATGGACAGGGGCGTTACATGTCGCTGACTGGGCACTGGGTAACTATGGTGACAGCAGGACAAGGGGCTGCTGTCCAAGTCTTGCCGTCCCCACGAGTTGTGCGTCAATCCTCTTTATGTCAAAGTTCCTCCACTGCTTCTGCCTCCTCAACCTCCTCTCGGTCTTCCACCTGCACCCAAAGCCTGTCTGGTCATGCCACAAGCTTTCTAACTGCGCAGAAGGGATCCTGCACACCTCCTTACTATGCTGGCAGTAGGGCTCAACGTCATCAGGCGGTTTTTACTTTGAAATGTCTGGGAAATGTGAGTCACACAGCTGAGGAGTTGTGGTCAGCTCTGGAGAACCAATTTCATGAATGGTTGTCTCCACTGGACCTGAAACCAGGGAAGGCCGTGTGCGACAATGCTGCAAACCTGGGTGCGGCCCTTCGCCGGGGCAATGTCACACACGTGCCTTGTATGGCTCACGTGTTGAACCTGGTTGTCCAGCAATTTTTAGCCCACTATCCCAGACTAGATGGCCTTCTGCAGAGGGCACGGTCGCTGTGTGCTCACTTCCGCCGTTCGCATCCCGCAGCTCAGCGACTTACATCTCTACAGAAGTCGTTGGGCCTGCCACTTCACCGGCTAAAATGCGATGTGCCTACCCGGTGGAATTCAACTCTGCACATGTTGCAGCGACTGTGGCAGCACCGACAAGCCCTGGTGCAATACGTTCTGACGTATAGCCTGGGCCAACGAGATCCAGAGGTGGGGCAAATCACGCTGGAGGAGTGGTCTCAGATCAGGGACCTATGCACCCTTCTGCACAGTTTTGAAATGGCGACGAAGATGTTTAGTGCTGACGATGCCATTATCAGCATGACTATTCCGGTGATTTACATGCTGGAGCACATGTTAAACAGAATTCGGAGTCAGGTGGTGGCACAAGAGGAGGTGGAGGAAGTAGAGGAGGAGGAGTTGTATGCGGAAGGGCTAACATCTGCAAGGTCCAGACGGTCGGCAGCACCAAGGCGGCAGGCATGTGAGGGTGGGGGAGATGGTTTTACCAGGGCGCATGGTAGCAGCCAAACTAGTGAGGAAGGTGCAGGAGCCCAGGAAGAAGTGGAGGACGAACTGATGGAAGACTCATCAGATGAGGGAGACCTTGATCACATTTCTGTTGTGCGAGGTTGGGGGGAGAGGACAGAGGAAGGAAGCATGATTGTTACCTCGCCACCAACACAACAGGGACTTGGTGCTCCTGGATGCGCAACACACATGAGTGCCTTCTTGCTGCACTACCTGCAACATGACCCTCGAATTGTGAGAATTAGAAATAATCCTGACTACTGGGTTGCCACACTGTTAGATCCCCGGTACAAAAGTAAATTTGCAGAAATTATTCCTGCCATAGAAAGGGATGCACGCATGCAGGAGTATCAGCAGAGACTGTTGCAGAATCTTACATGTGCTTTTCCACAAAATACCAGTGGTGCACGTAGTGAATCTCACAGTTCCAACTTGCCAACCGTGGGACCGTCAAGTGTTCAGCACTCAAACCGTAACAGAACCACAGTATCTGCTGGTAACATCAATTTTGCGGAATCATTTCACCACTTTTTTAGCCCATCCTTTGCAAGGCCACAGGAGACAAGAAGTCTGACATAGTCAACGCCTAGAGACGATGGTACAGGAGTATCTCCAAGTAAACATTGAAGCCACGACTGTGTCACTGGACCCTTGCTCTTTTTGGGCTTCCAATCTGGATAAATGGCCGGAGCTAGCCACTTACGCCTTGGAGATCTTGTCATGCCCCGCAGCCAGCGTTCTGTCTGAACGTGTGTTCAGCGCTGCTGGTGGTGTGCTGACAGATAAGCGCACGCGGCTCTCCACTGATAATGTAGACAGACTCACGTTCATAAAGATGAACAAATCATGGATCCGAAACGACTTTTCTACCCCTGTGTCATCCTGGGGAGAGTAAAAGCTTGATGATTGGTTAACATCACCCTACCAACCGTTTTAAGCTTTCAAATTACTAATCATGTTTATCTGTATCTTGACTGGAAAATAATTTGGGCTTTGTAGCAGTGTGCAGCACTGATCCTATTAGGCCATCTATACTAAAGCTTCACCAGATTTAAAATTAATAATTTTTAGCTGCATCTAGCCCGGAAAATAATTCTGGGGCTCCGAGATGCGCAAGACGCATAAGTGCCTTCTTGCTGCACTACCTGCAGCATGACCCTCATATTGTCAGAATTCGAAGTAATCATGACTACTGGGTTGCCACACTCTTAGATCCCCCAAACTTTTCGATCAACCTTTTCATTTTAATAAAGACCAAAAAAATGGTCATTTTTGAAATTATAAGCATTAGCAGGTTATTAGAAACTGAAATCAAACCGTTTTCAACTCAAAACTTTATTCTAGGTGATGTTACATTTTCACATAGGACCCCTTGTTCGAAAGGAGCTTCTGAACTCTCTCGTCCATTGAATTTGTCAGGTTTTGGATGGTTTCTGCTTCAATTGTTTTGCATGAGGACAGAATACCCTCCCAGAGCTGTTGCTTAGATGTGAACTGCCTCCCGCCATCATAGACACTCCTTTTGATGATGCTCCAGAGGTTCTGAATGGGGTAGAGGTCAGGGGAGCATGGGGGTCACACCATAAGTTTGTCCCCTTTTATGCCCATATCAGCCAGAGATGCAGATGTTTTATGTGCAGCATGAGATGGTGCATTATCATGCAACAAAATGATCTTGCTGTGAAATACACGGTTCTTCTTGAACCATGGCAGGAAGTGCTGTTTGAGAAAATCCACATACATTATGGAGTTCATCTTTAGCGCCTTCAGGGATCCTAAAGGGGCCGACAATCTCTCTCCCCCATGATTCCAGCCCAAAACATTACTCCACCTCCTCCTTGTTGGCGCTGTAGCCGTGTTTGCGTGGGGTGTCCATCAACCAGCCATCCTCCACTCCATCCATCTGGACCATCGAGCGCTGCACGGCACTCATCCGTGAACAAAACAGTTTTGAAATCAGTCTTCATGTAATGTTTGGCCCACTGGAGCCGTTTCTGCTTGTGTGAAGTGGATAGAGGAGGTCGACAGGATGGCGTATGCACAGCTGCAAACCTCTGAAGGACCCTGCATCTTGTTGTTCGGGGGACGTTGGAGGCACCAGCAGCTTCAAAAACTTGTCTGCTGCTATGACAAGGCTTTTTTGCCGCTGCTCTTTCAACCTGACGTAATTGCCTGTAGGAAAGAGTCCTCAATTTGCCCTTATCAGCACGCACACGTGTGTACTGTGAATCAGCTACATACTTCTTGATTGCCAAGACACTTCATCCTGATCATCGCACAATGTTGATTGTAGTCATGCCTTGACCTAAACACTCCACAATTTGTTGCTTCTCAGCAGCCGACACATCCTTTTTCTTTGCCATTTTGGCAGAAAATGTAGGCTGCTTAATAATGTGAGACAGCCTTCTTAAGTAGTCTTGCCTTTCATTGGATACACCTGCCAAACTAATTGGCACAGGTGTCTGCAATTGCTTACAGTGATATAAAGAGCCCTGACACACATCACCATCAATGAGTTTAACTGACAAACAAGCAAATTCTTCCCTTATCACTCCTAAACACTTTTTGCATAATAATTTGGAACACAGTGTACATGTGCTTTTCCACAAAACACCAGTGGTTCACGTAGTGATTCTTACAGTTCTAACTTGCAACCGTGGTCTGTATGGAGTTGTTCAATAAAGGGCCCAAAATTAAGATAACATAGATGGGAGAGGTCTCTATGAATAGGAATTCCTAAGTATTTGATACCCTGTGAGGGCCAGGCAAAGGGAAAGTTGGACTGGATGGAATCCTATATGGATTTGGGGAGGGAGACATAGAGGGCCTCAGACTTCGCTGCATTGATTTTAAAATTTGACCATGTAACAAAGTGATCTATTTCAGCCATAACAGCATGGATGGATATATGTGATTGAGTGATATATACTAGGACATCATCAGCAAATAGAGAGCACTTGTACTCGGTGCCTCCCACCTCAATCCACCGAATATTGGGGTTATGGCGAATTGATGAGAGCAGGTGCTCTGTCACTAGGATGTATAAGAGAGGGGACAGAGAACATCCCTGCCTTGTCCCATTGGTGATTGTGAAAGGTGATGAAAATGTTCTGACGCGCCCCCTGGGCCTTGGGACACCTGGAGCCGGACCCTTTTTGGTGGATGCTGGTGGTTGTAGTCTCCGTGGCGGCGACCCGGTTCCGTGGCTCAGGGCGGTCAAACCAGTGGCGGAACTATTTATGTGGTTTTGATGTTTAAATGTCCGACTACGCCACCCGTGGATTGCGGTCAGAGTGAACCGCCGCTCCAGGGCAGACCGCTGAGGCTGGTGTTGTGGGTGCAGCAGAGCGTAGCATAACCCCCCACGGGAGGAGTATAGCCTCAGGGCAGTGTATGCGGAGGATGGGGGTGATGGTGCAGGGCAGCAGCAGTAACGACACGGAGTCAGTGATGCAGTCCAGGGCCTTTACTCACAGTTCTTATTATCCAGACCACGTCTGCAGGTAACGGCTGCCCACGTCGTACTGTGCTCACCAGGTGAGGGGCTCAGACAACTCCCAGATAACTTTGGAGCACTTCACAGGACCCCCTTTGTGTGTCCTTTGTCTGGCCTTTCTTACCAACCCTTCTGTCCGGCTGCCTCGGGCCTCCTCTTGGTAAACTTGGCGCCAGTTTCCCTGACCCTATGTGGTGCCTTCCTAGCGGGTGTAGCGAGGGGCTGCGCCACATAAAATGTCACAGCCTCCTGTTTCTAGCTGAGGGTCGTTTCCTGCCTCCACTAGTTTCGGGGACCGGTCTCCCCCTTTGGCCTGACCCCTCCACGCAGGTGGATTCGGGCGTGCGGTGGCGACTCGCCTGTCCGCACCCCTGGGATCCCTTCGTTCCTCGTTCCTGGAGCCTTCTCTGCTCCTCTTCCTTCCTTGTCCCTCTTGCAGGCCTGGGCCTCTGTTACTAGGCCCGCCTCCGGAGCAGAGCTCATGCAGAGCCCCTGCTCCCTGCCACTTCTGCTCAGACTTCTCTGCACTGAACTAAGATGGTGCCCACCTTTTATACTCCCTTCTCAATGCACCCAGGAACTGCTTCCTCCCTGCTCCTGCACTACAGGGTTCCCCTTCCTCAGTGTTCCCTCCCCCCACTCCAGCCAGGGACAGGGACTGTCGTGCCCATCTCAGGGGCATATTGGTCGCCCTGCCCCACGGCAATGTGGTGTAATGCATGCAGGTGTCGGGTCCTGATCCACACTACATCCTTACCGGAGAGTGAGATATCACACCTCTGGGTGAGGTGCAATACCTCTGTAGCAACCGAGCCCTCAGGGTGCTACAGTTCCATTTATCTTCAGCCTAGGTGACGTATTGCGATACAGGGCCGTGATTTTGGCTATAAAAGGGTCCCCTAGACCCCTACCCCAAGCTTTTTAAGAGAATCATATATGGCGTGCCAGGAGACTCTATGGAATGCTTTCTCAGCATCCAACGAGAGTATCTAATTACAAATTTTTAACTGCATCTAGCCCAGGAAATACTTTGTGCCTAGTAGCAGTGTCTGCTAGTCAGCGGATTATCCCGGCTGTTAAGCAAGCTACACCACCTGTAGTTTGGACACTTAATTTTTTCAAAGGAAATGCTTCGGGACCACAGGATACTCAGTGAAGAGCATCAGGAGGCACCCCAAGGCATAGGGGCTGGGACTGGCAGTAGGATGCCTTGCGGTGGACAGCCGAGCTCGATCCTTATAAAAGCTTTTTAACTGCAGCAGCTTTAGTGGACGCTACTGGAGCTGGAATTACGCGGCTGCTGGCATGAGACTTGCCCTCCAATAGATCCTTGTAAATGGATTTAAAGTGTATTCATTCAAATTAGAGAGACAATTTAAATTAAAAAGCTTAGAGCTGCCTCCACCACAGGGGGGCTCGCTCGACCCACCAGCGGAGAGGCACCAGTATTGGGAGAGGGGGGCTGGCCGTCAGGGTTCACCGCGGCTCTGGCACAAACCCAGCGACGCGGAGGTGGCACGGGCAGGAGCGGACTGAACGTGTCGGCTTCTCACTTTTTGGATTTTAGAAGGGCATGACATGCCTATATCTGTGTCTCCCCCTCCTTTTACTCCTCCACCTCTTTTCTTTTCGCATGACTATATGTACTTGTCACTTTTCCATGTGTTAGTTGTGTCTTCTGAGCAGTTTGTCAGCTTTTGGACACCTTTGAAGGTGTTTTCTATGTGTTTCTATGTGTTTTTGTTTGCCTGCCATTGGTTTTAACGGTGTTCGACGAACCGAACCTTACTCGAACACTACGGGGGTGGCTCAACACTAGTCAGCAGTTCCTGCAAGATGAAGGCATTGAAGCTATGAACTGGCCTGCAGTTCCCCAGACCTGAATCCGATTGAGCACATCTGGAACATCATGTCTCGCTCCATCCACCAACGTCACATTGCACCACAGACTGTCCAGGAGTTGGCGGATGCTTTAGTCCAGGTCTGGGAGACCATCCGCAACTTCATCAGGAGCATGCCCAGGCATTGTAGGGAGGTCATACAGGCACGTGGAGGCCACGCACAATATTGAGCCTCATTTTGACTTGTTTTAAGGACATTACATCAAAGTTGGATCAGCCGGTAGTGTGTTTTTCCACTTTAATTTTGGGGGCGACTCCAAATCCTGGCCTCCATTGGTTAATAAATTTGATTTCCATTGATGATGTTTGTGTGATTTTGTTGTCAGAACATTCAACTTTGTACAGAACAAAGTATTGAATGAGAATATTTCATTCATTCAGATCTAGGATGTGTTATTTGAGTGTTCCCTTTATTTTTTGAGCAGTGTATTTATATAGGTGATCCACTAATACACCAATATTTCACTGGAGAATGACCTTTAATGAGAACCTGACAGCTGACGCATGCGGTACCATCCGCGGGCAGCATGTATAAGACACTGGCTGTATGATTTCTGCTATAGATATTTGACTCAAGCCCTGAGGCGTTTCAGAGAAAAACAACCTATTTTAAAAGCTGCTGGGAAATTATTTGGACAGACGGGTTACCCTCGGCTTCTCCCTCTGCCCTGGAATGACAGGTCTTTTCTTGCCAGCGTGTATAGGGAGACAGCAGTCACCCCTCCAGGTCAGTGGCAGGGGCTTTTAAAGTCTGTTTTAACACTTCAACATTTGTCAAACCTACATGGCTGAACTCATACTGCCCGATCTACAGGCAGGATCTTTCAGACACTGGCTGTATGTCATGTTAACTTTTAATACAAAATTGTGTGTCTTTAGGTTTCTATTCCCACTATGTTGGACACTAATACATAAAGTGCCCGTAGACTTTTGCTGCCTATGGCAGACCTTAATGCTCTATGGGCATCCAGTTGTGTAAGGCAGGGCCATAGCTTGCATTGTACTCTTCATTATGGCTGTCTGCTCATCATGCTCCTTTTAGAGTAAGAGTATGATTAAAGCCTAAACCAGTCCTGTTCAGATGGATTGTGAATTTGGGTGTCTGTATAAGCATTTATAGCTTAAAACCCTACAGTCGAATTCTAGGTGGCTAAAGCTAGTCATAGGCCTAGTTCAGAAGCCAAACAAATATGTAATAGTTGACTCCTTCTGTCTGATCATGAGTGTGCAGATTGAATGGCTCAGAGTTATCCAACCCAAGCCAATTTCCTTTCCTAACTACAGAATACCTTCGGCCAGCATTCCCTGGATATATACTACACAGCAACACCATGTTTGTCCTTTTGTAAAACCTTCAGTCTTTCCACTATTGTGAAGGACCTGATCAATTACACTTTTAGAATGGCTCGGTCCCTTGTGATCTGTAGCTCTTTCCCAGGGTGGTGTCATAGCGAACAATTGGCACTTGATGTGCACTGTGCTTGAATGGCTAAAGAACAAGCGGACTATTAACAGCGAAAGGCTGGAAAGCAAATCCCCCTATTCTGCTGGTGCATGGCCAACAATAGTGGCACACAGCAGGCTTTCTGTCTGGAGTACTTGATGATCTATGGCGACCGTCGTATAGAAATGTGTAGATAATGGAGACTTGTGTCTGTAGTGTTTGGCAGCAAGGTCCACTCAGTCACTAGGTTATCTCTTTACTGGGCTACAGAAAAGGAATTCTCATTCTATAAGTTCGTAATAAATGCTAAACATGGGTTGATTTAGCTCTTAATTTTTTTTTTTTTTTAATAATTGACTATTTTAGATTGTTTCAGTAAAATGCAAAAAAAAAAAGTTTATTGCTCCTGGTAACAACACTTGGGCCGTCTGCTCACAGCAGAGCTGTAGACGGTGCCGATTGGCAGCACAATACAGTAGCTCTATGTTAGAGATTCTGCCCTGGAAAAGTTGAATTGGATGCCATCTTTTCTAAATGGTCTCTAGAATCAATGTCAACTAAGGAGTTTCATGTGAAATTGGATGCCTATTGATTAGAACAAGGAATCTGTGCTAAAACTGCAGCACGGTGGCTCAGTGGTTGGCACTGCAGGGCTGGGGTCCTGAGTTCAAATCCAGCCAAGGACAACATAAGCAAGGAGTTTGTATGGTTTCCCCGTGTTTGCATAGGTTTCCTCCGGTTTAGTCCCACACTCCAAACACATACTGATAGGGAATCTAGATTGTGAGCCCCAATGGGGACGGTGTCTGCGGAATTAATGGCACTAGATACAGTGCCTACAAGTAGTATTCAACCCCCTGCAGATTTAGCTGGTTGACACATGTGGAATTAACTTGGCATTGTGACATTTGTACTGTAGATCAGCCTGGAAGTGGGAAATGCACTGCAGCAAAGTTTTTTTTTTTTTTTTTTTTTTTTATTTATTTTTTTAAAACGTTAAAAGTTAATTCAGAGTGTCATTTATTATTCAACCCCTCAAACCACAAGAATTCTGTTTGGTCCCCCTAAAGTATTAAGAAGTAGTTCAGGCACCAAGAATAATGAGCTTCACATGTGTGGATTAAAGATCTCTTTTGCCAGCCTTTTCTGACTATTTAAGACCCTCCCCAAACTTGTGAACAGCACTCAGACATGGTCAACATGGGAAAGACAAAGGAGCATTCCAAGGCCATCAGAGACCAGATCGTGGAGGGTCACAAGGCTGGCAAGGGGTACAAAACCCTTTCCAAGGAGTTGGGCCTACCTGTCTCCACTGTTGGGAGCATCATCCGTAAGTGGAAGGCTTATGGAACTACTGTTAGCCTTCCACGGCCTGGACAGCCTTTGAAAGTGTCCTCCCGTGCCGAGGCCAGGCTTGTCCGAAGAGTCAAGGCTAACCCAAGGACAACAAGGAAGGAGCTCCGGGAAGATCTCATGGCAGTGGGGACATTGGTTTCAGTCAATGCCATAAGTAACGTACTCCACCGCAATGGTCTCCGTTCCAGACGAGCCTGTATGGTACCTTTACTTTCAAAGCGTCATGTCAAGGCTCGTCTACAGTTTGCTCATGATCACTTGGAGGACTCTGAGACAGACTGGTTCAAGGTTCTATGGTCTGATGAGACCAAGATCGAGATCTTTGGTGCCAACCACACACGTGACGTTTGGAGACTGGATGGCACTGCATACGACCCCAAGAATACCATCCCTACAGTCAAGCATGGTGGTGGCAGCATCATGCTGTGGGGCTGTTTCTCAGCCAAGGGGCCTGGCCATCTGGTCCGCATCCATGGGAAGATGGATAGCACGGCCTACCTGGAGATTTTGGCCAAGAACCTCCGCTCCTCCATCAAGGATCTTAAGATGGGTCGTAATTTCATCTTCCAACAAGACAACGACCCAAAGCACACAGCCAAGAAAACCAAGGCCTGGTTCAAGAGGGAAAAAGTCAAGGTGTTGGAGTGGCCTAGTCAGTCTCCTGACCTTAACCCAATTGAAAACTTGTGGAAGAAACTCAAGAATAAAGTCTACATGAGACACCCAAAGAACCTAGATAACTTGGAGAAGATCTGCATGGAGGAGTGGGCCAAGATAACTCCACAGACCTATGCCGGCCTGATCAGGTCTTATAAAAGACGATTATTAGCTGTAATTGCAAACAAGGGTTATTCCACAAAATATTAAACATAGGGGTTGTATAATAATTGACCCACACTTTTATGTTAAAAATTTAATAAAATTCAACTGAGCAACATAACTTTTTGGTTTGTAAGATTTATGCTTCTGTTCATAAAACCTACTCTCGTTTGCAGTTTGAAGGCTCTAACTTATTTGCATCTTATCAAACCAGCTAAATCTGCAGGGGGTTGAATACTACTTGTAGGCACTGTAAGTGAGTAAAATAAAATAAAATAAAAAAATCCTATCCTCCCCCCAACGTAATCTGTTGGAAACAGTTGAAGTGCCTCTATACACATTAATGTTTGGCTAACTTCAAGGGAATCTATCAGCAGGTTTTTGCTGTGTAATCGGAGGACACAATGAGGTAGGGGATAAAACACAGAATTCAGTTATCAGGCTGCGTGCTGCTGTTTACTTACAATGAAGGTTTTATCACCAGGATATTATAATTGCTGGGGCTAGCTGGCACGCTACAGTCATCCAACCATGTCCCCTCCTCTGATGAGCAGCTTATTGTCAATAGACCATGTACATATAGAGCCTGATGGGGTTGGGGTTAGCTTTTTCAGCTCTGCTTCATCTTGCATCTAAGGCCCCCTTCACATGTATGTGTGGCATTGTTTGTTTTTTTTTCTTCTTCCTCGGATACCACACATACCCATTATAACCTATGGTGATCTTGACATGTCTGTGTTTTTACATGGACCGTGTGTCCTTGTGAACCACACTGAGACATGTTTTTTTTTTTTTTTTTTTCTGGCAGCACGGATGACAAGGCCAATACAAGTTTATGGGTCTATGAAAAACCTGTACAGCGCACGGATGGCATCTATATACCGTCCATGTGCTGTATGTGTTTTAACATTGCATAGTATAGGAGAAGCTTTGTAATTTCATTCATTCTTTATCCATGCTAGAAAAACATGGATGACACACGGATCCGAAACTCTAATGACACCGGTAATGTTTTTTTTCTGGTACAGATTTTATACGGACATTAGAACTGTCACAACTGCTGCACCCAGTAAACTAAGAGATACATCATTGGATTCAGGGTCTGCCTCTAAATTGTGCTGCTTTCAGATGAGGCAGCAGAAACCTGGTGACAGATTCCCTTTAAATCTAATGTGATCGGGGGCCATAACTTGTATTGAATGGCTTAAAATTTATACACATTTTGCTTTTCTCTTTAGGATATTCTGTAACAGTTGGAGAATTTAGTGGGGATGATACTGAAGGTGAGTTTTAAATATATATTTTGCTTCCCATTGTAACCATGTAGTCATTTTGATCGTTTTCTAATGTGTAATTTTTCCCATCCAAATAGATTTTGTGGTTGCAGTTCCCAAAGGAAACAATACTTATGGATATGTAAGAAATATAATTTAATATATATATAATTTAATATATAGTTCATTAAAGTCCTAGTGCTATGTATGTTAGTCGTGTATGAGGTTTTGCTTCCCTCTTTGGAGCTTATGTACAGAACCATACATAAAAAAAATTGCAATGCAGTATTCAACTGAGCATGTTGCTATGTTATTCTCCGAGTAGTGTTTCAATGGGAGAATATTTCTGTAATAGTGTTGTATGGAGACCCAATACATTCTGACTCTAAAAAATTATAAGTTCTAGATTTGTTACTTTAACCATCATATTAAAAACAAGAAGTGACAAACTCCAAAGTGTGCGATTGCTAAACATTGCCTGTCATCTTTTCCAGTTAAATATTGCTCAATAACATTGGTTCACTTTTCAGTGGTAGTTCAGTGGTATTTTGAGACTTACGGACAACTACTTTTTTTTGTCTCTTGTTGAAGGTTACCATTCTGAATGGGACAAATCTAAAGTCCCTTTATAACTTCTCAGGAGAGCAGGTAAGTGATTATGTGAAATGCAGGAGTGCATTATTTAAAGTCATTTAAAAGGACACATTAATTTTAATTGTTGGACTTTCCAAGGCCCTTTTAAAAATTAAAAATTCAAGACTAAAACCATGACTTAAAAATAAGTAGACCACAAATATTACACTGGTGTGGTGATTACAGTACACATTTGTATATCAAAATATTAACTCCTGTTTTCTGCTCTGTAGATGGCCACATACTTTGGATATTCATTGGCTGCCACTGATGTCAATGGTGATGGGTAAGTTGGGCAGGAATAACTTAACATATCTTATTTCTAGTATTTTTAGTAATCCATTATATGCATTTGATAACATTGCCTTCCCTTATAGAGAAGTTGTCCCTTACGAACCGTTCAGTGCATTGCATGACTCCCTTGTGTTTTTGCAGACTGGATGACCTACTTATTGGAGCCCCATTATTCATGGAGAAAACACATGATGGAAGAACTCAGGAAGTGGGTCGTGTCTACTTGTATCTGCAGGGTTACAATATGTCCAATATCCCATCCCTGGTTTTGACTGGACAGCAGGAATATGGTCGTTTTGGGATTTCCATTGCTGTTCTAGGAGACTTGGACCAAGATGGCTTCAATGGTAAATGTGCCCACTATGATATCCAGTGGACCGTTTACATAAATCACTTTCCTAGGAGGTGTCTCCATGGGCATGACTGGACTATAGTGCTTAGAAATAGGTCTCGACACTTCTGCACTATTATGGTTAATTCTGGTATTTTACTATATGGTGGCACAGTTAACTAATAATCCTTCTTAAACCAGATGTCTTTTAATTACAAAGAGAAATAATCTTTGACCTGTGGCTCTTCAGGTCATTTCAAAATTTAAATCTCCCAGCATAATGAGACTAAGAGCATTTTTTTTTCTCTCCAGATATTGCTATTGGTGCTCCCTTTGATGGTAAAGATAAAAACGGAATGGTGTTCATCTTTAATGGTAACTCAAAGGGGCTAAGTCCTAAACCATCTCAAGTACTGGAAGGGCTTTGGGGCTCTTTTCTGGCTCCTTCTTTCTTTGGATTTTCCATCAGAGGAGGAAAAGATCTTGATGGCAATGGCTACCCAGGTACAGTGCGCAAAACCTTTTTTTTTTCTCAATTTTTAGTCTTCCTGTATTCAGTATAAGAAGCTAAGCTAGAATATGGATGAAAAAATATGTCCATGCCGTGATTGTGAACCTTCCCTTAGTCAAAAATGTTTAAAGTTGTCATCTACATCAATAACAGAGAGGGGAGATACGTTAATGTGAATTTCAATTTTTTGATAACCGATCCTTCTACCATGTAAAGCAATATTCTCATTTTTTTCTCTAGATCTTATAGTGGGTGCATTTGGTGCTGATAAGGCTTTGGTTTACCGGTAAGTTACCACTTATTCTTCATCTACAAAATAGAAATTAGGAAAGCTGTCAAGGGTGTCAGTTTGTTCAAATCCATAAGGAATTAACTTGCACACGTCTCTTTAATGGGCCGAGTTGCACAATGGCTGCATTCTTGCTAATTTTGTCAAGTTTGCGTTTCCCTAGTGATGTAAACTTTAGTGTAACCAGATCTATTTAGGCATGTTTTGCACAAGTTTTTTTTATGGATCTGTGAAGGAGCCATATATTATCAAGTATGAGATTGCATTCTGTCCTGTTCAATCAGGAAAGCTTTTCCCAATCTTCCAGTTTGGCAACAGATTTTTTCCATTGAATTTTTATCAGCTGCATAGAGCTGTAATATACTTACGTGACATGGGTTTAATCGGAAGACCTCATCAGAAAATAACATATTACTTAAATCTAGTTGTAGTGTTAATTATTTTTTAATTTTGGCATTGTTTAACATATCAATCTATTAAATAAAAACAATAGAAATCTTACAGTTTTCACACTGGTCAATATGGCTTTTTTTTTTTATTTTTTTTTTTTTTAACTCCCTCTCCCTGCCGTTTCAAGAAACAACACCTGTGCATAGCCACAATAGTCAAATCCCAAACCTAATATATTCTTTGCACAGGCTCATTAGATGCTTCCATACAAAGGTCATGGTTATGGGAGGAGAAGCAGGGTCATCTGTTATAACACCATATGCACCAATCCCAATAAGTGATATCCACTGTGCATAGGTGTTACCTTTTCACTGTAATGCAGGCTCCGCTAATTAGTCATGAAAATTAGTCCTGAAAGGACAGGAAATATGAAAATAAAAAAAAAAACTCCAGTGTGAAAATTGCAAGATGAACAATCTTTCTTTTTTTTTAAATGTAACACAAAAACCTGATTTAAGCAATAGAATGTTTTCTGATTGCTTCCCTTTAAATGGAACCTTTCATCAGGAAATTAGACCTCTAACCAAAGGCAAGTTTCTAAAGGCCCTTTTATTTCTTATTAAATGCATACCTTTTTTGTAGTAATTAATTTGGAAATTGTACAGTAATCTATCTCTGAAGTTTTAATCACAAGTGCAGTGGGCGGATACTGCACCTCCAGCTCCCATGACTGTCTCCTTATTTCCCTCCCAGCCATCGCCTTCAGTCTTCGACTGACAGGTCGCAATTCTCTCTTCTTCCACCCGAGATTCTGTGCAGGCATCAATTCATTGCCCGGTGTCCTCTCATCAGAGGGTATGGTGCATGTGCAGATCATTAGGCTAGCTCCAAAAGTCATCAGGAACTTAAAGGGGTTTTCCCACAAACAGTACTTTTTAATGTATAGATCTTTGAATAAAAATAAGTTCCACAATTGGATGCAATTTAAAAAAAAAATAAAATGTTCTTGTGCTGAGATCTTATAAATGTGTTCTTGCTGTGTCTGATCAAATGACATCTGAGCAGGAGAGGCCACAAAAGAGTATACAGACATTACAGCAGGGGATCACAGACTATTCTTTTTGTGGGGCAAAACATTTCACTACCTGTTTTTAAGCAATATTTTACCTCCAAGAAAGAATCCGCTGCAAGCCCATGCTGAAATGTCTGTATAAACTTTTGCTTCCTCCCCTGCCCAGGAGATGTGGTATGACCAGATCATGTTCCTGCAAGGTCAGACACAGCCATTACACAGTACACAGCAGGGGCACATTTATAGAATTATCTCAGCACAGGAACATTTTTTTTCTTGAACACATCCAATTGTGGAACTTATTCAAAGATCTATTGATTAAAATGTTAATTTAAATTATCTTTATTCATGGGAAGAACCCTTTAATGCATGTGTGCCACCCTCTGAGATGACCCCCAAGCAATGATTTGTTGCCTCTGATGACTCTCTGATAGGGCACAAGAGAAGAGTGACTTGTAAAGGACTGGAGAGCGACAGTGGGTGGGGAAATAAGGAGACGGGCATGAGAACTGGAAGTGCACTGTCCACCCATTGCAGTTGTGATTAAAACCTCTGAGATGGATTGCTCTTCTATTTCCAAACTAAATACTCCAAGAAAAGTATACATTAAAGGGCCGTTACAAACATGCCTTCAATTGGGGGGTCTAATTTCTTGATGACTGTGCTACCATACATCCCCCGGTTGCTGCTGAAAGGGAACTTATTCAGCAGATATTCCTGGAGCCTTCGAACCCCCCCCCCCCCCCCAACCGCTCCAAAAAAAAATGCTGAATGCTGTTGTTGCACCTTAATGGCACTTCACAACCTTTCAATCCCGGTATCCTCTTCTCCAGCTATTAGTTCTCCGCTTTCCAATTTTAAATGAGTACTGTATTTTTCAGACTGTAAGACGCACCAGACCATAAGACGCACCTAGGTTTTAGAGGAGGAAAATAATAAAAAAAAAATAAAAATGTAAGCAAAAAAATGTGGTGATGATGCACTTTTAAGTGGGAGGGGGTCTTCTGCTGACACTGGTATAAGGGTAATATCCCCCAATTCTGACAATATCCCCTATCCTGGTATATATGCCCCCCCCCCCTTCCTTTTATACGTGGTCCCCATCCTGGTATGCCTGGCATTCCTCTATCCTGGTATGCATGGCACCCTTCTTATCCCTGTCCTGGTATGCATGGCACCCTTCTTATCCCTGTCCTGGTATGCATGGCACACTCCTTATCCCTGTCCTGGTATGCATGGCACACTCCTTATCCCTGTCCTGGTATGCATGGCACACTCCTTATCCTTATCCTGGTATGCATGGCACACTCCTTATCCTTATCCTGGTATGCATGGTCCCCCAAATCCCCATCACGCTGCACATAAAAGAAAAAAAAAAATAAATAAACACTCCTACTCGCCTTTCTTCTCTCTCTCCTCCAGCGCTGCATCCTGTCTGCCCATACTGATCTCTCCATGTGAGCCGCGCATGACGTCACTGCCATACGCGGCTCACAAGGAGAGATCAGCTGCCGGAAGTCACTGCTCCCCAAGCCGGGACTGTGTGCGCAGGGAGCAGTCGCTTCACTCTCCTTCATAGCCGGCACACAGTGTAGCCGCGCTGCGACTCCTGCCGCCGGGCTATCGCGTGTGCCCGCTTATTAAAGGGCATGAATATTCACCCCCCTCCAAAATTTTGGAGGAAAAAGGTGCGTGTTATAGTCCGAAAAATAGGGTAACTCCTTTTTAAAACAATTGGTATAGGCTTGTGAGTTCTACGGACAGATTGTGATGGCAAAACTTGTGCAAATAAATTTACAGTATTCGTCCTTTTGTTTTTAGGGGGCGTCCTATCGTCCATGCTAGTGCATCTTTGTCCATTTCCTCAGCGATGATTAACCCTGAAGAGAAGACCTGTATGATGGAGGACACGGACATCCCAGTGTCTTGGTGAGTCTACAATTTTTTTTTACATTTTTTTTTGTGAATTCTAAAATATTAGGAGTGTAATATCTGAGGCCAGACTTGACAGTCTATTGGCAGATTTTCTGTTCGGAGAACATGGAGTTAGCTGCTGTTGTGTATCTTTCTGTTATCGCTGCCCATTTCCAGGGATTCCCTTGTAGTCTCCTAGATTATTACATTTTAGATTTCCAAGAATCTTTTGTTCCCTGATTTACATAGGTTGTGTATCTGATTGGAAAGCGGCTTTTTAGTTCTCAACTTTTCTATCCGTGATTTATTAGTGTGTGCTAGAGGACCAAATGCTTCGGAGTATTATGTGATTGCACTTTATTTTGTGTGAGAATCGGGCAGATTCTTGGTAGTCCTCCATTCTTGAGCTGCTTTAAAAAAAAAAAAAAAAGTAATCTGTGTTTCTGATTAGGCCATAACCTTTCTTAGACCGCTGACCATGTGTAGGAGTTCATGGTTAACTTTGAGTTGGTGTCTGTCTTCACAGAATTGGTTCTGCTTTCCATCTGATAGGTCGCAGGGTCACCGTTATCTATCTACAAGCCGCTCTTGATTAGGTCATTTGCTTATATTCTTGAAATTTGTATTTTTAGAACACAGTGGTTTTGGTTGTTGCTAGGTAATCGAGGGTGGGGGGAAGCTTGGCAGCGTGCCTTAGGGCTCAATGAATGCACAATTGTGGAGGGGTCTAGAAAACATCTGCTTAACCTCCATACAGCTGATGACTTTTAGTTTATGTCTATTAAGGTCTTCAATAGATCTAGATTTCATTAGGTGGCTTTAATTCTGTTGTCTCAGTACTCAATAAATCTTCACTCATTGAATAAATGACATACACGCTACCTGCAAAATTTCTGACATTCTCCGTAGTTTGAGTCCTATGCCCGAAGTTTATTTGCACACAGATCAGATACATGCCAGG
This sequence comes from Phyllobates terribilis, assembly GCF_046119375.1. Taxonomy (NCBI): domain Eukaryota; kingdom Metazoa; phylum Chordata; class Amphibia; order Anura; family Dendrobatidae; genus Phyllobates; species Phyllobates terribilis. The sequence continues at coordinate 154,199,061 of NW_027362762.1, read as the reverse complement.
TTTCTGCTGTGTTTCATGGTACCAGCATTGTGTGGATTTTACCCTTTACAATGGAAAAGGTGAAATGGATGACACCTCCATAAAGGAGAAGTCCTGTGTGCACATACCCAATGCACCTAAGCTGCCGCATCAAAAAGTGTCTCCTACACCATGCACGGAGCGCTGCTGTTCTAGCTCTGTACCACGGGTGAATCCTATAGCCTTGTGACAACCAAAAAGATGGGCCATCAATATCCTAGTTTTAGTTGAGACCTACTCACACAAACGTGCTTCAGATATTGAATACTCATGTCGATTTCTGTTGTGGACATCACTGTGGATTTTACCTTTTGCAATGTGAAGATGGCAATGTTTAGAGACATTGCTGCATTTTTGAAACCATATCTGCTTCAGATTTTGTAATATATTTTTCCACCTTGGGAGCTGAAAGGTACTGTCAGGCTTGATTCACATGTCAGTTTTTCTCTTATGAGTGCCATCGCGGAGAGCTGTCTGATATTGATCCAAGTGTTGGATCAAAATCTGTAGCGCAAGTCTATGGGTCACTGAAAAAAATCTGACTGTTCTCCTATTGATCATAGAAATACCAGAAAAATATCCAACAGCTGTTGGAGAAACAGGGTAAATAAACTAACAAACCAAAGAGCAAAAAATACCCATTAAAAAGTAACTTTTAATTTTACATTTAAAAAATATGTACCAAATAGTACAGTTAGGACAAACTACACATATTGAGATGAGATGAGATACTTAATAATAAGGGAGTGGTGGGGATAGTCGTATCACAATGAAAATAAATAATAAACCCTGTATGACCCTGGTAGAGGAGCTCTCCCTACCTAGCAGCGGAGTGTTTTCACCCCAAGAGTAAAATGGTGCCCCCGCTCCACGACGGCTGTCCCTCACCTGACCCTAAATATCCCTACTCAAACACACACAAGAATGACCAGTAACTGCCTAATTGCTGAACTAGATATGTATCAAGCACCCAATAATTATGTCAATAGGGATAGTAAACAGACACATTAAAAATAAAATGAAAAGGATCGCCTAAAAAATGAGGGCAATTGACGCGCCCCTGGGCCTGCTGTGTCGCGCAGCGTCTCGCGCACGGGGGCTTACCCGGAACCGGATCAGATGAGGGTTGTAGTCTCCGAGTGGCGGGGACCCGGTCCGTGCCCAGGGAGTCAACTCAGTGTGTGGCAGTCTTGATAGATGTTATTGGAGTGTCGACTACGCCACCCGTTGATTTGCAGCTATGGAGCTGTCGCTGCAGGGCAGACCGCTGAGGCCGGTGTAGAATTGTGCAGCGTGATAGTATAACCCCCAACGGGAGGGGTATGGCCTCAGGGCAGCCGACGTGGAAGATGAGGGTAGCAGGAACCACTCAGACGGTGCGGTGTAATTCAGGGTCTTTACTGGTAACAACGATAGACCCTCCCGGAGTACTTGCTAGCGAACGGGGCCTGGTCAGTCCTTGAGCAGATGGGATCTCCCCTGGCCAGGCGGAGTTGTAGGCCTCCCAAACTGACTGTACTCTTCTGGCTACCTTGCTAGAAGCGGATATAAGTAGCCCACGTCCCTGAGTGTACCGTGTGGTGCTCACCCGTATGGCCGGTGACTCAGGGCCTTCTAATGGCTTCCGCTCCACGATGGCGGCGCTGGTCCCACGCGTGTGACCGTGCCTTCGGGTTTCTGGGCCAGAGGACCTGCAATCCCCTGCCGGTCGGTTTCTGCTGCTGGGTAAGGATTAGTCCCCACAGCCTCGGACGCCGGGTCCGGTAAGAAAGCTTCTCAGTCAGGGCGAGCTCTGCAGCTGCCAGCCCCTGACTTGTAGTAGTATTGCTCCCACTGAGCTTCTGCTGTTTCTTCCTGTGACTGTTTCTTGTCTCTACTCTCCTTGACTGACTAACCCTGCTTCAGCCCCGGGTTTATATAGGGGAAGGTCTTCCCCTCCCAAGACTGGGCAGGAGGTGTGGCATGCACAGGATCCCTGGCCAAGAGACCTCCCACCTGCTCTCAGACATAACATTGCTTGTTACTGTGGAAACCAGACCCCTGGGGTGCCACACAATCCTAAAGAGACAATAGCCAATTGCGACATATACTGGTCAAAAAGTATATGATTTCAAAAATATATAGCAATGGACATTAGTCTTATTCAAGTCTTTCTGAGGTTCCAACTGGTATTGAGGCAAATATCCCCTTCAGACCCAAAGAATATGTGGCTGTGTGAACCAGGTCCAAGAAGTACTCCCAGCAAAACACCTTCACTTCAAAAATACATCAGATGCCCTTAATAGCGGTCCCTTAGGCAGATATAGAATCACCAGCAGGTAACATGTCTCTTAGATAGAATCCCAAAATCATCAGAGGATCAAAAAAAAAGTCCCGAATAGTCTCAAAAAAATTCAAAAATTATATAGCAATGGACTTCTCTTATTCAGATCCTTCTGAGGTTCCGGCTGGTGTTCAGGCAGATATCCCCTTCAGACCCAACGAGTGTGTGGCTGTATGAACCTGGTCCAGGAGGTAGTCCCAGCAGAACATATAAGCAGATTGCTTCAGAAGCACACCAGGTACCCTTAGTAGTGGTCCCTCAGACAAATATGGAGTCATCAGCAGGTAACATATATCTTACATACTGTCCCAAAATCGTCAACGGATCAAAAAGTCCCTTCAGAATAGTCTCATAGTCCCTACGCGTTTCACCCCCCCTCCTCAATATGGGGCTCATCAGGGGACAGGTTTATATTAGAGGAGAACGGTGCACTAATAATAAGTGCTACCAAGCTAAAGTTCAGTCACCAGACTTTTTGATCCGTTGACTATTTTGGTACTGTATGTAAGATATGTTACCTGCTGATGACTCCATATTTGTCTGAGGGACCACTACTAAGGGTACCTGGTGTGCTTCTGAAGCAATCTGCTTATATGTTCTGCTGGGACTACCTCCTGGACCAGGTTCATACAGCCACACACTCGTTGGGTCTGAAGGGGATATCTGCCTGAACACCAGCCGGAACCTCAGAAGGATCTGAATAAGAGAAGTCCATTGCTATATAATTTTTGAATTTTTTTTGAGACTATTCGGGACTTTTTTTTTGACCCTCTGATTTTGGGATTCTATCTAAGAGACATGTTACCTGCTGGTGATTCTATATCTGCCTAAGGGACCGCTATTAAGGGCATCTGATGTATTTTTGAATTGAACGTGTTTTGCTGGGAGTACTTCTTGGACCTGGTTCACACAGCCACATATTCTTTGGGTCTGAAGGGGATATTTGCCTCAATACCAGTTGGAACCTCAGAAAGACTTGAATAAGACTAATGTCCATTGCTATATATTTTTGAAATCATATAATTTTTGACCAGTATATGTTGCAATTGGCTATTGTCTCTTTAGGTTTGCCCTCATTTTTTAGGCGATCCTTTTCATTTTATTTTAATGTGTCTGTTTACTATCCCTATTGACATAATTATTGGGTGCTTGATACATATCTAGTTCAGCAATTAGGCAGTTACTGGTCATTCTTGTGTGTGTGTTTGAGTAGGGATATTTAGGGTCAGGTGAGGGACAGCTGTCATGGAGCGGGGGCACCATTTTACTCTTAGGGTGAGAACACTCCGCTGCTAGATGGGGAGAGCTCCTCTACCAGGGTCATACAGGGTTTATTATTTATTTTCATTGTGATACGACTATCCCCACCACTCCCTTATTATTAAGTATCTCATCTCATCTCAATATGTGTAGTTTGTCCGAACTGTACTATTTGGTACATATTTTTTAAATGTAAAATTAAAAGTTACTTTTTAATGGGTATTTTTTGCTCTTTGGTTTGTTTCTCCTATTGATCAGTCAGGGAAGAAGGTGGAGAAACTTTTAGTGTTTTTTTTGATGCATGAGGAAAAAAAAACAAAAACAGTCTGAATGAGGTCTAAGGGTGATGCCACACGCTTCTTGCTACACCCACAGTGATGTCGAATCGGCTCAGTATTTTGAGTCCAAATTCTGTGACCATTGATCGTCATAATGGATGAAGTTTCAGGCTCATACAGCCAGACACAGCATCTAGTATTACCCTACAGATGAACGCACATGAAGTTTTACAGGATTGCAAACTTGGCAGTTGGCAAAAGCCACTGAAAGGTAGTATGACCCCATTAGTAAGCTCAAACTACCCAGTATTTATATGTCGAGGTGTTTGAAAATTTTATTACAATGGGTGAAAAATTGGCTGAGAATTGCAAATGAGAGGGTGGTCTCAATTTTGCTTTTTGCCCAGGACTCTGAATATAAGTACTTTGCAGCAAAAATGGGATCGTCCAGGCATACTTCCCGTGTCCAGTGGAGGCAGAATTGCACGTCGGGTGGTCAGGTTCCAGGAACCTCTGTCCAACACCCAATGAATGATTCTTATGTCCTGTTTTAATAAGGTACTCATGCAGAAGACTTGCTTGGCATTATACAGATATCTTGACAACCTGACTGAGATGTCTCCATGCACAAAGGCCAAGCGAGTATGCCTGGAAAACCCCTTTAAAAACTGAATCCTGGCTTTACAAGAACTTTTACTAGAAGAGCTGCCAATTGTATAAAGCTCAACATATCTGCATGAGGTTCTCTGCATAATCCATACACAAATGTGTTCTTATGAAGCCTAAACGGATTGACCCAGGACCCATTTTACTCATTTGGGTTTAGACCATACGCATCTTATAGAAACAAATGGAAGTGTGTTGAGTTTAACTGCCTGCACAGAAATGCTCCCGTCAAATTTTACTACTTGATGTGCTCATGTTCACTTCTAACATCTGGATTGCTTCATTTGTCTATTCCTTGCAGTGTAAACCTCAGTTTCTGTCTGAACGCTTCAGGAAAGCATGTACCTAATACAATCGGTGAGTATGAACAGTTGACTGGACTCGGTCTAGCGTAATTCTGTCCTGAGCAATGCTTGATTTCATGGGCTGTGATATGTTCCAGGGATTAATGTCGAGTTGCAGCTGGACTCCATGAAGCAGAGAGGAGCCGTGAAGAGAATGCTGTTCTTAAAATCCGGCCTGCCCCACCTGACCCAAAGTGTTCTCTTACACAATGGAGGCCAGGAACAGTGTAGTGAAATGAAAATTTACCTTAAGGTATGTATATCTTTCTACTACTTTATCACTTATTCTGTGGTTGTATAAGAAGCTCTCATGATTGACTTTGTAACAGGGAGATGAGAGTAATTAAATTTTGACAGTTTCTAGCTGTATTATTGGGGCACTCTATGGCAGTATTTTTTTTGCGTATTATATCACTCTGTTATGCTTTAGTGGCGTTTAGATACTGCAGTTCCGATTCATCATTTCTGGGGTGGGGGTGGGGTTTTAGTCCCTTTTCTGTTTTGTGGTATTAGTTGTGGATTCTATGAATTCTACAAAATGGCGAACGTTCACTAAATTTGGCGCAAAGTCAAAAAGTATCCATTTTTTTTCCCCAAAACTTTTTGGCACCAATTGTCTGTTTAACAAAAATTGTACCAAAATATTGGTGTACCCTAAAATGCAACAGACGGGTGGGGGACTGTAGTGGCTTTGTGCCCAGTTTTGCAGCTTTTTAAAAATTTGCAACTGATGAATCAGGTGAAAACATCTGGAATTGCTAAACTCTTCCCACCAAAGACGAGAAAAAAAAACAAACAGGTAATCACATGAATTGGGTACCCAATAAAAAGGTACAAAACTAGATAAATGGCGTGAAGGCAGGGCACAGGTGGTCATAATGTTAATTGCCCACTTTATGATAGTTATGATTGTCCTGCTCTTTCACATTAGAAAGAACCATTTTGAAACTTTAAAACTGTAAATTACATAACTTTTATGCGCAGCAGAAGGTTATTCCTTTTTAAAAACTCGGTGGTATGCATTTTATTCAAGTCATTGATATAGAGGATTGCGTCAAAAATGAGACTAGTCCAAAAAAGGTTGCTTTTTGATGTAGGCCAACAGAAGATTCAATTTGGACTGGATTGTCATTTCAAAACTTGACAAATATACAGAAAACAGGAATGATTCAGGCACTGGACGAGCATTCTAGTCCCTTGTTTTTAACGCTTAAAAAAGGGCAAGCCATTTTTATTAATCTTTTTAAAATTTGTCTCTATGGAGAACAATTATTGAAAGGACACAGTGCCTGTGTCGTCTGTCTGTAACTTGGGAACGCTCAATAGAGAAGTCATACATGCGTCATTTTTGTAAAAGTGAAAAAGTGAGATAAATATGCATGATATGCCGCAGCAGTGCACCAAGTGCTTTGACTATACAATTGCTATGTATTGCTAAATTTTCAATTTGGATAGGGGAAGGAGGAGGGGTCACCATACTGAGAGACCTCCAAAAGTCCAGTCTAACTGGTTAATAAGATTAGAGTATAATGTTGATTGCAAAAAAATGTTTAGCGATGGCATAAAACCAAAAGTTTCTAATTTTATATGCATCTCCCTTCTGGGACTTTGTCTCCAAAATTCCCAAATTGTGCTGCTAAGCTTTCTTCGTATTTTTCTAAAGATATGTGTCGATTATTTTCTTTAGGATAACCATGGTGCTTAACTGGCGCAGAAATTTCCTGAACCTAAAACATGTAGTATTTTTTTATTGGTCTTAAATGATGTATGTGAGGAATGTAAAAGAAAAGCAAACCCAAAATCCATAAATATGGCTGCAGACCAAGCGGTAACTGCTTTGAACTAGCGAATATTCTGATCCGTCAGCATGTGGACAGCTGTTAAGTTCTACATGTTTGTTATGGTAAAAGCCCAAGGTAGATGGAGCCAAAGTCTGTGGAAGGTTGAAATTTAGGGGCTTTACTACTATTTTCGATTCTATTTTTATATATATATATATATATATATATATATATATATATATATATATATATATATATATATATATATATATATATATATATATATATATATATATATATATATATATATATATATATATATATATATATATTTATTTATTTTTTTATTTTCAGAACGAGTCTGAATTTCGGGACAAGCTTTCTCCAATTTTCATCTCTCTGAACTTCTCCTTGGATGCGCAGGCTCCAACTGATGCCCATGGACTGTTGCCAATTTTCAATTACCGGACTAAGAACCACATAGAACAGAAGGTTAGCTGGTGAAGCAATCATTCTTGTTGCTGGATACTTACCTGCTCATGTTATGTAATTTTTCCTAAAACATATTAGGCTCTTTTATCTCGCGTATTAACCTATTCCTTGCCAAGGTATGCCAGTGCAAAACCTTTACAGCATAATTTACCTACAAATGCAACAGAGGCCAAAATGACATTCTTTTTGTTTGGTTGGCTTATGGATAATATTATAGTGTACATCTAGAGTTTTCCCGTTACATATGTTGAACAATAATTATATATAAACGTAGCCTTAAAGTGGGGGCACTACATTATACCGTCCAACTCTCCAAGAAATAAAATAAGGTTGATTTATGTGCCAACATTTTAGGCAACATTTTAGTTTTATCCTCCCCAGGCCACATATATAAAATGTTAGGAAGTGATGAATTCTGTAAAAACAAAACCCAAACAATCATGGCAAAATTTAATTTTTCAGAGATTGAGAGCGGCATTTAACATTTTAACAGTCGTGGGTGGATCGCAATTCCTCCCATAGCTGTTAAAGGCACATGACAGCTGATCAGATCAAATCAGCTATCATGTGCTGGAATGATGCGGGCTCCCATCAAATGCTGGGACCCAACCTATGCTCGTGTAGGGGTAAGGAAAATTGAATTAATTTATGTGCATATTTAATGTACAGAGCACAGACAACCTGTGCACAGCCAGCAGAGCAGGACACATCGCTGTGCTGCACAGATGGTATTATGTTGTGGCCAATCATTTTAAATACACCTTCCCACCTGTTTTGTTTTGCCTCTACTTCCACACCCTTTTCTTTGACAGCTCTGGCTTTATAGGGCCAGAGAAGGGCAGAGATGGATGAAAACCAAGCAGGTGTGAAGGTGTATATAAATGATTGGCCCCGCCATGGAGCACAGAGCGCCTGGACTTGGTTTGAACAGCCATTCTATGTGGAGTCCCTTTTAAGGACACTGCTTAAGTCAGAACATGGCCCTGACCTCCTGGGACAGTGGGGAATCTCCACTTAATACTTGACTGTCCTGCTGAATTTAAGCCCGGTTGGGATGTAGGAGTACAAAGCTATAGTGTATACATGTTGGGAAAAAGTTAAGTATGTTACAAAAGTCTTTCTCTGAGCGCATGATAATAAGCCTGTAGAACGTTATCCATAACCTTGTAGATGTACAGGAGAACAAGACCTTAAACAACTAGAAATACATGTTTCAATTACATTTGCAATCACTGGGCAGCAGTGAAGTCTTTAGTAAGTAATGTGATAATTAATTAACTCGTGTACCGGCACATGAGATTATCAAACCAGTCCTGTATAATCACTTGAGTACAGTATCACCGGACTATATATTCTTAAATGGCAGGTACTCTTATCTGATGCCTAAAACAGAGAAGTTGGGCAGTGATTACTTTTCGGATGCATGTAATTGCTCAAAGAAATTGCACGGTAATGCGATGTGCTCAATAAAGTCTTATATTGCCGTCATAATCAGATTTAAAAAAAAAAAATGAAAATATTGGAAAAACCATTTTAATGGACTAATAGTTGATATTCTGCTAGTTCTTGTTCATAGGCATAAATATATTTAACACGTGATGTGTTTCTTTGTCAGGCTCAGATTCAGCTGGACTGTGATAATAATATCTGTGTCCCGGACTTGAAGCTCAATGTTACCAGGTAGGTCTGATGTTCATTCTAAACATTACCGGACATTTTTGCTGAATATTTTTTGCCATCTGGTAAGATAAAGTGAATCTGACAGTTTATATGTGCTGCCCAATCTACAGGCAGCATCTATCGGGTACTGGCTGTGTGATCTCAGCCAGATATGTTTTAACACTTTTTTTAAAGGAGGGTGGGTCCCCGGCAGCTTCTCCCCACCCACTGCTCTGGATTGACGGGTCTCTGCCTACACGCGTTACAAGATAACACACAGTTCGACTCAAACCAGGAGGAGTGAGGGCCATGAACGCAAATTTACAATCTGAGACTGCTGATACGTTGGATACAATCAACAATGTATGAGAATTTTGATAGGTTCACATTTTAGTCATGCAAATTAAAAAAAACTTTTTTAGATACATTTTTTTATTTTTTATTATAGGCATAGATTGTATAAATAACCTTATACCGGCTTGTTAATGGATTTGAGATGTTGAACTTCTTACACCAAGGGCAGTCAACCATGGATCTCGGTCCTGTCACGGACCACTATGCACGGACTGGCTAAAGGTCTCCCGATCAGAACATGACGGCTTCATATACTTCTATGATGCTGATCCACACTCCAGCTGGTCCGTGCATTGGAGTCCATGATCGGACAGAGATGGCAATTTGTGTAGAGATGTATATTGTACATTCTGTATGTGGACCAAAGCTATTCCTGTTTTGAGCATTTTTTTAGGAGGATTCGTGCATTTTCACACTACTGGGGTATTGGGCATAGATAAAACACAGCAAAAAAGGGCAGCAGTGTTTACCTGCCCAGATCTTCAGAACTAAATGCACTACCAGGGTGCCGCAAACCCACATAAAGATGGCGGCTACACAGGTTCAAAATACTGATGAGACCACCACTCACAACCTACATTTCATGGAGGGGGTGACTGCTTAGTATTTGAATTGCACACAAAAAGGCTTGTATAGGGTGCTGTTCACCCTAGTGTATTGGGCATAGCATTGACTGTGGGGGGCCAGCAACAAAAGGGGTCCACTACCATACAGAGGGGAGGCATATTTAGTCATCACTGTGGATGCAACTGAAATATGGACGTGACTTCCCTAATTTTAAGTTGGATCATAAGCGTTTTTAAATGTTGATATTGGCACTTATGGTTCTGTTACGCCCCTGTTGAAATCCTGATTTGTGGTAGTTTTTCAGAATTTTTAGTGATTCAAGCTTTGAGAAGTATTAGCGGAAGTGTAACTCATGTTGGGTGTTTTCCTGCTGCCTTGTTTCCAGCCTTGTTCTTATGACTCACTTTTTCTCTGTGATGGAATAAATGAATAGACTTTGCTATGTAATTTAGGATTTCTTTGCACTTTTTAGAAGTGTATTACAAGTATTTTATTCTTTGTTGTTGCAGCGATCGAAAATCTGTGTATCTTGGTGATGACAACTCTTTGGTCCTAATGTTTAACGCTGTAAATGATGGTGAAGGTGGTGCTTATGAGGCCGAGCTCTACATCCTCTTGCCCCCAGAGGCGGAGTACAGTGGCATTCTGAGAAATGAAGTAAGACTCCTTGGTGTTCTCCCTTTGGGTACTATGTGATCGTGTAATGGCACATATAAGTGGTGTCAAAAAGTAATAAGTATCTTCACTTCTCATTTGTTGAATGAATGTTTGTCACCTGCTTTTAGCATTTCCATAATTCAGAGTGTAAACTCTTAGCAGAGATTGTAAATGTATTACTAATTCCTTAAAACCTATGTGAAAATTTGACACCCCCCCCCCCCCCCCACTCTTTATTTAATTTATGAAGAAGCAGCAAAATTCTTTCAGGATCTGTTAATCCAACGCTGTTGAACTTAGTTTTCTATCCCCCTCCCCTGAATCATTGAATTGTAATACTGCGTGTGCCATATAGCTGTCTCTTTATTTTTCCTGGTTTCACTTCTTCTGCTTTACTAATGTTGTACACCATATGTGTGTGTTTTTCCTTTTAAATAAGTTTTGACCCTTCTCTTCTTTTTTTTTTTTTTTTTTTGCTTCTGTCCACAGAATCCCTCTGTTGTGAACTGTCGCTATGAGCTACAGAATGAAACTCGTTTTGCTATATGTGACCTTGGAAACCCTATGAAACCTATGACCAATGTAGGCAGATTTAAAATATATGGACATGTTTGGGGGGGTTTATTTATTTTTTTTATTCTTAAGTGGATGTATATTTGTCTACAAATCATTTTTGTAATTGGGTGCCTTGAATTGAAATTTAGCACCTATTCCAGTTTATGGCCTTTGAATTGCACTAACTTTTGCTACCTGGCTGCATAAGTTAAAGGGGTTGTCCGGTCCAAATCGATAAGTTTGCAGTCACTCTGTGTGACTGCAGACTTGTGAATCCCCCAGCGCATGCAGGGTGCTCTGCGGGGATTCGCCGGTTTGAGTCGGGACCAGAGGGTATGTATGAGTTATGACGCGCCAAGGGGATGGGGACGACTCGGCGCCCGGGCCTTGCTGTTAGTTTTTTGGGGGATGTCGCGGTGGTTGGCTCCCGGGCCCGTACCCTGGGGTCACTCTTAAAAGCAAGGGATAATGGGGGAAAGGTGTATGGGATAGGAAAAGTTTGTGACGCCACCTGTGGTGTCTGGTGAGGATCACCAGCGCTGCTACAGTCCTCCTGAGGCCGGTGATCAGGCAGCTTAGTTGGTGCGACTCCCCACAGGTGGAGCAGGGCCTCAGGGCAGCATAGGAGAAGGGATGCAGGACAGAGGGGACCCAGCCGGGTCAGAAGAAGAATAGGCACACTCACAACAGTTCACTTCAGTACCTTTTACTTGGTGGTATTTCAGGCACGATCCAGGGTACTGTAGGGTGCATTTCAGGACTCTCCCCAGTGAGCGGGTGTGGGGCCTCCTGTTTCTTGCCTTTTCCTGATAAGTTTATGACCTGCCTGGAGCTAGGCCTAACTTGGTCTCTGTCTTGCACCTGCTGACCGGGTGGTAGGGCCTTCTGTTGGAGATCACTCTCCCTGGTCTCTTGGGCCTCTGTGATTCCTGACCCTGGAATCACTGTCAGCTTCTGGTGTTCCCGGGACATGTAGTTCGCCAGGGGTTCCGGTTGTTTCTGCTGGTCCTAGAGATCCTTGCAGACACGGACCCGGTGTCTGGTATATGGTCTTGGGGTGAGCTGGTTAAGCTCCTCTGCCCCCTATGTAGCTCGCTTACTCCACTTGCCTTCGGCCGCTCGGAGCCCTCACTAGGCTTCACACTGGCAGTAGGCCTCGCTACTCTTCACCACTCTTATGGCGTCGGCACGTCTTAGGCTCACTAACCTGAGCTCAATGAGTCTTGGCTGGACTGACAACCTCTCTGGCTGCAGCAGACTGACTGTAGACTCCAGGCTGCAGACTCCAGTCTGACTTAGACTTCATACTCCCAGACTTGACAGACTCTAGACTGACTGACTGCCTAGCTCCACCTTCCCTTTTTATATCCCTAACTGGCTCCCTCTGGTGGTCTGAGGTGGAAGGTGGAAGTGTGTGAATGCTATGAGGGCCTCTTGTGGAAGAATCTGTCCATGCACCCCTCTAGGATTTGTGGCACCAATGCACAGCAGGGCGCCACATATACATCCTCCTGGCCAGCGCCTATCCAGTGAGGGCGGCTTCACTCCATACACTTGAATTGAGTGAGGCCACACCCCGTCTAGTGATGTGGCACTCCTATGGACGTGGCTGATTAGAGGACGCGGCCTCACCCCAATCAAATGTATGGCAGGGAGGCTGCGCCCACTGGCCAAGAGTATGTATTAACTTATACATACCCTGCAAGGAATTTATATTCTGTGTTTGCGTGAGCTTCCTCCCACATTCCAAAGACATACTAATAGGGAATCTAGATTGAGAGCCCCAATGGAGACCATGCCGATAATGTCTGTAAAGCGCTGTGGCATTAGTGCCGCTATATAAGTGAGTAAAATAAATAAGTACCTTCCAGTCCCGACTCAGAAACCGGCGAAACCACGCAGCGCATAGTCCGTGCACTGGCGGGATACAGAAGTCTGCAGACTTATCGATTTGGACCGGAAAACCCCTTTAACTCTTTGGGGTTTGTTTACAAGCGCAGATTAACTTTTGAACGATGCAACCATAACTTATGACTAGCAAACAATGTCAGACAAATGTCTATGCAGGACAAAAATCGTGAATGAAATGGTTCAATAGCAATTGGAGATTAGTGAATAAACTCAAATTTTACAAAAATTTGCATTTGCTAAAATTCTGGGAGGTTTTTGTAATCCTCTTCCACTGTCTGCCGCCATTTTCCTGAACCATAATAGGGGTTTATAAGTTTTTTTTTTTTAAATAAATTGTTATGGCACACAGGAGGGTTGGTGGTCAAGGTAAACATCATGGAAGTTAGTATCTGACAGATTATTGACCAGTGTAAATGCAGCTTTAGTTTCCACCTCCTGAGCTCTGCTCAGCTGATTTTGCCCATAAAATGTGGCTAATTTTTTATGTGGCCATAAATCAGTTAAGAGGAGTTCAGAAGAAAGTGTTATAAACGCTCTTGTCAAAACGAGCTCATGGATGAATGGAGTCAACTCATTCTACTGCCAGATGTAGAAAACCAACATGTAATGTAGTATTACATGTCAGCCAACCATGCAGTATATTGGCCAGTCAGTAGGTCTATTGAAGTGAGATTCCCTCTTTGCTAAAGATCCCTCCCTATGGGCCAGAACAACTCAAAGTCTTCTTATTCTATGATGATTCTATGACCTTAAATGACCTTTAATTTGTTCCACCTAGAATATCCCATTGCCGCCTATCTAGTTTTATAGATGATTAATGCTCGTTTTCACTATAGTGTACTTGGAATAAGATTTGTAGAAAGTTTGGGCTTACATTGCCCCTTATTTCTCTCTTCATCTAGCTGTGGGGTGGATTGAGGTTCACTGTGCCTCATCTTCGTGATTCCAGCCACAAAGTGCAGTTTGACTGTCAGATTCGCAGGTATGTGTATATACATTTGGGTGTATCGCCTTGCTGCTTTTTTCATACACCTGTTGGGTTATACCTTCAGGGTTGTAGCCATTAATGCGTGCTTTTCTAAAATGGATACATGTTAAGGCATCAGCTTAAATTGGTTGAAACAATGGGCCCGATTCAGAAAACTAGTGTAAAACTAATGCAAATGTCGCCATTGTTCTTGTCCCATAAAAAGTTTGAGGCTTTTGGTGGATCTATGCCAGCTCCGCCAATTATTAGAAAAGTCAGTTGAGCCAAAAAAAGGAGTCCTGGTCGGTCACAGCCTGAGAAATTAATTATTTACACCATTAAAGTGGCATTAATTCTAGCAAACGTATACTCCAGTGGAGTAAACTTCTGCCTTTGGTGCACTCCAGCTGACAGATGAGCTAAATTCATTGAGACGCATCCCTCTTAGGCTATGTGCCCACGATGCAGAAATGCTCCGGATTTTTTCCTGAGCGTTTCTGCATCTCCCTGGCAGAAAAAACACATGCGGATTGTACATGTGTTTTTCCTGCCAGGGACATGCGGATGTGAAGCGTTCTTCACTTGCATTTCCACATGCGGGTTGACAATTTCTTTCCAAGCGATTTTAGCATCACTTGGAAAGTGCTTGACAACTTGGTCACACTATATAAATCCATGCAACCGGCATGGATTTATATAGTGTGACCGAAAGAATGGTAAAAAAATAAAATAAAAAATCTATACTTTCCTTCCGATGGCCCCCGCAGTCTTGCTCTGCTCCGTCTTGGCTGCCGGTAGCTCGCGGTACACTACACTGAAGGACCTGCCGTCACATGACTATGATGTCAGTGCAGGTCCTTCAGTCCACCGCAATCTGCTGGCAAGCGAAGACTAGGAGACCGGGGGCCATCAGAAGGTAAATATAATATTTTTTATTTTATTCTTTTTTCTTTTTTTACATGTTCTATGGTACCCGGGTCTCCTGTCCTCCACACCCGGGTACCATCCGCACATTGAAATCCACATGTACAAATGCAGTGATGCGGAATCCAAGCGATTCAATGCAAGTCAATGGCAGCAAAAACGCCGCGCTTCTGCAAAATAATTGGTAGTGCTTTTTTTTTTTTACGCAATGATAATCCGCAGTGGAAATTTCTGCAGCATGTGCACAGCACATGCGGATTATCATTGCGGAACATGGCAGGCCTTCTACCATGCGTTTTTTAAGCGCTTCTGCAACGTTTTTGCCGCTGCGGAAACGCTTAAAACAACGCATCGTGGGCACACAGCCTTAATGAACTTTGTGCATCCGAATCCAGTGGATACTGCACCAGGATGCCAGTCTTGATTTAATTGACCCCCAGGTGCTTGCCAAAAAATTTTATTGGAGAAGTTGCAGCAAAAAAAGGCTCCAAATATTCCACAATGCATCGGCTGTGTAAGTCATGTTAATATGAGGCATGAAAGATTATGTTGAAGAGCATTGTAGCAAGCCAACATGGCTGCAGTAGGGACTACAGTTTTATGTACAGTTACTAAGAAATGTCAAGGCTTAGTTCACATTCAGCAGCTTCATATGTTCTATATAGAACTTTTTGTATCACATTCTCTTTTACAGCAAAAATGCTAATAACTCCCAGAGTGAGCTTGTGCAGCTAACCATCGGTGTTGAAGCTAAAACCTCTGTGTCATTCCTCGGGTAAGTTGGCACATAAAGGTAACAGCTTTTTTTAAATATATGTCTCTATCCTCTCCTTTCTATAACCCCTTTGATCCTACTGTGTCTAATTGTGCAGTTAGGCTGTGTGCCCACGTAGCGTTTTTCAAGCGTATATGCTGCGGAATTTCCGCAGCGTAAACGCTTGTGAAACGCTAGGTAATCCGCTCCCCATGGTCCCCAAGGGGATTCCGCAAGTTCTATGCACATGCTGCGGATTTTTCCACAGCGTTTATGCTGCGCTCAAAAATCCGCAGCATGTCCATTAATTTTGCGTTTACGCAAGCGGAATTGCCTTTGTGCAATGCATTAAAAAATGCAAGGCAATTCCGCATGTGGGAAACACACGAAAAACACGCGATAAACGTGTGCGGAATTCCGCATGCGTTTTTCGGGGAGAGGACTTGCAGAAATGAAGCAGAAATTTTCTGCTTCATTTCTGCAACGTGGGCACATAGCCTTAAAGGGAATCTGTCAAAAGGCGCTTGCTTTGTCCCTACATCATGCTGCTGTCATATTACAGAGACCCCAATTCCAACTATGTGTCGCTTAATTTACTTGTGCAGCAGTTGTGATCGAATCAGTTTTCTGTTACAGATGTAGCAGAGCTCACTTGTTGCGATGTATATAGCCCTGCCCACACCATAGCTCTGTGTGCTCGAGGCATGGCTGGACCAGGAGGCACGAGGCCAGTTGTCCTGTAGTCATCTCTTGCTGATAAAACACTGATTTGTACTGAAACAGCAAAACACAGCCTAATAAGTGACACATCACTGGAACCAGGCTCTCTTCCCCTACATTATAGTGCTCTCAGATTACCTAGCAAGAACCTGGTGACAAATTCACTTTAAAACTGAGAAACCTATAAAGAAATCAGTGTCCTCTTAGCCCAGACATGTCCCCCTTTTTTCTCCTCAATATCCTGTGTCTGGATGTACGGCTGCAACAGGAGCCTCACCCCTCCTTGTCTGAAATATTGCAAAAATATTGTTAAAGTGATAGTCCGGTCTTAGGCTGCAAGTCTGCAGTCACTGTTTGACTGCAGACTTGTGAATCCCTCATATCATGCTCACTGTGAGGATTCTCTGATGCCAGGAGCAGGGGGGGTCATGTGACTGCAAGTATGCAATTTGTATACTTCCAGCCACATTCCAACTAGACAGTGTCCGGCCTTAATTCATACACTTGCATTGAGCGTGGCCCCGCCCATCTAGTCGTCATGTGGCCGCATGTATGCAAATCACACACTTTAGCTCACGCGCTCGCCACTACTGGCACTGGAGTATCCTCACAGCACGTAATGTGAGGATTCACAAGTCTGCAGTCACACTGTGACTTATACCTGAAGGCCAGACAACCCCTTTAAGCCATGTCCCTTTTGATTAAGACCCACCACATTAGCAGGACATTAACACTTGTGCTCTCTGCAAGATTCTTACAACACTGCATACAGAGATTCCTGCAGACTGATGCAATGTGTGGTCGGTGTATTGTCATTTTTAATTTCTCATTTATTTTTAGATTTAATTTAATTTTAAATTTAATGCATGAAAACAGAGATTTTATTAAGCCTTGTGCACATTTAGCCTTCAGGCTTAGTGCCCACGATGCAGAAATTTTCCTGAGCATTTCTGCATCTCCTTGGCAGAAAAACGCATGTGGTTTTTGCATGCGAATTTGCCATGCATTTTTCCAATGCATTGTATAGGCAAATGCGCAAAATAAAATCCACGCAGAAAAAATCCTGACCATGTGCACAGAACTTGCAGAATGTCATAGGAAGTCATGGGATAACGTATGCAATGCGTTTCCGCGCTGCAAATCCGCACCAAAAACGCATCGTGGGCACACAGCGTCAGAGCTGAAGAAAAATCTCCATTTAAAAGTGTGGAAAAGCCAGAGAAAACAAAGCGTAGATGCACTCATTGCTTAATTCTGTTACAGCCAGAACATCTACTGCATTCAATTTGGCAATCTCTGTATAAGGGGCCATGACATGGGCTTAATTTTACTTGGTTTGTGTGCTCAACTTTTAAGTGTTCACTCCTGGAAGCTTATCCTCACTGCTCCATAACATATCCTGTGCCTCCAGCTAAGGCCTCAATATTTACATTAGATAAAGATCATGGTCACTTCAAAAGATCAGGACTCTTCCACCAAGTGACTGACCTACTGGTATCTGACAGGTGAAGGTGACCCTAGGACCTCATGTTACTCCTGCTTAACTTCTCTATCAGGAAAAGCAATCCTAATGATTACTAGTATCTTTACCTATAAATAGAGGATTACAGCAAAGGTAAATAATATAAAATAAAACTTTTACTTTATTAGATTAGAAAGTTAATTACACAAGACAAACCACTTAGAAAATAGTTAGCTGTTGAGTGGTGCAGGGTTATCAAACTATTTTTTCTTTCTGTATTAAGAATAAAATTGGACCTCTTTGCAGTTTTCACATTAGCTACTGTGGCTTTTTAAGACTGGAAATCTTCATGTAAATTAGCCGGACCGAACAGGCTCCATCCCTATTTTGCATTGAAGCATCTAATCAGCGTGTGCAATTGGTGTTGTGAACAGAAGAGTGGCAGGGTCCAGCTGTGATAACACTGGATCCACCAATCACAATAAGGGTTATCAGCTGTGTCTAGAGGTGTTACCTGTCATTGTAATCCTACCTCTGCTGATAAGGAGCCTGCTGAAAACTGTTCCTGAAAATATAGGAAGTAAAATCCTTAAGTCTCAGTCGCCAGTGGGAAGATTGCAGTATTTCAATTACTTTTTTAAAATAAAGATCATATTGAAAATAAAATTAAATACAAATCTAAAATACATGTGAACACACAAATCTGAATTAAATGGGTTATTGCGTGACCATCAGCTGACTAAATGACGTCACCGCAGGTCCTGCCAGTACACCGCGGACGCCAAGGAGCGAGGACGCTGCCGGGAGAGGTGTGTATACAGGTTTTTTGTTTTTTTTTAACTTTTTTTTTTTTCTTTTTCTCACCGTGTGTTAGCTGGGATAAAGAGGAGTTGTAGTCTCCTCTTTATCCTGGGTACCACATGCACCGTGATTATGCTGCAAATTCGTGGCCATTGAATTTAATTGAAACGCAGCAAATCCACATATACCTGCGGGTTTGCTGGGTTTCAATGTTCCTCAATGGCCGCAAATTTGCAGCGTAATCACAGTAGAAATGGTCATGCTGCGTTTTGCAGCGCAATGCGAATTCGGCGCGCTAATTAGCGCATCATGTGCACAGCACATCCGAATTCACATTGCTTTGCATGGCAGACTGCTTTACAAGCGTTTTCGCGGCTGCAAAATCGCTACGTGGGCACATGGCCTAACAGCTGATCAGAGTTTGTGCCAGACCCTGGCCGATCACACATTGATGCCCTATTCTAAGGATAGGGCATCAATGTAAAAGTAGTGGACAACCTCTTTAAGAATTACAACATCTCTGAAGTTGATTTTTAAAAAGTAAATAAATCAGCCTGATCAGGTCTTAAAGATCAGTTAATGAATGCACAGAGTAGGTAAAGGAGGCGCTAATGGGCAGTTCACTCACAGTAGCTGCGAATTTTCAGACAGGGAACCACTTGGTGTCCGTAAATGTGTATAAATTGGTAATTATGATTTTAATTCGCGCTAAACAGTAGTGAGACGGACTCAGGGGGTGAAGCTTAAAATTCCTTTATTGGGTCATAAAATGTTCTATTTCCTGATTTAAAAGTAAATATTCTTTAAAATACACCGCAAGGTACACAGTGATCTAAAAGATATGTGTATATAAATAGGAGCATAAATAAATAAATGATTCGAGGTCGTGTTCCTAGGGAATCCTTGGAAGACGATAGTAGATTCAGTGGGCTCTGAGATGGAGAAGAGGGATATTTGGTATTGGGTCTGCTTTGGAAGGTGAATATAGATAGTGGTAAAGATTGTACTTAAGTGTCTTTGAATTACCTGGGAAGATGATTTTGGTGTATTCTTGGTGGTATATGGAGTGTTCTATGAAAGGCTTCCTGTAGTATGATCTAAGGTAAAGGACAAGGGGTTATTGTCTTGGGTATTGGTACTTGTTGAAAGTTATGGGAAGTAGTGGGATACCTGTTGTTGGGTTGAGAGTTGGCAGGCTGTTAGGAGCTTGCTGTTCAGGTATCCCGCTTGGACTGATGTCCTTATAGGTTAGGTTTCATTAGAATTGTCTGTTGATTCAAGCGTTTTACAGTGTAAGTTATTACGATGCAGTTGTTAAATCTAGTGACAGATTCTCTTAAGCTGGCCATTTAACTAAAATAAAATAATGAAGGCTCTTTATTTCGGTGGGATGCACCCATTGACTACTTTGTATTTGTATAGCGACGCTTTAACTGTCCTTCAACAGACATTAATTGTTGTTTTTTGATGTCTGTGCTGTTGTTCCTATGGGAGATAAATACTGGTGTTGGATTGGTTCTCACAGCCCAGTGGTGAATGCATTTATTTTTTCTATCTTCTATACAGGGTTTCTAAACCGGACATTGTAATCTTTCCACTGGCAAACTGGAAGCCAAGCAAACAGCTCAGCCAAGTAGAAGACGCCGGCCCCGAGGTTAATCATGTGTATGAGGTACGAGCACAATGTTTATTTTGTACGAAGCAAGAATTGGGAATGACAGGGTTAACCTGTACATGCAGTTATGAACCTACATTTTAGCTCTTTTATGTTTCCAGCTGGCAAATCTAGGGCCAAGTTCCATCAGTCATGGTGTCTTAACACTTAGCTGCCCCATAGTTCACAACCAAGAACAAACTATGTATGTCATGAACTATTCTGTGCAAGGATTGGGGAACTGTACAACAAGTCAGCCGCTCAACCCCTTCCAGCTGCAGGTAAGGACCAGCTTTTATTGCGCACCATGGTACATATGGGTGGCGGTGCGTTTTGATTTAAGCACTAAAAATTTGAGGGAAGGTGGAAAGGCAATTTTGGTAGGAGCTGCTGCCAGGGAGTTTGATTTCTTTTTGTTTCTTCAGATAATGAATGGCTTAATGCTCATTTACTCAAGCCAATAATTGACCCTAATGAATATTCAATAATATCACCCCATGTATACATGGCTTCAGATCAAGTTACATCTTTTATGAATGGTAAAATCTTCATTGTCGGCAGCACGTTCCTTCATATAAAAAGGGGCTGTGCTTCCAATAAAAATGAGTGTGTTCAGGTGAATTGTTGTGAAGATGATGGTTTGTCTACAAATGCTGACTGACACTATAAAAGGTTTCCATTTACAGTCAGTCTGCACCGTTCATTGGCACATTAAAGAATCCACCAAAAACTAAACTACCCTTCATCCTTCATTACACTGTTACTGGTTCCTTGATTTCAAAGATGCCGTCCCCATCCTCAAAGGGGTTTTCCCACGCACGAAAGTTCATTTTAATCAATAGATCTTGGAATAATAATAAGTTCCACAATTGGATGTGTTTAAATAAAATGTTCCTGTGCTGAGATAATCTTATAAATGAGCCCCTGCTGTGTACTGTGTAATGGCTGTGTCTGACTGTACAGGAACATGGTCTAATCATACCACAGCTCCTGGGCAGGTGGGGGGGGGAGCAAAAGAGTATACAAATATTACAGCATGGGATCAGAACTGATTCTTTTTGTGAGGTAAAACATTTCACTGCCTGTTTTTAAACAATATTTTACCTCACAGAAAGAATCGGCTGCGATTTCCCCCTGTCCTGTCTGTATACTCTTTTGCATCCCCCATGCCCGGGAGCTGTGGTATGATCAGACCATGTCCCTGCACGGTCAGACACAGCCATTACACAGTACACAGCAGGGGAACATTTATAAGATTATCTCAGCACAGGAACTTTTTTTTTTTTTAAATACATTCAATTGTGGAACTTATTATTCCAAGATCTATTGATTAAAATGAACTTTTGTTCATGGGAAAACCCCTTTAAAGTCCATTTACACTGTACTATCGGCGTGAAAGGGTGTTCCTAAGCGCGCTAATTTCACGATAGTCGTGCAGTGTAAACAAGCTACCGCTCATTCGTTAGATGAAGTGATCTTTTAGTTGCACAAAAGATCATTGTTCTCGGCAGCGCATCATTTTGTGTAAATGGGACTCTCCCTGCTGAGAATAATGCCAGGTTAAGCTCACTGGACGATCAATTACAGATTAAGTGCACATCAGAAGTGCAGTCAGCCTATGTAAGCAGACAATTAAACTACCTTCAACCAGAAAGCATGTTGGTGTTTATCACTTCATATCGAACAGTGTAAAGGCGCCATCATCTAGAACGGATTTCAGTACCATCATATACATGGTGGTCATCCTCTTTGAGAGGACCACCCACCTATACATACATTGTAAGGTGTTCTGAGCCTCTCTTGCCAGGAGATGGTGGGGAAAAGGATCAGCCATGTTGGATTTTCACATGCCCAATCCTTTTGTGAGACATAAGCCACGACAAGAGGAGTCAGGCAGTAGCCCGTTGATAAGGGGGGTGGGGAAAAGCAAATAAGTTGGGAAGAGTAGCAGTTGCTTGACCAAACATTTAGGCATACAGAAATGTTAGGTGTATGGTCAGTTTTATGATCCCAGGAACTTTTGAAAAATCCAAAACTATGATTTACTTAATTTTTACTTAATCTTTTAACTTTCTTATTTTCAGTATTCATCGGCAGAACAAAATCCATCTGGCCATCATATAGAACGTCGTGACACATCTCGAGTTTCTGCTGGAGGGTCACATCTTCTAGTAAGAGTTTCTGAATGTCACACCATATATTACTCTGGATCTCCTCTAACATATTGATCTGTGAAAGCCATAATCCAACTTTTAAGTGATAAAAATGTTGTCATTGTTGTTCTTAAAGAGGTTGTTCACTACTTTATCATTGATGACCTATCCTCTAGGCTAGGTCATCAATGTCTGATCAGTCGGGCTCTACCCGTCAACCCTGGCGATCAGCTGTCATCGGTGGCGGCAGCCGCTGACCGGAAAAGCCCAGTTGCAGAACTTTTCAAATCAATAGCATGCACACGTGCAGTACCTAGCCTCAGCCACTATCCGAGGACAGAGCAGCTCTAACACTGAGCAGTCACCGAGAACAACTGATCGGCGGGGGTGACTGGTGTCTGACCCTGACCTATTTTAAGGATAGGTCATCAATGATAAAGTAGTGGACACCCTCTTAAATATTATGCTTACATACTATTAGGGTATGTGCACACGATCCGGACAGGCAGTGCTTTGGACGCAGCATACTTTATGCTGCGTCCAAAGCGCTGCATTATATGAACGCAGGTGAATCCACGTGTGTTCATTGAACTATGTGGATTCCCCGCATTCAATACATTGTAGTGATCTAATTTCTGTTGCGAAGACTAGCGACTCCACAAGAGAAATTGACATGCTGCCATCTGGAAAGACTCGTCGCATGTTCGTGTCCGCGGGTGATCCACAGCCTCAGATGAACACTTAGTGGACATGGGATTTCTACAAATCCCTTCCACTATGCTGTAACATCTGGCACTGCGGGTTTGACGCTGCATAAGCATGCAGCGTCAAACCCGCGGCAGCTACTGATCGTGTGCACATACCCTTAAGGTGCTGTTCTCCAAAGTTACAAAAATATAGGTCGCTGAAATTCCAACTGCTGGATCCTTCTCTTCCCTGACAAATCTTTTAAGACAGAGTCTGGACGTCCCCATACAAATTAAACTGTAAGCCGATATCTGCAAATTCATCTGTCTTTTGTCTAATATTTATGGTGGGTCAGGGCCATATTAACCCATGGCTTTTAGCCAATTCAGGACTCTTCAATCTTTCAACCCGCTACAGTAGACAACCTGGTCCTACTTGTACACCCCAGTAAATAGACCTATATACAGTGGGAAAAATAAGTATTTGATACACTGCAGATTTTACAAGTTTTCCCACCTACAAATAGAGAGGTCTGTAATTTTTTATCATGGGTCACTTCACCTGTGAGAGACCATGTCTAAAAAGAAAAAACAGGAAATCACATTGTATGATTTTTAAATAATTATATTGCATTTTATTGCATGAAATAAGTATTTGATCACCTACCAATGAGCAAGAATTCTGGCACTCGCAGACTCTTCAGTTTTTCTTTAAGAAGCCTCCTACCCTGCACTCATTACCTGTATTAATTACTCCTGTTTGAACTCATTACCTGTATAAAAGACACCTGTTCACACACTCAATCACACTCCAACCTCTCCACCATGGTAAAGACCAAAGAGCTCTCAAAGGACAAAATTGTAGACCTGCCCAAGGCTGGGATGGGATACAGGACAATAGTCAAGCAGCTTGGTGAGAAGGCAGCAATTGTTGTCACAATTATTAGAAAATGGAAGAAACACAAGATGACCGTCAATCTTCCTCGGTCTGGGGCTCCATGCAAGATCTCTTCTCTTGGGGTAAGGATGATTCTGAGAGAGGTCAGGAATCTGCAAAGGAACTACATGGTAGGACCTGGTCAATGACCTTAAGAGAGGTGGGACCACAGTCTCAAACGTTAACATTAATAACCTACTAAGCCGTCATGGATTAAAATCCGATGACCAGTTTGCCAATGACCATCTAAGTGATCTAGAGCGTATTGAAGGGAGGATGGATGGGGTCATGTATTTAGAGATTTTAGCCAGCAACCTCCTTCCCTCACTAGGAGCATTGAAGCCAGGGCAACTAATGAGTGACTCCGTAAGAAGCGTTTCAAGGTCTTGGAGTGGCCTAGCCAGCCTCCAGACCTGAACCTAATATAAAATCTTTGGGGTGAGCTGAAACTCAATGTTGCCCAGTGACTGCCCCGAAATCTGAAAGATCTGGAGAAGATCTGTATGGAGGAGTGGGCCAAAATCTCTGCTGCAGTGTGTGCAAACTTGGTCAAGAACTACAGGAAACATCTGACCTCTGTAATTGCAAACAAAGGTTTTTGTACCAAATATTAAGTTCTGTTTTTCTATTGTATTAAATACTTATTTCATGCAATAAAAATCATACAATGTGATTTTTTTTTTTTTTTCTAACAGTTGGTGTACCTACGATAAACATTACAGACCTCTCCATTCTTTGATACACTGCCGGTTTTGCAAGTTTTCCCACCAAAAAATACTTATCTTCCCCACTGTAGTTCTATTAAATATTTTGGCTGGTCCTAACAGCTCATGGGAACATTTGAACACTCACAACACAAGACTGAATTGCTCATGCAGGTGTAATAAAGGGGGAGGAGCATGACTCCACAACCCTGGACGTTGTTGGTCCACTGTGCACCATCGCAATAATTATACATACAGTGCTCAGCATAAACTAGTACACCCCCTTCGAAAATGAGACTGCATTTTATAGATTTATAGAACATTTTTAACCCATAACATGAAAGTAAAGTTTTTAACTTCTTCAGATTTACTCAAATCAGCAGAGGCAAAAATGAACCCCCCCCCCCCATCAAAAACTAGTACAACTGGTGTTTTGTATGAACCCCTCCCACCCCCATGATTATTAAGGACAGCACCATGTCTTCTAGTCATGGAATGAACAAGTTGGCCACATAATGCAACGTCTAGCATTTTTCAAGAACAACCGTATTTAATATTTAACAGTACTTCTGTGAAATCATGATACCATAATTTTTTTTTTTTCCTCATGTCTTTTGACATTTCTCTTCCATGTGGTGCCATTGCTGACAGCATGAAATGTGAAGGGTGTTTTTTTTAATTAACACCCTCATAGTCAACGCTCTGCTGGATACCTGTTTAATGAATAGACTTACCTGTGGTTGAATTCTTGTTAATTCGAATTTTGTAGTCTAAACTTTAGCTTTGCTCTTAAAGACTTGCATTTGTGTGTACTCATATTTGCAAGAAGGTCTTGAATTAATTTGTTAAAAAAATGAATTACTTTTTTGGGTGTGCAATCCATGGCCCACGTGTTATAGTATGGTGTCTCGTGCATTTGGCAAGCTTAAAGAAGTTGTCCACTACTATAGAACATGCCCCCCATCGATGTAAACGGTGAAAATAAGACTTTTAGCAAAAACCTTGCACTGTCAATATTGCCTGTGGGCGGCGCTATCGCTGACCACTCACAGGCATCACGTGACCCTCAGTTGCAGCCGGCTCTGGCATCCACTGATGTCACGTCAAGTCGGGTGTGACCCAGTGACGCGCTCCCAGCTGATTGATGGGCTGTGGGTGGGGTTTCCCCGTGCGTGTTAGCCCAGCATCCAAAGTGCGCTTTCCCGATGAATGCGGGAGAGGAAAAGCGCGCGGTGGATGCTGGGCTGTGAGGAGGCTGCAGTCGGGGGTCACATGATGCCTGTGAGTGGTCAGTGATGGCGTCGCCCACAGGCAATATTGACAGTGCAAGGTATTTGCTAAAAGTCTTATTTTCACCGTTTACACCGATAGGGGGGCATGTTCTATACTAGTGGACAACTTCTTTAAATCCCCTATTTCACCATGTGATTATTTAAATAATTGTTTTTTAAGATGCCAGACTCCCTTTTAGCTTTTAGCCCTGAGTAAATTTCTACGATGTAATTAATAACATAATGGTGGAATTGTCAGTAGTAGGTATGTGTGTTTTGTGGATAGCTGTAGATTGTGAATTCGTTCAGGTCATGGACCGGTATTAATGTTTTTAATCCACACTGGATAATATGATTAATAAACCCATATATACAAAAGAATGTGTCCATGTATATTACAATTAGATATAACAGTAGAAAGTATGTGATCCATTCTATGCTTCTCTTTACAGAAATGCACTCCACATCATTCGGATTGTTTGCACCTTCGCTGTGATGTCGGACCCTTGGAGAAGCTGCGACGTGCCATACTTAAGGTTCATTTCCGTGTCTGGGCCAACACCTTTGTACAGGTAACACATTTCAGGCTCACCTCTAGTAGTCTGAGGCTTACAGTATAGAAAACTGTAGACTTCTACAATTAGTTGTCAACTTGATTTTCCATTTTCTTTTCTTTTGACAATTTGGAAGATCTTAAACTGTATCTGTTGGGAAAACTTTACTTAGAGCAGCTGGTGCCACCTAGTGGAATACGTATGAAAAATGTATATCTGTATTAAGCAGCAGTTCCTGTAGCTCTGTAAATACAATGCTAATTGTTTATTATCATGCCGTTATCAATCCTTCATTTTCTGTTCATTTTTTTTTTGTCTTCAGAATGAGAACCAAGGCTTTGCGCTGCAATGTGATGCAGCATATCAAATTCATCGACTGCCTTACAAAATTCTACCTGAATCATATCCTCAGGGAACATACCACGTAAGTTGGTCAAATAGTGGAATTAAGGAAAATTCTAATGCTAAAAGAAATAATAAGAAAATAAAGTTTAAAGCAGTTATGAAGACAAATCCTTTTCTTATTGAAAACTGATTATCCAATTCTCCACGCAATGGTGATCAGCTGCGATCTCTATTGAAAAGACACTTCTAGTGAGATATTTCCCAGTGCGATTGAATCTTCACTCACCACACTAAGGCTGTGTGCCCACTATGCGTTTTTTAAGCATTTCCGCAGCGGCAATTTTGCTGCAGAAACGCTTAAAAAAACAAACCAACAAAAAAAACGCTTGGTAGAAGGTCTGTTCCCCAATGATAATCCGCATGTGCACATGCTGCGGAAATTTCCGCTGCGGATTATCATTGCGAAAAAATCCCCAGCACTACCAATTATTTTGTGTAATCGCTGCGTTTTCACTGCCATTGACTTGCATTGAATCGCTTAAACATCCGCATGACTACATGTGCACATGGATATTAAGCGATTCTGATGGCCCTCGGTCTCCATAGCAATGCGTCCTGGCTCCCCGGCAGTTCGCGATGGTCTAAAAGGACCTGCCATGACGTCATTTAGTCATGTGACGGGTCACGCGACGCAACTTGTATAGTGTGACAAAGTTGTCAAGCACTTTTCCAAGTGATGCTAAAATCGCTTGGAAAGCGACTGACAACCGAAATCGCATGTTAAAAATGCGTGACAAACGCTTGTCCCTGGCTGAAAAAAAAATGCATGTAAAATCCGTATGCATTTTTTCTGCCAGGGAGATGCAGAAACGCTCAGGAAAAATCCAGAGCATTTCTGCATCGTGGGCACATAGACGAAGCACCAACCATTAGGCTATCACTTGTAAGACACCTGAAAGTTACGGGCCGACAGTGGTACAGAAAAGGTGTAAGGGGGTTAGAGGAATCATTATGGCTATCCTTTAAATGCATACCCATCCATGTAATACATGAATGGGCTGCATTTGCCAGACCAAAGGTGGTCCAAAATGGAGTGCAGCTCCCTATCTACCTGTCATATTAAGGTATTTAGACATTATAGAGTTTGGGGTTTGTCTTGGAGACTGTGTCCGAGTCATCATTTTGAGTTTCTCTTTAGAAGTCTCTTCTCTTTTTTTTTTTTTTTGTCTTGTGATGCTCCTTTTAGTAATTTTCGCCAAATTCTTCAAAATGGCGCATGCCGTTCATGAATTTTGTCTAAAGTCTAAAATGCTCTTTTTGTCTGTTTTGCACCTTTTTAGCTCAAACAGTCTCATGTTCCACTAAAATGTTGCAAAATTTGCACAAAAATATTGTACATATAAAAATAATGTACATCCAATCATTCCAAGGTGTAACTGGAATACATTGTATTAACTGTAGCTACTTTTTAAAAAGTCGCAATTGATGAATCGGCTGAAAATATCTTGAAACTCCAAACCTCAACCACAATAACACACACACAGGCAATCACATACACAATAGACTTTAAATAAGGAGCAAATGAAGAACTGGTGTAAAATGCCAAAAACTAGATTTAAAAAAAGGTGCAAATGCAATATTGAATTGGGCTTTTCAGGAACACCATGCTATTTTACTAAGGACGTATTCTCATGCAGCAGATTTGTTGCAGACATTTCTGAGACTGAATCTTCTTTCCACTGATGTGATTGTGGTTGCTTAGCAGCAAATGAAAGATGAATGGGACAGTTACAGAAATTTCAGCAAAACATCGTGTGTATGTATTCTAAGAAAATGTACTTCTTTTTCAGGTGTATTCTGTTCTGAAATCCACCTGAAAAAGCACCAGCTAAACACAACTAAAAGAATAAACATGAGCATTTCTGTGTAAAAAACAACAAAAAAACAAACTTGTTGCTCATATGTTCAGTCATTTGAGTGTCTTAACCTCGTCAAAAAAAGTAGCCTAACTGTTCTGCAGGAATTTTCTGCTCTATACATTACAACTCAATAGGAAAACTAAAAGGCTTTTGTCTGACAGTGGTTTCTTCATTATTTATTTAATGTAATATAAAAAAAAAATAAAAAAATTGGAAAATGCCATTAAAAGACGCCTCAAAAATGATGATAAAACTCTTGATGACAAAAAAAACCTCTGTTTCCTGAAAAGACTTCCTCTTGAAAAACTAGGTGGGTTCACCCGCCTCAAGACTTTGTATGCACATACCCTTAATGGGATTACTTTCCTTATGTTATTCCACATGCTGCAAAATCTTCCTTCCATAAAGAGAGAGAAAAATGTTTTGGGGAAAGTGGGATGATTTGGAACAGAAAAGAGACTAAAAATAAGATTTGCCTTCACATGAAGTAGAACTTTATTTTATTGTAATGACCCTTTTTTTCTTTTTCTTTTTTTTCAGGTCAATACAACCATTCACTGGCTGAAACCAGAGAGTAGTTATGGCGTTCCTCTATGGATTATAATATTGGCCATCTTAATTGGTCTGTTGCTGCTTGCCTTACTTATATATGTTTTGTATAAGGTGAGTCCATACAAATGTGTAGTGCTGTATTTCACGGGACATTAATCTACAAAAGTTTTCTTTAAAGCACCACTCCAGCGCTGGTGTGGCGCTTTACATCTAAGCCCCCTTATACTCGCCCTCCGGCGTCTTCACAGTTTTTTCAGCCCTGCTCCGGTTCCGCGATGCCATCTTCTGACTGGCCGGAAGTCAGAAGCTACATCGTGCTCTCTCAATATAAGTCTGAGAGCCAGAACGAGTCTCTCATAGACTTGTACTGAAAAGTGACCTCCGCGCCGCTCCATGAAACACTGGCGCTGTGAGCAGGTCACTTTTCGCTGGAGACCAACCAAAGCGATGTTGGAAATGGATTAAGGTGGCAGCAGGTGAGTAGCGGACAGGGGACTTTAATCTAAAGCACCGCTCCTGCGGTTTTGTTTTTTTGCACTGCTGGAGTGGTGCTTTTAATTGTAAAAAGTATAAGGGAAGAAAGCATGTTACAATATCATTGTGTTCTTCCATGCTAAATGTATCTCTTGCTACTGTTACTGTGCAGACAGGATCACAAAAAAACAATAAGAACATGCACAACATAACCTCTTGGGAATATTAACCCATTATCTATGTCCTTTTGTTGGGACGCCTAATTTTTTGCTTTTAGCAACTAAGATTTTCTAATTGGGTCCAAAAAAAAAAAAAAAAAAAAATGAAAATTGCTAATTTGGCAAGTAATGGGTTAAAGGTTTTCCAGGAGAAGGAAAAAAACAAACTTTTTTCGAAATTCAAATAGACTTCTTTTCGAACCCGATTCTCTCCAATGAGATACAAGACATGGACCGAAGTGAGACTTTTTGTTTTTAAGAAAGCAGCCATGTTTTTTTTTCTCATCCTATATGACAACTTTCAAAGAGGACCTGTCATCGGGTCAATATTTGGCAATTTTTGCTTATATTATATTCCTGCTATTCAGGAGGGGGCAGGGGTAATAAAATAAGAGCAAAACTGAACACTTTTAACCTGGTGACAGGTCCACTTTAATGTCATTAAAAAAAAAAAAAAAAAAAAAAAAAAATGGCTTGGAGTAAATAATAATTTCTATATGAATAACTTGGAGATTGTCTCATATTAGTGATTTATGGTAGATCTTGTGGATATGACAGAAGTTTCTATTAGATGGTGCTGCCGCTGGAGTTACTGCAGATGTGGCAGTCTATTTGGAATGGTGGATTGGGGGACTCTAGTACTGGAGAGAGATACAGGCCCTGTATGTATGGCCCATACCATAATTGTTTACCGTGAGACAATCCTTTTACAGAGTTTTTTTTTAACTTTCCTTCAGGAGCTCTCCTGATTGACCATTCTGTCCAGCGGCATGGTTGCACTTGCTGGATTGAACGGTGTGTTCTCCAATACTGCAAGCAGGGACAGCTTTACCTATGCAGCATAGGAAGCATGCAGGGCACTGAAGCTGGTCAGATCCAGACAGCTTCCTTTCAGTGCTTACAAGCTATATAGCAAAGTGCTTGTAAGTGCTGCACTCTCTGCCTGAGCGAATGGCTCCTGCTGTTAGACTGCAGAGTTGGATGGTAACCTAGGTAATGAGACTTTAAAAATGGAGGGATTTTAATTTTGGCGTTTGAGATTGGAGATGATGTTTAGTAATAAGTGAGTGATAAAGTTTACTTCATCTATGAAGAGGAGACCATAACTTTAATGTACTTACTGCTGAATTATCTTCATTATTCATTTGATTTTATTTGAGGCTATATATATCTATTCTGCCTCTATATATCTGATTTATCTGCAGCTTTAACCATTCATGTTTGTGGTTTCTTCGCAGCTTGGCTTCTTTAAACGCTCCTTGCCATATGGAACCGCTATGGAAAAAGCTGAACTCAAACCTCAGGCTGCCTCAGAGGCCTAGACTGCGCCTACAGCCTCATCCCTTGCACTGCCAAAGAATCTTCGAAAGGGAAGGTGAAAGAACAGTCATGGCTTTTTTTTTTTTTTTCTTCTTTTTTTGAAGTTGACACTACATTGTCTGGGAAGGAGGGAGATGATCATGACCTATGAATTTCACAACTTGTGCTTGTTTTGAAAGGACCTGTTACCACAGGGGAAATATGACTGAACCACTCAGGCTTCTACTGAAGGTGAACTACTTGAGGTCATTGGTGAGGACAGGTGTTTTTATTTAAGACAAAACCAAAATCCTGACTTTCCCTGGAGCCCATCCAAAACAAGAATGTAGGTGGAAAACGTGCTGGTCAATCTTGACCCTAACCACTGTTTTGGTGCTGGTTATCACCTGATCTTTTTTTGGTTCTCTCATGAAGTTGCCTTTGGACATCACCACAAGCTGAGCTGCCTCCCTCAGCATTAAGTATTGCTTCTCTACTCCAAGATAGGACTCTGATTCCCAGAGAAAAGTGACTGCATACGTAAAGATGGAAACCAAGGAACCATTTTGAAAAATTGGATGGAAAATTCTTTAAATTGATCATTGAGCTGAAAATTGTTTGTTTAAAGGAAAGTTTTTAACTTATTGAGCTTTTAGCACATCTGTGTGCGCTTCTATGTGGAAGATATAGGAAAATGTCAGCGGTCTTCTCCTTGTGACATAGGCACGTTGGTAACTCTTTGGGTAGGTATGTAGCACACCATCGGGAAATTTTTTATTTTTTTTTCTGCCAAATGATAAATGAGGAGATTGCTGCCTATTTAAATCCTGTTCCTGAGGCAACTGGGGTCACGATTAACCCTTGTTTGCTCCTTTTTTTTTTTTTTTTTAAGGAATCTATAGCTAATATCCTGTTGGTTACTATCTTTAGTGAATTTGCCAAAAAGACATGCCCAAAGGAATAAGCAAGACTAGGTAAAGTGCATTCAGCCCGTATTTACAAGGTGATGCTTCTCTGTTGGTGCTAAGATCCCAGTTATGATGGGTGTGAGTGCAGATCGCACAGGGAGGTTTTTAGAGTAGCAGTGCGCAGTAAATACATGTCGTAGGCTAATATAGCCGAAGAAATATGAAGTACCAAGGATGGTGCATCAATCTGAAGCCCTACAGCTTTGGGCTGATGCAGAAGGTAAAGACTTGGTTAGAGGACCAGGCAGTCAATATTTAAGATATTTATATATAAAGTACCTGGAACCCCAAAGAATCAACTTTTTAGGACTAATTGGACTTTATACCAAAGATACAAGTGCCTTATAAGTACAGTATATAGCAGCAGGTTGTCCATAAACCTGGCTGTGCACTGATTCTGTTATCTTTTTGTAAAAGACTCTCATGACCACTGCATTGCTTGAACAGTCAGTCGCGCATCTTGGTGCTTTTCTGTGTTGCTTGGTTCCATAACATTAAGTGTTAAACACGTGGACACAAGGGCTTTGCTGATATTTAAAAGGTGTTGCAAGTGCAATAAATGTGTTTTTAGCTATTTTTATTAAAAAAAAAAAATTTACTATGTAATGCATATGAAGTGGAATATGGGGTTGGCTATTCTATGTATGTATTGTTAATGTCTTTTTGTTTTGTTTTTTTTCTCAACCACTTTTGTGGCAGAATTTGCACATTACCTGTGATGACAAATCTGGGTTTTTTTTATCTTTGTGGTCTTCTTTTTTTTTTTTTTTTTTTTTTATTAGTGATTTTTTTTTAGGCACTGGAGGAGCTGGGTTTGTCACTGGCAGCTGGCAAAATTACATGTAGTGTAAAGCTTGGTCACATTTTAATACATGCCACAGACTTGGGTTACCAGACTTGAGTTCCCACTTTAAAATTGGGCAAGACGTTTTCTAGTTGTCTAGTTTTAAATTTGTAACCTTGATATGCAACCAAATGTGCCCCTTTATTCTACTTTTGGACTTATTGAAATTTTTTGCCCTTGTATGATTCTCCCTGTTACCTACGTACAGTAGGCCAATGCAGACCTAGAATAGATACATCCACACGGGACATTGATTTGTTACCACTGTATTTAAGAATCTAAAAATCTATAGCAAAATCCATGAGAGTTGCATGTTATGGATTTCATATTTTGCTTTGCAAAGGGTGAAATCGTGAATGGCAATCTGTGTGTGCCCACTGTGTGTTTTTCAAGCGTTTTTGCCGTGGAATTTCCACAGCAAAAACGCTTAAACGCTTGGTAATACGTGTCCCATAGTCCCCAATGATGATCCACATGTGCTGTGCAAATTTCCGCTGCAGATTATCATTGCGGAAAAATATATACAGCATGTCCATTAACTTTGCGGATGTGCGGCGTAATTGCAGCCATTGACTTGCATTGAATTGCTTAATATCCGCATGACTACATGTGCACATGCAGATATTAAGCGATTCAATGTGCGGATGGTACCCGGGTCTGCGGAAGAGGAGACTCTCCTCCAGACCCGGGTGCCATAGTACCTGTTAAAAAAAAAAAAAAAAAAGAAAGAGAATTTAAAATAAAAAAAAATAAACATTATACTCGCCTTCTGATGGCACCCGGTCTCCTTAGCGATGCGTCCTGGCTCCCCGGCGGATCGCGATGGTGTAATAGGACCTTCCATGACGTAATTTAGTCATGTGACAGGTCACGCGACCACTGACGTCGTTGGTCGCGTGACCTGTCACATGACTAAATGACGTCATGGAAGGTCCTTTTACATAACTGCAAGCCGCCCAAGACACCGGACGCACCAGAGAGAAGACCGGGGGCAATCGGAAGGTAAGTATAATGTTTTTTTTTTTTCTATTTTTTTTACCATTTTTATTCTTCTCTTTTTTTAACTATTAATTTGGCCACACTATATAAATCCATGCCAGTTGCATGGATTTATATAGTGTGACCAAGTTGTCAAGCACTTTTCCAAGTGATGCTAAAATCGCTTGGAAAAGCGCTTGATAACCCGCATGCAAAAGCGCTTGACAAACGCTTCTACCTGGTAGGAAAAACGCATGTAAAATCCACATGCGTTTTTCCTGCCAGGGAGATGCCGAAAAAAAATGGAGCATTTCTGCTTCGTGGGCACTAGGCCTTATGCTGCACGTTTTAAATCCACAGGAAGTCAATTCCCGATGTGGATTTTTCTGCAGAGTGGGGATGAGTTTTGATCTCCTCCGCTCAGCTGCTTTTTTTTAATATGCTGCAGAGTTTACGCCTACTAATTTGATATAGGGAAAATATATACTCTTGTACAGTGTTAGCCAGTAGATAGAAAAATATTTTAGATTTGAAAGTCCTCAGTGGTTGATACCTTTTAATATCTAACTGAAAAGATGGTAACAAATTGCAAGCTTTCGAGACTACTCAGGTCTCCATCAGGCATAGTATACCTCAAAATCTGAAGAGTCACATATTTATACACAATAAGACACACAAAAAATGCAATAGGTAAGACAGGTGATTGAAAAGCAGAGTTATTATGGAAGAGAGAAACCGTTCTGGCTATGAATATTTTAGCAGTTAATGGATAAGGAGTGTAAAGGTTTTATTGTCCTGTGACTAGGTCCAGTGTTGTGATGGCCTCACAGGTCTGAGAAGCACATTCCTTAGTTGATGTAGAATGACATAAATCCATGCGACACATTCATTCCTGCTCTGAAAGTGTTAAAGGTCACCATCAGTTTATATTCTGAGATTCTTCTCTCTTTGAGATTTGAAGTTGCCTTTTAATACCAGTAATTTCATGTCTTTTATGCTGTGATCAGGGGAACAAAAATGCTTGGCTACAGGTAGATCTATTCTTTTTTTTCTTTTATTGTGTGGCGATGATTCACAACACTGGACCTAGTCACAGGACAATAAAACCTTCACACTCCTTATCTATTAACTGCTAAAATATTTATAGCCAGAACTGTTTCTCTTCCATAATAACTCTGCTTTTCATCACCTGTCTTACCTATTGCATTTTTTGTGTGACTTATTGTGTATAAATATGTGACTCTTCAGATTTTGTGGTATACTATGCCTGATGAAGAGACCTGAGTAGTCTCGAAAGCTTGCAATTTGTTACTATCTTTTCAGTTAGCCATTAAAAGGTATCAACCACTGAGGACTCTCAAATCTAAATATTTTTCCGTCTACTAATTTGTAAAGAAACTCTGCAGCTTATCCTTATTAATGAAAAGTGTGTCCTATAAGGGTACCTGCAGATTTACCACTAGTATAGTTCCTTTGAGGTTCTGGGAAAATAGAAAGATTTGTCTAAATTAGGGCGTCAAAGAAATCTTTTTCAGGTCTAGGCAATAGTGATGAATGAGAGATGCATCAAGTGCACAGAGTATCGCGGGTGCTCGAGTCCCCGCCCCACATGTTTCACAGCTGTTACAACCAAAAAAAAAACCAAACGTGTGGGTTGCCTGCCATACATAGACACTCAAAAAACATGTGGGGGAGTGCCCAACAGCCTAAAAATATGCGGGGTGGGGATTCGAGCATGTCTCGAGCACCCGCGATACTCATTGTGTACCCGAGCACCCGATGCTCAGTCAGGTAGCGAGCACTCTTGCTCATCACTACTAGGCAACGTGTAATGAGTGGTGTATGAAGAGCTTTAGAGCTACCATTGCTTCTAACCCTTAAACACACAATGGAGAGAGCTAGAATCCTCCATGGATGGTGCCCACGCTACACATATGTAGAAAAAAATAAATGTTCGAGTTGTGTGTGTGTGTAGTGGTCAGGCTGACCCTGCTCTTACCTACACTGTAGCTGCCTGGAAGCAAAGTAATTAATCTAACACTATGCAATTCTGCTTCTCTCATATATAGCCAACCCTGTGTGGGGCTCATAGTCTAAGAGTGTCCTATCTGGTTGTACAATTGTCAGCTCTTCAAAAAAATTCTGTTTGTGCCGTTACAAATATTATTCCTGTGTCTTTTTTCTTCGCTTTTTCTCCCATATTGGGTGATTTTTATATTTTCTATTTCCTTTCATCATTTTATCCCAGGGATGATTCCTGTTGGCTCCTTTTCTGCTGGATCAGACGGGTATGAGCTGAGCTATTAGAAACGGAGGTGACTAGACACCCAAAAGGATTGATTGTGAATTATGAGGGGGGTTGGCTGCCTTTCTCAGGGGTATCCTACTGTAATAAAATGTCTAAAATACAACAGTCTCTGGTTATTTCCTTATTTTTACAGTACTGGCAATGGTGACCCATTCTTAGTGAATGCAGACTTCATCCAATGTGTCTCTATTCTGACAGCAATGTGCTATTTCAGCTGTTGCTGCATCCTTGTGCTACTTGATGGCAGGATTTTCTATTTTAAACTTGTTGCTTTTTCTTTTCATCACTTCCCTTCTAAGTTTGTTAATGGAACTTTTTTTCTTTTTTTAGTGATTTAAAAAGAAAAAAGTTTACAGATAAACACTCTTACTATAAAGGGAATTTTTCAATCATCCAAGTTTGGATTTCCATGACTAAATTGCCACGTAGACTTGGAATAACTATATTCACTCTGGTTGTAGTGTAAGGGGGGAGACCGGGGTGTAAGTACTTTCAGAGCAAGGGATCCGGAACTGCTGGGGCCATGCCTCTGGTTGCAGGGGGAAGACAGACTGCTAGCACAGGAATCAGGTGACTGGGAAGCTGGGGGCGTGTCCAGAGTGAGAGCTGGGAGGTCAGGTGACCGGGGAACTGGTGGCGTGGCTAGAGAGCGGAAGAGACTAGGACGTTTGCGTGGAAAAGCGGAGCTGGGTCCTGCTCAGCAGAGCAGTGTGAGAGGGTCCAGGCTCCTGGCTACAGTACTTGGAGCAAGATCCGAGTGCAGTGGACCGGAGGAGTCAAGCCGACTAGAGGGAGAAGAGACACAGGGTCCATGGAGCTGAGCACATGAGGTGCAGTGTTATTGATTAGGGGCTCAGCGGGTAAAACCTGAGACTGCCTGAAAAAATCAACACCGGCATCAGCTGGCAACTGCCTTGTGAGGCGCAAGAGTCAGCTAAGTGAAAAAAATGTAGATTACAACCGGTTCGACACTGCTACATCTAGTTAAACTGTGAACTGCCAGTAATAGACTTTTACCTGCTACTTCCCTAGTTTTTTCCCCTGTTACTCCCTGTGTGGAGGTTGACCCAGTTATCCTAAACCTCCCCTGTTTATTAACCCCATATTGGCTGCTCTGTGTTTGTGTCACTGCATCTAAAGTACCTGTGTTACAGTAGCACAGAACAAGCTTTTATAATTGTCTCAAAGGGATCTGGTCTTAACCTACAAGTCTACTGTTACTCTATGTGACTACAGACTTGTGAATCCTCACATTGAGTGCGCTGTGAGGATTCGCACCGGGAGCAGCAATCCTGTGATCACAAGTATGTGATTTGCATATTCTGTCACATTCCGGTTAGATGGACAAGACTGCACTCAGTGCAAGTGTGTAGACTTTCTGGCCTCGCTCAAGTTAGAATGTGGCCGAGAACATGCTTATCGCTTACTTGCGGTCACAGGACCACCATTCCCGGTGCCGACATCGGAGAATCCTCCGCACCGAATGTGTGCGATGTTTGGATTCACAAGTCTGCAGTCACCTAGAATGACTGCAGACTTATAGTTTTAGGAGCGGACAACTCCTGTGTTTTTTTTCAGTGCATTCAATGGGTGAAAAAACGCAAGCAAAATGCAGAGAATTGACATGCTGCAGATAATCTGCAAGTCAAAAATACTCGTGTGCATGACACTTCAGGTTTCTCATTTACTTTGCTGGCATCAAGTTTTGCTAGCAAATCTGCAGCGTGTGCACACAGCCTAATAGCGCTAAAACATAAAAAAATATAAATGAGGCATCGCTGTAATCGTACTGACCTAAAGAATAAAGCTGCCTTATCAATCTTGCCACACGCAGAATGGCATTAATTAAAAAAAACTATTTCTGAATTGCTGGTTTCTGTTCATTCTGCCTCCCAAAAATTGGAATCGAAAGCAATCAAAAAACATTGTGACAGAAATGGTACCAATAGAAACGTCAACTCGTCCCGGAAAGACCAAGCCCTCAACATGGCTGTCGGCCGAAATATGGAAAAATATAGGCATGCATAAAAGTGCAATCGACCAGATTTGTGCACCTCTGAAAAGACTGCTAAACAGAGGCCAGACTCAGTCCAGACTAACTCTTCTGCCTCATGATAGTGAATGGATCCCTCAGTTTCCAAAATTTAGATGGGAACCCCAAATAAAGTGCTCAGCGTAGAGCTCTGGATAAATGTGATCGAAAATTTAAATCCAATGAATTCTGTGCCCTCAAATCCAAATACCCCCTCTCCCTTCTGAGCCCCAATATGCCTTAATCCGATTTAGCGTCCACGTGTTTGGCATTTTTGTTGCAATGAGAGCCCGTTCAATTTACAGGTGTGTGTTTTCAGAATCATGACCTGAGTACTACAACGGCAGGTTGCAATTTTCACTCCGCAGCATCCACTGCTGCTTGTTTCTGCAAAACACTCATGGAGTCATAATAGTCTCTACACCTGTAGATAAATTCCCAAAGAGGTATCATTTCCGAAATGGGGTCACTTAAGGGGGGGGGGGGACTCTGCTCTTCTAGCACTTACAGGTTCTGTATATGTCTGCTCTTCTAGCACTTAAGGGTTCTATATATGGAGTCCTCCACCTATTCTAGGAAAATCTGCTCTCCAGGAGGCAAACGGCGCGCTGTCCCTACTGAGTCTCGCCATGTGGCTAGAGAGTACTGTACAGCCACATATGGGGTATTTCTACATTCAGCAGTGTGACAAATTTGGGCTCC
The DNA here is from genome assembly GCF_046119375.1 of Phyllobates terribilis. Taxonomy (NCBI): domain Eukaryota; kingdom Metazoa; phylum Chordata; class Amphibia; order Anura; family Dendrobatidae; genus Phyllobates; species Phyllobates terribilis. Next base: position 154,159,970 of record NW_027362762.1, on the reverse strand, counting down.
ATTTTTACCTAATTTCCCAGTGTGAAAATGTAAAATCTGGGGCTAAAACAAAATTTGGGTGGTAAACAAGTAATTATTTTTTCACTGCCCAATGGTATAAAATTCTGTAACACACCTGTGGTGTCAATATGATCACTGCACGCTTAGATGAATTCATTGAGGGGTCTAGTTTCCAAAATGGGATCACTTGGGGTGGTTTCCACTGTTTCGACACATCAGGGGGTTCTCCAAATGTGACATGACACCTGCAGACTATTCCATCAGTCTGCATTCCAAAGCGTCACTCCTTCCTTTTTGAGTCCTGCCGTGTGCCCAAACAGTAGTTTTCCCCCCACATATGGAGTATTGCATATTCAGAAGAAATTGCGGAACACAGTTTGGAGTCTATTTCTCCTGTTAAAAATTGTGAAAATAAATTTGGGGCTAAACATTTTTGTGGAAAAAACGGGTGTTTTTTATTTTTTTTATTTTCACGGTTTTACATTACAACCTTCTGTGAAACACCCCCTGGTTCAAGGTGCTCACCACACATTGCAGAATTTTCAAAATTTTTGCCAAGTTTCCAATATTTTCTTAAACACAAGTCATATCGAACAAATTTTACCACCATCATATAGTACAACATGTTACGAGACAACCGTCTCAGAATCAGTGGGATCTGTTAGAGCATTCCAGAGTTGTTACCTCATAAAGTGGCACTGGTCAAAATTGTAAAATTTGGCCTGGTCATAAAGTTGAAAACAGGCTTGTGAGGTAAAGGGCTCCTTGGACAGGATGACGTGTCAAGAGAAACCCTGAGCATGCTAAACGTCGAAGGTAACTGGACTGAGTTTGTAGGAACTAGTTGGTGGTTCCCAGCGGCAGATCCAGGGAGTCCAAAGTAATAAGACGCGGAACCGCTGAGCAGGTATAAAGACCACCTGATCAGGACTGTGGCGACAAACTAGGCTGTGACGAAGTAGGGCAAAACAGTGTGCTTCACCGGCCCTGGAGTAGACTATAGTGGAAGGATACTGTGTGTGGGTGAGATGCGTTACACTGTGAAAGAAATATCCATAAGACTTTGTACCTGCTACCCTTCATTGAACCTGATAAGGGTTATGTACAAAGACCCCATGTTTGAACAGAAGTCTCTTTTATTAATCTGTGGAACTCGTAGTCCTGGCCAGCCTATACTGGCGGCCTGCACGGGCACAAGGGTCTCACAAAACGAACACCCAGCCAGGACCCACGATGTTCCGTAAATTACCAGGGTGTGATGGAGTAGCAGCTCTGATGGCTACCGCTCTCGGCCACTTTACACCAGCACAAGGTATCCCTACTTTTTTTTTCCTCTGCAAGAAAACACTGTATGTCCACCCAAATTCTGGGCTTTTCCTTTAGGCTTTCATGGCAGAAATGCTACAGTTTTCCACAATTTTCAACCTAAGCAATGCAGAAGGTGAAAATATCCCAACACTGCTGAAGTTGACTAATGGTGTGGATGCTTGAGATATTACATGGCCTCCACATTGCTGGTACTGTAATACTGTGCATTATGCTGTGACTTTTTCTTTAATACAAGCGCTTTAGTAACAAAACAGACATGTTTCCTGCAGGCCAGGCAGCTGAGATGCAAATTCTGCTGATTTTTCAAAAGGACGTAAAATCTTTAAATTTCATTCATTACATTATATATACACAATCTGGTCCATGGAAATACATTTTATTATTAGTCCCTAAATATAGTGGGTTATTTTTATTTTTTTTTCACCTTTCACAAATTGTGATCCAACTTATTCCTAATGCTTGCTCCAAGATTTTTCTCCACAATGGAAATTAACATGTAGATGAAATCTATGCGGGATGGATGAGACATTAGTATTAGGGTTGGGTTGGGTTACTTACACGTCAAGATGGGAGATTAATATGCTTGACATTAGGCCAGCTTCTGCACTGTGGAGTGAAGGCAGCCAAGACAAGAGTGTGGTGATGGGATTAAAATACTTTATCCATGCAAGTAGGTATAGAGTACATACAGTCCTGCGGGGAGCATTAATGGTAACACTGAAAATGCCATTGGAGGGGGGAGTGCAGTCATTCGCTTGGACCAACACAGATTCCAAAATTAAATGTTCTTTTTACCCTAAACTACAGTACGTTTCCTAGACTTAAAACCTGATTTCTAGTTAAACCATTTCCCTTTTAAAGGGAAGGTGCCATAAAAAAATAAATAAATAAAAAATTTCAACCATTGAAAAAAATGTAAAGTATTACTATTTTAATTGAAAAAAAATATTTGTTTTTATTGAAGTAAAATAAGAGAAAAAAAGGTTTGGTATTTCCACTTTTAAACACTAGGGGGAGCAGCTGAAATTCGCCATGGAAGCCAAAGTGTACAAGTCGCTCACATTACGACTGCAGTAAATGTGAGCGGGATCTGCTCACGTGTTGGATGTCACCCCTCCCCTTATGGGTGTTTGCAACAGGATCAGAAAGGATGAATTTTAGGCGCACGGTCAGGAGCCATTTTGTTGGTGAATGCAAAGTGATACCGACAAGTACCATGAAAAGAAAAAAACAGCTCACGTGTAGCAATCACAGGAAGAGGAAAGGAAATCCAGCTCCCTAAGATCTATCTTTATTATTTCATCTTAAAAAAAAAATCCAAAAGGTTCAAGTGAAAAAATTTGTGCAAGTAGCAGCAATGCGTTACAAACACTCAGCGTTCTTTGTCAGGCTTGACAACACTGAGCATTTGAAACGCGTTGCTGCTACTTGTGCAATTTGCACACATTTTTTCACTTGAACCTTATGGATTTTTTAAGATGAAATAATAAAGATTGATTTTATTACTGTCTCCTCCCCATTCCTGTAGAATGTAAGCCTGCAAGGGCAGGGTCCTCTTCCCTCTGTACCAGTCTATCATTGTTAGTTTGTTTACTGTAAGTGATATCTGTATTTGGTATGTAACCCCTTCTTATGTACAACACCATGGAATCAATGGCGCTATATAAATAAATAAATAATGGAGCTGGATTTCCTTTCCTTTTCCTGTGATACTGACAAGTAAACTGTGTCGCCAAGGACGGCCGGCAGAACAGATTCTGTCATTTGGTGCTGCTTGCTGTATCATAAACTGTGATTAGATAAGCTTAGCGTAAAGCTTCCGTCTCACATAGCGAGATCGCTGCTGTGTCACGGTTTTGGTGACGCAACAGCGACCTCACCAGCGATGTCGCTATGTGTGACACTTTGCAGCGATAAGGCCCCAGCTGTGAGGTCGCTGATCGCTGCAAAGTGTCCTGGACCATTTTTTGGTCGTTGCCCTCCCCCTGGTCAGCACACATCGCTGTGTGTGACCAGCGGGAGCAGCGATCAGGCTGGTAACCATGATAAACATCGGGTTACTAGGGGCACACACGCACCTAGTAACCCGTTGTTTATCATGGTTACCACTCTGCTACAGTGAGCGGGAGGTTACCGCTCACTTTAGCAGGCTCGTAACCATGATAAACCCCGGGTTACCAGCCTGCTTCAGCAGGCTGGTAACCAGGAGCAGGACATTGTGGAAAGATTCTTTCCACAATGTGCCACCGGTCTGTGTAAACGGTCAGAAGCTCTGGGGCATTTGCACCCATTCTTATTTTTAATGCTACTTTTAGAATTTTAGTATACAAATAAAGCAAAGTCACCCTTGATAGCTAAAGGGATCTTCATGTAGGTCATGTACAAGAATATTTTATATTCAGGTAAGTAGGAAACCCGAGGCGATCATTTATAATAGTAACCCAGCAACAGTTAATTCTGTCAACTCCTTCAAGTAGTTGTTTAAAAGTGCCGCTTATTAGGAGCCGGCTCCTTTCCGTCTTGCACTAGGAAGGCCTCTGCTGGAACCTGCTCGCTGGGACACGGATACTTTTACAAGTGTCAGCGAAAGTTGTTGAGGAATATGCTTAAACAGCCAAAGGCAGTCTCTATCCAAATACATAGCCCAGAGTTGCTTCTCTCACTCAACTTTGCTCTCTCAACTGCCATGTCAGCTGGGACCAAAAATTCTCCAAGTAGCCTCTGACCCCTCTGGATATCAAATGATTGCACACATTTGCTAAGGAGAAATAACAGCGGGCGGGAGATCCTGGGAAGATTCTCTGAGCTGGTGACAGAGAACCTGGAAGGAATAAGTCAGAAACCAAGTCTTAAATCTTATCACTGGCTCCTGAGTTCAACCCCCAGTGGTTCTCTATTTGAGGTTTCGTTTCAAAAAGCTGAAGACTCAAGGCTGGAATTGGCTTCCTTACAATCCTCCAAGAACGGAGCAACCTACAGGTAACATGTCTGCCTTTCCTAGGTGTGATACCCTATACTGTTGTATTGAGCCATAGATTACAAGCTGCTTCCTGCAGCCTATTAAGCGCAGACATATTCTCCAGCAATGTGCACACCGTCATCACTGTTCCTGTTCACAATTTAATTTCTTTATTTACTTTTTACTTGTACTTTTTATTTTCACAAAAAGAATGTTCCCACTGTACACATGTGCCGCGGGATTTTATTTTGGAAATCCTGTTTATATGTGTCGATCATTTTATGCTTCAAAGTGTGAAATCTGCCGCGACATCTACATTCTAAATTGACTGGCTTCAAATTTCAAGTCCTCAGCACCGATCAGGTCATGCTGTAATTTTCTCCATGTGATGTGAATGAGATTTTGTGAAATGCCATTCACAATGTGGATTCTTTAATTTTCCAGAGTTTCTGTCTTTTACATATATGCCCTATAAAAACATACGCTAAAGATAATAGACAGCTGCATGGGTTTAGTGCTGGGAGGTTATTTTATGTTCTATTTTGTTGAATTTTTGATTTTCAACACAGGTGCATCTAAGGCCGCGTTTACACTCTGTGTGCTTGGAGCGGAATACTCAACCCCACCGTTGAGTTTCCTGACCAGAACTAACGGATATATGCCTATGAACCTTGTGTCGGGAGGCCCAGTGATTGGGTCAGGTATTCTGATCCGTGCCAAATCAATAGGCCTTCTGTCTAGGCAGATTTTATATTGTGCTTTACCTTGGGTTATGCGACCCTGCACCAATTACAGACACTATAAAATATATACTTTATCAAATTCTAAGCCAGGGGTCCTCAAGCTATGTCTCAGGAGCCACATGTGGTTCATGGCTGTCAGCTTTCCGCATTTGCACCAGGTCTCGCAAACGGCTTTGCAGAGCAAGTCTCTAGATGGGGATTTTTATGAGTAGCCCTGCACAGAAGAGCAGATCTGGATGTGCATGTACTGAGTGTGGGGAGATGTGATGATACTGCCAGGTAGATTGGTGCTTGAAGTTGGATGCAATAGTGTGGTGAGTATGCTTGATGTAAAAACGCTGATCAGGAGTAAAAAGAGCACCACTGGATGTGAATATATTGCCCAAGGTCTGGGTGTGCCTTTTGTGGGAACTTTGGCTGCCTTTATACCAGGCTCTGGGTGTCATTATTGGGGGAGAGGGGGTCGCTGAATGTGACTCTCACAGTATCAAAGGATGGAGACCACTGCTCTAAGGCCACGTTACATGCAAAAATGTTACATTTTTTCTGCAGGCATCTCCAGCCAAATGCATAATAGTAATTAGCTGATTATTGCATTTTTTGCGTTTTTTTTTTTTTCTGTATTCCTTTTTTTGTACAGCATTTTAAGGTGTGTCTTTTAGTGCAGGTACGCAGGGATTCTGCACTTTTTTCTTTCCCCAGTCTACCCTAGAAGCCTTTTGTAAGTTGTTCTTGTCCATCCCTTCCAAACTGTATGGTTGATGAATCTGCCCCCTTCTTTCTGACAGGTGAATTACTCTGGTGCTGACAATGCTAGGGCAGGAAGTGACAGGAGCGCAGGTGCTTGTTGATGACTCTCATGTCTCCTTCTGGCAGAGCACAACAATTCTGAAGTGAGGAGAAGGGGTGATATTTTTGGTTTGGTCCTAGGGCAATGCAGGGTTGACCTTGCATTGTAAGATTCCCAATGTAGGACCTTCTGTGCTTGCACTACAAGTCATTCTTACCTTATAGTTGGTAATTGTCATTTAAAGGGAATCTGTCAGCAGATTTTTTGCTACCTCATCTGTGAGCAGCCTGATGTAGGCAAAGACACCCTGAATCCAACAATGTATCACTAAGATTACTGGGTGCAGCCATTCTGACACAATCAGAGCTTTTAGATTTAGAATGAAGCAGAGCTGATGAAGCTAACCCCGCCCACACCAGGCTCTCAGTTTACAAAGTCCATAGACAGCGAGCTGCCTGTCATAGAAAGGGGTATGTCAGACCAGGAGGCACAGGACCAACTAGTCATAGCAATGATAAGCTACTGGTGCTAAAACAATCATTGTAAGCAAACAAAACCTTGGAGCTTGATAAGAGAGGCATCACTGGAATCAGCATTTTAACCCCTACCTAATGCTGTCTTCAGATTACATAGCAAAAACCTGCTGACAGATTCCCTTTAATTGTGCTACCAAACTTGTTTTAGATTAGTGATATAACATGGTATCTAAAAATTTTTGTATGTGATCATAATTACCCAACTGTACACTATTTCAAACCGATTAACAAAACTTCTACCACATGAGGTTGCTATGGTCCAGCCGTCACAGAGCTCCCAGTGGACACATTTTGACAGCTTGACAAGTTGTACCACATGGAGATCTAGGCAATGTGCTTGTTTCTGCTTGAATAAGGTCTTACTATGAGCTGTGCATGTGACACATTTGCCTAATTACAGTTGTGTTATTTAGTGCCCTAACAGAAAACAAATTTGTATTTAATCTAAATGAAACAGATGTACTGCATCGCCCATACACCCTTGGCTCTGCTATATATATCACCTATGAATTTTGCATTCTGCGTTGAGTTAATGGCACATTCACTCACATGTAGAATGAAAATAAAATGTAATGTACTTTACTGCTTGTCCTACTAAATTTGAGAAAGTGACATACACAGCATTTCACCTGCATAAGAGGTTGTTTAAAGTAAATTTCTCTACTTTTTAAAAAATATTTAGAGATGGTGTGAACAGAATTGTTTTAAATGGTCACTGTCACTTCAACAAACTTGTGCATAAATCTATAGCACAAGGAAATATTAAAAAATTTGTAATCTGTTTTATCAGAGAAATCTGCTGTTTCTCAACTTATTAGTCACTTTGTTCCTCTCTCCCTTGCCTTTTTTGAACTCTCCTTCCACTCTGGGGGAAAAAACAAAAACACATTTTGATCAAAGTAAGATGGACTGTCAGCTCAATGAAGTTTCATGTTATAGCTTCCTGAGGAAGTTATACGAAACATGCGTTGGGGTGGCGTGGATGCCACACTTCACCAACTTCCTAATTATGTAGGTGCCACACATGATTGCTTTTTATTCTGGCCAGACAGCCCATTTTACTTATGGGGAAGGACTCTATCCCCCATTACTACGAGGTTATGTGTGTCCACTAAGTTGCTATTATATGTACATTTATCTATATAGTGTGGTCAGACAGCCAGTTTTACTTATGGTGAAGGATTCTATCTCCTCTTATTGCTAGGCTATGTGTGTCCACTGAGCTCATACAGTTGTTTTTATCACTTTTATAATTATTGTTCCCGTACTTCTCAGCAGCATCTTGTTTTTTATGTATTTATCTAAGTATTTGGTATTTTTTAATAACAAACTAATTTTGGGCTATAATATACTGCTGACTTTGGGCTATTGTCTTCATGCCTACGTGTTGAGTAAACAATGTGTTTGAGTTTTAGCCACTATTTTTGATGATGTGCATCTGCTGTGGAAATTCCTATGTATCCATGTTATAGCTTGTATTAAAACCTATGGAGTGGCACTGATAAAAGGAAGAGAAACAGATCTGTGCTGCAGTTTCTAGCAAATGATTTATCTAGTGCTGGATTCACAGAGACACTGCTCAGTACTGTTGCATAATGTCTTCCATGCTGCTGCATCAGTTTATAGATTACATTGAAAAAGAGCAGCAAGTCATCTCTTCTATGTATGGGAAACATCAAAGCAGTTAATTTCCACCCACCCAGGGAGAATTGTTGAAAAATGCAGCATGCAAGTCCGAAACAATCTCATTCCTTATGTACACACAGAATAGCTTATTCTGAAAAGTTACCCGCAATGACAGGTACTCTTTAAAAGAGATATATAATATTTTTGTTTAGCCTGTTAGAAAACAATGTAAAAAAAAATCTGCTGAAATTGCTGTTTTTGTTCATGCTGCCCTACTCCCCCCTCCAAAAAAAAAAGGGAAATAAAAGATCAAAAGGTTGGATGCAGTCATATGAAAAAGTTTGGGCACCCCTATTAATCTTAAGCTTAATGTTTTATAAAAATTGGTGTTTTTGCAACAGCTATTTCAGTTTTATATATGTAATAACTGTTGGACACAGTAATGTTTCTGCCTTGAAATGAGGTTTATTGTGCTAACAGAAAATGTGCAATCTGCATTCAAACAAAATTTGACCGGTGCATAAGTATGGGCACCCTTATCATTTTCTTGTTTTAAATACTCCTGCCTACTTTTTACTGACTTACTAAAGCACTTTTTTTGGTTTTGTAACCTCATTGAGCTTTGAACTTTATAGCCAGGTGTATACAATCATGAGAAAAGCTACTTAAAGTGGCCACTTGCAAGTTGTTCTCCTGTTTGAATCTCCTCTGAAGAGTGGCATCATGGGCTCCTCAAAACAACTGTCAAATGATCTGAAAACAAAGATTATTCAACATAGTTGTTCAGGGGAAGGATACAAAAAGCTGTCTCAGAGATTTAACCTGTCAGTTTCCACTGTGAGGAACATAGTAAGGAAATGGAAGAACATAGGGACAGTTCTTGTTAAGGCCAGAAGTGTCAGGACAAGAAAAACATCAGAAAGGCAGAGAAGAAGAATGGTGAGATCAGTCAAGGACAATCCTCAGACCACCTCCAGAGAGCTGCAGCATCAACTTGCTGCAGATGGTGTCACTGCATCGGTCAACTATACAACGCACTTTGCACAAGGAGAAGCTGTATGGGAGAGTGATGCGAAAGAAGCCGTTTCTGCAAGTACGCACAAACAGTCAGCTGAGGTATGCAAAAGCACATTTGAAGAAGCCTATTTCTTTTTGGAAGAAGGTCCTGTGGACTGATGAAACCAAGATTGAGTTGTTTGGTCATACAAAAAGGCGTTATGCATGGTGGCAAAAAAACACAGCATTCCAAGAAAAACACTTGCTACCCACAGTAAAATTTGGTGGAGGTTCCATCATGCTTTGGGGCTGTGTGGTCAATGCCGGCACTGGGAATCTTGTTAAAGTTGAGGGACGCATGGATTCCACTCAGTATCAGCAGATTCTTGGCAATAGTGTTCAAGAATCAGTGATAAAGTTGAAATTACGCAGTGGATGGATCTTTCAGCAAGACAATGATCCAAAACACCGCTCCAAATCTACTCAGGCATTCATGCAGAGGAACAATTACAATGTTCTGGAATGGCCATCCCAGTCCCCAGACCTGAATATCATTGAACATCTGTGGGATCATTTGAAGAGGCTGTCCATGCTTGGCGACCATCAAACTTAACTGAACTGGAATTGTTTTGTAAAGAGGAATGGTCAAAAATACTTTCATCCAGGATCCAGGAACTCATTAAAAGCTACAGGAAGCGACTAGAGGCTGTTATTTTTGCAAAAGGAGGATCTACTAAATATTAATGTCACTTTTCTGGTGAGGTGCCCATACTTATGCACCTGTCAAATTTTGTTTGAATGCAGATTGCACATTTTCTGTTAGTACAATAAACCTCATTTCAAGGCAGAAACATTACTGTATCCAACAGTTATTACATATATCAAACTGAAATAGCTGTTGCAAAAACACCAATTTTTATAAAACATTAAGCTTAAGATTAATAGGGGTGCCCAAACTTTTTCATATGACTGTATATGCAAAAATTATACCAAATAAAAAAATTAATTCATCTGGGAAAAAAACACGCCCTTACACGGTCCAGTTAGAAGAAAAAGAAGTCATGGCTTTCAGAATATGGCGACAGAATAGAGCTACCATATCATTATGCTACATGGTATATGTGAAATCAGGGAACAGGGAACCATGATTTATAATACATTAATATATCCCTACAATCTTAACGACCCAAAGAATAGCTATACCTTATTAGTTCAACTTTACTACACAGCACATGTTTATAAAAACAAATATATATACAAATCAATGATGGAATTGCAAAAGCAAGCTTTTGTACAGCTGCAATCACAGAAAAGTAAAAAGAAAATGGCTCTTAGAATGCATAGGCACAAAAAATAACTTTTTATATAAATGTTAAATGTTTTTAATGTGCAACTGATGAAAAAAATGTATACGAAATTTTCTAACCACTTTTATTTATTTAGCATCAATTATGAGCACCAAGCGCAGAAATATACACATTTACAGGCCTTGGCTGCTATCAATGAGGTTATTATAGGTTGATCTGCCACGCTTGGGCACACAAATCATTAAGATCCGCTGCTGGCAGCTCTGTTAAAAGTGCTTGATGGGACATCAGTCCGGATACAATACAGGCCATGGTAGTTCGTTTAGAACATGCAGGCTCACAGCAGCACGAGAATCATGTGGCCTGGAGTGGTGGTCAATAATAAATAGCTGCTGGGACATGTTGAAGAAATGGCTGCGATTGATGCCTTAGGCTTAGTAGGTGATGTCCAATATCACTTGCACTACAGACTGAATTAAACAGTCTCTACACGAACCATCAGAAGGCATTTGCATAACATTTCCTTACGAGCCAGACTTCCAGCTACGTGTATTCCCTGACCTCACGTCACTGCTCTCAAGGCTGGAATGGAGGTCTATCCTCTTTATCAATGAGTTCTGCTTTTTTCTTGGACACAATGATAGCCAGAGACTGGTCTGGAGACCATGCAGGCTAAGTCAAGAAGTCTACACGAGAGAACATCACACTGGTCCTACTCCATGGATTATGGTGTGGGTTGACATAAAGTAGAGTAGTTGAACCCCTCTAGTCTTTATTTCAGGTACACTAACAGCTTGTTACATTGATTTGGTGATGGAACAAGTGGTATAGCCATTTCTTCAAAAGTGTCTCAGAAGCAGTTTTTCAACATGACAACACATGGTTGCATATTGCTCATACTAATATGAGCTGCTTGCATGGCATAAACGTGCTATCATGGCCTACAGCATCTTTAGACTTGTCTCCCACCTAACACATCTGGGACATCATTGGTCGGGAATTACAAAGTGTAACATCCCTGGCGTCATGCTGGCATGGCTTACCACCTCCCACCATGCAAGACCGCTATCTTACCTATCAGTCCAGGCTGCACACTTTGCTCCAGTACCTGCTGTGTGCATGTCTCTTGTCTGATTGCTTAGGGCGGCGGCGCGGTTACTGCCTGTTTCTTATAGTTACTGTGTGCACAGTCCTAATGCATCCCCAGCCTCTTGCTGTGAGTCACTGGATACTTAACCCCCCTCCACCCAGTAGGAGGTGCCTGGGCAACACTTTCATTCAGTGTGTTCTGTGCAACTGAGTTGCCAGGTCCTGTCCTGTATCTTGTCTGTTTCCGCCACCCTGGGGGCTGTATACCCAGGCCTGTTATCTGTATCTGTGACTTCTAGTCTGTTCCGCCACCCTGGGGGCTGAGTTCCCAGGCTCGTTCCTGTATCTTGTTCCTGTCTGAACTGTGTCCTAGCCCGTTACCTGTTTGTCTCTATGTCCGAACCTTCCCTTTTCCTGCAGTGTCTGAACCTGCACCTAACTCTAACTCATTGTCTCTGAACTTCTGTTTGTGAGTTTTGTGTACACTCGCTACTTCATTGTAAGTACCATGTGTGTATCTGGTTCTGCTTGTTCACCGCACCTGCGGTTTTGCTCTGCTCTGCTTGTTCACCGCATCTGCGGGTTTTTCTCTGCTCTGCTTGTCTACTGCACCTGCGGGTTTTGCTCTGCTCTGCTTGTTTACCGCACCTGCGGGTTTTGCTCTGCTCTGCTTGTCTACCGCACCTGTGGGTTTTGCTCTGCTCTGCTTGTCTACCGCACCTGTGGGTTTTGCTCTGCTCTGCTTGTCTACCGCACCTGTGGGTTTTGCTCTGCTCTGCTTGTCTACCGCACCTGTGGGTTTTGCTCTGCTCTGCTTGTCTACCGCACCTGTGGGTTTTGCTCTGCTCTGCTTGTCTACCGCACCTGTGGGTTTTGCTCTGCTCTGCTTGTCTACCGCACCTGTGGGTTTTGCTCTGCTCTGCTTGTCTACCGCACCTGTGGGTTTTGCTCTGCTCTGCTTGTCTACCGCACCTGCGGGTTTTGCTCTGCTTGTCTACCGCACCTGCGGGTTTTGCTCTGCTTGTTTACCGCACCTGCGGGTTTTGCTCTGCTCTGCTTGTCTACTGCATCTGCGGGTTTTGCTCTGCTTGTCTACCGCACCTGCGGGTTTTGCTCTGCTCTGCTTGTCTACCGCACCTGCGGGTTTTGCTCTGCTCTGCTTGTCTACCGCACCTGCGGGTTTTGCTCTGCTCTGCTTGTCTACCGCACCTGCGGGTTTTGCTCTGCTTGTCTACCGCACCTGCGGGTTTTGCTCTGCTTGTCTACCGCATCTGCGGGTTTTGCTCTGCTCTGCTTGTCTACCACATCTGCGGGTTTTGCTCTGCTCTGCTTGTCTACCACATCTGCGGGTTTTGCTCTGCTCTGCTTGTCTACCGCATCTGCGGGTTTTGCTCTGCTCTGCTTGTCTACTGCACCTGTGGGTTTTGCTCTGCTCTGCTTGTCTACTGCACCTGCGGGTTTTGCTCTGCTTGTTTACCGCACCTGCGGGTTTTGCTCTGCTCTGCTTGTCTACCGCATCTGCGGGTTTTGCTCTGCTTGTCTACCGCATCTGCTGGTTTTGCTCTGCTCTGCTTGTCTACCGCACCTGCTGGTTTTGCTCTGCTCTGCTTGTCTACCGCACCTGCGGGTTTTGCTCTGCTCTGCTTGTCTACCGCACCTGCGGGTTTTGCTCTGCTCGGCTTCTCTACCGCACCTGCGGGTTTTGCTCTGCTTGTCTACCGCATCTGCGGGTTTTGCTCTGCTTGTCTACCGCACCTGCGGGTTTTGCTCTGCTTGTTCACCGCACCTGCGGGTTTTGCTCTGCTTGTCTACCGCATCTGCGGGTTTTGCTCTGCTCGGCTTGTCTACCGCACCTGCGGGTTTTGCTCTGCTTGTTTACCACACCTGCGGGTTTTGCTGTGCTCTGCTTGTCTACCGCAACTGCGGGTTTTGCTCTGCTCTGCTTGTCTATCGCACCTGCGGATTTTGCTCTGCTCTGCTTGTCTACCGCACCTGCGGGTTTTGCTCTGCTCTGCTTGTCTACCGCACCGGCGGCTCCGTTCCTGTATCCCAGTCTGTACTGGTCCCTATCCTGCCTGCATTCCTACCTGCCAGTACCCGCCTGTCTGCATGCCAGCCGTGCCTGCCAGTGCCCACCTGTCTGCATGCCAGCCGTGCCTGCCAGTGCCCACCTGTCTGCATGCCAGCCGTGCCTGCCAGTGCCCACCTGTCTGCATGCCAGCCGTGCCTGCCAGTGCCCACCTGTCTGCATACCAGCCGTGCCTGCCAATACCCACCTGTCTATATGCCAGTCTAACCTGCCTGTCCCTGCATTCCCCGGTGTGGGTCAACAACAGCTGTGACCGGGGTCTGACCTAGAGTAGCACCTGGTCCCTCTGCTCGGTTCCTCCTTGGTTCATGGAGTCGACTGAGCCGCCGTGCGACCTTGGTCAGACTGGGTTGATACTTAGTCACGCCCCTCCAGGCACTCCTCGGCTCATGGTCCAGTGGGATCACTAACCACGCTCACGCCAGTCAGTCTGGGCGCGAGCGTAACACAAAGGGAGCTGCCGGCAGTGAATCTTGATGATTTGCCCATGTACATTTAGAACATTTCTTAGACAAACATTAATAACCTCCCTAATAGCTGCCAAGGCATGCAAGTGTGGGGATTTCTTCTAGCGGCACTCATACTCTATACTGAATAAATGCTTTGAAAATTTTATTACCATGTTTTCGTTAACATGTGTGACATGCAGAAGTAGTGCTGTTGCTTCAAAAGCATCCAGCAACTATAAGAGTTAACAGTCACAAGAGACAGGAAGTGTTGTGCTTCAGAAGCATGCAGCAACTAGAGGGGTTAACACAGTCACAGGAGACAGGGAGTGTTTTAGCAGGGCCCCAGGGGGATTGTGGGGAAGTTGTTTACTGTCTGGCTGGAGCCTAAGAGAAAGGTGGCTTCCTATCTGTATCTCACAGAAGGCAAGGGAACAGAATTCAGGTCAGGAGGGAAGCTAAACATGAGTCAGACTCCCTGAACTGAAGAGGATTATCAGGCAGAAAGATAAGGACTGGAAGGAATCTTGTCACAGGGATCATCTCCCTTATCAACCCCCCCCCCCCTCCATCTGCATGCAGGATAAAGAATGCTGTGTACTATTGAGTCCTTGTGAAGGAAAAGCCTGTGGTTGTGTATGCATTAAAACTGTGCTGTACTGTGCTACCGGATAATAGACTGTGTACTGCTGTGCTGCAAAGGAGAATGTACTGTTATTACTGGATCCTGTTGCTCAAAGAGATATTTGCAATGCACAGGCCGTGCCTCATTAAATGTTACTGTTCTTCCGTTTATGAAGACTCTTGTCAGATGTGTTTGGTCAGTAACTGAATCTATCGTGTGCCTGAGAGAAGCTGCAGCCTATGGTCGCCATGAGTAATTGTTCCCCCAGGATTCCAACAAATTCAAGTAACCGGTCTCGCCCCTATCTGAACATAGGCGGCGTGCATGTAACACATGTCAATAGATCCTGATTTTCATAATCCACAATTTTTCCTTATCTATGTTGCAATTTCAATTTTCAGGAGTGCATTTATAAAAAGCTCCTTTATTGCCCTGTATAATAAAAATGAAATCTCAAACATAGAAAAAGTCCAACAATGCAGAGATACTCCTGTAAGACTTCAGAGAATGAAGTGAAATGGGTTAAATCTGCACTGCCGGTGAATGATGATGGAAAAAGAGTCAGAAATCCAGGAATGTGGTTTCTGAACCCTTTTCGAAGTGCCATACTTCTTCATGAGGACAAACCACATGAAGTGTGGCACTTTGAAACGCGTTGACAAATAAGCTGCATTCCTGGATTTCTGACTCTTTTCCATCATCATTCACCGGCAGTGCAGATTTAACCCATTTCACTCCATTCTCTGATGTTCTCTAAGCCGTGGGTCTGCAGCAGCCTTGAGCCCTTTCAATGGTTGTGATCACACAACCCTACCAGGTGAGTACCATTGCCCACAATCTCCCCATTTTACCCGGATTAGACTCTATTGCGATTATTGTCCTTCCTGCTTTCTACCCTATCTCCTGTAAGACTTACCTTATTTTAAACCATAATGGAATAAATGTTATCTAAAAATACAAGAGCCCATGAACCTACTGTACCTACAGGATTAATCAGGTTTGCAGTTGACCATGGAGGTGACAACCTGCCAAAACATGTAGGTTTTACCTACATTACCGCTACTCACCTTAGATCTTTGTTGATTGTGCTGCATTGCTGATATTCTGTCTACAACATGTAACCTCTGCAGCCAGTCACTGACCTCAGCAGTAAAGCTGTGGTGGATGGCCATTAAGGCCAGTGATTGGCTGCAGGTGTCATATATAGATGGCATTAATCCATAAGCTAGAAAGTTGCTAAAGCAGTCATGTGTTGTAGATGGGATATGAGCACTGCAGCTCAGCGAGGAGGAAGGGTTGGAGCAACAAGGCCGACAGTCCCTTTAGGGAAGATGCAGTAGAATATATCAGTTTCAGCAATCATCACCATCACAAAGCCAGGCAATGTAAAAATATTAGAACCACAGCTAAGGGCACAATATTTAGAGTCACTGTTGGACTTCACTAGAAGGAATAGATTTGGTCTGGGTTGACAACATTTCCAGGTTAGAAAATGATCAATTTGCTGCGGGAAGCGTCATGGGTCTGAATTATTTTTGTAATGTAGGGTAACTTGGAAAACTAAATTCTCTTGGACACTGTGAGATTAATCTGGTAAGTGCTGTCAGATAGCAGAGCTCAATTTCAATGTGTGAGGTCTTAACAACAGCTATAGTCAGAAGTGTCACCAGTATCAACAGTCAAAGAGACAGCTGGCGTCCTCAAACACCCTGAACAGACCCTCCGGACAACACATCGTTAAAAGTAAGAGATACAAAGTGGAATAATAGAAGATTCCTGGAGTCCATTTTCTGTTTAATATTTCTATTTTTTGATGTTTGGGAAGCTTATCTATTTAATGTAACTCAAAATAATGTTGAAGCCAATACCCTGTGGATTATGTTCAGCTCTCTTTTATTGCTCTTAATAGCAATTTAATTTCCTTTTTGCTCTGCTTCATTTATGGAAAAGCTAATTGATGACAGCCTGGCTGCAAATCTGAAGAAAGTCTGAGTAGGTTTAAATCTAGGGCTACACGGAGACTTTGGCCATGACATGGTTCACGCAGTCAAAGATCGCTGTGTGCCGCCGCTACATTGCAGCATACTGCAGGCGAGTAGGGTCGCTCTATCTTCATCTGCATTACTGTAGCAGAAGAGCATGGCAATCTTTGGACACTCAACTTGTTGCTGCCAAAATCTGTCTAAATCTAAATTCTGTTCTCTGACTTGCTTAGGTTGGTGCCTCACGCCTCCCCTATGTACAGTGGCGAAAATAAGTATTTGATACATTGCCGATTTTGCAAGTTTTCCCACCTACAAAGAATGGAGAGGTCTGCAATTTTTTATTGTAGGTTCAACTGTGAGAGGCAGAACCTTAAAAAAATCCAGACAATCACATTGTATGATCTTTACATAATTAATTTGCATTTTATTGCATGAAATGAGTATTTGATACAATAGTAAAACAGAACTTTAATATTTGGTACAGAAACCTATGTTTGCAATTACAGAGGTCAGACGTTTCCTGTACTTCTTGACTAAGTTTGCACACACTGTAGCAGGGATTTTGGCCCACTCCTCCATATAAATCTTCTCCAGATGTTTCAGGTTTGGGGGCTGTTTCTGGGCAACATTGAGTTTCAGCTCCCTCCAAAGATTTTCTATTGGGTTCAGAACTGGAAATTGGCTAGGCCACTCCAGGACGTTGAAATGATTCTTACGGAGCCACTCCTATTTGCCTTGGTTGTGTGTTTTGGGTCATTGTCATGTTGGAAGAACCAGCCAAGACCTGTCTTCAATGCTCTTGCTAAAGGAAGGAGGTTGTTGGCCAAAATCTCGTGATACGTGACCCCATACATCCTCCCTTCAATACAGTGTAGTCAACCTGTCCCCTTTGCAGAAACACAACCCCAAAGTATGATGTTTCCTCCACCATGCTTCATGGTTTGTACAGTGTTCTTGGCGTTGTCGTCATACTTCTTCTTCCTCCAAGCACGGCAAGTGGAGTTGATACCAAAAAGTTCTATTTTGGTCTCATCTGACCACATGACTTTCTCCCATGCCTCCTCTGGATCATCCAGATGGTCATTGGTGAACTTCAAACAGGCCTGGACATGTGCTGGCACGAGCAGAGGGACCTTGTGTGCCCTGCAGAATTTTTAATCCATGATGGCATAGTGTGTTACTAATGGTAGTGTTTGAAACTGTGGTTCCAGCTGTCTTCAGGCCATTGACCAGTTTCTCCCATGTAGTTCTGGGCTTATTCCTGACTTTTCTCAGAATCATTCTTACCCCATGAGGTGAGATCTTGCACGGAGCCCCAGATCAAGGAAGATTGACAGTCATCTTGTGTTTCTTACATTTTATAATAATTGAGCAAACCGTTGTTGCCTTCTCACCAAGCTGCTTGACTATTGTCCTATAGCCCATCCCAGCCTTATGCAGGTCTACAATTTTGTCCGTGGTGTCCTTAGACAGGTCTTTGGTCTAGGCCATTGTGGAGAGGTTTGAGTGTGATTGATTGTGTGGACAGGTGTCTATTATACAGGTAACGAGTTCAAACAGGCGCAATTAATACAGGTAATGAGTGCAGACTAGGAGGGTTTCTTAAAGAAAAGCTAACAGATCTGTGAGAACCAGAAGTTTTGCTGTTTGGTAAGTGATCAAATACTTATTTTATGTAATAAAATGCAATTTAATTATTTAAAAATCATACAATGTGATTTTCTGTTTTTTTATTTTTAGATTCTGTCTCTCACAGTTGAAGTGTACCTACAATAAAAATTACAGACCCCTCCATTCTTTGTAGGTGGGAAAATTTGCAAAATAGACCGTGTATCAAATACTAATTTTCTCCCACTGCACATGCTGCAGATATCCTGTTCAGATTGAGTGATGTGTATAATGACGCGCCCCCTGGGCCATATTCTTTAGGGGGAATATCCGGAGCCGGATCAGATGGGAGTTGTAGTCTTCCGAGTGGCTGTGACCCGGTCCGTGCCCAGGGTGTCAAACTCAGTTGTATGTGGCAGTCCTACAGATGTTATAAGTTCTTTATTGTCGACTACGCCACCCGTTGTGTTGCGGTCACTATGGCCGCCGCTGCAGCAGGGTCCGCTGAGGCTGATGGTGTAGGTGCAGCTTGTGATGGTATAACCCCCAACGGGTGGGGTATAGCCTCAGGGGGTCAGGTGCAGAGGATGGGGGTTGTGGTGGTGCAGCATAGATGTTAAAGGAAGACAGAGTCGGGTTGTGCAGTTTAGGGTATTTACTCACTGCTGATGTTCCGGTCACTCCAGCTTCAAGTGACCTCCCGAGCCGTGCTGCGTCCACCAGGTCCTGGATCCAGCCAACCCCCAAGCGAGTCCTTTCTCTGGCCGTCCCCACTAGTGATCCACCCAGGTCCAGCTCCCTCGGGCCTTCTGTTGGGAGACCCTTGGCCTTGGGTTCCCTGACCCTCCACGTGGTATGCCTTCGTTGTGGATGTGGTGGGTGGCCGTGGCAGACGCTGCCCACGGCCTCCGGTCTCTGGCTGGGGTGTGTTTTTGCCCCCACCAGCTTGGGTTCCGGTACCCTGATGCCGACTCTTCACCCGTGGATTGGATTTGGGGTCTTAGAGTCCTCTCTTCTGCTTCCCCCTCTGGGTCTCTCCTTCTTTCTCCTCTCTCTCTCTCTGGGACTGCTCTGCTCCTCTTCCTCCTCTGACTTCTCTCTGCAAAAGGCTGACAGACTGACCCTGTTCTTTGATGGTGCCCACCTTATATACACCCTCTATGTGTGAGCTCAGGTGACCAGCACCCAATGAGCTCCTATCTTTACCCAGGCTGCTCCCCCTATCTGCCCCTACACTACTGGGATGTACCACCCCCCTCCCACTCCAGCCAGGAACAGACTCGGTCGTACCTGCACATTTCTAAGTGGGAGTACCGTCGGCCTGTTCCTCGGAAATGGGATGTGTGTAGTGCATGCAGCCTACCGAGCTCAGGTCCACACTCCATCCTTACCCGGGAGTGGAATATCACACCTCTGGGCTGAGGTGCAATACCCCTGTAGCAGCCGAATCCTCAGGGTGCTACAATAAGAACAAGCCCAGCACAAATTTTTATGAAGTCTGTGCATATTCAGATATATTTCCCCTTTTTTACAAGATCAAAATGAGCCTCAGTTAAAGATGCACTGCCATTAAAATTTTAATCCTCTTAATATATTGCAGTCATCAAACTATATAGCACTGTGTACTTACAATTGCTCATTTTACCTTTCTACCAGCTAATTCTTCTCTTTTCCATTACGTCTATGACATCAAGTGATTAAAAACTGAATCCTTCTAAGCTCTATGTAGAAACAGGAAGTCAATTTTTCCCTGCACAAGTCATATTTCACTGCAAAAGTCCTTGGCAGGGGGAAGGAGGTGAGCAACTGGGTCAGGAGTTGAAGAGGGAAATGAAAAATGCAGGGGTAAGCAACTTCCTGTTTCTACAAGAAAATAGAAGAATTAGCTGGGTAGAAAGGCAAAATGAGCAATTGTAAGTACACAGTGCTATATAATATGATTATTGCAATATATTAAGTGGATAAAAACTTTGATGGGAGCGCTTCTTTAAATTGGAATGTAAAATGTAAGGCTGTGTGCCCACGTAGCATTTTTCAAGCGTATATGCTGCGGAATTTCCGCAGCGTAAACGCTTGAAAAACGCATGTATATCCGCACCCCATGGTCCCCAATGGGATTCCGCAAGTTCTATGCACATGCTGCGGATTTTTCCGCAGCGTTTATGCCGCGTTCAAAAATCCGCAGCATGTCATTTAATTTTGCGTTTCCGCAAGCGGAATTGCCTTTGTCCAATGCATAAAAAACGCAAGGCAATTCCGCATGTGGAAAACGCGTGATAAACGCGTGAAAAATGCGCGATAAACGCGTGCGGAATTCCGCATGCGTTTTTCCGGGAGAGGACTTGCATTTATGCAGCAGAAATTTTCTGCTTCATAAATGCAACGTGGGCACATAGCCTAATCCTTACATTTAACACTATATGTGAAACCAAATAAGACCTGTTTTAGATCGGCATTGTTAATTTGATATTTGCCCCCCAAACTCTATCTTGCCTTTTAGTCTTTTTGTTGATGAGTAACATCAGTGGATGCCCATGAGCACTGCCATTAGGCATCATCTGTCTGGCTTTGTTACTTCACTTGATCAATGAAAAATCATTTAAGCACAGAAGACTAACCAAAGTGTAATTCGGGCTGTTTTTTATATTATGAGGATCACTGGCGGGCACGGATAGAAAAGGACCCCTGTGAAAGAACAATATATGGGCCCTTTGCAGTCCGATAGCTTATCATAATATCAAATTCCAGCAGTTTTGGAGGTAGAAATGGGCCCCCTTACCTGTGAGACCCCAGTGGTTGCATCAATGATATGTCCTCCTGTGAGTGAGACTGCACGAGGATAAGACCCAATATCATTCAATTGTGCTAATTCTCTGTGTTTTGGATTAAAATAAGTGACATGCAGTTTATATCTGTGGAGGATTTTTGTTTTTGTTACAATTTCTGAACGATGTTCCAGAAATCCCATTCACAGGCATGAGATGCACAATTAGTTCAGATTTAGATGTGGATTTTGAAACCCGCTATTACTGGTGGAATCGGCCAACCATCTCCCGACTCATGATGTTGGAGGAGACACCAGGATTGAACAGATAAAATTTTAACTCAATTTTTTTTGCTCCAAGAAGGTAGAAGCTGCTGCCATAGGTGTCTGGCAGCGGCTTTCACCTCTCTCCCCATTAGAAACACATGAATGCTCTGTCGAACACTTATGCAGCTGGCTGTCTGCCGAATAAGTGTGCATGGCCTGCTTTAGAACTACTACTGATAAAATTCATAGCATCATTCAGTTAATAGGTCTCAATTTAATTGTAGGGTCTCGTATCAGCATGTGGTGTGCAAGCAAAGTGACCCAAATGGGCAGTTTCACAAATAAAGCTCAATGCATCTCAATCTAGTGGTCTTTGGACCTCCAGAGTCTATTAAAGTCCTCAAAAACTTTTTTTTTTTTTAAATATTAGAAATTTTAGCTTTGGTTTTGGGACGTGATCATGCACAAAGGCTGAGAAGTCACACTCGGGACACAAGCAAAGATCCTTTTATTTGACATTTCTTTCACTCGTTCTGGGTAAACATATCATTAGATATATAGAAATAAAAATAGTTCAAGGAACTCTATCCCTTCTAACATCATCTTACAACCTCTGTCGCTCTCTGCTGCCCCTGATTCGATTACGCCAGCAGCTCCAGTATTGTAAACTCATTAACAGCTTTGTAAATGGGAGGTTTCAGAAGCTTTAAATAGCAAAAAGTTATTTGTGGCATGAGGATAGGGAGCGGTCACGTGTCTCCAGCTCCATCTGTGGACCACAAATCTACAAGCGTCCCCAGGGGAAACTCTCACACTCAGGACAGATCTTTCTTTCCATATTAACACAGTCTCCCAGTGCAGCAGAGGAAGAACATCCTATAGACAGGAACAGTTTAAAGTTAATGGGAACCACAATATGTTTGGTTCTGGAGATAAAAGCTAATATGCAATATGAAGGTGCCCTGTGTACAGGCTCGGACTGGCCCACAGGAGAACAGGAGAATCCCCCAGTGGCCCTATTCCATGTATATGTGAAATAGTTGGCACAATACATTTGTTTCACAATGTACAGACTAGGGCATCATCTCCTCATTCATTTAACAAACTACCCCATTTATTGCTATATAGAAATGACGCGCCCCCTGGGCCATGTTGTTAGGGATACCCGGAGCCGGATCAGATGGGGGTTGTAGTCTCCGAGTGGCTGTGACCCGGTCCGTGCCCAGGGTGTCAAGCTCAGTGTGTGGCAGTCCTACAGATGTTATTAGTTCTTAGTGTCGACTACGCCACCCGTTGATTTGCGGTCAAAAGGCCGCCGCTGCAGCAGGGTCCGCTGAGGCTGTTGGTATGTGTGCAGCTTTGGTAGTATAACCCCCAACGGGAGGGGTATAGCCTCAGGGGGTCAGCCGTGGAGGATGGTGGTTGTGAAGGTGCAGCAAAGAGACTCAGAGGCATAAAATGCAGTTCCAGGGTTTTACTTACTGGTGTTGCTCGGGTCACTGTGTACAGCAGTGACCACCCGAGCCGTGCTGCGTCCACCAGGTCCTGGACTCTGTCAACTCCCAGGCAACTCCGGAGTGTGGTCCTGAGCTCCTTTCTGACTCTCCCTTCTTCTGGCCGTTCCCACCAGGGATCCACCTAAGTCCGGCTCCCTTGGGCCTCTTGTTGGTCAAGCCTCCTCTGGGCTCCCTGACCCTATTCTTGGTCTGCCTTCCGGGTGGATTTAGTGGGTGGTCGTGGCAGATCCTGCTCACGACCTCCGGTCTCTGGCTGAGGATTAGTGCTGTGGCCTCCACCAGCTTGGGATCCGGTACCCTGTTGCCGACCCTTCACCCTATTAGCTCTCTTATGGGCTCTTGGGGTCCCCTCTGCGCCTCTGGGTCTCTCTCTCTTCTCCTCTGCTCTGCTTCTCAGGTTACACTCTGACAGACTGACGTCTCACAGACTGACCCTGATCTAAGATGGTGCCCACCTTATATACTCCCTCTATGTGTGAGCCCAGGTGACCAGCACCCAATGAGCTCCTAGCTTTACCCAGGCTGCTCCCCCTATCTGCCCCTACACTACTGGGATGTTCCACCCCCCTCCCACTCCAGCCAGGAACAGACACTGTCGTACCTGCACATTTCTCTAGTGGGAGTACCATCGGTCTGTTCCCCGGAAATGGGATGTGTGTAGTGCATGCAGCTAACTGAGCTCAGTTCCACACTCCATCCTTACCCGGGAGTGGAATATCACACCTCTGGCTGAGGTGCAATACCCCTGTAGCAGCCGAATCCTCAGGGTGCTACAGAAACATATGAAAACTTGTGAATGAGGGTAATGTGATATTTGTATGTAGCTGAGCAGTAGGCCCCCCAGAGTCAGTGGTACTGGTGGGCCTTTGGCACTCCAGTCCAGCTCTGCCTGGGTATAGTCCCAATTTACCTTAAAGGGAACTGGTCATCTGATTCATGCGGTCTGAACCGCAGGCAGAATGAGTCTGACTGTATTATTGCAGATGTGTATGTATTCTACTCTGAAATGCTGCGGCGTTTTAGAGACAACTTGCTTTTAGAAGTCAGCCAGGGACTATGTGTCTTGGATGACTAGGCCAAGAGGCAGGTCCCCAATGCCTTCTCCACGCCCCTATTACTTTGACTGACTGGCCTCTCCCTATGCACACACTTAAGGAGAAAGCTGTCAGTTTAGAGGAGAGGGGAGGGGAGAAGCTACCAGGTATATCTTCCTTGACTGGAGTCTAGACTGGACAGAATAACTTAATGCAAAAATGGCAACTTTCTCAGTCTCCAACCTCATGATGACAAGAATAAAAGGCAGAGCAAAAGTTTGAGTAATAACTTGTGAGGATAAAGTTATAACAACTATTTTGTTCCAAATGAAACTCCTGAATGTTTGGACTTTTTGAACGACATTTTGCAGAGGCCTTGATAAAATTAGGAACATTTTTGGGTACAAGTCTGGAGTTACTTTTCAGATGAGATGAATACTGATGCTACTAATTATTGTCCATTCCCGATAGCCCTATAGTTTTGCATATTTGTAGGCATTTAGCTCCTAATATTCTTGATGGTCTACTGCTCCTTAGGGGTTAATTTCTAACATTTTGTGCCTAGAGTTAAGTTTTATTGTTATCATTGTAGGTGGTTTTGGTGGGTAGTGAAGAAGTTAAAAAGGTCTAAGATTTAAAAAAAAAATGCTAATACCCATTAATTTCACTGGAGCTAAGCTGCAGTACCAGACACAACCTATGGACAGGTGTGGCACTATTTTAGTAGAAAGCAGCCAAGTTTTTCTAATCCTGCACTACTTGTCAACAACTAGTAGTCTAAGCAGTTATCAATATCCCCCTCTCCATAAACCTGTATTATCGACTTAACTGACTATGCTGCACGGAAGTGGGAGACAAGTCACTGTGAAAAGCATCTTGCAGTAGAAAGGAGTACTGGATACGATCTACCCACAATAATCTAATGTATATTTGCATCATTAGCTATCATATATATACTTTTTGCAGAGTTTGACTAGGAGACAGAGAAAAATTTTAATTTTTTACGGTGTTTGTTTTGTTAGTGCAATGTATCTGCAATATAAGTTTTACTTTCTATGTCTACCACAAGAGGGAGCCCATTACCAGTGATTTTGGTATAGAATTTCAGACTGATATGGGAAATATTAGGTACAATCTCCACGTTGGTGTTTAGTAAATATTTCATAAAACAATTCAAAGATTAAAAACTGAAGAACAATTTAAAATGAAAATTGAGGGCAGAATAGTGGAAAGCGGTGTATGGCTTGCCAGGAAATTTTTATATTTATTTATTTACCTTTTTATATCTTAATTACATTTTTTTCTTATGGAATTATTATATTATCCTAGTCTTATACCTAACTAACACTGGCTCTATCTATAAGCCTAATCCTAGTCTTAACACTACACCGCGTGCAGAATTATTAGGCAAATGAGTATTTCGATCACATGATACTTTTTATACATGTTGTCCTACTCCAAGCTGCATAGGCTTGAGAGCCAACTACCAATTAAGTAAATCTGGTGATGTGCATCTCTGTAATGAGGAGGGGTGTTGACTAATGACATCAACACCCTATATAAGGTGTGCTTAATTATTAGGCAACTTCCTTTCTTTTGGCAAAATGGGTCAGAAGAGAGATTTGACGGGCTCTGAAAACTCCAAAATTGTGAGATGTCTTGCAGAGGGATGCAGCAGTCTTGAAATTTACAAACTTTTGAAGCGTGATCCCCGAACAATCAAGCGTTTCATGGCAAATAGCCAACAAGGTCGCAAGAAGTGTGTTGGCCAAAAAAGGCGCAAAATAACTGCCCATGAATTGAGGAAAATCAAGCGTGAAGCTGCCAAGATGCCATTCGCCACCAGTTTTGCCATATTTCAGAGCTGCAACGTTACTGGAGTATCAAAAAGCACAAGGTGTGCGATACTCAGGGACATGGCCAAGGTAAGAGGCTGAAAAACGACCACCTTTGAACAAGAAACATAAGAGAAAACGTCAAGAATCGGCCAAGAAATATCTTAAGACTGATTTTTCAAAGGTTTCATGGACTGATGAAATGAGAGTGACTCTTGATGGGCCAGATGGATGGGCCAGAGGCTGGATCAGAAAAGGGCAGAGAGCTCCAGTCCGACTCAGACGTCAGCAAGGTGGAGGTGGGGTACTGGTATGGGCTGGTATCATAAAAGATGAACTTGTGGGACCTTTTCAGGTTGAGGATGGAGTGAATCTCAACTCCCAGACCTAGTGCCAGTTTCTGGAAGACAACTTCTTCAAGCAGTGGTACAGGAAGAAGTCGGTATCGTTCAAGAAAAACATGATTTTCATGCAGGACAATGCTCCATCACATGCATCCAACTACTCCACAGCGTGGCTGGCCAGTAAATGTCTAAAAGAAGAAAAAATAATGACATGGCCCCCTTGTTCACCTGATCTGAACCCCATAGAGAACCTGTGGTCCATCATAAAATGTGAGATCTACAGGGAGGGAAAACAGTACACCTCTCGGAACAGTGTCTGGGAGGCTGTGGTGGCTGCTGCACGCAATGTTGATCGAAAACAGATCAAGCAACTGACAGAATCTATGGATGGAAGGCTGTTGAGTGTCATCATAAAGAAAGGTGGCTATATTGATTACTAATTTTGGGGGTTTTTGGTTTTTGCTTGTCAGAAACGTTTATTTCTAAGTTTTGTGCACTGATATTGGTTTACCTGGTGAAAATAAACAAGTGAGATGGGATTATATTTGGTTTTTATTAAGTTGCCTAATAATTCTGAACAGTAATAGTTACCTGCAAAAACAGATATCCTCCTAAGATAGCCAAATCTAAAAAAAAACCACTGCAACTTCCAAAAATATTAAGCTTAGATATTTATGAGTCTTTTGGGTTGACTGAGAACTGTTAGAACCTTGCTCTTAGGTTTTTTTTCCTTTGCTGGTCACATGACCTTGTTGGCCTATTTAATCCTGCTCCGCCCTTCTGGCTTTGCTGGACTTCATTGTATATCTACTTTCTAGCTAGCCTGTGCTCTGTGTCTTGCTCTGTTAGTTTGCTTTGTCTACTGACCTCTATGTTCTATATATTTTGTTTGTTCGTCTGTCTGCTACTATTTCTGTTAGGAGGTGTCCCATATTCCTCCCAGTCCTTAGTACTTGTAGGGATTCCTTCCCCACATCTATAGGTCTCCGTACAGACTAGCTTAGGACTTTAGCAGGTCTGATCGCAGGATCAGGTCCCCTGTTACATCGTAGGGATTAAGCTGAGTTCTATCGTAGGGACAGATCTCCTCTCTTTCCTTAGCTCTGGTAGCAGAACATAACAGTAAGTCCAGCCAGCAAATTCTCTAAGGAAAGATTTTTCTGTTCCATCATGGTGTCGGTTCAGGATTTGGTTCATCGCCTGCAGGGACTCTCTCTGGAGGTGGCCGAGCTCCGTCAGCACGTGAGTAACTGTCCTGGAGCACATTTCTTGGAGCCTAAGGTATGTTTGCCGGATTTATTTATTGGTGAACACCGAGAATTTTTTTCACTTAAAAATGCTTGCTTATTGTATTTTCGTTTGAGACCTAAGTCCTCTGGGGATGAATCCCAGCGCGTAGGGTTCATAATGTCACTTTTGCGCAAAGAGCCTCAGGAGTGGGCCTTTTCTTTGCAACCTAGTGATACATGCTTCAGATCAGTGGATAGTTTTTTTTCTGCTTTGGGACTATTATATGATGATCCTGACCGTGTTGCATCAGCTGAGACTGAGTTGAGACGTTTAAAACAGGGATCAGGTAATGTGGAAAAATATTGTACTCATTTCCGTCGTTGGTCTACTCAAACAGGGTGGAACGATTCTGCTCTGAAAAGTCTATTTCTTGCTGGGCTCAGTGAAAGGGTTAAAGACCTGCTAATTGCTTATCCTACACCTGAAGATTTGCAACAGGCTATGCAATTAGCTATACGGGTGGATAGAAGACTGCGTGCAAGGGTTAATGAGAGTAAATCCTCTGCTATGTCAGTTTCTGGTTATGAGAATGTGTGTACTAACAGTGGTGAACCGATGGAGATTGGATCGGTGGCACCTCGCTCTCAAGAAAAAGACCGTAGATTTTCTGAAGGCTTGTGTTTCTATTGCGGAAAATCTGGTCATTTGATTAAAGGCTGTGAGCTTCGTATGAAGAAAGAAAAAAAAATGGTCAGTCACGCCCGTATTGCCTGTTTAAATTCCAAGGGTATATTTTTAGCTGCTTCCACGATTGCTCAGAAAGAATTAATGGAATTTCGGGTGTTTGTTGATTGCGGGTCTACTTTGAATGTAATTGATGGGGGATTCGTGGAAAGACTCAATTTAAAACCTGAACCTTTATCATCCCCCATTGCTGTGGTTTCTGTGGATGGTTCCCCTTTGAAGAATATTACTCTCAAGGTCTGTGAATTTCCTCTCACTATTAATGGTGTTCACCATGAGAAATTGGATTTGGTAGTGTTGAATAACTTGCCTTCTCCAGTAATATTGGGATTGCCCTGGTTAAAATTTCACAATCCTGTACTGGATTGGTCTACCAGTGAAATTAAATCCTGGAGCCATAAATGTTATGACAAGTGTTGTAATGGGCGTATTGCAGCTTTGGATAGGGGAGAATTGCCTGTTCCTATTCAGGATTTTTGGAGAGTTTTTTCTGAGAAGGATTCGCAGGTTTTGCCTCCCCATAGAGACTATGATTGTTCTATTGAATTTGTCCCTGGAGCGACTCTTCCTAAAAGTCGTTTATTTAACCTTACTATTCCTGAGAGGAAGGCTTTGGAGGAATACATACAGACAAGTTTGGCCGCCGGTCACATTAGGCCCTCTAAGTCTCCTGTGTCGGTTGGATTTTTTTTTGTAAAAAAAAAAGGACGGCGGTTTACGTCCTTGTCTGGATTTTCGTGAGATTAACAAAATTACTGTACGCATTCCTTACCCACTGCCATTGATTACTGATCTGTTTAACCAGTTAATGGGGGCCAAGTGGTTCTCTAAAATGGACCTTAAGGGGGCATACAATCTGTTGCGCATGAAGGAGGGTGACGAATGGAAGACTGCTTTTAACACTCCTGTGGGTCATTTTGAGAATCTGGTTATGCCTTTTGGTCTTACTAATGCTCCTGCATTTTTTCAGAATCTGATTAATGACATCCTTAGACCTTTGATCGGTAAAAATGTGGTTGTGTATTTGGATGACATTTTGATTTATTCGCCAGATCTGGAGTCTCATTGGCGGAGCGTGCGTGAGGTATTACAGTTATTAATGGACAATTCGCTTTTTGCTAAGCTGGAGAAATGTGAGTTCGCTGTACAGAGAATTAGTTTTTTGGGCTACATTATCTCCAGCAAAGGTTTTGAGATGGATCCGGTTAAGGTTCAGGCTGTGCAGGAATGGCCTAGGCCTATTGGTTTGAAATCGATACAGAGGTTTTTGGGTTTCGCCAATTACTACAGAAAATTCATAAAAAATTTTTCTAGTATTGTCAAACCTCTGACTGATCTCACCAGGAAAGGTGCTGATGCGGTTCAGTGGTCTTCTGAGGCCATTGAAGCTTTTGTGTATCTCAAGGAGAGGTTCACCTCTGCTCCCATCCTTATGCAGCCTGATGTTACTAGGCCGTTTTTGGTTGAGGTTGATGCTTCCTCTGTGGGGGTTGGCGCAGTATTGTCTCAGGATAACGGGGATGGATTACATCCCTGTGCCTTTTTTTCAAAAAAATTTTCGGAGACTGAACTGAATTACGATATTGGTAATCGGGAATTATTGGCTATTAAACTCGCATTTGAACACTGGCGCCACTTCTTGGAAGGTGCGGAATTTCCCGTTCAGGTTCTTACGGATCATAAAAATCTGATATATCTTGATGCTGCCAAGCGCCTGAATGCCCGTCAGGCTAGGTGGGCACTGTTTTTCTCGCGGTTTAATTTCTCCGTTACTTACATCCCTGGTACTAAGAATGTTAAGGCGGATGCCTTGTCTCGCAGTTTTTCTCCCATAGTCGGTGCTGAGAAAGAGGAGAACATTTTACAAGAAGGTGTTGTGATAGCTGCTTTGGACTCCGTTTTGGAAAATGAGATTCTTAAAGCACAGGAGAATGCCCCTTCTAACACTCCTCATTTGAGGTTGTTTGTGCCTGGGACCTTTAGGAGAGATTTGTTTGTTGAGTGTCACGAATCTCGGTTGGCAGGTCATCCCGGAATCTCTGAGACCAAGAGACTGGTGGGTCGCAGTTTTTGGTGGCCTGGATGGCAGAAGGAAGTCATTAAGTGGGTGCGTCAATGTACTATATGTGCTAGATCTAAGTCCTCACATACTCCTGCTGCGGGGTTGCTTTGTCCTTTGGAGGTTCCCAGTGCTCCTTGGACACATTTGGCTATGGACTTTATAACTGACCTTCCCCCCTCTGAGGGTTTTACTGTCATCTGGGTGGTCGTGGACCGTTTTAGCAAGATGTGTCACCTGGTTCCTTTCGTCAAACTGCCCTGCGCTAAAACTCTCGCTAAGGCCTTTGTCAAGGAAATTGTCAGACTTCATGGCGTTCCTACTGACATTGTTTCTGATAGGGGTCCTCAGTTCGTGGCTCGTTTTTGGCGTGCCTTTTGTGATAGGTTGGGAGTTCATTTGTCGTTCTCGTCCGGATATCATCCTGAATCTAATGGCCAGACAGAAAGGAAAAACCAGGATGTTGAGCAGTTCTTGCGTTGTTTTGTGGCAGACAATCAAGAGGGGTGGTCTGAGTTTCTGCCACTTGCTGAATTTGCTCTGAACAATCATACATCTTCTGCTGGTTGTTCGCCTTTTTTTTGTTGTTCTGGGAGACATCCGTCGTTTGGGTCGTTCTCCAAGTTGGGATCTGCCGTGCCTGAGGAGGAGAATTTTTCCGGTGATTTGGAGAGAGTTTGGACGGATGTGTGTGGTAATCTTCAGGAGGCCAACAGAAAATCTAAAGACTACTTTGATAGGAAACGACAGGAGGTTTTATTCGCTGTTGGTGACATGGTTTGGTTG
Source organism: Phyllobates terribilis (assembly GCF_046119375.1). Taxonomy (NCBI): domain Eukaryota; kingdom Metazoa; phylum Chordata; class Amphibia; order Anura; family Dendrobatidae; genus Phyllobates; species Phyllobates terribilis. The sequence continues at coordinate 154,129,262 of NW_027362762.1, read as the reverse complement.
TCCTCTAGGAATCTGCGGTTGAGGATTCCTTCAAAGAAATTGGGTCCCAAGTTTGTAGGGCCCTTTAAGGTGCTTCAGGTTGTCAACCAATCTGCTGTTAGGTTGGAGGTTCCTACCTCCTGGAGAATTAATCCGGTATTTCATGTCTCTCTGTTGAAAAAAGCTGTTGTATCGGATTGTGACGCCTCTGCCTCTGTTCCTCCGGTGGTGGAGGACGGGGAATATGAAATTTCTCGCATCCTTAACTCTAGACGGTATAGAGGTAGTTTGCAGTATCTTGTGGCCTGGAAAGGTTTCGGTCCCGAGGATAACTCTTGGGTGAGGTCGGATGATGTTTCCGCGTCCAGACTTATCAGAGCGTTTCACAGGAGATTTCCTGATAAGCCTGGTCCTAGGGGATCCGGAGGATCCTCTTAGAAGGGGGGGTACTGTTAGAACCTTGCTCTTAGGTCTTTTTTCCTTTGCTGGTCACATGACCTTGTTGGCCTATTTAATCCTGCTCCGCCCTTCTGGCTTTGCTGGACTTCATTGTATATCTACTTTCTAGCTAGCCTGTGCTCTGTGTCTTGCTCTGTTAGTTTGCTTTGTCTACTGACCTCTATGTTCTATATATTTTGTTTGTTCGTCTGTCTGCTACTATTTCTGTTAGGAGGTGTCCCATATTCCTCCCAGTCCTTAGTACTTGTAGGGATTCCTTCCCCACATCTATAGGTCTCCGTACAGACTAGCTTAGGACTTTAGCAGGTCTGATCGCAGGATCAGGTCCCCTGTTACATCGTAGGGATTAAGCTGAGTTCTATCGTAGGGACAGATCTCCTCTCTTTCCTTAGCTCTGGTAGCAGAACATAACAAGAACATAGTTGTTGATCAATAATAAAAATAATCCTCTAAAATACAACTTGCCTAATAATTCTGCACAAAGTGTAGTTGGGGTTAGAGAAAATGTGTAAAATCTTATTTTTTTTTCTTTTTCTTAAGCACCACTCCAGCATTTTTTTTTTATTGCACCGCTGGAGTTGTGCTTTAAATGTATTGTAAGTCCTCTGCCCCATGTCTCATACTCATCTGCCGTCACCTCCATCCGTTTCCAGCATCGCTCCCTTCGGTCTCCAGTGACCAGCTCACATCTCCAATGTCTGCTGGAGCACGTCAGAGGTCACTTTTTAATATAAGTCTATAAAAGCCATGTTCTGGCCTTGTTCTGGCTCTCATAGACTTGTATTGAGAGCGTGTGACGTTGCTTTTGACTTCCGGCCAGTCAGAAGCTATTGTCACAAGATGGCGTTGCTGGACCGTAGTGACACCGAAAAAACTATGAAGACGCTGGAGGGTGAGTATATAATCGGGGGTAGGGGACTGAGATTTAAAGCGCCACTCCAGCACTGAAAGAAAAACAAAACGCTTGGGTGGTGCTATGATTTGACACTTTTTTTTATATTTGAGACGGTCTCCTATAGGTTTTATGACTCTTACAGAATACGTGATGAGAGGTGCGGCGCTGTGGAAGAGCGCAGTGCAGCAACAGTGCAGTCTTTATCATTTCAGTTGCTGCCTATGCAGGACGCAGCAGTCGAGATGAGTATCTGACCTGCTGTTGTGCATCGACAGTGTCAAAGTTTGTGGCACCCTGCTACTACAGGTACCTCAGGACCCAAACGGGTGCACGAATGGACTTCTCCACAAGAGGCACTCACTACATGCAGACACCTCCACCCTTCCACCGCAGACCACCAGAGGGAGCCTGTTAGGGATATATAAACTGGGGGGTGGAGTCAGTCAGTTAGTCAGTCAGAGAGCAGTGAAGACGCAGTACGTCTGCTGCTGTTCTGAGGGCCCCGAGTGTGGCCGAGGTAAGGAGAGAGAAGAGAGGAGTTAAGGGGGCAGAGGAGTGTCTGAAGCTCACCCCAAGACACAAGCTGGACACCGGGTCCGCGCCTACAGGGTTCTCTACACCCAGTAGGAACAACCGGCATACCAGGAGGCTTCCAGACCCCTGGTCATCCTGAAGCGACCATCAATTACAGGACTAGGAACCACGAAGGCCCCGGCGTCCAGGGATAGTGGTTGCCAGAGAAAAGTCCTACTACCAAGTAGATCGGGCGAGAGAGCAAAACAACATAGAAGCTAGGCCAAGTTCCAGGCTGGCCAGAAGCTTAGAGAAAGGAAGACACGGACCAGGAGGCCTACAACCCGCTCACTGAGGAGAGTTCTGAAGTGCACCCTTCCTATTAAGTATCCTGGACCCTACCTGCCATTACACCAATAAAGGTACAGAAGCGAATCCCCTGTGTGCGTGTCCGTCATTCCCCCTGACCCGACCAGGCCACCTCTCACCTGCATCCCTTCCATCAACCCTGCCCCAGGGGCCCGCTCCGCCTGTGGGGAGCAGAAACATCCCAGCTGCCATCCCATCACCCCCGGAGGTCTGCAGCAGCGCCGGTATTCATTACCGGGAACCACAGGTGGTGTCACGAGACAAACTGTTAACAAAAAAACCCTTTTTAAAGAGTGACCCCAGAGGACGGGCCCGGGAGCTGACGCGCCCCCTGGGCCATGGGGTACTCTGCAGCCGGGCCTCTTATGGGTGCCGGTATGGGGAATATCACGGTGGCTGGCCCGTTTTATAGGGGATTTGGAAAGTTCGTGACGCCACCTGTGGAATGCGGCTAGAAGGTGCCGCCGCTGCGAAGCAGTCCTCTGGAGCTGTTGTTACGGCAGCAAGGATGGTGTGGTTCTCCACATGTAGAGCTAGCTCAAGGGCAGTGTAGGGGTAGATGGTGGATGCTGGGGAGAGACGGCAGGATGGTCCCGGCGGAAAGACGGGGGTAAGCTTCAGTACCTTTACTGGTGATGATGCAGGCACGGTCCAGGGTACTCCGGACGAAGGGCGCACTTTTGGACTCTCCTGAGTGAGCGGGTATAGGGCCTCCTGATCCATGGCTTTACTCGCTAAGCTTCTGGCCTGCCTGGAACTAGGCCTAGCTTGGTACTGTCTCTCTCCTTGCACCTGCTGACCTTCTGGTAGGGCCTTCTTTTGGAGATCACTCTCCCTGGATGCTGGGGCCTCCGTGACTCCTAGCCCTGATACTGTAGTCAGCATTTGGTAAACCTGGGACCTGTAGTCCTCCAGGGGTTCCGGTGGTCCCTACTGGGTATAAATGTCCCTGTAGGCGCGGACCCGGTGTCTGGTATATATCTCGGGGAGAGCCTGGTATGCTCCTCTGCCCCCTCGCTACTTCTTCCTTCTCCTCTTGCCTTCGGCCACAATCAAGGCCCTCACACGTGCTGTAGGCCTTAGCTCGCCTAAGCACAGCAGCCAGAGCGCTGCCTCTTCGCTGCTCTCTGAGCGTCAGCACGCTCCCTGCTCACTCTCACTGAGCTAACTTCTCACTGTCTGAGCTGCCTGGCTCCACCCTCCCTATATATATCCCTAACAGGCTCCCTCTGCTGGTCTGAGGTGGTAGGGTGACGGTGTGTGAATATGCGAGGGCCTCTTGTGGAGAAGTCCATCCATGCACCCTTCTGGGTTCTGTGGCACCAATGCGCAGCATGGCGCCACAGAGCCGACTGCCGTGACATCCTACAAAGAAGGTAAAGGCCCGGGTACCGAGTCCCCCATATCCGCCTGGGCAAGTCAAGTTCACTTTATCATAATGAGAGCTTTGTTACCACTGTCTATGCTGCTGCACACTGTGGTGCCAACCCTAGATGTCAAAGCATTCTCTGGCTGATTTAATCATCTAGTTTGCCGGCTGCTGGGCAGGCACTCACTACGATACACCACCGTTCCAAGACTAAGTGGAAGTGGAGGCAGTCGGCAAAAATGTTTCACCCCCATAGAATTTGTCACCCAGGACAATTGCCTCCATGTGGCCTCCCCCACTGTACGTCATTGATGGAAAGCAGTGTCACCCATTTTAAAAACAAGGAGTATTTGACATGTGGTGTCAAGTTCCAATAATTGAAAAAGTATTTTAATGTTTATTATTGTGTTCTACTGCTGAGTTTTTACATGATCTGTCACACCAAATGTAAAGTTAAAGGGGTGGTCCGAAGACCAATTAATTTTGCTCCTAACTCCCTATCTATTTATTCCCATAATCTAAGTTATTTTCTAATATACTTGCTTTAAAAATTTCCTACTGTTCCCTAACTACACTTGTCTAACAGCTATTGTAGTTTTATTTTCTATTTCCAGTCTGATGACTATTTGTTTCACTATCATCAGTGCATGCTCCCTGAAGCAAAGCATCATCAGTGACACTCGTTTCAGGGTCAGTGCTGTCCCTGCTCTGTCCCTGCTCTGTCCCTGCTCTGTCCCTGCTCTGTCCCTGCTCTGTCCCTGCTCTGTCCCTGCTCTGTCCCTGCTCTGTCCCTGCTCTGTCCCTGCTCTGTCTTTTATGTGCACAGTATCTGCTCTGTTGTTTTAGGATTAGTTATAAGCCGGCAACAGCAAGGTGTCACTATAGCCGGCAGAGACCACTGACGTCATCTGAGGGGGCAGAAATAGTCTCCTGGACCACCGGGTATAGTGACGCCGCTCTGCTGCTGGCTTATTACTATTCATGAACCGACAACAGAGTGGACGCTGTGCACAGGTGAGACTGCGCAGGGACAGAGTAGGGACAGCGCTGTGCACAGGGGAGACAGGGCAGTGACAGAGTAGGGACAGCGCTGTGCACAGGGGAGACAGCGCAGGGACAGAGTAGGGACAGCGCTGTGCACAGGGGAGACAGCGCAGGGACAGAGTAGGGACAGCGCTGTGCACAGGGGAGACAGGGCAGTGACAGAGTAGGGACAGCGCTGTGCACAGGTGAGACTGCGCAGGGACAGAGTAGGGACAGCGCTGTGCACAGGGGAGACAGGGCAGTGACAGAGTAGGGACAGCGCTGTGCACAGGGGAGACAGCGCAGGGACAGAGTAGGGATAGTGCTGTGCACAGGGGAGACAGGGCAGGGACAGCGCTGTGCACACTTGAGACAGCGCAGGGACAGAGGAGGGAGAATGCTGTGCACAGGTGAGACAGGGCAGGGACAGAGTAGGGACAGTGCTGTGCACAGGGGAGACAGTGCATGGACAGAGTAGGGACAGCGCTGTGCACAGGTGAGACAGCGCAGGGACAGAGGAGGGACAGTGCTGTGCACAGGTGAGACAGCGCAGGGACAGAGTAGGGACAGTGCTGTGCACAGGTGAGACAGGGCAGGGACAGAGTAAGGACAGCGCTGTGCACAGGCGAGACAGCGCAGGGGCAGAGTAGGGACAGTGCTGTGCACAGACAAGACAGCGCAGGGACAGTGCTGTGTGTGGCTCCCCTGACGGTTCGGTCGCCACAAGGGGGGATACTGCAGCCTGTCAGCAGGTGTAGTGTCTCCTCACCCAGGTAAGGAAGATGCACTGGTCAGGACCCTGAATCTACATTCAACACTTCAAGTTAGGGGAACCATGTAGTCTGTGAAGGGTAGAACACAGTTTTAGTTTGCACACATAGTTTCATATATAATACCCAGCCATCTTAAGCACAAGGTTCTTTGATTGTGGTCTTTGCAGCTGACAGTGGCCTTGTGTAGGAGCCTGCAGTGTGCTGAAGATGCACGGTCCTCGTGCTCTGACCTTGACACGAGGAGCGGGTATGAGTTAACAGTGTCTCTATCCCGGTCAAGTTCCCTTGCTTAAGAAGGTCTGGAGCGTTAGTGACAGCTCCACAAGCAAAGGGATCCCAGGGAGCACGGACGGAGCGGCGTACGCCACCTGTACTCTCCATTCTGGCCCTGCCAGAGGGACTCCTGCTGCAAGAGGGGTACCGGCCCCCGACATCTGACTTTGCAACTTCACGTCTCTGTCAGAGAAGCCCGGTAGGCTACAGTGGATCCCGTCGGGTGACAGGCGGAGCGGAATTGCCGCCTTACCCTATATCTGTTCATAGTCCAGAGGGAGACCCAGCCTTTGCACGCACACACACAGGAGAGGTTCAAAGGGGACTGTTGGGAACACTCGGAGGGTCCTGATCGAAGTACCTGAATTCCTTGGGTGCGCTGAACCCTCATCCCTGGTGGCCGCAGTGATCCGTGAGGAGCAGGGAGAAGCCTTGCCGCTGCTTAAAAGAACTGTGAGTAAAAGACCTGGAAGACTATCCCTATGGCCTCTGGTTCCTTCATTTCTGCACTGCACCACACAGCACCTGAGTGACCAGGACTACTCTCCCCATCCTCCTGTCACATCTGCCCTGAGGCCCAGCTCCGCCTGTGGGGAGTTTTAACATCGCCTGCTGCCACAACATCCAGCCTCAGAGGACTGCTAGCAGCGCTGGTGGCGCATCACCAGACACCACAGGTGGCGTAGTCGATAATACCACTCAACCCTGATAGCCCATTACTTTTTAATGTGACGGCCCTGGGCACGGAACGGGTCCAGGCCACGACTGCCTCCCCAACATCTGACCCGGCTCAGAGTACCCCATTTCCCAGGGAGGGCTGTGAGCGTCACACTGTGCACAGGTGAGACAGGGCAGGGACAGAGTAGGGACAGTGCTGTGCACAGGTGAGACAGGTCAGGGACAGAGTAGGGACAGTACTGTGCACAGGGCAGACAGCGCAGGGACAGAGTAGGGACAGTGCTGTGCACAGGGGAGACAGCGCAGGGACAGAGTAGGGACAGTGCTGTGCACAGGTGAGACAGCGCAGGGACAGAGTAGGGACAGTGCTGTGCACAGGGGAGATAGCGCAGGGACAGAGTAGGGACAGTGCTGTGCACAGGTGAGACAGTGCAGCAACAGAGCAGGTACAGTGCTGTGCACAGCCGAGACAGCGGAGGGACAGAGTAGGGACAGGGACAGCACAGCCCCTGAAACGAGGGAGTATGGGCTGCAGCAGTGACGGCTGCTTCTGCCCCTGATGACCCTTCGTTTGAGTATCCCAGCATGCACTTGTAGTATGACGTGCCCCCCTGGGCCGTGGGGTACTCGGTAACGGGGCTGGTCGGTGCTGGGGGTGTCACGGTAACAGTGACCCGGTCCGTGACCCAGGGCGGTCAATAAAAGGGGAATAAAGAAAAGGGAATAAAGTTTTTATATATAATGTTCGTGACGCCACCTGTGGTATGCGGCTATATGGAGCCGCTGCTGCGGTGCAGATCCTCTGGAGCTGAAGGTGACGCAGCAGAGTTGATTCAGCTCTCCACAGGCAGAGCTTGGCTCCAGGGCAGTAAGTGATGGTTAATGAGGAAGATGTTGCTGTGCAGTGTAGTGCAGGTTATGGTGCAGATAATAATTCTAGGACACAGTGGAGTTCAGTCTTCAGATTTACTCACAGTTGTTGGACTCCAGGTTCCCAGTACCAGGGTAACCTCCCACGCCGTCCAGTGTTTACCAAGGCAGGGGTTCAGCAAACCCCCAGGTGTTTCAGGAATACATAACGGTACCCCATTCTGTGTGCCTTCCTTGGTCGTCTTCCTGCGCTGGCTCTCACCCTCCTGCCCTGCGCCTCGCAACCAGTGTCCCAAGTCGGATTTTAGCGGGCAACCTGCAGTCCCCTGAATCCTATGCGGCTACCTTTTTAGCGATTTAGTTGCGGTTGTGAGCAGCTGCACCCTGAAAGTACAGAAGCCTCCGGTTTCTAGCTCAGCCTTGTAGTTCTCCACTAGTTAGGGGCCGTTCCCCTTTGCGGCCTGATCCCTCCACGATCCTGTAGATTCGGGCGCACAGGTGGCTTCCCCACTCGCCGTGCCCCTGGGATCCCCTCACTTCTGGAGCCTTCCCTCTGCTCTCGTCCTCTTCCAGCCTGTCCTCCTGGGCCTCTCACTTTAGGCCCGCTTCTCTCTCCTTTCCTCCTGAGCAGCACTCGTCAAGAGCGCCTGCTCCCAACACTCTCCTCTGAGTGTCTCCTCAGACTGGACTGTCTCCCTTAAGATGGTTCCCTCTTTATACTCCTACTGAAGTGCTCCCCTGTACTGCTTCCTCCACCCACACCCACTACATGGTTCTCCCTCTCTCGGTTCCCCCGACTTCCAACCAGGGACAGGGCTCAGCATAAATGCCAGTGCATCTTGCTCCGCCTACTGGTCTGGAAGGGTGTAGTGTTGGATGCTGGTGGGTGGGTCCCGGGCAGTACTCCGTCCTTACCTGAGAGTGGGGTACCACACCTCTGGGTGAGATGCAGTACCTCTGTGGCGACTGAACCCGCAGGGGCTCCACAGATACTCAAATAAATAGCCATCAGACAGGAAATAGACAAAAAATACAATAGCTGTTATACAGTGTAGTTAGGGAACAGTAGGGAATTTTTAAAGTGAGTATATTAGAAAATAGCTTAGATTATGACACTAAATAGATAGGGAGTTAGGAGCAAAATGACTTTGCCTTTGGACCACCCCTTTAAAGAAAGAGGAAGAAAGCTGTTTTAAGACCCTTTTATACTGGCTGACGATTGGGGACCCACCTGTCATGAGAACACTTGCTCCCAATTGCTGCCCAGTGTAATAAACATCTCCTGCACTCACCCAACAAACAAGCAAATGATAATTCATGAACTCGAATATACTGTGTAAAGATAGGTGGCCTGACAACAATGTCGGGAGAGGGCACGAATGACATGATCATTGATAGATGATAATGGTCATTAAAGATCACTGATCAAAGTTCTATATGGTCGATTACAAACCACTTCACTCTTCGGTGAGTCTTCAATTTTATGCTTCCATTTTTTTTCTCACTTTCTTCCATGAGCCATATTTTTTTAAATTTTTCTGCCAACATATCTGTATCAGGGCTATGTTATTTTGTGGGATGAGTTGTAGTTTTCAAATGCTACTTTTTATTTTGCTATACAATGTACTGGAAAATGTGAAACTGCATAAAAAAAGTGATTCTGCCGTTTTTTGGGAGGTGGTGGTGGGGGAGTGTTTTTACAGTATTCATTGTGCAGTAAAAATTACTTGCCAATATGATTATCCAGGACAGTATGATTACAGTGATACCAAACATGTTTAATGTGTTTTCTTTAGTTTTGTTTTTATTTTTTTTTCAGAAATCATTAGTACACATGAAAATAAGAAACTTTATAATATATCTTATAAGTGAAATCTGCTTCTTTCTCCTCTTTCACCAATCATTAAAATTTTCAAGGATAAAATCTGTATTCGGTAAAAGACAGATTGTTACATTGCTGAGATAGCAGATGGGAGTTACTGATAAGATTCTGTGTAGAAGGAAGGAGGAGCTGGAGGCAGATTTTCACCCATCTCCTCATCAGAAAATATATGTCAAAATAGGCACAACTTAACAGAAAAATCTGATGCAAAACAAAAATCAATCTTAAAAGGGGAAAAACTAGACAATATAAGAGCATATGAAATAATAATTGATCGCAGTCATTAATCCCCTTCACGCTGAAGCCAGTTTTCACCTTCCTGATCAAGCCAAATCTTCAACTGTGTCCCTTTTTGTGGTTATAACTCAGGAATGATTCTACATATCACAGTGAATTCCGAATTTCCAAAAATTTACAAAACCTATATTTTTTAGGGACTTCTTCAATTTTGACATTTCACAGCAGTAACCAAGGAAAATGGAGACCAGAATTTGTTATGCAATTTCTGATGTTCGGGCACACTTCAGGGCTCTGAAAGGAAGGAGCGTTAGGCTATGTGCCCACGATGCAGAAATGCTCCGGATTTTTCCTGAGCGTTTCTGCATCTCCCTGGCAGAAAAAACGCATGCGGATTGTACATGCGGATTGTACATGCGTTTTTCCTGCCATGGACATGCGGATGTAAAGCGTTCTTCACATGCATTTCCGCATGCGGGTGGACAAGCGCTTTCCAAGCGATTTTAGTATCACTTGGAAAGTGCTTGTCAACTTGGTCACACTATATAAATCCATGCATACGGCATGGATTTTTATAGTGTGACCCCAAAGAATGGTTAAAAATAAAAAAATAAATCTATACTTACCTTCCGATGGCCCCCGGAGTCTTGCTTCGCTCCGTCCTGGCTGCCGGCAGATTGCGGTACACTGAAGGACCTGCCGTCACATGACTATGACGTCAGCACAGGTCCTTCAGTCCATCGCGAGCTGCCGGCATGGGAGGACGAGCGCAGCGGGGGCCATCAGAAGGTAAATATAACATTTTATTTTATTCTTTTTTTCACAGGTTCTATGGTACCCGGGTCCGGAGGAGAGTCTCCTGTCCTCCACACCCGGGTACCATCTGCACATTGGAACGCATGGAATGAGCATCTGCATATACAGTGATGCATAATCCATGCGTTCCAATGCAAGTCAATGGCGGCGAACACGCAGCGCTTCCGCAAAATTAATGGACATGCTGCGTTTTTTTCCGCAATGATAATCCGCAGTGGAAATTTCCGCAGCATGTGCACAGCACATGCGGATTATCATTGGGGAACATGGCAGGCCTTCTACCATGCGTTTTTTAAGCGTTTCTGCAGCGTTTTTGCCGCTGCGGAAACGCTTAAAAAACGCATCGTGGGCACACAGCCTTATTTAACTTTTGCCGTGTAATTTTAACTGGGATAGATTGCATGTTACATTTGAAGAGCCCCAGAGGTGCAAAATGGCAGAAACCTCCCAAAAATTACTCTGTTTTGGAAGATAGAGCCCTCAAGGAATTCATCTAGTAGGCTAGTATGCATCATGAACTCGGAGGTGATTCACTGAATCTTATAACACTGTGCGCTATACTGACCACTTCCGTCTGGGTTTTCACAGGGTTTCATCATGTGGTATAATTTATTAGACGGCTTTATTCTTTGGGTTATTTTTTGCTTTTGTTTTTTGCAATAAAATAATTTTTTGCACTGCCATGGTCTGAGAGTTATAACTTCTCTTTCTTTTTATACTCAGCGCTGTATGGGGGATTGCACTTTGCTGAATGAGTTGAAGTTTTTATTGGTACAATTTTGGGGTTCATAATATTTTTTAATTGATTTCTACAGTATTCCCATTTTTGGACGGCAGAATGAACAAAAACAGCAATTTAGGAATTGTTTTTACATAATGCGGCAAAATTGAGAACACTGCTTTTATTGTTCAGGTCAATATGATTACAGCGATACCAGATTTACAGTATATATAGTGTGACATGCAGAAGTAGTGCTGTTGCTTTAAATGCATTCAACAACTATTAGAAGTAACACAAGCACAGGAGACAGGAAGTGTTGTGCTCCAGAAGCATCCAGCAACTAGAGGGGTTAACAGAGTCACAGGAGAAGGGGAGTGTTTTAGCAGAGCCCCAGGGGGATTGTGGGGAAGTTGTTTACTGTCTGGCTGGAGCCGAAGAGAAAGGTGGTGTGTGTTCTGTATCTCACAGAAGCGCCCCTGCAAGTGAAAAGGATTCAAGTCAGGAGTGAAGCTAAGCACAGGTCAGGTAGAGTTCCTGAACTAACAGTGCAGAGTATTGTCAGGCAGAAAGATAAGGACTGGAAGAAATGGTGTCACAGGGATCATCTCCCTCAGCAAACCCTCCCCCCTCCTCCATCTCACTGTGCTCTAAGGAATGTTATGTTCATTAATGTGCCTTTGCATTATAACTGTGCTGTCCTGTACTACTGGGAAGACTGTGAACTGCTGTGCTACTAAGGAAACTGTACTGTTTGTCACTGAAGCATATTGCTCATAAGACTTAACTTGCACTGGCTGTGCGGCTTCTTATTAAATGCTACTGTTCTACCGTTTATGAGGACTCTTGTCAAGTGTGTCTGGTCAGCAAGTGAAACAACCTACGTGTTTGTGCCTGAGGGTCAATACCCCTGTGTGCCTGAGAGAAGCTGCAGCACCTGGTCTATGGTCGCCCTGAGTAATGGTTCTCCCAGGATTCCAAAGAATTCATGTAACCTGTCTCGCCCCTATCTGAACCTAGTGGCGTGCGTGTAACAATAAGCTTTTAGGTTTTTTGCTTCTTTTACTCACTAAAACCATATTTTCCAGAAAAGCATTTACTTTTGCATCAAAATATTCTGAGACAAATATCTGCTCACTGCATTTCATGGTTTTAGACCTAGCAGAGAACATGTTAGACCTTGTTAGCGGTAGGACCTAACAGGCTACCATGCTAGGCATACTCAGAGGTCATTGTACCATCTCTAAGTGCCATGACAATCCTCTGCTCCCTGTGATCCTATCACCCAATGAGGTGAGGGAGGGAGTCCCTCACTCTCACAACCCTCTAGATGCCGCAATTAATAGCAATCACGGCATCCAGAGGGTTATACAGCTTGGGGGGTGCTGGCACCAGACTTGGCTGTTACAGGAGGAACTCTGCTATCCGTAAACTGAGCTCCCACAGTGATCGCGACGGGCACTGCTCCTATGCTCACATATTTACAGGACAAACTAATATGTCCATTTGCAGGAACTACTCAGAAAATAAGACATACTAGTATTATATGCAAGATGACTTCACACTGGTGCCATTTTCCATTTTTTCGTTTTAGTTTTTTCCTCCCCTTCTTCCAAGAGCCATAACTTTTTTTATATTTTCGTCAATGTGACTGATTGAGGGCTTGATTTTTTACGGGACGAGTTGTACTTTTGAATGACACCACTGATTTTACCATATAGTGTACTGGAAAATGGCAAAAAAATTCCAAGTGCATTGAAATTGCAAAAAAAAAGTGCAATTCCACAATTTCTTATTTACCATGTTCAGGATATGGTAAAACTGACCTGGTAATATGATCCCAAAGGCAAATTCGAGTATGCAGATACCAAACATGTATAGTTTATTTTCTATTTAAGTAGTGAAAAAATTCTGAAATTTTAATGAAAAAAGTTTTTGCATTCATTATCATTTTCCGAGACCCATAGTGTTTCCTTTTTCCTGGATCTGGGGCTGGATGAGTGCTTATTTTTTGCACCCTGACATTTTTATTGATAACATTTTGGGGTAGATATGATGTTTTGATCACCTGTTATTGCTTTTTTTTGCAACGTTGTGGCGCCCAAAAAAAGGTTTGACTTTTTTTCTCGTTACATTGTTTACCTATCTGATTAATTTATGTTATATTTTGATCGATTGGACTTTTACGAACTCAGCGATATCAAATATGTGTATATATTTTTTTTCAATGAGGCAAAAGGGGGGGTGATTAGAACTTGTTTATTTTTATTATTTTTTTCATATTTTTTAAAAAATTTTTTACTTTATTGAATAGTCCCCTTAGGAGACTTGAAGCTGCGATCATCCAATCGCTTGTGCTATACATAGTAGTGCTTTAACACTGATATGTATAACTGAAATGACGATCTTCTATGAACGCCGGCCATGAGCCGACATTCACATGAGGATCGTAATGACAGGCACGGGGTTCTTCTGCAGAGACCCGGCTGTCATGACATCTCATCGGCGCCCCCATTTATGCGACAGGAGCGTCGATGGCTGGGATTAATGAGGAGTGTTAAATCCCGCTGTCAGAGATTAACACCAGGATTTAACTGTTTAATTAGCAGTTGTGGGTTGAGCTCCGATCTACCCACGGCTGGTAAAGGCACATGACAGCTGTCATATGCAGGGAAAGAAGCAGGCTCAGCGTCGGAGCCTGCATCAAAGTCAGGGACACGACATATGATGTAAATAGGTCATATGTCGTGAAAGGGTTAAATGGACTGTTTAGACACACATGATCGTTCTGTATACATAGAAATGTTTACCCAGGAAAATGTGCTGTCAAGAAAGATGATTTTTAAGCATACTCATAAATAATCTCACCCAATGACCAAGCATTTTGCTCCTTGGTTGGTTGATTGGCTGCCTGTTTAGACTGGCCATTAATTGGGAAATGAGCGTTCCTAGAGATGATTGCTTCTATCGGTCTAATAGACCCATAGAAAACAACTCAGCGCCCCTTGACTCCATCAGTGGATATTTAGAGGAGAAAAGAAGACATGGTAGTGACTTCTAGCAATGTTGATGCTCAGAAAAGTCCACTATTATTTTTTACTCAACTCTTTTATGTGGTTGCAAACGACAAAACCTCTTCGGGATATACCATTGAATCTTATTAATTGCAGTGGCAGCAAAAAAACGGACCTTTATCCAGAATTATATATAGATTTCACATAGAAACTGATATCATAAGTGTTTACTTATAGAGAGTTCACGTCTTGATATATCAAGTAAAACTCCTGCGTTAGTACTTTTAAGTGGAACTGACACACTGGAGTAAGAGATTTTTTCCTGCAGAGATGACGATGTTAGAGACGGCAATATGCCTGAAGGTCAATGTGAAAGGTTTTGCGTTACGGATCTAAACAGGGAAAATCAATCAAGATATTGACTTGGAGCGAGAGAAAAGCGGATAAGTGTAATGTGAGAATGAAGACAGACTTATGCTATATCAGGCACATCTTCCAGTGCACACACAGCACCCTGGCAAGCAAATTGAGAAAATGTTATGTATTATCGAGGTAATTGGCTCCCTTGGAAAGATTCAATAACCCTTATAGTAACAGTTTTCATTCGTGCAACCTGTTCAAAATAAAGTGATTACGGACCCATTTACATTCTCCTGGATCCATGCTGGGCTGATCATTATGTTTACTGCTTCATTTCCAATTACGTCATTCATAACTTCATCAAAATAGTACAATATTGATGGGAAACATCCAGCGAAATGAAAATTGCTGACACTGGGACTCCATGGAAAACACATGCTGCTATTATTGATAATGGTACTACAAAGCTACTGGATGGGATTGCATGCAAGGGAAAAATAAGGAAATTATCCTTAGGAAACACTTCCAAGCTTTAATATATTTATTTGTATAATATGTCTGTTCCGATAGGGCACATTACTACTGAAGGGGGGCAACTGGACTTGATGACCTGGGAACGCAGAGTTTGCACCCCAGATCTATAGAAAGCAACTACATGCCCACATTCATTAGTCGGTTAGTATTCTTTTGGGCACTTTTTGCAGTACTATTTGGGCATTGTATGGTTATTTGTACTCATCATAAGGAAGTTAGTAATGACATCCTAATGTCCAGTGGACTGAATCAATGTGAGGAAGGATGAATCCCACTGACGGAGCAGCAAATAATATTTTGATTGAGGAGCGTTCTAGCCGATCGCGCTCACTCAGTTGAAAGTGGCCTGTGCTTTCCACACGAAGGTTCAGAGTGAGGTCACTATGATGCTACGGTTCGGAGCATGGACCTGACGCGCCCCTGGGCCTGTGTCGCGCTGCGTTGCGCACGCGGGAGCTTACCCGGAGCCGGATCTCTTGAGGGTTGTAGTCTCGTGGCGGTGACCCGGTCCGTGCCCAGGGAGTCAAACTGAGCGGCGATGTAACAGCGGTAGATGCAGGACGACTACGCCACCCGTTGAATGCAGCTATGGAGCTGCCGCTGCAGGACAGTCCGCTGAGGCCGGTGGATGGATGGTGCAGCGTAGATGGTATAACCCCCAACGGGAGGGGTATGGCCTCAGGGCAGCAGATGTGGATGATGGGGGTAGCAGGAACCACTCAGAGACGGTGTGGTGTAATTCAGGGTCTTTACTGGTAACAACGATAGACCCTCCCGGAGTACTTGCTGGTGAACGGGGCCTGGTCAGTCCTTGAGCAGATGGGATCTCCCCTGGCCAGGCGGAGTTGTAGGCCTCCCAAACTGACTGTACTCTTCTGGCTACCTTGCTAGAAGCGGATATAAGTAGCCCACGTCCCTGAGTGTACCGTGTGGTGCTCACCCGTATGGCCGGTGACTCGGGGCCTTCTAATGGCTTCCGCTCCACGATGGCGGTGCTGGTCCCACGCGTGTGACCGTGCCTTCGGGTTTCTGGGCCTGAGGACCTGAAATCCCCTGCCGGTCGGCTTCTGCTGCTGGGTAAGAGTTAGTCCCCACAGCCTCGGACGCCGGGTCCGGTAAGAAAGCTTCTCAGTCAGGGCGAGCTCTGCAGCTGCCAGCCCCTGACTCGTAGTAGTATTGCTTCTGCTGTTTCTTGTCTCTACTCTCCTTGACTGCTAACCCTGCTTCAGCCCCGGGTTTATATAGGGGAAGTTCTTCCCCTCCCAAGACTGGGCAGGAGGTGTGGCATGCACAGGATCCCTGACCAAAGGACCTCCCACCTGCTCTCAGACATAACATTACATTACTGTGGAAACCAGACCCCTGGGGTGCCACATTCCCCCCTAGTAAAATTTAGTACTCCGGGACTAAACACATTTTAGAAAAACATAACAAGATATAACAATAACAATACAATAAGAAACACATAAAGGTGGTCACGGCATGTCCGTAACCGGGTGCAGTCTTTGAAGAAAGCAAGGTGTCCATTTCACCAAAACAGGGAGACGTAACCAGGTAGGGGTCTGTCCTACCCCGAGTCCTTAACAGTCTCTAGTCCATCCTGGGTTACGCTCCAACTAATTGTACAAGGATTCCCGGTAGATCCACCAAGGATTCCTAAAAATAACTGGAAACACAAAATTATACACAAGCAACAATACACAGATAAACATAAATAAAACAATTTATACACTTCAAATCCTCCAGCGTGCGGGTAACTGGCCTCTAGTGGCCCTAGTGGACCTACGGAGCTGACTGTCTGGCCCTGAACTACAGGGTGTAGGAGCTGTCAAGGGTAAACTGGGCAGCTGTCTACCGGCTCTTTGTCTCACTAGGGGTACGGCAGGCTCACTATAAGCAGAGGGTTGATCCTCCTGTTCTGCTTGTGTGGAGTCTTCTGCCTCCTGGACCGGCTGTTCTTCCAGCTCTACCTGTTGCTCCGTAGGTGCTTGAGATGCTGGTTGGAGGAAGGTGAGTACGGGTACCACAACTGCACCATTGACTTGAGTCCAAGACCGAGGGAAGTCCCCGAGCACAGTACTAACCATATCTTCCCTTTCCTCTACGGGTCGATGGTCTTCTTGTTCCTCTTCAGGGTTCCCCAGTTGTTCGGGACACTTCTTCAGGTGGTCCCGGGATACAATGGCTGTGGTTTCCCCTCCGTCTTTACTGATGGTACAAACCTTCGGGTTCTCGTGGCTTGAGGGCAGTACGGTGTACGGGTCCTTCTCCCACTGGTCGTCCAACTTGTGGAGCCGTCTCTTCCTCTTCAAGACCTGCTCTCCGGGTACCAGGGGAACAGCGGGAGCATACTGGTTGTAAGTTTTCTCTTGTCTTTCCCTAGCCTGACAGAGACTTCGCTCCACGCTCTCCTGTACTCTCCGGTACTGCTGCTGCCTCTCTGTGTCCCAGTCTGTTTCTGGTGAAGTGTCCTCGGGTGTCAGGACTCCCATTTCCAGGTCAACAGGTAACTTACCAGGTCTTGCCCTCATTAGGTAAGCCGGGGTACAGTTGGTGGAACCTACCGGGATGTGGTTGTATAGGTCCACCAGATCGGGCAACTTCTCAGGCCACAGACTGCGTTCTTCCAGGGGCAACGTTTTTAGAAGATCCATTACCACCTGGTTCATTTTCTCACAAAGTCCATTAGTTTGCGGATGGTAGGGTGTCGTCCTTATCTTCCGGCAGCCATACAGATTGCAGAATTCCTGGAAGACCTCCGCTTCAAAGGCAGGTCCCTGGTCCGTCAGCACTTGGTCCGGGTACCCGTGTGGACGGCAAAAGTGCTGCTGGAAGGCTCTAGCTGCTGTTTGAGCCATTAAGTCCTTGACGGGGACGACAACCAGAAACCGGGAGTAATGATCCACGATGGTTAACGCGTAGACGTAGCCACTTCTGCTTGGGGTCAGTTTTACATGATCCAAGGCTACCAGTTCCAACGGTTGCCGGGTGACGATGGACTGCAGGGGAGTCTTCTGGCTGGCACGGTCCTTCCTTCTCAGGTTGCACGGGCCACAGTCTCTGCACCACTTCTCGATGGTTCCCCTAATGCCTACCCAGTGGAACCGCTCGCGCAGCAGGAACTCCAGCTTCTTCCACCCGAAGTGTCCAGCTCCGTCGTGGTATGCCTCCATCACCATGGCTGCGTCTCTTCGTGGCACCACTACTTGCCAGAGTAATTCATGCGTCCGGGAGTTAACCATTCTGCGGCACAACTTCCCTTTGTAAAGGAACAGTCGACTCTTCTCTGCCCATAGTTGTTTGGCTTCCTCCGGAGCGTCTGGTTCAAGGCGAGCCTCCGGCCGAGTCAGCATCTCCTTCACCAGTCGGACGGCAGGGTTGCTGTCTTGCGTTTCCGCCCAGTTGTAGTGGGGTAAGGGGTTCAACGTAGCAGCCTGCTTACTCCTTACCCGGTGGGAATACTGGATAGTCCCATGACGGTGGAACGCAGGGAGTTCAACTTCTTCCAGTCCCTCCGGATCTTCTCCTCCGTCCGGCAGGTTGGGCATCCTGGACAGGGCGTCCGCGTTGGTATTGGAGCGCCCTGCCCGGTATTTGATTGTGAACTCGTAGTTGGACAGACGGGCCATCCACCTCTGCTCCAGGGCACCGAGTCTTGCCGTGTCCAGGTGTGTCAACGGGTTGTTATCCGTGTACACGGTGAACCGGGAAGAAGCGAGGTAATGCTTAAAGCGCTCGGTGACTGCCCATACTACGGCCAGGAACTCTAGCTTAAATGAGCTGTAATTCTCGGGGTTCCTTTCGGTGGGTCGCAGTTTTCGGCTGGCGTAGGCGATTACTCGTTCCTTCCCCTGCTGGATCTGGGACAGTACGGCTCCTAGCCCGATGTTACTGGCGTCGGTGTAGAGGATAAAGGGCTGGCTATAATCCGGGTACGCCAGGATTTCGTCCCCCGTGAGGGCCATCTTCAGCTGGCGGAAGGACTCTTCTTCCAGCTCTTCCCATTTGAAGGGCGGCTTCTGGTTCTTGGCCTTCCGGGACTGGCCTATCAGGAGGTCCTGCATAGGTGCTGCCTTTTTGGTGAAACCGGGAATAAACCTTCGGTAGTAGCCTACCAACCCGAGGAACTGCCGCACTTCTTTTACGCTGGAGGGGCTTGGCCATTCCTTAATTGCGGTGATCTTATCAGGGTCGGGAGCCACTCCGTCAGCGCTCACCACGTGTCCCAGGTACTGCACCTTTGGTTTCAGGAGGTGACACTTGGAGGGTTTCACCTTTAGGCCGTAACTTGCCAGAGCTTCGAACACTTCCGCCAGGTGTTTCAGGTGGTCCTCATACGTCTTGGAATATACGATGACATCGTCCAGGTACAACAGGACCGTCTCGAAGTTTCTGTGGCCCAGACAACACTCCATTAGTCGTTGGAAGGTTCCCGGTGCGTTGCAGAGTCCGAACGGCATGCAGGTGAACTCGCTAAGTCCCATCGGGGTGGTGAATGCGATCTTCTCCTGGTCCGCCTCTGCTACAGGAACCTGCCAGTACCCGCTAGTGAGATCCAAGGTAGAGAAGAAGTTAGCAGATCTTAAAGCAGCCAATGACTCCTCTATCCTTGGTAAGGGGTACGCATCCTTGTGTGTGATACGATTGATTTTCCGGTAATCTACACACATCCTCATGGTGTTGTCTTTCTTTCGGACTAAGACTAGTGGAGCTGCCCAGGGGCTACAGCTATCCCTGATCACCCCAGCCTCCTTCATGTCTCTAAGCATCCCCTTGGCGTGTTGGTAGTGGGCAGGGGGTACGGGTCGATACCTCTCTTTTATAGGAGGATGGTCTCCCGTGGGGATGTGGTGTTCTACCCCCTTGACTCGCCCGAAGTCTAACTGGTGTTTACTGAACACTCTCTCGTACTCCTGAACCACCCGATAGACTCCTTGTTTCTGGTGTGCGGGAGTGGAGTCAGTACCCAGATGTAGTTGCTGACACCAGTCCTCCATGTTTTTCTTAGAGCCGTTACCTTCCTCCGGGTGAGATGGAGGCAAGGGTTCCACAGATTGTATAGAATTTTGGTTAATGGTATATAATTTGGCTAGCGTGGCATACCGGGGCAGGTACACTTCCCTCTCCCCGATATTTAATATGCGAACGGGCACCCTCCCATGGCGTACATCAACCACCCCCCGTGCTGTCAAAATGGTGGGCCTACTGTCCGAGTAAACTGGTTCTACCA
The DNA here is from genome assembly GCF_046119375.1 of Phyllobates terribilis. Classification (NCBI taxonomy): domain Eukaryota; kingdom Metazoa; phylum Chordata; class Amphibia; order Anura; family Dendrobatidae; genus Phyllobates; species Phyllobates terribilis. The sequence goes on along the minus strand of NW_027362762.1, from coordinate 154,109,270 downwards.
TTGCCTGGTAATCTCTACCTCTCAGACCAATAGCTGCCCGGCACCAAATCATCATTTCACTTTTTGGGGGCATGGCAATAGGAAAAGGGTCACACATTCTTACGCTACCAATCTCACCGCCGGAGAGTTCCACCTGTTGCCGTCGCATCAGTGCCCGGATCTCTTTCTGGAGCACCCGCTGCTCGCCGGAGCTGGCGTTCTTGGCAACCTGCTGTAAAAGGAAAATCACCTCTGCAAGACAATTTTCAATTACATTAGTTCCTAGAGTTATTTTTGGGTGACTCTCATGTTTGTCAATATCTACAATGATCAGTCCCTGTGCTGCCAGTTCGACTCTACAGATTTTGATGGTCACCTCTTTAAATCCGATCTGTGGCATGGGCTGGCCATTGCTGGCGATGATACTCAAGTCGTCGTCAGGGTAGCGGGTAATATCCGAGTCATTCCAGTACTGCTTAAAGAGCACGTACGGGATGGTGGTGACCTGTGACCCGGTGTCTAGTAGGGCACTCATGGGAATGCCATCCAGTACCACAGGCAAGACTGGACGTCCTCCCACATATCTGTCGCGCCAGTTCGATGGGCCTGGTGATCTTTTTCCTGGGGGTTGGCCCTCTACCCCAGGTTGTGCCCGTTTAAAGAACAGTACCTTGCCATATGTCCAGGTTGATTGCAGCGGCGGCAGATGGGTCGTCCGTCCTCGCTGTATCGGTCACTGGGTCTTCCTCTGGCCGGTGGGGTCCTCCTTGGTCGACGCCACGGGATGTCCTCCGGTCCGGATGCCAGCTGGATCTTCCCTGGGGTGGAAGCCTGTAAAGACTGCACAGTTCGGGTTAGCGCAGCATCGCTCTTAGCTAGCTCTTGGACCTGATGGTGTAGGTCTGGAGCCGGGTCATTGTCTAAAGCCTGCGCATCAGCTCCCACAGGCCCTGCCGACAAGGGCGCCGCCTCCTGGTGGTAAGTGATAGCAGGGCGCTTGTGGGTCACAACGCCACCCGGTGCCGGTTCTCGGAGCACCCGGATGGCTCTGTCCTTGAACTGTGCAAAGCCCAGATGGGGATCCTGTAAGGCCATTGCCCGCAACTGGGTTCGGTGGGTATTACAATACAGTCCCTCTATAAACTGTTCGGTCAACAGCCTGTCCTCGTTTCCCACTCCATCAGGGTCGGTCTGCTTAATGGCCCTCAGGGCCTCTTGTAGGTTTAGTGCATAGTCCCTTATACTCTCATGCGCTCGCTGCTTGCACCCGTAGAATCTAAGCTTAATCTCGGCTGAGGTGCGGGTATCAAAGGTGTCCTTCAGCCGGGTTAGTATCCCTGCGACAGTCTTCCTCCCAGGTGGCCAGGATTTTACTTCCCTTTTGGCTGCCCCGGTTAGTTGGGCCACCAGGATGCTCACTTTTTGCTCTTCTATGAGGGGGTACACCTGGAAGAGGCTATCCAGCTTTTCTCTAAAGTCATGCAGGGTATGTGACTCCCCTGAGTACTGGGGTAGCCAAGCTGCTCCCAGGATATAGGGCATGGTGAAGGGCATAACTGCAGCAGCGGTAGCGCTGGCGGGGGTTGAGGCAGTGAAGCTCTCCTCCGTATCCGACATCTTCCTCCCCCCTAGTGGACCGTGGCCTACCTTGCGATGATCCTCTTCCGTAGGCCGCGGCTCCGCAGTGGATCGTCAGGGTTGAGGACCTTCCGTCGCGCTCCTGTGACGTCGGCGTCTGCTGGGCTCCTTCCAGGACCTTACGCAACGTCCGGACGTGAGGCGGGGCTTCAGTTCTCGCGCGCTTTCGGAGTCCACGCCCCTCTTCTTCCCGCGCGGCGTCCTCAAGATGGCGTCCAATGGCGGGAAAACTCCACGGATGGCGGGAAGAAGGCAGAAGATGGCGCCGGATGGCGGGAAACTTCACCGATGGCGGGAAGAAGGCTGAAGATGGCGCCGGATGGCGGGAATCTTCACCACAGGTAAGTTTGAAAAGTCTCTTTTTCAGGCACGCAGTACCCGGTGGTTGCGGGCACGAAATCCTGCCGACTACGCCAAAGTTGACGCGCCCCTGGGCCTGTGTCGCGCTGCGTTGCGCACGCGGGAGCTTACCCGGAGCCGGATCTCTTGAGGGTTGTAGTCTCGTGGCGGTGACCCGGTCCATGCCCAGGGAGTCAAACTGAGCGGCGATGTAACAGCGGTAGATGCAGGACGACTACGCCACCCGTTGAATGCAGCTATGGAGCTGCCGCTGCAGGACAGTCCGCTGAGGCCGGTGGATGGATGGTGCAGCGTAGATGGTATAACCCCCAGCGGGAGGGGTATGGCCTCAGGGCAGCAGATGTGGATGATGGGGGTAGCAGGAACCACTCAGAGACGGTGCGGTGTAATTCAGGGTCTTTACTGGTAACAACGATAGACCCTCCCGGAGTACTTGCTGGTGAACGGGGCCTGGTCAGTCCTTGAGCAGATGGGATCTCCCCTGGCCAGGCGGAGTTGTAGGCCTCCCAAACTGACTGTACTCTTCTGGCTACCTTGCTAGAAGCGGATATAAGTAGCCCACGTCCCTGAGTGTACCGTGTGGTGCTCACCCGTATGGCCGGTGACTCGGGGCCTTCTAATGGCTTCCGCTCCACGATGGCGGTGCTGGTCCCACGCGTGTGACCGTGCCTTCGGGTTTCTGGGCCTGAGGACCTGAAATCCCCTGCCGGTCGGCTTCTGCTGCTGGGTAAGAGTTAGTCCCCACAGCCTCGGACGCCGGGTCCGGTAAGAAAGCTTCTCAGTCAGGGCGAGCTCTGCAGCTGCCAGCCCCTGACTCGTAGTAGTATTGCTTCTGCTGTTTCTTGTCTCTACTCTCCTTGACTGCTAACCCTGCTTCAGCCCCGGGTTTATATAGGGGAAGTTCTTCCCCTCCCAAGACTGGGCAGGAGGTGTGGCATGCACAGGATCCCTGACCAAAGGACCTCCCACCTGCTCTCAGACATAACATTACATTACTGTGGAAACCAGACCCCTGGGGTGCCACAGACCAATATTCTTTACTACTCTTTTCGGAAAACATGGTTTCCTTCCTCAGGGATGGCTATGGCCCATGTAATGTTGTCTTGTATAGCAAGCTTCCTTTTACCCTCTTGAAGCTGGTACTTATTCATTTCAAAGGCAAATAATTTGATTTCATTATTCAAGCATTTTGGTGCCAATTATTGATGAGCGAACTCTAACTTAAAAGTTCAGGATTTGTACCAGACAGTGTCCGGTGCTAAACGTCGAACACCGAACTTTGCTCCGGACTTCTGGGAGGAGTCAGAGTTCCGGGGGAAGTCCATTGGAGAGAGAGATGGTGAGAAAGAAAACTTTACAGCTCAAAAGTTCGGGTTCCCATTGTTTTCAATGGGGTTTGGGTTCTGGTTCAAGTTCGGGTACAGTTCTGGAACCCGAACTGAACTTTGGAATAAAGTTCGGGTCAGGTACCAGAACCCGGATTTCCACTGGTCTGCTCATCACTAGTGCCAAGGTATCCATTGCAAATACTCTCAGTATATGACATTTTTTTTTTATAAATAATAAGTTTGAGGGACACCCTTTGTCCGGACATTATGCAAGCAAACATTGAGAACAATTTGTTGATTCAGTATTTTGAGGGTATACAGATTGTGAAAAAGGACTGGCATGGTGGAGATTACATAAAACAAATGTTATATACCAAGAGTAGATGGATATTTGAATGGATGCCTTAGGACCAAAAGGCTTGAATAATGAAGGAATCTTGCTATAAAAGACAACATTACATGGACCATAGTCATTACTCCTAAAGGAAACCGTGTTTTCTTAAACGTGTGCCGTGTGGATTAGTTAGTGTGTCATTACTCACCTGATTGGGATTCTTCATTTATCAGTCGTGCCATTAATTTAATATTGCCTATTATCCTAATATTTATGCAGATTTTCTTCTTGTCACATATGTGTAACACCAGCAGACACCCTGGCTGAGGATTGTTTCTGTCTCCCCGGACATTACAGAAAAATGGGGATCATGTCTGGGTGTGTGAGCTTTTACATTACGATATGACTTTACAGACCGTATGCTGACACTTGACATGGCAGGCCAGGAGCCAAAGAAATAGAGGTGAATAAGGGAGACCAGAGTGTAAAAATAAACTTTTCTTTACAGAATAATCTGGTGAAATGTATGTACATCAGACAGCAGGCATGACACATGAAGACCATGTCTCCTGCACAATACGAAGGCAGGAACTTCATAGTTAATCGTGGCAGGACATTACCTCTGTTACATGTTATCCCAAACGACCAGATCACAATGGGCGCCTCCATCTTCCAATGTAAAGGCCAATTGCAGCAATTGATGTGGGTCACACAACCCCTGGTGTGACACTGCATCTTCATATCTGTTAAATTCCACTTAGGGCAACACATGTCCTAGCCTGGCCATCTTCTCTATGACCCTCAGGTCTGGCTACACTTCCACTTTTTACCTTAGTCAAGTGGTGGCCTACAGCAAGCGTTATCTAAACTAGATAAAGAATTCTTCTGCCACTTGATACTTGTTCACTCTAGAACTTGCTATCTGAGTATGGTCTCCCTTCTTCACACACAGCACCCTTTTCGATGCAAGTCTGCTGGACCATAGGTAGTTCCCTTTTCAGTAATTTCCACTAACTGACTCACAAACAGGAAACTGAATTTCTTATGTCCACTTAACTTCTCCCTCCGTGGTTTGGCCTAAATAGCTAACCCTGTCCACTAGCTAACTTAGTACTGCAGGCCATAAAATAGATAAAAACAACATATCAAACGTGACATGTACAGCTTCTCTACTCCTCTACATATGCACATATATTTGCATTTAGCTGAACAGTGTATTGATAAGGCACTATATGGTGCACAGTATATATTGCCAGTTTCACTGGAGTACACTGTACACAGTAGTATCCAATATAAGGCCATAAGGCATTAACTCTTGCATGAGTAATATTTGTAATATCAACAATTTCATACAGCATATGCATTACAGAGTCGTTATATATGGATTATAGAAATGCCTGCAATGTATCTTCCCCATATGAAGATACTTGTCCCACATCTACCCCTGATAATGAGATAATAGTTTGCTTAGTTATTAATTGCTTAGTAATAGCTTTTTTTGTTAATAGCATAAAAAAAAATCAAAATTGTTGCTTTACAAAATGGGAACAATTTTCTATGGGGACAATATTTTAGCATAAAAGCAAATATCTTTAAAAATATGTCCCTTTCCCCAGTAAGTGTGTACCCCAATAGCAATCAATATGGGTGCACTCATTATCTCAATGATGGAGGTGATCCTTGAACTGACAACCGTTAACTGCAATTTCCATATTTTTCACAGTATCTATTCATCCATTGAACTGTGGCTGAGAGGATACAATAATCCTCTACAAGAGAGACACACTTGAGAAAGTCATGGGTTCATCTTAATTGAATGTGTCTAATGTGTCCATTTCCAGGGTCTCCATGTTGAATGATGTTTCTCAACACTATGTTGAGACCAGTTTAAATTACAGGGGTCAATGGAGGAATGAACGGCATGAGATCCTTTCCTTCTATTACCATGGTGTGTGAACAATGGCATATCAGGATGCAAATGTAATTATGGTACGCATCTTCCTGATGCTTGCTGGCTCAGTAAATCTTATATGTTATTTCTGCCTCATTTTCCTAAACATCTATTATTTGTAATTGGCCGGATGTGATATCAGTGCTGCTAGCAAATTACTCTCCGGAGAAGTCCTTCTCTTAATCATCACTACCACATATGATGCTTGCAGATGCAGAGTAACATTATATATATATATATATCAGTACAGACCAAAAGTTTGGACACGCCTTCTCATTTAAAGATTTTCCTGTATTTTCATGACTATGAAAATGGTACATTCACACTAAAGGCATCAAAACTATGAATTAACACATGTGGAATTATATACTTTACAAAAAAGTGTGAAACAACTGAAAATATGTCTGATATTCTAGGTTCTTCAAAGTAGCCACCTTTTGCTTTGATGACTGCTCTGCACACTCTTGGCATTCTCTTGATGAGCTTCAAGAGGTAGTCCCCGGAAATGGTCTTCCAACAATCTTGAAGGAGTTCCCAGAGATGCTTAGCACTTGTTGGCCCTTTTGCCTTCACTCTGCGGTCCAGCTCACCCCAAACCATCTCGATTGGGTTCAGGTCTGGTGACTGTGGAGGCCAGGTCATCTGGCGTAGCACCCCATCACTCTCCTTCTTGGTCAAATAACCCTTACACAGCCTGGAGGTGTGTTTGGAGTCATTGTCCTGATGAAAAATAAATGATGGTCCAACTAAACGCAAACCGCATGGAATAGCATGCCGCTGCAAGATGTTGTGGTAGCCATGCTGGTTCAGTATGCCTTCAGTTTTGAATAAATCCCCAACAGTGTCACCAGCAAAGCACCCTCACACCATCACACCTCCTCCTCCATGCTTCACGGTGGGAACCAGGCATGTAGAGTCCATCCGTTCACCTTTTCTGTGTCGCACAAAGACACGGTGGTTGGAACCAAAGATCTCAAATTTGGACGTCCATTCCTTGTGTTCTTTAGCCAAAACAAGTCTCTTCTGCTTGTTGCCTGTCCTTAGCAGTAGTTTCCTAGCCGCTATTCTACCATGAAGGCCTGCTGCGCAAAGTCTCCTCTTAACAGTTGTTGTAGAGATGTGTCTGCTGCTAGAACTCTGTGTGGCATTGACCTGGTCTCTAATCTGAGCTGCTGTTAACCTGCGATTTCTGAGGCTGGTGACTCGGATAAACTTATCCTCAGAAGCAGAGGTGACTCTTGGTCTTCCTTTCATGGGGCGGTCCTCATGTGAGCCAGTTTCTTTGTAGCGCTTGATGGTTTTTGCAACTGCACTTGGGGACACTTTCAAAGTATGCCCAATTTTTTGGACTGACTGACCTTCATTTCTTAAAGTAACGATGGCCACTCGTTTTTCTTTACTTAGCTGCTTTTTTCTTGCCATAATACAAATTCTAACAGTCTATTCAGTAGGACTATCGGCTGTGTATCCACCTGACTTCTGCACAACACAACTGATGGTCCCAATCCCATTTATAAGGCAAGAAATCCCACTTATTAAACCTGACAGGGCACACCTGTGAAGTGAAAACCATTTCCGTTGACTACCTCTTGAAGCTCATCAAGAGAATGGCAAGAGTATGCAAAGCAGTCATCAAAGCAAAAGGTGGTTACTTTGTAGAACCTAGAATATAAGACATATTTTCAGTTGTTTCACACTTTTTTGTTAAGTATATAATTACACATGTGTTAATTCATAGTTTTGATGCCTTCAGTGTGAATGTACAATTTTCATAATCATGAAAATACAGAAAAATCTTTAAATGAGAAGGTGTGTCCAAACTTTTGGTCTGTACTATATATATATATATATATATATATATATATAAGTATTTGATCTCTTGCTGTTTTTGTAAGGGTAGGTTAATTTTAAGATTGAGAGATAGAATATCCCCCAAAAAATGAAGAAAATCACATTGTATAAATTAGATAAATTTATTTGCATTTTGCAGTGGGAAATAAGTATTTGATTCCTCTCGCAAACAGCACTTAATACTTGGTGGCAAATCCCTTGTTGGCAAGCACAGCAGTCAGACTTTTTTTGTAGTTGATGATCAGGTTTGCGCACATGTCAGGAGGAATTTTGGTCAACTCCTCTTTGCAGATCATCTCTAAATCATTCAGATTTTGAGGCTGTCACTTGGCAACTCAGAGCTTCAACTCCCTCCATTTTCTATGGGATTAAGGTCTGGAGACTGGCTAGGCCACTCCATGACCTTAATGTGCTTCTTTTTGAGCCACTCCTTTGTTGCCTTGGCTGTATGTTTTGGATCATTGTCTTGCTGGAAGACCCAGCCACGACCCATTTTTAATGTCCTGGCTGTTATGATCTGCTACAGAGACTAAGGAAAGACAGGAGATCTGTCCCTGCAATAGTACTAAACTAGATCCCTACGATGTAACGGGGAACCTGATCCTGCGATCAGACCCGCTAAAGTCCTCGGCTAGTCTGTACGAAGACCTATAGATGTGAGGGAGGGATCCCTACAAGAACTAGGGACTGGGATAAGTTGGACACCTCCTAGCAGAAATAGTAGCAGTCAAAGACAAACACACAACAAAAAGCATAGAGGTCAGAAGACCTAGCAAAACTAACAGAGAACAGCAACAGAGCACAAAGCTATCTCAAGAGTAGTAAATACAATGAAGTCCAGCAAGGCCAGGAGGGCGGAGCCGGATTAAATAGGCAAAAATGGTCATGTGACCAGCAAACTAAAAAAAACCTAGCAGGAGAGTTCTAACAGTACCCCCCTCTTCTAAGATGATCCTCCTGATCCCCTAGGCCCAGGCTTACCAGGAAACCTCCTGTGAAACGCTCTGACAAGTCTGGAAGCAGAAACATCATCCGCCCTCACACATGAGTTATCCTCAGGTCCGAAACCCTTCCAAGCAACGAGATACTGCAAACTCCCTCTATACCGTCTAGAATTTAGGATGCGGGAAATTTCATATTCCCCGTCCTCCACCACCGGAGGAACAGTGGCAGAGGCGTCACCATCCGACACATCAGCTTTTTTCAACAGAGAAACCTGAAACACCGGGTTAATCTTCCAGGACGTAGGAACCTCCAACCTAACAGCAGATTGGTTAACTATCTGAAGCACCTTAAAGGGCCCTACGAACTTGGGACCCAATTTTTTAGAAAGAATCCTCAATCGCAGATTCTTAGAGGACAACCAAACCATGTCACCAACAGCAAACAAAACCTCTTGCCGTTTCCTATCAAAGTACCTCTTAGATTTTTTGTTAGCCTCCTGAAGATTACCACGCACATCCGTCCAAACTCTCTCCAAATCACCGGAAAAACTCTCCTCCTCAGGCACAGCCGAAACCAATTTGGGGAATGACCCAAAAGACGGATGTCTCCCAGAACAACAAAAAAAAGGCGAACACCCAGCAGAAGAGGATGTATGGTTGTTAAGAGCAAATTCAGCAAGTGGCAGAAACTCAGACCACCCCTCTTGATTGTCTGCCACAAAACAACGCAAGAACTGCTCAACATCCTGGTTCTTCCTTTCTGTCTGGCCATTAGACTCAGGATGATATCCGGATGAAAACGACAAATGAACTCCCAACCTGTCACAAAAGGCACGCCAAAAACGAGCCACGAACTGAGGTCCCCTATCAGAAACAATGTCAGTAGGAACACCATGTAGTCTGACAATTTCCTTGACAAAGGCCTTAGCGAGTGTTTTAGCGCAAGGCAGTTTGATGAAGGGAACCAAGTGACACATCTTGCTAAAACGGTCCACGACTACCCAGATGACCGTGAAACCTTCAGAGGGGGGAAGGTCAGTAATAAAGTCCATAGCCAGATGTGTCCAAGGTGCACTAGGAACCTCCAGAGGGCAAAGCAACCCCGCAGCAGGAGCATGCGAAGACTTGGATCTTGCACACACAGTACATAGGCGCACCCACTTAATAACTTCCTTCTGCCATCCAGGCCACCAAAAACTGCGACCCACAAGTCTCTTGGTCTCAGAAATTCCTGGATGACCTGCCAACCGAGACTCATGACACTCAACAAACAAATCTCCCTAAAGGTCCTAGGCACAAACAACCTCCCATGGAGAGTGTTAGATGGGGCATTCTCCTGAGCTTTAAGAATCTCATCCTCCAAAACGGAGTCCAAAGCAGCAATCACAACACCTTCTTGTAAAATGGTCTCCTCTTCCTCCTCAACACCGACCATGGGAGAAAAGCTGCGAGTCAAAGCATCCGCTTTAACATTCTTGGTACCCGGGATGTAAGTAACGGAAAAATTAAACCGCGAGAAAAAAAGTGCCCACCTAGCCTGACGGGCATTCAAGCGCATGGCAGCATCAAGATAGATCAGATTTTTATGATCAGTGAAAACCTGAATGGGAAATTCAGCACCTTCCAAGAGGTGACGCCAGTGTTCAAATGCGAGTTTAATCGCCAGCAATTCCCGATTACCAATATCGTAATTAAGTTCAGTCTCAGAAAATTTTTTTGAAAAAAAGGCACAGGGATGTACTCCATCCTTGTTTTCCTGAGACAACACCGCACCGACCCCCACCGAAGAAGCATTAACCTCAACCAAAAACGGCTTAGTCACATCAGGCTGCATAAGGATGGGAGCAGAGGTGAACCTCTCCTTTAGAAACACAAAAGCTTCAATGGCCTCAGTAGTCCACTGAACCGCATTAGCACCTTTCCTGGTGAGATCGGTCAGCGGTTTGACAATAATAGAAAAATTTTTTATGAATTTTCTGTAATAATTGGCGAAACCCAAAAACCTCTGTATCGATTTCAAACCAATAGGCCTAGGCCATTCCTGCACAGCTTGAACTTAACCGGGTCCATCTCAAAGCCCTCGCTGGAGATAATGTAGCCCAAAAAACTAATTCTCTTAACAGCGAACTCACATTTCTCCAGCTTAGCAAAAAGCGAATTGTCCATTAATAACTGTAATACCTCACGTACGCTCCGCCAATGAGACTCCAGATCAGGCGAATAAATCAGAATGTCATCCAAATACACAACCACATTTTTGCCGATTAAAGGTCTAAGGATGTCATTAATAAGATTCTGAAAAAATGCTGGAGCATTGGTGAGACCAAAAGGCATAACCAGGTTCTCAAAATGACCCACGGGAGTGTTAAAAGCAGTCTTCCATTCATCACCCTCCTTCATGCGCAACAAATTGTATGCCCCCCGGAGATCAATTTTAGAGAACCACTTGGCCCCCACTAACTGGTTAAATAAATCAGGAATCAATGGCAGTGGGTAAGGATTGCGTACAGTAATTTTATTAATCTCACGAAAGTCCAGACAAGGACGTAAACCGCCATCTTTTTTTTTTTACAAAAAAAAATCCAACAGCCACAGGAGACTTGGAAGGCCTAATGTGACCGGCGGCCAAGCTTGTCTGTATGTATTCCTCCAAAGCCTTTCTCTCAGGAATAGTAAGATTAAATAAACGACTTTTAGGAAGAGTCGCTCCAGGGACAAATTCAATGGTACAATCATAATCTCTATGGGGAGGCAAAATTTGTGACTCCTCCTCAGAAAAAACTCTCCAAAAATCCTGAATAGGTACAGGTAATTCCCCTTTTTCCACAGCAGCAATGCGCCCGTTACAACACTTGTCATAACACTTAGGGCTCCAGGACTTAATTTCATTGGTAGACCAATCCAGTACAGGATTGTGCAATTTTAACCAGGGTAACCCCAATATTACTGGAGAAGGCAAATTATCCAATACCACCAAATCCAAATTCTCTTGATGAATACCATTAATAATGAGGGGAAATTCACAGACCTTGTGAGTAACACTCTTCAAGGGAGAGCCATCAACAGAAACCACAGCAATAGGGGATGACAAAGTTTTAGGTTCTAATCTAAGTTTTTCCAAGAATCCCCCATCAATCACATTCAGAGTAGAACCACAATCCACAAATACCCGAAATTCAATTAATTCATCCTGAGCAGCAGTAGTGGCAGATAGGAAGACTCCCTTAGAATTTAAACAGGCAATACGGGCATGACTGACCATTTTTTTTTCTTTCTTCATACGAAGCACACAGTTCTTAATAAAATTACCAGAATTTCCGCAATAGAAGCACAAGCCTTCAGAAAGCCTGCGGTCTTTTTCCTGAGAGCGGGGTGCCATCGCCCCAATCTCCATCGGCTCTCCATTGTCAGCACAGACCTCAGGACTCGGAGCTGACATAGCAGAGGATTTGCTCTCATTAACCCTTGCACGCAGTCTCCTGTCCACCCGTATAGCTAATTGCATTGCCTCCTGCAAGTTTCCAGGTGTGGGATAAGCAATCAGTAAATCCTTAACCCTTTCACCTAGCCCTGCAAGAAACGAGCTTTTCAAAGCTGAATCGTTCCACCCCACCTGGGCAGACCACCGACAGAAGTGAGAACAATATTTTTCCACATTACCCGATCCCTGCCTCAAACGTCTTAATTCAGACTCAGCAGATGAGACACGATCAGGATCATCATACAACAAACCCAAAGCAGAAAAAAAACTATCCACTGATCTAAAGCACGGATCACTAGGTTGGAGAGAGAAGGCCCATCCCTGAGGATCTTTGCGCAAAAGTGACATTATGAACCCTATGCGCTGTGATTCATCACCAGAGGATCCGGGTCTCAAACGAAAATACAATAAACAAGCATTTTTAAAAGAAAAAAAATCTTCTTGTTCGCCAAAAAATAAATCAGGCAGACGTACCTTTGGTTCCACAAAATGTGCTCCAGAACAGCTACTCACGTGTTGTTGGAGCTTGGCCACCTCCAGAGAGAGTCCCTGCAAGCGTTGAGCCAAATCTTGAACCGAGACCATGATGGAAAACTGGAGGTCTTTCCTTAGAGAAATTTTTTTTTTTTTTTCTTTTAGGGCTGGACTTACTGTTATGATCTGCTACAGAGACTAAGGAAAGACAGGAGATCTGTCCCTACAATAGAACTAAACTAGATCCCTACGATGTAACGGGGAACCTGATCCTGCGATCAGACCCGCTAAAGTCCTCGGTTAGTCTGTACGAAGACCTATAGATGTGAGGGAGGGATCCCTACAAGAACTAGGGACTGGGATAAGTTGGACACCTCCTAGCAGAAATAGTAGCAGTCAAAGACCAACACACAACAAAAAGCATAGAGGTCAGAAGACCTAGCAAAACTAACAGAGAACGGCAACAGAGCACAAAGCTAGCTCAAGAGTAGTAAATACAATGAAGTCCAGCAAGGCCAGGAGGGCGGAGCCGGATTAAATAGGCAAAAATGGTCATGTGACCAGCAAACTAAAAAAAACCTAACAGGAGAGTTCTAACACTGGCGGAGTGAAGGAGGTTGTCACTCAGGATTTTCGCTACATGGCTCCATCCTGTCTACCATTGAAGCGGTGAAGTAGTCCTGTGCCCTTAGCAGAGAAACAGCCCCAAAACATAATGTTTCCACCTCCATGCTTGACAGTGGGGACGGTGTTCTTTGGGTCATAGGCAGCATTTCTCTTCCTCCAAACACGAGTTGAGTTAATGCCAAAGAGCTCAATTTTTGTCTCATCTGACCACAGCACCTTCTCCCAATAACTCACAGAATCATCCAGGTGTTCATTGGCAAACTTCAGACGGGCCTGCACATGTGCCTTCTTGGGCAGGGGGACCTTGCGGGCACTGCAGGATTTTAAACCTTTAAGGTGTAATGTGTTACCAATGGTTTTCTTGATGACTGTGGTCCCAGCTGCCTTGAGGGCATTAAAAAGTTCCCCCCCGTGTAGTTTTAGGCTGATCTCTCACCTTCCCCATGATCAAGGATACCCCACGAGGTGAGATTTTGCATGGTGCCCAAGATCGATGTCGATTGACAGTCATTTTGTATTTCTTCCATTTTCTTACTATTGCACCAACAGTTGTCTCCTTCTCACCCAGCGTCTTACTTATGGTTTTGTAGCCCTTTCCAGATTTGTGCAGGTCTATGATTTTGTTCCTGGCATCCTTAAAAAGCCCTTTGGTCTTGCCCATGTTGTAGAGGCCAGAGACTGACTGATTAATTGAGTCTGTGGACAGGAGTCTTTTATACAAGTGACTATGCAAGACAGCTGTCTTTAATGCAGGTAACGAGTTGATTGGGAGCGTCTAACTGGTCCGTAGGAGCCAGAACTCATAATGGTTTGTAGGGGATCAAATACTTATTTCTCACTGCAAAATGCAAATAAATGTATCTATTTTATAAAATGTGATTTTCTTGATTTTTTTTTGGATATTCTATCTCTCAATGTTAAAATTAACCTACCCTTAAAATTATAGACTGTTCATGTCTTTGTCAGTGGGCAAGCTTACAAAAACAGCAAAGGATCAAATACTTATTTCCTTCACTGTGTGTATATATACATATACAGTACAGACCAAAAGTTTGGACACACCTTCTCATTTAAAGATTTTTCTGTATTTTCATGACTATGAAAATTGTACATTCACACTGAACGCATCAAAACTATGAATTAACACATGTGGAATTATATACTTAAAACAGTGTGAAATAACTGAAAATATGTCTTATATTCTAGGTTCTTCAAAGTAGCCACCTTTTGTTTTGATGACTGCTTTGCACACTCTTGGCATTCTCTTGATGAGCTTCAAGAGGTAGTCACCGGAAATGGTCTTCCAACAATCTTGAGGGAGTTCCTAGAGATGCTAAGCACTTGTTGGCCCTTTAGCCTTCACTCTGCAGTACAGCTCACCCCAAACCATCTCGATTGGGTTCAGGTCTGGTGACTGTGGAGGCCAGGTCATCTGGCGTAGCACCCCATCACTCTCCCTCTTGGTCAAATAGCCCTTACACAGTCTGGAGGTGTGTTTGGGGTCATTGTCCTGTTGAAAAATAAATGATGGTCCAGCTAAACGCAAACCGGATGGAATAGCATGTCGCTGCAAGATGCTGTGGTAGCCATGCTGGTTCAGTATGCCTTCAATTTTGAATAAATCCCCAACAGTGTCACCAGCAAAGCACCCCCACACCATCACACCTCCTCCTCCATGCTTCACAGTGGGAACCAGGCATGTAGAGTCCATCCGTTCACCTTTTCTGCGTCGCACAAAGACACGGTGGTTGGAACGAAAGATCTCAAATTTGGACTCATCAGACCAAAGCACAGATTTCCATTGGTCTAATGTCCATTCCTTGTGTTCTTTAGCCCAAACAATTCTCTTCTGCTTGTTGCCTGTCCTTAGCAGTGGTTTCCTAGCAGCTATTTTACCATGAAGGCCTGCTGCACAAAGTCTCCTCTTAACAGTTGTTGTAGAGATGTGTCTGCTGCTAGAACTCTGTGTGGCATTGACCTGGTCTCTAATCTGTGCTGCTGTTAACCTGCGATTTCTGAGGCTGGTGACTCGGATAAACTTATCCTCAGAAGCAGAGGTGACTCTTGGTCTTCCTTTCCTGGGGCGGTCCTCATGTGAGCCAGTTTCTTTGTAGCGCTTGATGGTTTTTGCAACTGCACTTGGGGACACTTTCAAAGTTTGCCCAGTTTTTCGGACTAACTGACCTTCATTTCTTAAAGTAATGATGGCCACTCGTTTTTCTTTACTTTGCTGCTTTTTTCTTGCCATAATACAAATTCTAACAGTCTATTCAGTAGGACTATCAGCTGTGTATCCACCAGACTTCTGCACAACACAACTGATGGTCCCAACCCCATTTATAAGGCAAGAAATCCCACTTATTAAACGTGACAGGGCACACCTGTGCGGTGAAAACCATTTCCGGCGACTACCTCTTGAAGCTCATCAAGAGAATGCCAAGAGTGTGCAAAGCAGTCATCAAAGCAAAAGGTGGCTACTTTGAATAACCTAGAATATAAGACATATTTTCAGTTGTTTCACACTTTTTTGTTAAGTATATAATTCAACATGTGTTAATTCATAGTTTTGATGCCTTCAGTGTGAATGTACAATTTTCATAGTCATGAAAATACAGAAAAATCTTTAAATGAGAAGGTGTGTCCAAACTTTTGGTCTGTACTGTATATATATAAAAAAAACAACAACATGCTGTATGTTAAATGTGACAACTGGGGAACAAGTTAACTCATGGGACCGACATTTTCTCTATTAGATTGTTGTCACAAGATGAACCTTCATTCGCAGTGGTTTACAAATGGTTGCAACTGGCTTTAATATCCTATCACATGGCAAAAAAGCATTGACAGTCAAAATATATAGAAAAAGTTCAGTAAGGGTGACTTTCCTTAGCTAGCCTACAAGGTTTTTTTTGTCTCTCTGGTCCGGTCTGCATTAGGCCTTCTTCACACGTCTGTATAAAACACATATGTGAAAAAACAGTACCTGTGCTATTGGTGTTTTCCATCAGGGTTTGGTCCATTTCTACCATGAGTGTGTCATCAGTGTTTGAACCGTTTTTACCATCAGTGTGTCATCAGTGTTTTTCCAGTATAGATAAAGAAATAAATTACAAAGATTCTCCCATACTTTGCAATGTTAAACACGGACAGCACATGGATGCTATGCGTGTGCTGTACGTGTTTTTGGAAACACGGAAGTGTGAAGGAGGCCTTACACACAAACTCCTTGGTTATGTTTCCACGTTCAGTATTTAACGCCAAAGCCATGCCTGGATCATAAACAGAAGACATCTGTAAAGAGAATATTGAGACTTCTTTTTTTCTCTCGCCTATGGATTCCAGATTACTGTAGAAGTGCTGTATACAGCGTAATAGGAAGCACTAACAGCACTTCTTCCTCCTGACCCAGTGGTCATGGGATTGCTGGGCCTGTTGAGGGAGCATGAACTGCTGGGTCCTAAGAGACCAAGTCAGCTCTGCTATGAAGCCAGAAGGCTGGATTTCTCATGTAACTGGGGCTAATATACCAGCCCCAGTTACAGGGGAAATCAGATTAAAAAAAAGAAAGTATTTAAATCATGAAATGCCCCCCAAAGGTCTTTTATGACCTTATGTTGGCTTGAAATGTGAAATAAATGAAAAGAAAATAATTATATAAATAAAAAGCAGTAAAAAAAAATACATTAAATAAAGCTGTTACCAATCCAAATAGCTGATACTGGCCCCACCCCTATCTGAAAAAAAAAACATGTCCAGTATATAAAAATAATTGTTATGGAAATGGGAACATAATATAAAAAGCATTTTAGTGGTCTTTTTATGGTTACAAAAAAAATGTGAAAAACACAGGTATTTACTTTATTTTCCCACCGATATTACCAAATATCAGAAAGAAAAAAAAAAGGAAGAGCGTATGAAAATAACAAAAAAAAAACACCCCATGAACAAAAAAAGATGCAAAAATTATTTGAATATCTGAAAGAGAAAACGCTTTACAGCTCTTTAAACTGCATGTGTTAAAAAACAAAACCAAAATGTGCCTGGTAAGAAACGTGAAAAATTGCCATGTCTTGAACTGGTTAAGGTTACTTTGCACATTGTTTTGGAGTGTCTTTACATCATACACTTTCCTGAATGTTGCACACCTTAATAATTCATAGAATGTAATACAGAGTTATTATTTCATCTTATCTCATGTGTGTTCCATAGTTGGCTGCTAGAGGGCGCCAATACACCTTGAAAACATTTTTTCGACAAACTGAATGTGGACCACCTGCACTAAGAAAACTGATCTGGTCATTGAGCAAGGGGTGTGAAATTGTTATGCTAGGAATTAAAATAGCAGCGTAAAGAATTGCCTGAATGTCTGTGTGTTTGTATGTATTTATGTGTTTCCATTTCTACAATTACTGGACGATTGTGTAGGTTACAATAGGCAATGATTTCTGCTTGTAGCATTCATATTTTCCATTGACACTTGTTTTCATTGCACCCACTGTATAGTCATATGAGATAGGACATGCATGCAAGGAGCTTATGTCCCTACCATAAGAACAGGTTCAAGAATAGTATATGGCCCTTTTGCAGTCTAATAGCTCATCATAATGCACAATTACACCTGATTTGGAGGTGGAAGGGGGACCCCCTTACCATTGGGGCCCTTATACGGTTGCACTAATGGTATGTCTGTTCGTGACCCCTACTGCATCCACCACACAAACAATCCAAGTGCAAACTCTAATACTGTAGTATACACCCAAATATAGGATATACCCAAATATACAACCCCAAAAACTACATGCACTACATAATGGTGCATTTAAAGGGGTTGTCCACTACTTTCACATTGATGCCCTATCCATAGAAGTATAGCTTTTATATTTTCTTAGAGCCTCAGCATATGACATCACAACTTGTCATTTGCACATAGTTACTTGTTATGTAGAAAGAATGGACTACTGTAGATCCATTAAATGTTCAGTTTCTCCGAATACTTGACAATAACCTAAATTGTACTTTGAGCTAAAACTTTTCTCTACACTTGACTCCTTACATGCAGCAACTAAAGTCTGTGTTCCCCTATTACAGGGAGGGAAGGCTTCTGCTTCAGCCAGTTGTCTGGCAACAGGATTGTGAGTAAAATAAAGGAGGGGAATGACTGATTTCTTGGGGATCATAAAGAAGCCTCTTCAAATATTTCCCAGTTTTAATTTTAATATAATGGAATGATAAAACACTGTATTTTTCTTCTGAAGAGTTTTTTTTTGACGGTGTTTTTCTTTTTAGTGTTCTTTCAACATTTTTTGGCTGTTGCATTACTTTTTAAAAAAAAACACGTTGACAAAATGCTCAGACGCCCGGGGGTCTTTTTAGCCTTCCCATTGACTTCTATTGTAAAGTATTGGTGAAGTAAAATCTAGAGAAAAAATACTGTGCCATATGCTGACAAAGGGATCAGTGCAACTTTGAAATGTGTTGATATACGTTTTAATAAAGCTTTCAGATGGGAACACTGATCTTCTGCATCTTCTACTAGCAGTGAGGCACTATGTAACCTTCACCTTTATCACCTACGGAAATGGAACGTATTGGGCATCTTCCTAGAAGAAAATGCGAGAAGAATGGACATGTTACACCTTCTAAAAACTTTTGGCGCCTTCATAAGCTTGAAGCATTTCATAGACATTCAAAATCCTGAACATATGCACAGCTAGTTGTTTTCTCATACAAATTAATAGACCATTCTTTTGATCATGTTAATAATGTTGGAAAAAGACGCAATATTAACATACCCTAAGAGCAAACAGGATGAAAAGAGAGACCTGTGAAGTTACCACTCTGCCTTGGCAGTGACAATAAAAAGAAAGGAAAGTTTGCAATGCCAGGGTGCACTTAATTAACCTTTGCTTCCTGGTAGTGTGGTGTAATGTGGTGCACTCCAAATAGTCCAGAAAACAGGGAGGACACAGGGGCAGTTGTAAGTAGTTACTTGTAAGAATACACTGATACATCCAGCTTATTGGTTACTGTATGGTTGCTCAATCTTTATGCTGCAAACACCGTTACTATCCAGTGAGGTGGTTGTTGATAGACAAGACCCTGTTGCATATTAGGTGCAGTGAATCATCAGCTCCTCTTATCTGCATGCATACACAATCCTTGTCCACACAATTGTCTGCAGCAGAAACCTTGGTTCCTCATGTATGGGAGCTATGGCCGCTCTCCTACCTGTTTCCTCAGCTTCTCCAGAGCGACTCCTTGTATCCTGTCTCCTTCCCTTCACTACTAGGCCCAGAAGCAGGTTGTGTGGTTAAACCATGTGACCCTATGGCCATATATGGAACGCAGAGCTGTTTCATTAACTCTTTACTACGACCTAATGGTAGAACATAAATACATTACTTTCTACTTTACCTGCAAATGGAAACATTAACCCCTTCATGACATATGATGTATAGTTAACTCATGTCGTGTCCCTGCCTTTGATGCGGGCTTAGACGCTGAACCCGCATCTTTCCCGGCACATGATGACTGAGTTAATTAGTCATCATGTGCCTTTAACAGCCGCAGGTGGAGCGGTGCTCTGATTGCAGCTATTAACCAGTAAATTCCCACTGTCAATCACTGACAGCGAGATTTAACATGCGCCGGCCAGATGAGTGTCATTCATCCCCCCCCATTGGTGCCTCTTTCATGTGATCGCAGAGTGCTGATGGGTTCTCATTGATCGTGGGCACTGGCACCGGGCTTCCTTGATTCACGGGTCTTATAGCGCACCGGTGTCCCCGACGGCGAGTGGGCCCCGCCGCTTGCTCAGGGCCCCAGCACTTGCCTGGGTGTGCCGGATGGTGATGCCGGCCCTGCCTGAACCGATCACAATGGTAGCGCTCTCAGCAGATTACCACTACAGAATCACCTCACAATTTAACATTTATATATGAACTATGTCCACTCAATGTTTTGTTATACAAAATATTGGAATGAACCTAAATTGTACTTCAAGCTAAAACTTGTGTCTGCTCCTTAATCCTTACTTGAAACAGCTTTTAAAAGTCTTTCTTGTCCTATTACAGACAGGGCAGAGAGGGAGGCCTCTGCTTCAGCCAGTCATCTTACAGTCAGACAAAGGATTGTGAGGAATATAAAGGGGGGCTTGACTGATCCCATGAGGTACAATACAGGCCAAAAGTTTGGACACACCTTCTCATTTAAAGATTTGTCTGTATTTTCATGACTATGAAAATTGTACATTCACACTGAAGGTATCAAAACTATGAATTAACACCTGAAATTATATACTTAACAAAAAAGTGTGAAACAACTGAAAATATGTCTTATATTCTAGGTTCTTCAAAGTAGCCACCTTTTGCTTTGATGTTGCTTTGCACACTCTTGGCATTCTCTTGATGAGCTTCAAGAGGTAGTCACCGGAAATGGTTTTCACTTCACAGGTGTGCCCTGTCAGGTTTAATAAGAGGGATTTCTTGCCTTATAAATGGGATTGGGACCATCAGTTGTGTTGTGCAGAAGTCTGGTGGATACACAGCTGATAGTCGTACTGAATAGACTGTTAGCTGCTTTTTTCTTGCCATAATACAAATTCTAAGTAAAGAAAAACGAGTGGCCATCATTACTTTAAGAAATGAAGGTCAGTCAGTGCGAAAAATTGGGAAAACTTTGAAAGTGTCCCCAAGTGCAGTTGCAAAAACCATCAAGCGCTACAAAGAAACTGGCTCACATGAGGACCGCCCCATGAAAGGAAGACCAAGAGTCACCTCAGCTTCTGAGGATAAGTTTATCCGAGTCACCAGCCTCAGAAATCGCAGGTTAACAGCAGCTCAGATTAGAGACTAGGTCAATGCCACACAGAGTTCTAGCAGCAGACACATCTCTACAACAACTGTTAAGAGGAGACTTTGTGCAGCAGGCCTTCATGGTAAAATAGCTGCTAGGAAACCACTGCTAAGGACAGGCAACAAGCAGAAGAGACTTGTTTGGGCTAAAGAACACAAGGAATGGACATTAGACTAGTGGAAATCTGTGCTTTGGTCTGAAGAGTCCAAATTTGAGATCTTTGGTTCCAACCACCGTGTCTTTGTGCGACGCAGAAAAGGTGAACGGATGGACTCTACATGCCTGGTTCCCACCGTGAAGCATGGAGGAGGAGGTGTGATGGTGTGGGGGTGCTTTGCTGGTGGCACTGTTGGGGATTTATTCAAAATTGAAGGCATACTAAACCTGCTTGGCTACCACAGCATCTTGCAGCGGCATGCTAATTCCATCCGGTTTGTGTTTAGTTGGACCATCATTTATTTTTCAACATGACAATGACCCAAAACACACCTCCAGGCTGTGTAAGGGCTATTTGACCAAGAAGGAGAGTGATGGGGTTCTACGCCAGATGACCTGGCCTCCACAGTCACCAGACCTGAGCCCAATCGATATAGTTTGGGGTGAGCTAGACCGCAGACTGAAGGCAAAATGGCCAATGTAACATACCTGGCGGTGTTCTTGCATAGGGCACCATCTCCCACTATGCAAGATCGCAAACTTGGTAATCAGTCCAGTCTGCTAGCCTGGCTTCTTTCCATGCTGTCTGCTTGCCTCTGTTCTGGCTGCTTAGGGCGGCGGCCCGGTCACTTCCTGTTTCTTGTAGCTGCTGTGGGCACACCCCTAATGCGTCCTCAGCCTATTGCTGTCAGTCACTGGATATTTAAACCAGCTTCACCTGGAAGCTGGTGCCTGAGCAACTTTATCATTCAGTGTGCTCCTTGACTCTGAATGTGCCAGGTCCTGTTCTGTTTCTCCTGCCTGTCTGCCTTCCTGGAGGCTGTATTTCCAGGCCGGTCTGAACACGCTCCTAGCCTGTTCATCCCGCCTTCTAGGGGCCGCATACCTAGATCTGTTATCTGTGTTTCTTGCCTGTCTGTCCGCCTTCCTGGAGGCTGTATTTCCTGGCCAGTCTGAACACGCTCCTAGCCTGTTCGTCCTGCCCTCTGGGGGCCGCATACCCAGACTCGCTCCTGTATCTCGCTGCAGTGTCAGTTCCTGTCTGAACACTCTCCTAGCCTGTTTTCTTGTTTTTCTCTATGTCCGTACCTTCCCTTTTTCTGCAGAGTCTGAACCTGCACCTAACTCCTACTCGTTGTCGCTGTACTTCCGTTTGTGAGTTTAGAGTCCACTCGCTACTTCATTGCAAGTATCTTGTGTGTATCTGGTTCTGCCTTTCCCTTCCAGTCTGTTCCGTGTGAACAGAGCCCTGTCCCCTCTGCCCTGCCTTGCTCACTGCTCCGGCGGTTCTTCCCTGCTCTGCCTTGCCCACCGCTCCGGTGGATCTTGCTCTGCCTGCTCTGCCTTGCTCACCGCTCCGGTGGATCTTGCTCTGCCTTTGCTCACCGCTCCAGGCGGCCTTGCTCTGCTCTGCCTTTGCTCACCGCTCCAGGCGGTCTTGCTCTGCTCTGCCTTTGCTCACTGCTCCAAGCGGTCTCGCTCTGTCCTGCCTTTGCTCACCGCTCCAGGCGGTCTCGCCCTGCTCTGCTCTTGCTCACCGCTCCGACGGCCTCGCCCTGCTCCGCTCTTGTTCACCGCTTCGGCGGCCTCGCTCTGCTCTGCTTGTCTACCGCATCTGCGGTTCTGTTCCTGAGTCCCAGTCTGTACTGGACCTTATCCAGTCTGTGCTCCAACCTGCTAGTGCCTCCCTGTCGCCACTCCAGCCGTGCTTGCCAGTACTCCCTGCCTGCATACCAGTCGTGCTTACCAGTGCCCGCCTGTCTGCATACCTGCCTATACCCACCAGTCAGTGTGCCAGCCTAACCTGCCTGTCCCTGTATTCTCTGGTGTGGGTCAACAGCCGTGTCCGGGGTCTGACCTGGAGTAGCATCTGGTCCCTCTGCTCGGTTCCTCCCTGGTGCACTGGCGTCGTTAGCCGTCGTGCGACCTTGGTCAGATCGGGTAGATACTTAGTTATGCCCCTCCAGGCACTCTCCGGTTCATGGTCCAGTGGGACCACTAAACATGCACACGCCAGTCAGTCCGGGCGTGTGCATAACTGTTTGCTCAGGCCATGGTTCCCGTTGAGCCCCACGGCCCTTCGCTCTCTGAGACATTTTGAATCCGTTTCCAGCGAATACGTGCATTAAAATTAAATAATAAAAAAAATTTTTTTCTCTAGCTATGGCCCAGGCGATGTACGCACCAGTTCAAATGGAGCTTTCTGCACCCGTTCCTGCGGATCCGCCACGGTACTATGGGGATCCTAAACAAAACGTGCGTTTGTGGAGCAATGCATGCTGCATTTCAAGTTCTACCCTCTCTATTTTCCTACTGATTGGTCTAAAGTGGCATTTATGTTATCCTACCTAGCGGGTGATGCCTTGAAATGGGTCACCCCCCTATGGGAAGCATGGGATCCTATCGTCCTTGACCTGCAGGCCTTCCTGGTGGCCTTTCTAATGGTCTTTGATGACCCTAATCCTGGGGACTCTGCTGAAGCTGCCCTTCCCAGTGTCCCGGAGCAGCCCCGATGGGTGATGTGTGTGGGTAGCGCACCAGTTCTCCTGCCCAAAGAGACTGCTGCCCACCCAGAAACCAGACTGAAGATGGTCCGTAAGCAGGGACTCTCCATCTTTAATGAATCTGGTGATGCCTCTATCGAGGCGGAGGATACTCCCAAGTCTCTGCACTCCTCTAACCTGGCGGAGGACCTCCAGTTGCTTCCTGAATCCTCCGGGGTGCTACCTGTTAACGAATGGAGAGAGACTTTCCTACACTCTGTACCGGATACCTCGCCCACTTCATCCAGTGAGCTTGACCAAGTGTACTCCGAAACAGTGGTTACCCCCGAGTCTCTGCACCCCTCCAACCAGGCAGAGGACCTCCAGTTGCCTCCTGATTCCTCCGGGGTGCTGCCTGTTAACGAATGGAGAGAGACTTTCCTGCACCCTGTATCGGATACTTCGCCCACTTCTTCCAGTGAGTTTGACCAAGTGTACTCCGAAGCAGTGGTTACCCCCGAGTCCCTGCACCCTTCCGGCCAGGCGGAGGACCTCCAGTTGTCTCCTGTATTCCCCGGGGTGCTACCTGGTAACAGTTGCAGTGAGACTTTCTTACACCCTGTACCTGGTACTGCGCCTACTTCATCTAGTAAGCTTGGCAAAATGTATTTCGAAGCAGTAATGACCCCCGAGTCTCCGCACCCCTCTAACCAGGCGGAGGACCTCCAGTTGTCTCCAGAATCCACCGGGATGTTATCTGATAATAAATGGACAGAGACTTTCCTGTGTGCTGTTCCTGGTACTTCACCCACTTCTTCTGTTGCTGAGGATGGCTTGATGGGAGGAAGCATCGTAGTTACCAAGATGATGAGATCAGTTTCGTTTCCTCTAGTGGACAGAAGAGGTAGTCCTCTTGAAGAGAAGGATTGGCCTCCAAATTCTCTGCGGAACACTCTTGCAGGCATGAAGAAGAGGGGGCGTAAAAGGGGGGGGGTACTGTAACATACCTGGCGGCGTTCTTGCATAGGGCACCATCTCCCACTATGCAAGATCGCAAACTTGGTCATCAGTCCAGTCTGCTAGCCTGGCTTCTTTCCATGCTATCTGCTTGCCTCTGTTCTGGCTGCTTAGGGCGGCGGCCCGGTCACTTCCTGTTTCTTGTAGCTGCTGTGGGCACACCCCGAATGCGTCCTCAGCCTATTGCTGTCAGTCACTGGATATTTAAAGCAGCTTCACCTGGAAGCTGGTGCCTGAGCAACTTTATCATTCAGTGTGCTCCTTGACTCTGAATGTGCCAGGTCCTGTTCTGTTTCTCCTGCCTGTCTGCCTTCCTGGAGGCTGTATTTCCAGGCCTGTCTGAACACGCTCCTAGCCTGTTCGTCCCGCCCTCTGGGGGCCGCATACCCAGACTCGCTCCTGTATCTCGCTGCAGTGTCAGTTCCTTTCTGAACACTCAGTTCCTGTCTGAACACTCTCCTAGCCTGTTTTCCTGTTTTTCTCTATGTCCGTACCTTCCCTTTTTCTGCAGAGTCTGAACCTGCACCTAACTCCTATTCGTTGTCGCTGTACTTCCGTTTGTGAGTTTAGAGTCCACTCGCTACTTCATTGCAAGTATCTTGTGTGTATCTGGTTCTGCCTTTCCCTTCCAGTCTGTTCCGTGTGAACAGAGCCCTGTCCCCTCTGCTCTGCCTTTGCTCACCGATCCGGCGGTTCCTGCCTGCTCTGCCTTTGCTCACCGCTCCGGCAGTTCTTGCCTGCTCTGCCTTGCTCACCGCTCCGGCGGTTCTTGCCTGCTCTGCCTTGCTCACCGCTCCGGCGGTTCTTGCCTGCTCTGCCTTGCTCACCGCTCTGGCGGTTCTTGCCTGCTCTGCCTTGCTCACCGCTCCGGCGGTTCTTGCCTGCTCTGCCTTGCCCACCGCTCCGGCGGTTCTTGCCTGCTCTGCCTTGCTCACCGCTCTGGCGGTTCTTGCCTGCTCTGCCTTGCCCACCGCTCCAGCGGTTCTTGCCTGCTCTGCCTTCCTCACCGCTCCAGCGGTTCTTGCCTGCTCTGCCTTGCTCACCGCTCCAGCGGTTCTTGCCTGCTCTGCCTTGCTCACCGCTCCGGCTGTTCTTGTCTGCTTTGCCTTGCTCACCGCGCCGGCGGTTCTTGCCTGCTCTGCCTTGCTCACCGCTCCGGCGGTTCCTGCTCGCTCTGCCTTGCCCACCGCTCCGGCGGTTTCTCTCTGCTCTGCCTTGCTCACCGCTCCGGCGGTTCCTGCCTGCTCTGCCTTGCTCACTGCTCTGGCGGATCTCGCTCTGCTCTGCCTTTGCTCACCGCTCCAGGCGGCCTCGCTCTGCTCTGCCTTTTCTCACTGCTCCAGGCGGCCTCGCTCTGCCCTGCCTTTGCTCACCGCTCTAGGCGGTCTCGCTCTGCTCTGCCTTTGCTCTCCGCTCCAAGCGGTCTCGCTGTGTCCTGCCTTTGCTCACCGCTCCAGGCGGCCTCGCTCTGCTCTGCCTTTGCTCACCGCTCCAGGCGGCCTCGCTCTGCCCTGCCTTTGCTCACCGCTCCAGGCGGTCTCGCTCTGCTCTGCCTTTGCTCACCGCTCCAAGCGGTCTCACTCTGTCCTGCCTTTGCTCACCGCTCCAGGTGGTCTCGCCCAGCTCTGCTCTTGCTCAACCCTCTGGCGGCCTCGCCCTGCTCTGCTCTTGTTCACCGCTCCTCGCTCTGCTCTGCTTGTATACCGCATCTGCGGTTCTGTTCCTGAGTCCCAGTCTGTACTGGACCTTATCCAGTCTGTGCTCCAACCTGCTAGTGCCTCCCTGTCGGCACTCCAGCCGTGCTTGTGTGGCACCCCAGGGGTCTGGTTCCCACAGTGATAGCAATATTACGTCTGTGAGCAGGTGGGAGGTTTCCTGGTCAGACATCCTATGCATGCCACACCTCCTGCCCAGTCCTGGGAGGGGAAGAACTTCCCCTATATAAAGCTGGGGCTGAGGCAGGGTTAGTGAGTAGAGAAAGAGCAGAGAACACAGACAGAGACACAGTCTGGTCTGTAGTGGAGCAGCTATAGGAAAGAAAGATCAGGAGCTCTGTGGGAGCTGTGCTAAAAGAGGTCAGGGGCTGGAAGCTGTAGAGCTCGCCCTGATTGAAGAGTTCTTACCGGACCCGGAGTCCGAGGCTGTGGGGACTAATCCTTACCCAGCAGCAGAAACCGCCCGGCAGGGGATTTCAGGTCCTCTGGCCAAGAAACCCGAAAGCACGGTCACACGCAAGGGACCAGCACCGCGACGTGGAGCGGAAGCTACCAAAAGGCCCCGAGTCACCGGCCATACGGGTGAGCACCACACGGTACACTCAGGGACGTGGGCTACTTTTACCCGCCTCTAGCAAGGTAGCCAGAAGAGTACGATTAGTTGGGGAGGCCTACAACTCCGCCTGGCCAGGGGAGATCCCATCAGCTCACGGACTGACCAGGCCCCGATCGCTAGCCAGTACTCCGGGAGGGTCTACTTTGTCACCAGTAAAGACCCAGAACTACACCGCACCGTCTCTGAGTGGTTCCTGCTAACCCCATCATTCACGTCGGCTGCCCTGAGGCCATACCCCTCCCGTTGGGGGTTATACCATCCACGCTGCAAATCCGTACCACCGGCCTCAGCGGTCTGCCCTGCAGCGGCGGCCTCATAGCCGCATTCAACGGGTGGCGTAGTCGAACACTGTACCATCTTCTGCTAAACTCTGCCACTCAGCTTGACTCCCTGGGCACGGACCGGGTCACTGCCACGAGACTACTACCCCTATCAGATCCGGCTCCGGGTAGGCTCCCGCGTGCGCAACGCTACTCAGCACAGGCCCAGGGGCGTGTCAACTTTGGCGTAGTCGGCAGGATTCCGTGCCCGCAACCACCGGGTACTGCGTGCCTGAAAAAGAGACTTTTAAACTTACCTGTGGTGAAGATTCCCGCCATCCGACGCCATCTTCTACCTCCTTCCCGCCATCCGTGGAGTTTTCCCGCCGTTGGACGCCATCTTCTGCCTTCTTCCCGCCATCCGTGGAGTTTTCCCGCCGTTGGACGCCGTCTTGAAGACGCCGCGCGGGAAGAAGAGGGGCGTGGACTCCGAAAAGCCCGCGAGAACTGAAGCCCCGCCTCACGTCCGGACGTTGCGTAAGGTCCTGGAAGGAGCCCAGCAGACGCCGACGTCATAGGAGCGCGACGGAAGGTCCTCGACCCTGACGATCCACTGCGGAGCCGCGGCCTACGGAAGAGGATCATCGCAAGGTAGGCCATGGTCCACTAGGGGGGAGGAAGATGTCGGATACGGAGGAGAGCTTCACTGCCGCAGCCACCGCCAGCGCCACCGCTGCTGCGGTCATGCCTTTCACTATGCCCTATATCCCGGGGGCAGCCTGGCTACCCCAGTACTCAGGCGAGTCACATACCCTGAATGACTTTAGAGAAAGGCTGGATAGCCTCTTCCAGTTGTACCCCCTCACAGAAGAGCAAAAAGTGAGCATCCTGGTGGCCCAACTAACCGGGGCAGCCCAAAGGGAGGTAAAGTCCTGGCCACCTGGGAGGAGGACTGTCGCAGGGATATTAACCCGGCTGAAGGACACCTTTGATACCCGCACCTCAGCCGAGATTAAGCTTAGATTCTACGGGTGCAAACAGCGAGCACATGAGAGTATAAGAGACTATGCTTTAAACCTACAAGAGGCCCTGAGAGCCATTAAGCAGACCGACCCTGACGGCGTGGGAAACGAGGACAGGCTGTTGACCGAACAATTTATAGAGGGACTATATTGCAATGCCCACCGAACCCAGTTGCGGGCAATGGCCTTACAGGATCCTCATCTGGACTTTGCACAGTTCAAGGACAGAGCCATCCGGGTGCTCCGAGAACCGGCACCGGGTGGCGTTGTGACCCACAGGCGCCCTACTACCGCTTACCACCAGGAGGCGGTGCCCTTGTTGGCAGGGCCTGTGGGAGCTGATGCGCAGGCTTTGAACAATGACCCGGCTCCAGACCTGCACCATCAGGTCCAAGAGCTAGCTAAAAGCATTGCCGCGCTAACCCGAACTGTGCAGTCTTTACAGGTTGCTGCTCCAGGGAAGATCCAGCTGGCATCCGGACCGGAGGACATCCTGTGGCGTCGACCAAGGAGGACCCCACCGGCCAGAGGAAGACCCAGCGACCGATACAACGAGGACGGACAACCCATCTGCCGCCGCTGCAATCAACCCGGACATATGGCAAGGTACTGTCCTTTAAACTGGCACAACCTGGGGTAGAGGGCCGACCCCTAGGAATAAGATCACCAGGCCCATCGAACTGGCGTGACAAATATGTGGGAGGACGTCCAGTCTTGCCTGTGGTACTGGATGGCATTCCTATGAGTGCCCTACTTGACACCGGGTCACAGGTCACCACCATCCCGTACGTGCTCTTCAAGCAGTACTGGAATGACTCGGATATAACCCGCTACCCTGACGACGACTTGAGTATCATCGCCAGCAATGGTCAACCCGTGCCACAGATCGGATTCAAAGAGATGACCATTAAAATCGGTAGAGTCGAACTGGCAGCACAGGGACTGATCATTGTAGACATTGACAAGCGCGAGAGTCACCCAAAGATAACGCTAGGAACTAATGTAATTGAAAATTGTCTTGCAGAGGTGATTTTCATTTTACAGCAGGTTGCCAAGAACGCCAGCTCCGGCCAGCAGCGAGTGCTCCAAAAAGAGATCCGGGCACTGATGCGACGGCAACAGGTGGAACTCTCCGGTGGTGAGATTGGAAGCGTGAGAATGTGTGACCCTTTCCCTATTGCCATGCCCCCAAAAAGTGAAATGATGATTTGGTGCCGGGCAGCTATTGGTCTAAGAGGTAGAGACTACCAAGCAATGGTAGAACCCGTCTACTCAGACAGTAGGCCCACCATTTTGACAGCACGGGGGGTGGTTGATGTACGCCATGGGAGGGTGCCCGTTCGCATAATAAACATCGGGAAGAGAGAAGTACACCTGCCCCGGTATGCCACGCTAGCTAAATTGTTCACCATAAACCAGAATTCTGTACAGGCCGTGGAACCCTTGCCTCCATCTCAACCAGAGGAAGGTAACGGCTCTAAGAAACCAATGGAGGACTGGTGTCAGCAACTACATCTGGGTACTGACTCCACTCCCTCACACCAGAAACAAGGAGTCTATCGGGTGGTTCAAGAGTACGAGAGAGTGTTTAGTAAACACCTGTTAGACTTCGGGCGAGTAAAGGGGGTAGAACACCACATCCCCACGGGAGACCATCCTCCCATAAAGGAGAGATACCGACCCGTACCCCCTGCACACTACCAACACGCCAAGGGGATGCTTAGAGACATGAAGGAGGCTGGGGTAATCAGGGATAGCTGTAGCCCCTGGGCAGCTCCACTAGTCTTGGTTAAAAAGAAGGACAACACCATGAGAATGTGTGTAGATTACCGGAAAATCAACCGTATCACACACAAAGATGCGTACCCCTTACCAAGGATAGAGGAGTCTTTGGCTGCTTTAAAATCTGCTAACTTCTTCTCCACTTTGGATCTCACTAGCGGGTACTGGCAGGTTCCTGTAGCAGAGGCGGACCGGGAGAAGACCGCATTCACCACCCCGATGGGACTTAGCGAGTTTACCTGCATGCCGTTCGGACTCTGCAACGCACCAGGAACCTTCCAACGGTTGATGGAATGCTGTCTAGGACACCGAAACTTCGAGACGGTCCTGTTATACCTGGACGATGTCATCGTCTACTCCAAGACCTACGAGGACCACCTGAAACACCTGGCAGAAGTGTTCGAAGCCCTGGCAAACTACGGCCTAAAGGTGAAACCCTCCAAGTGTCACCTCCTGAAACCAAAGGTGCAGTACCTGGGACACGTGGTGAGTGCTGACGGAGTGGCTCCCGACCCTGATAAGATCACCGCAATTAAGGAATGGCCAAGCCCCTCCAGCGTAAAGGAAGTGCGGCAGTTCCTCGGGTTGGTAGGCTACTACCGAAGATTCATTCCCGGTTTCACCAAAAAGGCAGCTCCCATGCAGGACCTCCTGATAGGCCAGTCCAGGAAGGCCAAGAACCAGAAGCCGCCCTTCAGATGGGAGAAGCTGGAAGAAGAGTCCTTCCGCCAGCTGAAGATGGCCCTCACGGGGGATGAAATCCTGGCGTACCCGGATTACAGCCAGCCCTTTATCCTCTACACCGACGTAAGTAACATCGGGCTAGGAGCCGTACTGTCCCAGATCCAGCAGGGGAAAGAACGAGTAATTGCTTACACCAGCCGAAAACTGTGACCCACCGAAAGAAACCCTGAGAATTACAGCTCATTCAAGCTAGAGTTCCTGGCAGTGGTGTGGGCAGTCACCGAACGCTTTAAGCACTACCTCGCCTCTTCCCGGTTCACCGTGTACACGGATAACAACCCGTTGACACACCTGGACACAGCAAGACTCGGTGCCCTGGAGCAGAGATGGATGGCCCGCCTGTCCAACTTTGAGTTCACAATCAAATACCGGGCAGGACGCTCCAATACCAACGCGGATGCCTTGTCCAGAATGCCAAACCTACCGGACGTGGGGGAAGATCCAGAGGAACTGGAGGAGGTTGAACTTCCCGCGTTCCACCGTCATGGGACTATCCAGTATTCCCACCGTGTAAGGGGTAAGCAATCTGCTACGTTCAACCCCTTACCTCATTACAACTGGGCGGAAACGCAAGACAGTGACCCCGCCGTCCGACTGGTGAAGGAGATGCTGACTCAGCCAGATGCCCGCCTTGACCCAGACGCTCCGGAGGAGGCCAAGCAACTGTGGGTTGAGAAGAGTCGACTGTTCCTTTACAAGGGGAAGTTGTGAGGCAGAATGGTTAACTCCCGGACGCATGAACTGATCTGGCAAGTAGTGGTGCCAAGAAGAGACGCGGCTATGGTACTGGAGGCATACCACAACGGAGCTGGGCACTTCGGATGGAAGAAGCTGGAGTTCCTGCTGCGCGGGCGGTTCCACTGGGTAGGCATGAGGGGAACCATCGAGAGGTGGTGCAGAGACTGTTGACCGTGCCACCTAAGAAGGAAGGACCGTGCCAGCCAGAAGACTCCCTTGCAGCCCATCATCACCCGACAGCCACTGGAACTGGTAGCCCTGGACCATGTGAAACTGGCTCCAAGCAGATCTGGGTATGTCTACGCCCTCACAATCGTAGATCATTACTCCCGGTTCCTGGTGGTGGTCCCGGTCAAGGACTTAACGGCTCAAACAGCAGCTAGAGCCTTCCAGCAGCACTTCTGCCATCCACACGGATACCCGGAGCAGGTGCTGACGGACCAGGGACCTGCCTTTGAAGCGGAAGTCTTCCAGGAGTTCTGTACTCTGTATGGCTGCCGGAAGATAAGAACAACACCCTATCATCCGCAAACCAATGGGCTCTGCGAGAAAATGAACCAGGTGGTGATAGATCTTCTGAAAACATTGCCCCTGGAGGAACGCAGTCTGTGGCCTGAGAAACTGCCTGATCTGGTGGACCTATACAACCACATCCCGGTAGGTTCTACCAACTGTACCCCGGCTTACCTAATGAGAGCAAGACCTGGTAAGCTTCCTGTTGATCTGGAGATGGGAGTCCTGACACCCGAGGACACTTCACCAGAAGCAGACTGGGACACAGAAAGGCAGCAGCAGTACCGGAAAGTACAGGAGAGCGTGGAGCGAAGTCTCTGTCAAGCTAGAGAAAGACAGGAGAAGACTTACAACCAGTATGCTCCCGCTGTTCCCCTGGTACCTTGAGAGCAGGTCTTGAAGAGGAAGAGACGCCTCCACAAGTTGGACGACCAGTGGGAGAAGGACCCGTACACCGTACTGCCCTCAAGCCATGAGAACCCGAAAGTCTGCATAATCAGTAAGGATGGAGGAGAAACCACAGCCATTGTATCCCGAGATCACCTGAAGAAGTGTCCCGAACAGCTACGAAGCCCTGAAGAAGAACAAGAAGACCCTCGACCCGCAGAGGAAAGGGAAGATATGGTTAGTACTGTGCTCGGAGACTTCCCTCGGTCTTGGACTCAAGTCAATGGCGCAGTTGTGGTACCCGTCCTGACCTTCCTCCAACCAGCATCTCAAGTACCTACGGAGAAACAGGTAGAGCTGGAAGAGCAGCCGGTCCAGGAGGCAGAAGACCCCACACAAGCAGACCAGGAGGATCAACCCTCTGCTTATAGTGAGCCTGCCGTACCCCTAGTGAGCCAAAGAGCCCGTAGACAGCTGCCCAGTTTATCTTTGACAGCTCCTACACCCCGTAGCTCAGGACCAGTCAGTCAGCTCCGTAGGTCCACTAGAGCCACTAGAGGCCAGTTACCCGTACGTTGGAGGATCTAAGTGTTTAGACTGTTTATTTGTATTTACTTGTTTTCTGTTACCTGTAAATAATTGTGTATTTTTAGTTATTTTATAGGTGTCGTTTATGGATTATCCGGAATCCTTTGTACATATGTTGGAGCGTAACCCAGGAAAGGACTAAAGACTGTTAAGGACTCGGGGTAGGACAGACCCCTACCTGGTTACGGCTCCCTGTTTCTTGGTGAAATGGACACCTTTGTTTTCTTCAAAGACTGCACCCGGTTGCGGACATGCCGTGACCATTCTAATGTGTTTTTCTTTATTGTACTGTTTCTGTTTTTACTTGTTATGTTTTACAAAAATATGTTTAGTCCCGGAGTACTAAATTTCACTAGGGGGGAATGTGGCACCCCAGGGGTCTGGTTCCCACAGTGATAGCAATATTACGTCTGTGAGCAGGTGGGAGGTTTCCTGGTCAGACATCCTATGCATGCCACACCTCCTGCCCAGTCCTGGGAGGGGAAGAACTTCCCCTATATAAAGCTGGGGCTGAGGCAGGGTTAGTGAGTAGAGAAAGAGCAGAGAACACAGACAGAGACACAGTCTGGTCTGTAGTGGAGCAGCTATAGGAAAGAAAGATCAGGAGCTCTGTGGGAGCTGTGCTAAAAGAGGTCAGGGGCTGGAAGCTGTAGAGCTCGCCCTGATTGAAGAGTTCTTACCGGACCCGGAGTCCGAGGCTGTGGGGACTAATCCTTACCCAGCAGCAGAAACCGCCCGGCAGGGGATTTCAGGTCCTCTGGCCAAGAAACACGAAGGCACGGTCACACGCAAGGGACCAGCACCGCGACGTGGAGCGGAAGCTACCAAAAGGCCCCGAGTCACCGGCCATACGGGTGAGCACCACACGGTACACTCAGGGATGTGGGCTACTTTTACCCGCCTCTAGCAAGGTAGCCAGAAGAGTACGATTAGTTGGGGAGGCCTACAACTCCGCCTGGCCAGGGGAGATCCCATCAGCTCACGGACTGACCAGGCCCCGATCGCTAGCCAGTACTCCGGGAGGGTCTACTTTGTCACCAGTAAAGACCCAGAACTACACCGCACCGTCTCTGAGTGGTTCCTGCTAACCCCATCATTCACGTCGGCTGCCCTGAGGCCATACCCCTCCCATTGGGGGTTATACCATCCACGCTGCACATCCGTACCACCGGCCTCAGCGGTCTGCCCTGCAGCGGCGGCCTCATAGCCGCATTCAACGGGTGGCGTAGTCGAACACCGTACCATCTTCTGCTAAACTCTGCCACTCAGCTTGACTCCCTGGGCACGGACCGGGTCACCGCCACGAGACTACTACCCCTATCAGATCCGGCTCCGGGTAGGCTCCCGCGTGCGCAACGCTACTCAGCACAGGCCCAGGGGCGCGTCACTTGCCAGTACTCCCTGCCTGCATACCAGTCGTGCTTACCAGTGCCCGCCTGTCTGCATACCTGCCGTGCCTGCCTATACCCACCAGTCAGTGTGCCAGCCTAACCTGCCTGTCCCTGTATTCTCCGGTGTGGGTCAACAGCCGTGTCCGGGGTCTGACCTGGAGTAGCACCTGGTCCCTCTGCTCGGTTCCTCCCTGGTGCACTGGCGTCGTTAGCCGTCGTGCAGCCTTGGTCGGATCGGGTAGATACTTAGTTACGCCCCACCAGGCACTCTCCGGTTCATGGTCCAGTGGGATCACTAAACACGCACACGCCAGTCAGTCTGGGCGTGTGCATAACAGCCAACAAGTGCTAAGCATCTCTGGGAACTCCTTCAAGATTGTTGGAAGACCATTTCCGGTGACTACCTCTTGAAGCTCATCAAGAGAATGCCAAGAGTGTGCAAAGCAGTCATCAAAGCAAAAGGTGGCTCCTTTGAAGAACCTAGAATATAAGACATATTTTCAGTTGTTTCACACTTTTTTCTAAAGTATATAATTCCACATGTGTTAATTCATAGTTTTGATGCCTTCAGTGTGAATGTGCCATTTTCATAGTCATGAAAATACAGAAAAATCTTTAAATGAGAAGGCGTGTCCAAACTTTTGGTCTGTACTGTACATGAAGAAAATTTCTTCACAAATTGCAATATAAAACCGAATAGGGAGACAAAAGAGACCTAAAGGAAAAAGATGAAATGCGGGTTTTTTTTTATTATTATTTTTTGTACATTTTCTATGCTTAGTGTTCCTTTGAGAGACAACATGGTCTCGCTGAGCAGAGTCATGCTTTATCAAATCTAATAATTTTTCTATGTAAATTTTTAGGGCATAAAATGGCAGATCTTGCGGCACAAGCCATTTTACCCCCAAATTTGTGATTTTTTTTCCCCCCATCTCATCACTTTTTTAAATTGGTGGGTAAAGTAGCCAGTATTTAGCAGAAAGTGAGATGACTCACCCAAGTTCGACAAATTTGCTATCTTTCTGGGCTACAACAGTCTGGACATACTTCCAAAACCAAGCTTAGTTATCTGAACAAGTCAAAGTAATCCTGTGTTCTGAGTTCCACTGAACGCAAGGTAGTACTCCCAGCAGATTGCACTCACAGTAAGATTGTATAAATCATATATAAATGTGCCAGATTTTAGTTATTAGTTTTGGTAGTAGGCCTGAAATATGAGGCTAAATCTGGAACTTTGATACTGATTAGTGATGAGCGAGCATGCTCGCCACTGCTCGGTACTCGCCCGAGCATCTCAGTACTCGAGATGCTCAGAGCTCGCCGAGTACTTTCGAGATGCTCGGGCGGGAGCTCGGGTCCCCATCCTGCATGTTTGGCGCTCTTTAGAGCACCAATCATGCAGGGATTGTCTGCCATTCACTGTAATGCCGCAGCCATGGTGGTTGTGGCATTACAGTGGTTGCCCAAATCGATGGGAACAGTGCTCACAGTGAAACATGAAAAGCCGGCAATTCATTAGTGGCATACACCGGTACCCGACAATTTAGAACAGAAAGAATAGAGCATCACACATAGATTAGATAGATAGAAACATGTCAGTCACATATATAATAAGTGCAGTGATAGTGTTGATTACTGTACTTGTCATTTAGTGTTAAAATAAAGGATTTATTAAAAAAAAAAATTGGCTTCTATGAGCGCGCCATTTTCTGGGGCGGCTGCGGACTCCAATTTGCAGCGGGGGGGGGGGGGGGCAGAAAGCTTGGGCCTCCCTGCGCTGCGGATTCCCGCCCCCAGCTGCCTAGTTGTACCTGGCTGGACACAAAAATAGGGTGAAGCCCCACGTCAATTTTTTTTAATTATTTCATGAAATTCATGAAATAATAAAAAAAAAAGGGCTTCCCTATATTGTTGTGTCCGGCAAGGTACAAATAGGCAGCTGGTGGTTGGGGGCAGCCCGTTGCTGCCTGCTGTACCTAGCTGGACACAAAAATAGGGCGAAGCCCCCACGTCAATTTTTTTTTAATTATTTCATGAATTTCAGAATTGTGTGTTTATTTCAATTAAAGGACTTTATTCTGGGTGTTTGTGTTTTTTTTTTAACTTTGACTATGGGGTTAGTAATGGGGGTGTCTTATAGACGCCTCTCCATTACTAACCTGGGCTTGATGTCAGCTGGCATTATAAGCTGACATCAACCCAAGCCCTATTACCCCACTGCCACCGCTACAGGGCAGTGGGAAGAGCGAGGCTAAGTGCCAGAATTGGCGCATCCTATGGATGTGCCATTTCTGGGGCGGCTGACGGCTGGTGTTTCTAGCCTGGGAGGGGGCCAATATTCATGGCACCCTTCCTGGGCTATTAATATCAGCTTCCAGCTGTCTGCCTAGCCTTTGCTAGCTATTAAAAAAGGGGGGATCCCACGTCATTTTTTTTTGGGTCCCCCATTTTAATAGCTAGTAAAGGCTAGGTATTCAGCTGGGGGCTGATATTAGTAGCCTGGGAAGCTCCGTGGGTATTACCCCCTTCCCAGGCTTCAAACATCTGCCTCAGCCGTCTGCTTAACCGCCGCTAGAGACTAAACTTACGGGGAACCCCACGCCAATTTTTTTTAATAAATCCTTTATTTTAACACTAAATAACAAGTACAGTAACCAACACTGTCACTATACTTATTATATATGTGACTGACATGTTTCTATCTATCTAATCTATGTGTGATGCTCTATTCTTTATGTTCTAAATTGTCGGGTACCGGTGTATGCCGCTGATGAATTGCCGGCCGGCTTTTTTAAAGAGACGGGTGCATGAAAATCGGAGAGCACTAGTGGGTTCCAAGTGCCCTGCTATGTTTTTCATGCACCCTCCTATATACCCTGCCTGCCTGTCTGCCTATATATTCTGCCTGACTGATGTTTAATTGAGCACCATTCCCATTGATTTGGGCAATTTTTGACCTTCTGCAGACCGCCGGGGGGAACCACCAGAAAAATGCTCGAGTTTCCATAGACTTACATTGGGCTCGTTGCTCGGGTCGAGCACCCGAGTATTCCAATGTGCTCGACCCGAGCTTCGAGCACCCGAGCATTTTAGTGCTCGCTCATCACTAATACTGATACTTTGCACTGTGAACACATGAACACAGGACTGTAACTTTTGTTCTTGTGGCTCCTGTTCTTCACTTAGGCAGCTGATCCACATGTCAGCTCGTGTACAAAAAAACAAACCACTTTTCTTCAGTGTTCTGAATCCTATTTCCATCTGTTTTTGATCCATGTGTCCAATTTTATTAAATGGAAAAAAAACTGATAGAAATTTCCCAAGCTTATGCTAGCAACCAGTCAGTAAAAAGTGGACAGCACCTGGACCCACTCACATGAAGTGTGAGTTTGGTCTGCATATTGGACAAAAATTGGACAATCCTGACTCCATAACTAGGCTGTAAGTATGAAGCTCCGGAGACAGTCTCAAAGTGCATGAATGCATTGAATTGGTACTGGCACCAAGAAATTTTGACAGGTAGTGTCAACTCTGCTGAAGAGGCATTCTAGCTGAAATACTCAGGGACTGTAGTAAGATTTGTGACGTGAGGAATGCCACCGCTTGTCATGAATTTGACGATTGGGGGTTGCCACACCCCCTTCCCACCCCAAATCCGCCTACCTTGCTGGCAAAAATGGCGTAAAAATGCCAAAAGTCACAATATTTTTGCACAACCACGCATATCACAAAACTTTTATGACTTTTCAAAGTTTTTTACGCCAGTTTTATGGCATAAAATCTTTACTGAATAGAAGCCAAAGCCTACTTTTCAAAGTATATTTTCTCTGTAACACCGCAGCCTTCCAAAGTCAAACGGCTGCAATCATGAATCTGATAACAAGCTCCTTTTGAATTTAATTTTTTTTCAGC
Organism: Phyllobates terribilis; assembly: GCF_046119375.1. Taxonomy (NCBI): domain Eukaryota; kingdom Metazoa; phylum Chordata; class Amphibia; order Anura; family Dendrobatidae; genus Phyllobates; species Phyllobates terribilis. The sequence goes on along the minus strand of NW_027362762.1, from coordinate 154,071,125 downwards.
TTTTGCATTGTACAAAAAAAAGGGTATAAGGTTTTACTGATTTCTAGCATTCTAGAACAGAACCAGGACTCTTTTATTAGGCTTGATAGGTAGGATTCAAGTATCTGCACCTGTCGCATCACAGGATCTGAATGGTATTCAGATATTATGATCTAGAATGTGTTTCTTAAGTTTGGGATATAATAGGAGGTTAAGCTATATGCTGCACAAATGTAAGGTCTGGAGCCAAGTGTAAGCAAAAGCAGTGTGCTCCCAGTTAAGTATGCCGTGTATATATGCGTACATCACTTACAGGCAAATATGTGATAGGGACAGAGACTGCTAACAATCTCTATACACTAATGCTGAATATGTTGGTTCTATACAAGCAATGGGAAATAATGAAAACGAGGAATTGAGTAAATGAGCAGTGATTTACTCAAAGCCTTATCTAAAAACTCTCAAAAATATAAAAGCTGGCGCGAGAGAAAAGAATAATACATATCGTTGTTTCTGTTCTTTCTGCTTCATATGAACAAATACGTCTCTTTATATTGTAATTCCTGCATTTCTTGACATCAAAGAAGAATGTCTCCATATTCATCCCTAAAAAAAAGCAAAAAAAAAATACCTTATTGAAACACTGTCATCATAAAACAAAGATTTTCAGCCTGAAAGCGAGAATAGATTTTTCTCTTTAAACAAAAATGCCAACGTATGCAGAAGTTTTCGTAGAAATCAGAGATTATTATAAGTGATAGCGGAATAAATATAGTATATTGCTGTAGAAAAAGATCATAACATGACTTTTCCCTTCGTAAGATTTATGCGCTTTAGTTTTTTTTCTCAAGTCTGTGCAGATTACACCATAGATAATAATAAGATTGTGGAACATGTTTTAGAATACACTAGGTTCCCAGGAGCATTCAATGTAATGGTTGGGGAGTGATACAAACAGTTCTCATTATTAATATGTATTACCTATCATATATATGTGATAAATGTAATCTGTTTCTTGACCTACAGATGGCTACTGAGGAAAAGACATGTATAGCCTTGTTAGGTAAGAGGCGGTATGGAGTGAAGTCCGAATGTATGCTCAGCATCCCACTGTGCCTATCAATAGTGGAAATATAAGGCCCGCAGAAAGCAAAATGCCAAGTAAAACGACTGGAAACAAGGCGTAAACATTTAAGTGTGAGCCCAACTAAAATATGTGTTAAACCTTTGATACCTTAGGCTGTGTGCCCACGATGCGTCTTTTAAGCGTTTCCGCAGCGGCAAAAACGCTGCAGAAACGCTTAAAAAACGCATGGTAGAAGGCCTGCCATGTTCCCCAATGATAATCCGCATGTGCTGTCCACATGCTGCGGAAATTTCCACTGCGGATTATCATTGCGAAAAAAAACGCAGCACTACCAATTATTTTTGCGAAAGTGCCGCGTTTTCGCCGCCATTGACTTGCATTAGACCGCATGGATTACGCATCACTGCATATGTAGATGCGCATTCCATGCGTTCTAATGTGCAGATGGTACCCGGGTGTGGAGGACAGGAGGCTCTTCTCCGGACCTGGGTACCATTGAAAACTGTAAAAAATAGAATAAAATAAAAAGTAAATATATACTTACCTTCTGGCGGCCCGCGGTGCGCTCCTCCTTGCTTGGCAGCAGTTCGCGATGGAATGAAGGACCTGCGCTGACGTCAGAGTGATGTGACGGGTCACGCGACGCTGACGTCGGCAGGTCCTTCACTCTACCGCTGCCGGCAGCCGGGATGGAGGAAATCAAGACTGCGGGGGCCATCGGAAGGTAAGTATATATTTATTTTTTTATTTTTTGACATTCTCTCGGGTCACAGTATATAAATCCATGCCGTTTGCATGGATTTATATAGTGTGACCAAGTTGACAAGCAATTTTCAAGTGATGCTAAAATCGCTTGGAAAGCGCTTGTCAACCCGCATGCAGAAATGCAAGTGAAGAACGCTTCACTTCTGCATGTCCCTGGCAGGAAAACGCATGTACAATCCGCATGTACAATCCGCATGCGTTTTTTCTGCCAGGGAGATGCAGAAACGATCAGGAAAAAATCCTGAGCATTTCTGCATCGTGGGCACATAGCCTTAGAGTACCCCCTTTTACTCTGGTGACAGGTTTATATCCCATTGACATCTCAAGCAGCTTCATCAAGTATTCATCTGGAATGCTTCCATTGTAGAGATACATGTGCATCTCACTAAATTAGAATATCATCAAAAAGTTAATTTATTTCAGTTCTTCAATACAAAAAGTGAAACTCATATATTATATAGTCATTACAAACAGAGTGATCTATTTCAAGTGTTTATTCTGTTAATGCTGATGATTATGGCTTACAGCCAATGGAAACACCAAAGTCATTATCTCAGTAAATTAGAATACTTTATAACAACAGCTTGTAAAATGTTTTTAAAATCCGAAATGTTGACCTACTGAAATGTATGTTCAGTAAATGCACTCAGTACTTGGTCACGGCTCCTTTTGCATCAATTACAGCATCAATGCCGTGTGTCACGGAGGCGATCAGCCTGTGGCACTGCTGAGGTGTTAAGGAAGCCCAGGTTGCTTTGATAGCAGCCTTCAGCTCGTCTGCATTGTTGGGTCTGGTGTCTCTCATCTTCCTCTTGACAATACCCCGTGGATTCTCTATGGGGTTAAGCTCAGGCGAGTTTGCTGGTCAATCAAGCACAGTGATACTGTTGTTTTTAAACCAGGTATTGGTACTTTTGGCAGTGTGGACAGGTGCCAAGTCCTGCTGGAGAATTAAATTTCCATCTCCAAAAAGCTTGTCGGCAGAGGGAAGCATGAAGTGCTATAAAATTTCCTGGTAGACGGCTGCGCTGACTTTGGTCTTGATAAAACACAGTGGACCTACACCAACAAATGACATGGCTCCCCAAACCATCACTGATTGTGGAAACTTCACACTAGACCTCAAGCAGCTTGGATTGTGTCCTCTCCACTCTTCCTCCAGACTCTGGGACCTTGATTTCCAAATGAAATGCAAAATTTACTTTGCATTTACTTAGTGTAAATGACTGTGACGCGCCCCCTGGGCCGTAGGGTACTCGGTGCCGGGTCGCTCTTTGCTAGGGGAGATGTCACAGTGGCGGTGACCTGGTCCGTGACCCAGGGTGGTCAATAAAAGGGGATTTTTATAGTAAAGGAATTATAGTTTTTATGAAATGTTCGTGATGCCACCTGTGGTATGCTGCTATATGGAGCTGCTGCTGCGGAGCAGGTCCTCTGGAGCTGATGTTAATGCAGCAGAGTTGGTTCAGCTCTCCATAGGTAGAGCTAAGTTCCAGGGCGGTTCGGTGATGGTAGATGATGAAGTAACTGTGGTTGTGCTGTGTGGTGCAGGGGATGTTGGTGCAGCAATGATTCACAGAGACAGTGGGGTGCAGTCTTCAGGGTTTACTCACAGTTCTCTTTTTGCTCCTGGTTACAACTGCAGATCATAACTTCCCACGTCGTGCTGTGTTCACCGGGCAGGGGTTCAGCAATCCCTCAGGTATTTCAAGAGTGCCTGACAGGATCCCGTTCTATATGCCCTTCTCAGCCATCTTCCTGCGCTGTCTCTCACCCTTCTTGCCCTGCGCCTCGCAAACAGTGTCCCAAGCCAGTATCCTCAGATTTTTCTGGGCAACCTGTAGTTCCCTGGATCCTATGTGGTTACCTTTTTGGCGACTTGAGTGCGGATGTGGCAACTGCAGCCTGAAAGTACAGAAGCCCCTGGTTTGTAGTTGAACTTTGTAATTCTCACTAGTTAGGGGCCGGTCCCCTCTGCGGCTCGATCCCTCCACCGCCTGGTAGATTCTGCTCCCGTTCCTTCCTCCTCTCCTTCTCCTGGGCCTCTCTCACTCAGGCCCACGCTTCCCTGAGCAGAGCTCCTGCTCCCAACTCTTCCTCTGACTCAATCTCCTCAGACCCAGACTCCCTTCTATAATGTTCCACCCTCTCTTTTATATCGCTTCTTATTGAGCTCCCCTGAACTACTTCCTCCACCCACACCCACTATATGGTTCCCCCTACTTTGGTTCCCCCCACTCCAGCCAGGGACAGGGCTCCGCAGGAGAGTGATGCATCTCGCCCCTTCTGCTCGTCTGGAGTAGTGTAATGTTGTTTTCTTTGTTAGGGTCCTGGGCAGCACTCTCTCCTTACCTGAGAGTGAGATACCACACCTCTGGGTGAGATGCAGTACCTCTGTGGCGACTGAATCCGCAGGGGCACCACAACTGCCTTCTGGACATCTGTCAAGTCAGCAGTCTTCCCCATGATTGTGGAGCCTACTGAAACAGATTAAGGGACCTTTTTAAATGCTTAGGAAGCCTTTGCAGGTGTTTTTGTTAATTTTTCTGATTTACTGAGTTAATGACTTTTTTGTTTTCATTGGCTGTAAGCCAATCATCAACATTAACAGAAATAAACACTTGAAATAAATCACTCTGTTTGTAATGACTATATATAATATATGAGTTTCACTTTTTGTATTGAAGAACTGAAATAAATTAACTTTTTGATGATATTCTAATTTAGTGAGATGCACCTGTACGTCTTGCCAAATGTTCATTTGTGGAATCACTGCCTTCAGAAAGTGTTTGTAATCATCATGTGTGTTTTCCAGAGGCAGTGCTGGTTCACCGTTTCATACAGTGCTGAACCCTATTACTGCTCTAAGCCGGAATGTGGCAAGAGCAACTAAACTATGTAAAAAACAATAACAGTCCATCAGTACTTTAAAACATGAAGGTCAGTTAGTCTAGAAAATTGCTAAAATCTTGAAGGTATCCTCAGATGCAGTCTTGAAAACCATTAATGTTTATGATGAAATTGCCTCGAGAAGTAGGCCTTTATGATCGAAGTGATGGAATGAAGTCAGCACTAAGGACCACAAGCAAGAACAAAATACTTGTTTGGGCCAAGCAACACAAAGACTTGAAAATAATGGAAATCAATACTGTGGTCTGATGAGACAAAATTTGAGATTTCTAGTACCAATCGCCATGTCTTTGTTAAATGCATAAAGGGTGACAGACGGTTTTGACATGTGTGGTGCCCACCATAAAGTCTGGAGGGGGAGGTGTGATGGTGTGGTGATGATAATCTCTATGACAGGCTTCCTTCCAGTCCTTATCTTCCTGGCCAATAATACTCCACACTGTTAGCTCAAGGAGTCTATCTGGCCTTTGTTTAGCTTCCCTCCTGACCTGAATTCTGTTCCGTTGCCTTCTGTGAGATACAGATCATAAGCCACCTTTCTCTTCGGCTCCGGCCAGACAGTAAACAACTTCCCCACAATCCCCCTGGGGCTCTGCTAAAACACTTCCCTTCTCCTGTGACTGTGTTACTTCTAATAGTTGCTGAATGCTTTTAAAGCAACAGCACTACTTCTGCATGTCACACATACCTATGGATTACATATCGGAGGACAGTTAGTCATACAGCCTTATGACTTTCAAAAACAACAAGGAGTAAGTTGAAGCTCTAGGGAATTAATGCACAATCTGTCACCCCCCAACTTTCATGTACTACTAATAATACAGGTGTGCTTTGGTGTGGCAGAGGGGTCTTTGGGCCTAATTCAAGCTTCAATTATTGCACCAAATGTGCAGAAATCAAGTTCTGATATCATGGGCTCAAAAGTGTCTCAGATTAATGTCTGAATACATCGCATACCAAAATTGAGTACCTAAGCTAGGACTAAAAATATAAATATAATGTCATGTAATGCTAAATATATGCATAGTGAAAGCCATCAATTCTTTGCACACAACTGGGCAGGACTGCTGTTACGTCCATATATATACCCTCAGGTAGATCTGCTGCTCAGGCTGATTTCTAGATTTTGATTCCACTGATCACCTGTCATGAGATACGGAGCAATGCATGAAAAATGACTACATGCATTGAGTCACTTGTCGCCATTCATTGCATTACTTGTCTGCTTAGTCCTATGAACTAGTTATTGAGGGATCTATTAAACCATATAATAATTTTCCTGCATCCTGGTCCCTGGATTACATGGACAGAATCTGACCTCTCAAGGTTGGGAAACGTAGGAACTCGATCGTACATGTTTCCGCATTCATCCTTGCCTCACTACGATAATAGCCGGATCTTGACATTCTGCTTTTCATAATCTCCTTTGGGACGCTGTGATATTTTTGTCAAGGAAAGATACGTAGTGACAGCGAAGGAGTCTGAGACCACTACTTGTCTTCTCACTCTGTCTTACCAGCTGGCGACTGTGGTTAGTAACAGGGATCCGGCACTCTTCTACTGTTACCCTCTTTATCCTCTTTACATCCATTAAAGTCGGTACTGGTGATGCTGACAATGGGGCAGGACAGCAAATTAGTAGAAAAGCTATTGAACACAACACTGACTCCTGTGAATTATTAATGGCCTCAGCAGCCTAATGAGTAAGAGGATATGTTGGGCAGCAAAGTGATAGCCCGACAAGGTCATAGGACCCAATGTGCAGTCCTGCCCAACCTCCTCTCAGGCAGATATGTATTTATATAAGTGCTATCTGCATCAATAGCTTTCAGGATGACGGCACATCCGCACCGGTTTAAATGGCAGGACATATCATTATTTTCAACAGAGAAGTAAACTCGAATCTCACGTTCTGTTTTATGCTGCTGTTTACTACACTTTATACCTATAAGTGTTCACTTATAATAGATCTATAGCCTTAACTACAAATATAGTCACATCTACAAAGAAATAGACACTAAGGTGAACAACAAAATAAAACGCACCTATACGCTTTTTGTGAAAAATTTAGACAATATATTGGAGAATATCACGCTGTTAATTCTTTTCCTGCACTGCACAATTAATAGTAATGTTTAATAGAGCAGAACCTATTTACTGTAGGCATCGTCCCCTCTCGAGGTCTCACTGATCCCTTTGTTTCGCAGTGCAGCTGCTTTGGTCGTCTGTTTGTGAGAGCTGCCATGTGAATGCACCAATTATATTTCAGAAAAATTACAGCGTTCATGAGAATCATCTGTTTTCACGAAAAATTCTAAAAAGTCGGGGTAACACCACCCGTATTACCATCATGACTGAATGGTAATGTATTGATAATATAAATAATTAACGGTTAACTTAACCCAAAATGTTTCTGTATATGATGAATTTTAAAGGTCAGTAGAGCAGAATTTGGAGATGATGGTGATACATTTCTACATAGACATGTCCTTTAAATTATTTGTCTAATTTAGACAAAACCTCCTTTTATGTAAGGAGTCCCTATCATAGAAGCCAATTATGGGAGGGCCCCAGTTCTGGAAAACCCCCAACCATTTGGTAGATGTAGAAATAATTTGTTGTTTTTTCTCAGAGCAGGTGTTTCAGGGAAAATAAAGTATTACGTGATCCTTACTGAAATCATCTTGGATCTTCAAAGCAGAGAGTTGTGTTTATTAACTAAATATTCTCTGCTAGGATGGAGGCCTTTAAATAAACTTGCTTCCTTAAAGAGTATTTCATCAAGTTAGATGGGTAAAATTGCAAAGTGCTTATAAAAACAATTAACTTTTCTTATGAAAAATCCTCTGTGTTGTGGATAATTTAGGTATTGTTTTAAATTTTAATATTTTCATTTTATTTTTCATTTTATAGTTTACTGCTCTTCTCCTAGGTTATCGACCACTGCTGAAGTCTATCAGCAGGGGCGTTTCTCCTATGAAAGGAGCACGGCGCTTAAAAGTTCTTTCCAATAGAGCTTGTAAGCACTGTTTTAAGACTGTCTGAATCGATGGATCCGATAATCTTCTTGCACTCCTCCAATACTGAGTGAGAAAAGTTCTCTCTGCTGCTTGCAGCATAGAGGAGCACACAGTTTGGGCCAGTGGCGTTGCCATGCTATTGGTCCAAACAGTCACGGAACGCCTTTATTTCTTTAAACGTGATAGCCTATTCTTAGGATAGCCAATTAATATTGCGGGGGTCTGATTCTCGGCAGTGTCTCTTATTGTCCTCTGTTATTTACCAGGTATCGCTCTGTACTTTAGGCAATGACTGCCCCATTAAACAGCTGGTCCCTCTGAACTCCACTGCTGTAATATTGATGCCCTATCTGAAGAATAGATCATGAGTTTTTAAGAAGTAAAAAATTATTTTAACAATTGGTACAATGGATGTGGAGAAGATTAGTTTTTTACCTGTCAGTCTTCTTACAAATTTCATGAAGAAAGCATCCTAAAAGAGAACCTGACAGCTGATACATGGTGCGCGATCCACAGATAGCATGTATCGGACACTGGCTGTATGATCTCAGCCAGATATGTTTGATTCTGAAACACTGTGGAGTTTCAGAAAAAAACATACTGTAGTTTAATAGCCACCGAGGACTGAGCTGCATAGGAGGCTAGTCAGACAGGCGGGTCCCCAGGGGCTTCTCCCCGCCCACTGCCTGAAGTGACAGGTCTCTCCCCATACATGCATGCAGGGAGAGACCTATTACACAAGGAGAACTTGCATGGTCACAGGTTCTCTTTAAGTTAACCCCTTAGTGACCGGACCCATTTTTTGAAATCTGAACAGTGTCACTTTATGTAGTAATAACTCTGGAATGCTTCAACATATCCCATTGATTTTGAGATTGTTTTTTGTGACACGTAATACTTTATAATAATGGTAAATTTAGGTTGATATTTTTTATAAATAAATGCAAAACATATCAGAAATTTTACAAAAATGTTTCAAAGATTGCAATTTTCAAACTTTGAATGACTATCCCTTTAATCCCAATAGTCATACTACACAAAAACATTAATAAATAAAATGTCCCTCATGACTGCTTTACGTCAGCATCAATTGTAAAGTGTTTAATTTTGTTTTAGAAGTAGTGATGAGCGAGCATGCTCGCCACTGCTCGGTACTCGCCCGTGCATCTCAGTACTCGAGATGCTCGGAGCTCGCTGAGTACTTTCGAGATGCTCGGGCGGGAGCTTGGGTCCCCGTCCTGCATGTTTGACGCTATTTAGAGCACCAATCATGCAGGGATTGTCTGCCACTCACTGTAATGCCGCAGCCATGGTGGTTGTGGCATTACAGTGATTGCCCAAATCGATGGGAACAGTGCTCACAGTGAAACATAAAAAGCCGGCAATTCATTAGCGGCATACACCGGTACCCGACAATTTAGAACAGAAAGAATAGAGCATCACACATAGATTAGATAGATAGATAGAAACATGTCAGTCACATATATAATAAGTACAGTGACAGTGTTGGTTACTGTACTTGTTATTTAGTGTTAAAATAAAGGATTTATTAAAAAAAAAAAAATAATAGTGTTTTCATGCACCCGTCTCTTTAAAAAAGCTGGCCGGCAATTCATCAGAGGCATACACCGGTAACCGACAATTTCGAACAGAAAGAATAGAGCATCACACATAGATTAGATAGATAGAAACATGTCAGTCACATATATAATAAGTACAGAGACAGTGTTGGTTACTGTACTTGTCATTTTGTGTTAAAATAAAGGATTTATAAAAAAAAAAAATGGCGTGGGGTTCCCGTAATTTTAGTCTCTAGCGGAGGTTAAGCAGACGGCTGGGGCAGATGTTTGAAGCCTGGGAAGGGGTAATACCCACGGAGCTTCACAGGCTACTAATATCAGCCCCCAGCTGAATACCTAACCTTACTAGCTATTAAAATGGGGGACCCAAAAAAAATGACGTGGGGTCCCCCATATTTTAATAGCTAGCAAAGGCTAGGCAGACAGCTGGGGCCTGATATTAATAGCCCAGGAAGGGTGCCGTGAATATTGGCCCCCTCCCAGGCTAGAAACACCAGCCGTCATCTGCCCCAGAAATGGCGCATCCATAGGATGCGGCAATTCTGGCACATAGCCTCCGCTCTTCCCACTGCCCTGTAGCGGTGGCAGTGGGGTAATATTGTTGGGGTTGATGTCAGCTTGTAATGCATCAAGCCCAGGTTAGTAATCCAGAGGCGTCTATAAGACACCCCCATTACTAACCCTATAGTGAAAGTTAAAAAACCCCACAAACCTCTGCTTAACCTCCGCTAGAGACTAAAATTACGGGGAACCCCACGCCAATTTTTTTTTAATAAATCCTTTATTTTAACACTAAATGACAAGTACAGTAACCAACACTGTCACTGTTCTTATTATATATGTGACTGACATGTTTCTATCTATCTAATCTATGTGTGATGCTCTATTCTTTCTGTTCCAAATTGTCGGGTACCGGTGTATGCCGCTGATGAATTGCCGGCCGGCTTTTTGAAAGAGACAAAAACACTATTATTTTTTTTTTTTATAAATCCTTTATTTTAACACTAAATAACAAGTACTGTAACCAACACTGTCACTATACTTATTATATATGTGACTGACATGTTTCTATCTATGTAATCTATGTGTGATGCTCTATTCTTTCTGTTCTAAATTGCCGGGTACCGGTATATGCCGCTGATGAATTGCCGGCCGACTTTTTTAAAGAGACGGGTGCATGGAAATCGGAGGGCACTAGTGTGTTCCAAGTGCCCTGCTATGTTTTTCATGCACCCTCCTATATACCCTGCCTGCCTGATGTTTAATTGAGCACTGTTCCCATCGATTTGGCCAATTTTTGACCTTCTGCAGACTGCAGGGGGGGACCGCCAGAAAAATGCTCGAGTTTCCCATAGACTTACATTGGGCTTGTTGCTCGGGTCGAGCACCCGAGTATTCAAATGTGCTCGACCCGAGCTTCGAGCACCCGAGCAATTTAGTGCTCGCTCATCACTATTGTCTGTCTTTTTGCAGCAAGTCTAACTAGGCCCACCTACCAGCGCCTTCATATATATTTTCTAGTCATTTGAATATATATGACATGTCTAGTGACATGATGTTCATTATAGTTAATTATTTATATATCATAAGTAGTGATGAGTGAGCGTGCTCGTTTAACCGTTTCGCCGAGCACGCTTGCGTGCTTTCCGAGTATCTTCGGCATGCTCATATATTAAGTTTGTGTCCCTGCGTCTGCATGATTTATGGCCGTTAGACTTCCTCAACACATGCAGAGATTGCCTGTTTGTTAGGGAATCCTCACATGTGTTGAGGCTGACTAACAGTCATAAAGACACAGGGACTCAAACTTAATATACGAGCACACCAAAGATACTCAGAAAGCACCTGAGCGTGCTCGGCGAAAGGGTTAAATGAACACGCTTGCTCATCACTAATCATAAGAGTCTTATATGGAACCTGTCATCAGATTCATGGTGCCTGAACCATTGGTAGCATGTATCAGACACGGGCTGTGTGGTTGCAGTGTAATAGTGGGGAAGGACGTAGCCTTCCCTTGGCACTGAGGTAGTTAAAAGAAGTGTTCCTGTAGTTAGACCTCTCTGAACTGTTGGTAGGCCAAGCTAAGGGGTTAGCTTCAGTGGTCCAGTCAGTAGAGTAGAGGGGGAACTTAGTGCCCTGATCAAGCCTTGAGTGATATAGAGCTTGTTCCTGGCATAATTCCTTGTGGGCTGCAGTACCTGTAAACAGCCACAAGATGCCACTGTCCTGGATGCAGATCTCAGGTTGAGTCTGCTAGCAGTGTTACAGACAGTGATGGGTTAATGCTGTGTGATGACAGCTCACAGAGGGTGGGCACATTAGGAAAATCCCTGCTTAATTTCCAGAGGCAGGAAGTGTAGTCCAGTAAGAGATAGGACAGTGAACCGTATGGGCAGCCTGAATATATGGTGGCTGCTAGGGTAGACGGGAGCTCCATACCCTCAGACAGTGGGATCACCAGTGTGAAAGTCTCCCTACGCAAGAGCAAGAGTCCTGTTAGCCAGCCGGAGAAACTCAAAGGAAATATTGAGGACCCGGGGCACTTGTAGTCTGCAGGAAGCAGAGGAAGATAAATAGGACTCCAGGCTAAGACGTGGGGGAGATATCGGATCCAGATCACTGTTGGTATTGCAGAAGAGTCTCTTGGGCTAGAGATTAGAGTCACAGAGATGCTTCACTTAAAGAGGGAACCAGGGCTGAAGATGTTGCCAGCGCCTGTGAGAGAGATAATAACCTGTCGGGCCTTATCCATTATATCTGCCTGTAAATACTGTACATATTCCTCTTCCCCAAGTAAAGTCCAAGTTATGGTTAAAAACCTCGTGTCCTCTGAATTTATTGCTGCCCTGGTCCCAGAAGAGAAATGCCTGGAGACTGCCGCGATCGGATGGTTTGAAGTAAGTGGAGAGCACCACATACACAGCCACACTTCAGAGGGAGGACACGAATTGTCTGTAGGGTGCCAGAGCGAGAGGGGGCTACAGCTCGCCCACGACTACCTCGCTGGGGCACCTTACAGCAGCAAGTTATACTTTGAAAAGTGTCTTGGCTGACTAGTTCAAGAATGGCTCCCGGCCAACTTCTCCTTGCATGGCTCTAGTTGACTGACAGGTTTCTCCCTATGTGTGTACATGTGGCGCCCTGCAAAATCAGGCGTCACAAATGTCTGTGAACGCTGATGGTGTGAGAAGCCACCCTTCAGCCATTTTTACACACACATATATAATTAGTAGTGATAAGCGAGCACTAAAATGCTCGGATACTCGTTACTCGGGTTGAGCAAATTGGAGTGCTCAGTCCGAGTAACGAGCCCAAAGTAAGTCTATTGGAAACTCGAGCATTTTTCCAGCGCCCCCCCACCACCCGACGGTCTGCAGAGGGCCTAAAAATTGCCCAAATCGATGGGAACAGTGCTCAAATGACATGGGAAGAGCATGGGGAAGACCCCTGGAAGCATTTCTGACTCCCAGGTCAATGCTGTCAACAATGTTGACAGAGGTATGACGCCACTTTTACAGACTCACAATAAAGCATACAAAAACAAAACCAAAATGGATTTTCCTGGGAAATATGTTAAGGAACATCCTTTGCAGGGTAGTTACTTGTATATAAGGCAAAATAAATAACCAAAAACAAAAATGCTCCTCCACACCTTGGGCTATGTTTACACGTAGCATTTTTGATGCGTTTTTGCATTTCTTTCAACCGTGACAAATGAATTCACATTTTACAACCTTATCTGGCCATGTGGTGTGTGAAACATCATTAGACACATCCATTTTCATTTATGAAGGAGGAATTGTGAAAGTCACAAACACTATTTTTACAGCCTTACTATTCTTAAAGGGCCAGCAGTCGGTTATGCTTTGTTGTTCCCATTATTAAAGAGTGTTATTACGTATGCAGTGACTGCACGGGCTGCCAAAAATTTGGACGCACCCCAATACCCCTTTGAAGAAACATAGAGGAGGATCTCAGTAAAAAAATGTTCCCATTATAAAGGAGTGGGTCTCCTATATTGGTAATGCCCATGCTGTGACTGCAAGGGCTGCCAAAATTTGGGAAAAACTCCACTAGCAATTTAAAGATGACGCACCCCCTGGGCCGTGGCGTACTCGGTGATGGGTCGGTCGTTACTAGGGGAGATGTCACAGTGGCGGTGACCCGGTCCGTGACCCAGGGTGGTCAATAAGAGGGGATATTTACAGGGAAATTAAAGTTCTTATATAAAGTTTTTGATGCCATCTGTGGTATGCGGCTAAAGAGAGCCGCCGCTGCGGAGCAGGTCCTCTGGAGCTGATGTTAGTGTAGCAGAGTTGGTTCAGCTCTCCACAGGCAGAGCTTAGCTCCAGGGCAGTGTAGTTGTTGTAGATATTGAGGTAGTGCTCGTGGTGCAGTGTAGTGCAGGGAATGATGGCGCAGCAGTAATAATTCACAGAGACAGTGGGGTGCAGTCTTTCGGATTTACTCACAGTTCTCACTTTGCTCCTGGTTACAACTGCAGATCATAACTTCCCACGTCGTTCTGTGCTTACTCAGGGAGGGGTTCAGCCAACCCTCAGGTACCTCCAGAGTACATAACGGGACCCCCTTCTGTGTGTTCCTTCTGGCCGTCTCCCTGTACCTCACACCCAGTGTCCCAAGCCAGTGACCGTGGACCTTGTCGGGCGATGTCTTCTCTGTCCCCTGGGTCCTCTATGGCTACCTTTTCGGTGAGTTAGATGTGTTTTTTGGGCTGCAGCGCCTGAAATGCTGCACCCTCTGGTTTCTTAGTTGAATATTGTAATTCTCACTAGTTAGGGGCCGGTCCCCTCTGCGACCCGATCCCTCCACCGCCTGGTAGATTCGGGCATACGGGTGGCCTCCAGCACTACCCGTACCCCTGGGATCCTTTCTTCACTCCTGGAGCCTTCTCTCTGTTTCCGTGCCTTCCTCCTCTCCTTCTCCTGGGCCTCCTCACTCAGGCCCCTGCTTCCCTGAGCAGAGCTCCTGCAGAGCTCCTGCTCCCACTACTTCTCCTTTCAGACTGATCTATCCTTTCAAGATGGCTTCCCCTTTTTTTATCACTACTTACTGAGCTCCCCTGAACTTCTTCCTCCACCCACACCCACTACATGGTTCCCCCTACTTTGGTTCCCCCCACTCCAGCCAGGGACAGGGCTCAGCAGGAGAGCGACGCATCTTGCCCCTCCTGCCGGTCTGGAGTAGTGTAGTGTTGGATGCAGGTGTTTGGGTCCTGGGCAGTACTCCTTCCTTACCTGAGAGTGAGATACCACACCTCTGGGTGAGATGCAGTACCTCTGTGGCGACTGAACCCTCAGGGGCGCCACAAAGACACATAGAGCTGGGCCACAGTAACGAGTACGACATGTTCTCATTAGAAAGGAGAGGGTCTGCTATACAGTTACAGGGTATGTAGTGAGTCCAACAGCTTCCAAAGTTTAGGGAAACCCCCCACTAACAATTTAAAGACACATAGAGCTGGGCCACAGTAACAATATGTTCCCATTAGAAAGGAGAGAATCTGCTATCCAGTTATAGGGTATGCAGTGAGTCCAACCACTGCCAAAATGTAGGAAAAACCTTACTAACAATTTAAAGACACATGAAACTGGGCTACAGTAACGAGTATGACATGTTCCCATTAAAAAGGAGTGGGTCTCCCATACTGTTGTACGTACAAAATTTGGAGGCACTCCAATGCCACTTTCAAGAGACGTAGAGGTCAGAGGGCCTCCTGAAAATGATGTTCCCATTATTAGGAAGTGGGTCTCCCATACTATTTGCATATGCAGTGAATGCAAAGGCTGCCAAAAATTTGGAGGCATTCCAATGCCCCTTGCAAGAGACGTAGAGGTCGGAGGGCCTCCTGAAAACAATGTTCCCATTATTAGGAAGTGGGTCTCCCATACTGTTTGCCTATGCAGTGAATGCAACGGCTGCCAATAATTTGGAGGAACTCCAATGTCCCTTGCAAGAGACGTAGATATGGTAATATCGTAGATATGGTGGTAATATGGAGGAGGATGTGGAGGATGAGGATGAGGAGAAGGAGGAGGGCAAGAGCAAATAGACAAAATCAGGAAGCTTATACCCATGTCTGCATGTGAAGACAGAGGTGCATGGGAATAGAGTTAGACCTCCCAAAAAACCACTGTATTTGAGTTTATGTTACGCTGCTATCATTCGGTGGTGTTGAGAAGTCTGGCCCAATCCAGCCCTTGTTCATTTTTATAAGAGTCAACCTGTCAGCATTTTCAGTTGAAAGGCAGATGCGCCTATCGATTATAATTCCTCCAGCGGCAGTAAAAACCTGCTCTGACAAAACGCTAGCGGTAGGGCAGGCCAGGACCTTCAATGCATAGAGAGCCAGTTCATGCCACATGTCTAGCTTGGATACCCAATAATTGTAAGGCACAGAGGAATCACGGAGGATGTTAGCACAATCGGCAAGGTACTCTCTCACCATCTTCCTAAACTTTCCCCTCCTTGGGAGAGAACCCCGCGCCTCAGGGCCTATGCGATGGGAGAGTCTGAGAAAACTGTCCCAGAACTTTGACAGTGTTCCCCTGCCTCTCCTGGATTGTATTTGTGTCTCTCTCTCCTGTAACCCTTTGTTGTCCAACAATCTGTGACCTCTGCCGCCAGCGTTTTCAGATGGGAATTTTTTCAATAATTCCGCAACAAGGGCCTTCTTGTACTGCAGCATTTTATTAGGCCTGTCCTGCAAGGGAATAAAAGACAGAAAGTTCTCCTTGTAGCTGGGTCTAGAAGTGTCACCAACCAGTAATGACTGTCACCCAAAAGTTGGACAACGCGAGGATCACGGGAAAGGCAGCGTAACATAAACTCAGCCATGTGTGCCAGACTGCAAAGAGACATGACTTCCGTGTCCTCACCAAGAGGATGAGTGACTATGCTCTCCTCCTCTTCCTCCCTGTATTAAGGCCATCCACGCTGAACAGACGATATGACAGTTGTGCTGGTAGTACCGTCTATAGCGCAGGAAACTAGCTCCTGTTCTTCCTACTCTTCCTCATTGTCACCCAATCCACATTGGGATGAGATGAGGCTGGGCTGTGTGGAATCACCATGTATGGTTCCTTGCTCCATCTCATTGTGCTCCGCCTGCAATGCATCCTCTTTAATTGTGAGCAGAGAGCGTTTCAGAAGACAAAGAAGCGGGATGGTGACGCTAATTATGGTGTCATCGCCGCTCACCATCTTGGTGGAGTCCTCAAAGTTTTGGAGGATGGTACATATGTCTGACATCCATGTCCACTCATGAGGTCTTATGTGTGGAGTCTGAACTGAATACCAATGGCCTTGTTGATGCTGGTAGTCAACAACTGCACTCATCTGCTCACAAATCCTTCCCAACATCTGCATTATAGAGTTCCAATGCGTGGGGACATCGCAGATCAGTCGGTGATCTGGAAGCTACAAACGCTGCTGAAGCATGGCAAGGGCAGCGGAAGCTGTAGCTGACTTTCTAAAATGGGCACACAGGCACAGACGTACTTTGACAAGCAGATCCGTTAGATCCGGGTAGGTTTTGAGAAACCGCTGTACCATGAGGTTAAGCACATGGGCCAGGCATGGTACGTGTGTGAGCTCGCCTCAGAGCCACCATCAGGTTCCAGCCATTGTCACATACGACCATGCCTGGCTGTAGGGTCAGTGGTGTCAGCCATAGATCTGCCTGCTCTTTCAGAGCTTCCTCAACTCTTCAGCATTGTGCGGTTTGTCACCTAAGCATATTAGCTTCAGCACAGCCTGTTGCTGCTTGGCTGAGGCAGTGCTGCAGTGCTTCCAGCTTGCGACTGATGTGGTCATTTTGGAGATGGAGGCTGAAGAGGAGGAGGAGGGGCAGGAGCTGTAGAATGTGGGGGCACCCTGATTGACCCAGGGCCCGCAATCCTCGGCGTCGGGAGGACTTGTTCCGTCCCAAGGTCCGACTGGGTCCCGGTTTCCACTATATTAACCCAGTGTGCGGACCGAGTACCGAGGGACAGCCGCCACCATCAGGTTGCGGAAAGCTTCCATCTCCACGAGCCTAAAAGGCAACATTTTGAGTGCAAGGGACAACTGAACGCTGCGCTGGGATAAGGACGTGGACGTGCTTGCTGATGGTGCCTGTTGAGAGTGTGCAATGACACATGCAGGGCGGGAGGCATCTTGGCATGTGCCATGGACAGGGGATTGGCGTGCACGCACAACAGCGGAAGAAGCAGTGGTGTCACCCGCAGACACTGTTTCTGGACCCTGGGGTTTGGCCCACTTAGTCGGGTGCTTTGCTGCCATGTGCCTGATCATGCTGCTGGTTGTCAGGCTGCTAGTTTTACTACCCCTGCTGATGTTGGCCTAGCAGGTGGTGCAAATGGCCTTTTTGGGGTTATCGGCCGAGTCTTTAAAAAACAACAAGACTCGGGAAGACCTAACAGTTGTACTGGCAACTTCCGTCGTGTTGGTGTTACGAGGAACGTTTTCCCACCTTGTGTCTGCGACCACCACACTGCATCTTCCTGCCTGTTTTGGTGCTATGCTTCCCTCCCCCTATGTGCTGCTGTCCTTGCTCTTTCTATCCCCCTGCCAGGTTGGGTCAGTTACTATATCATCCACCACCTCGTCTTCCACTTCCGCACCCTGGTCCTCCTCCTGACTTTCTGGCAATTGTGTCTCATCATCATCATCCATCTCTTGCAGCAGTAATTGCAGTTTCCCGCCACTGCCTTCGTGTGACCATCACTGCTCCAACATTTGGACATCGCTACACGCGTTCTCCTCTTGACTCGCTTGAAGCTGGCTGGGCGATAGGCCCGAATCTACAAATGGAAAAGTGAACTTCTGAGTGTCCAAGTGTGGGATCAGTTGTCTCCGGCACTCGGCATGGTGGGAGGAAGAAGGATCAGGCTGAGGAATATGCGGTCCAGACTCACGGCTACTGAGACTTGACCATGTAGAAGACAGGGTGGTGGTGGTGTCAAAGTGACTGGAAGCATTATCTGCTATCCAACCAACAACCTTTTGACACTTTTCTGGGTTCAATAGTGGTGAACTGCGGTCCCCTAGTAATTGGGACAGGGATGTCGAGCGATAAGATGTGGGTGTTTGTTTTGGCACAATTTCAGCTTGTCCTCGGCCTCTGCATGCACCATCACCATCACGTCCACTTCCCCGTCCCTTGCCACGCACCTTGCCCATTTTAAATGGAGGACAATATTTTCCACGTTCACGAGAAATGGCTGATTTTGGTACGTAGTTACATGTGATAAGTCTGACAGAGAACCACGGTTTTAAATAGCAGGCCTGTAATTTACTAATATTATTCTACACAGAGACCTAGTGTGAATAGCTTGACCGACACACTGCAACAAAATGAAAATTGAATAAATGGCTGATTTTGGAACACTTTTATAGGTGAAATGTCTGACAGAGAACCACAGTTTTAAATAGCAGGCCTGTAATTTACTAATATTATTCCACACAGAGGCCTAGTGTGAATAGCTTGACCGACACACTGCAACGAAATTAAAATGGAAGAAATGGCTGATTTAAGAACATTTTTATAGGTGATATGTCTGACAGAGAACCACGGTTTCAAATAGCAGGCCTGTAATTTACTAATATTATTCTACACAGTGACCTAGTGTGAATAGCTTGACCGATAATCTGCAACAAAATGAAAATGGAAGAAATGGCTGATTTTGGAACAGTTTTATAGGTGATATGTCTGACAGAGAACCAAGGTTTTAAATAGCAGGCCTGTAATTTACTAATACTATTCTTCACAGACACCTAGTGTGAATAGCTTGACCGACACACTGCAACAGAATGAAAAAAGAGGCCAATATTTTCCACGTTCAGTTCAAATGTCTGGATTTTTATCACTGAAATATGGAACAGATCTGTATTCTGCAGTGCTAACAAGCAAATGGAGCAGAAAAATGGTGTACTCTGGATTGCTTTTTAAGCAAATAACCAGGGTTAAGATCAAAAGAAAATTTGCCCTTGGCCCCTGATATCTGGGGCTATGTCTACAAATATCTGTAATTATTACAGCAGCAGCAGACAGGACGTTCAATGAACCCTCTTGCACTATATGCACTGCAGTCTCCACTTACACTGCCTGCCTAACACTGATTATATGCAGCTGGATTAGTCCTCAGAAGGATTGATAGTTCAGATGGATATATATATGTTGTGGAATACCTATACTTATTATAAACAAGCAAATCTCTCCCTGACTCAGCAGCAGCTCTCCCTACTCTGCCTGTTTCCACAGTGTGACCAGCATAGCGGCACCAGGTCTTATATACACCTGATGATGCTGTGCGGCCAGCCAATCACTGTAATGCTACAACCAACATGGCTACGGCATTACAGTGCTTAGCAGGCAATCCCTGCATGTTCATTGGCTCTTTAAAGAGCGCCAAACATGCAGGGAGGGGACCCAAGTTCCCGTTCGAACAACTCGGAAATACTCCCTGAGCACCGAGCTTGTCGAGCACCGTGATGCTCGGGCGAGTACCGAGCACTAGTAATTAGTGTAAAGGCTATTGTGAAGTCTGGTGGGTAGCAGGCCCACAGGAGAACTATCGAGCCCAGAAGAAGCAACCCTGTGCACCTGAGATTGAGTGGTGCTGGAGATCAAGTAGGCCAGCCAGTGCTTTTGGTGTGGTTGCTGTTGGGACTCCAGGGAAATCTGTGCAGCTGCATGGGACATAGTGCCCTGCGTGGTTCAAAATGTGCCCAACTGCCAGACGACACCAGTTAGGGATCAGAAGAGAGATGTCTTGATACCATCCTTAGCTGCCAGCGGTGGGAAGAGAGCTGAGGTACTTTCCTGTAAGCCTGAGGTACCGTGGATGCCAAGGTGCAGGCTGAGGAGAGCTGCTACACATTGCCGGAAAAGAGCTGGATTCATCACACCATGAGGGGCTATTGGTTCAGTGTACTGAAGAACTGTGGAGAGCTGTAATCAACATCATCATCATCATCATCATCAACCGCTCCATTAAAAGCAATTTTTTTTTTCCTGTTGCACCTGACGTCTGGACATTTCTTATTAAGACAGGCTGATCCTGCATCCCTGCCACAACTTTCCCATTTTTATTCTGCTGAGGAAGGCCCGCCAGCCGGTGAGACCACCGTGACCGTTGGCCGCCATTGCGCCCCGGCCCGGTGGAGGCTGACCCAGACATAAATAAGGAAAGACCTGTCAGTCAAAGGGATCTGGGTGGTGAGAAGCCAGCCGAAGACTTGCCTCAAATTAGTTAGCCAAGACACATAGTTCCTGGCTGGCTTTTTAAAGTATGCTTACTCTTAAATGCCGGAGTGTTTCAGAGTAAAACATACCTAGCCGAAGATGCCAATATTGGCAAGAAAGACAGACTATCATATGTGTATGGGATTGTGCCGACTCTTGGCCAACAGATGACGTCAGGGGAAAAGAAAGATCCAGTATATTGAATTCCATGTCTGATCCTTTGTTAGCTTCTACCGGAGGAATTTGCCTTTGGCTTACTCTGTTCTATGGAAATGTGGCACCCCAGGGGTCTGGTTTTCCACAGTAATGTAATGTTATGTCTGAGAGCAGGTGGGAGGTCCTTTGGTCAGGGATCCTGTGCATGCCACACCTCCTGCCCAGTCTTGGGAGGGGAAGAACTTCCCCTGTATAAACCCTGGGCTGAGGCAGGGTTAGTCAGTCAAGGAGAGTAGAGACAAGAAACAGCAGAAGCAATACTACTACGAGTCAGGGGCTGGCAGCTGCAGAGCTCGCCCTGACTGAGAAGCTTTCTTACCGGACCCGGCGTCCGAGGCTGTGGGGACTAACTCTTACCCAGCAGCAGAAGCCGACCGGCAGGGGATTTCAGGTCCTCAGGCCCAGAAACCCGAAGGCACGGTCACACGCGTGGGACCAGCACCGCCATCGTGGAGCGGAAGCCATTAGAAGGCCCCGAGTCACCGGCCATACGGGTGAGCACCACACGGTACACTCAGGGATGTGGGCTACTTATACCCGCTTCTAGCAAGGTAGCCAGAAGAGTACAGTCAGTTTGGGAGGCCTACAACTCCGCCTGGCCAGGGGAGATCCCATCTGCTCAAGGACTGACCAGGCCCCGTTCACTAGCAAGTACTCCGGGAGGGTCTATCGTTGTTACCAGTAAAGACCCTGAATTACACCGCACCGTCTCTGAGTGGTTCCTGCTACCCCCATCATCCACATCTGCTGCCCTGAGGCCATACCCCTCCCGTTGGGGGTTATACCATCTACGCTGCACCATCCATCCACCGGCCTCAGCGGACTGTCCTGCAGCGGCAGCTCCATAGCTGCATTCAACGGGTGGCGTAGTCGTCCTACATCTACCGCTGTTACATCGCCGCTCAGTTTGACTCCCTGGGCACGGACCGGGTCACCGCCACGAGACTACAACCCTCAAGAGATCCGGCTCCGGGTAAGCTCCCGCGTGCGCAACGCAGCGCGACACAGGCCCAGGGGCGCGTCAACTTTGGCGTAGTCGGCAGGATTTCGTGCCCACAACCACCGGGTACTGCGTGCCTGAAAAAGAGACTTTTCAAACTTACCTGTGGTGAAGATTCCCGCCATCCGGCGCCATCTTCAGCCTTCTTCCCGCCATCGGTGAAGTTTCCCACCATCCGGCGCCATCTTCTGCCCTCTTCCCGCCATCCGTGGAGTTTTCCCGCCATTGGACGCCATCTTGAGGACGCCGCGCGGGAAGAAGAGGGGCGTGGACTCCGAAAGCGCGCGAGAACTGAAGCCCCGCCTCACGTCCGGACGTTGCGTAAGGTCCTGGAAGGAGCCCAGCAGACGCCGACGTCACAGGAGCGCGACGGAAGGTCCTCAACCCTGACGATCCACTGCGGAGCCGCGGCCTACGGAACAGGATCATCGCAAGGTAGGCCACGGTCCACTAGGGGGGAGGAAGATGTCGGATACGGAGGAGAGCCTCACTGCCTCAACCCCCGCCAGCGCTACCGCTGCTGCAGTTATGCCCTTCACCATGCCCTATATCCCGGGAGCAGCTTGGCTACCCCAGTACTCAGGGGAGTCACATACCCTGCATGACTTTAGAGAAAAGCTGGATAGCCTCTTCCAGGTGTACCCCGTCACAGAAGAGCAAAAAGTGAGCATCCTGGTGGCCCAACTAACCGGGGCAGCCAAAAGGGAAGTAAAATCCTGGCCACCTGGGAGGAAGACTGTCGCAGGGATACTAACCCGGCTGAAGGACACCTTTGATACCCGCACCTCAGCCGAGATTAAGCTTAGATTCTACGGGTGCAAGCAGCGAGCGCATGAGAGTATAAGGGACTATGCACTAAACCTACAAGAGGCCCTGAGGGCCATTAAGCAGACCGACCCTGATGGAGTGGGAAACGAGGACAGGCTGTTGACCGAACAGTTTATAGAGGGACTGTATTGTAATACCCACCGAACCCAGTTGCGGGCAATGGCCTTACAGGATCCCCATCTGGGCTTTGCACAGTTCAAGGACAGAGCCATCCGGGTGCTCCGAGAACCGGCACCGGGTGGCGTTGTGACCCACAAGCGCCCTGCTATCACTTACCACCAGGAGGCGGCGCCCTTGTCGGCAGGGCCTGTGGGAGCTGATGCGCAGGCTTTGGACAATGACCCGGCTCCAGACCTACAACATCAGGTCCAAGAGCTAGCTAAGAGCGTTGCTGCGCTAACCCGAACTGTGCAGTCTTTACAGGCTTCCACCCCAGGGAAGATCCAGCTGGCATCCGGACCGGAGGACATCCCGTGGCGTCGACCAAGGAGGACCCCACCGGCCAGAGGAAGACCCAGTGACCGATACAGCGAGGACGGACGACCCATCTGCCGCCGCTGCAATCAACCTGGACATATGGCAAGGTACTGTTCTTTAAACGGGCACAACCTGGGGTAGAGGGCCAACCCCCAGGAAAAAGATCACCAGGCCCATCGAACTGGCGCGACAGATATGTGGGAGGACGTCCAGTCTTGCCTGTGGCACTGGATGGCATTCCCATGAGTGCCCTACTGGACACCGGGTCACAGGTCACCACCATCCCGTACGTGCTCTTTAAGCAGTACTGGAATAACTCGGATATTACCCGCTACCCTGACGACGACTTGAGTATCATCGCCAGCAATGGCCAGCCCGTGCCACAGATCGGATTTAAAGAGGTGACCATCAAAATCGGTAGAGTCGAACTGGCAGCACAGGGACTGATCATTGTAGATATTGACAAACATGAGAGTCACCCAAAAATAACTCTAGGAACTAATGTAATTGAAAATTGTCTTGCAGAGGTGATTTTCCTTTTACAGCAGGTTGCCAAGAACGCCAGCTCCGGCGAGCAGCGGGTGCTCCAGAAAGAGATCCGGGCACTGATGCGACGGCAACAGGTGGAACTCTCCGGCGGTGAGATTGGTAGCGTAAGAATGTGTGACCCTTTTCCTATTGCCATGCCCCCAAAAAGTGAAATGATGATTTGGTGCCGGGCAGCTATTGGTCTGAGAGGTAGAGATTACCAGGCAATGGTAGAACCAGTTTACTCGGACAGTAGGCCCACCATTTTGACAGCACGGGGGGTGGTTGATGTACGCCATGGGAGGGTGCCCGTTCGCATAATAAATATCGGGGAGAGGGAAGTGTACCTGCCCCGGTATGCCACGCTAGCCAAATTATATACCATTAACCAAAATTCTATACAATCTGTGGAACCCTTGCCTCCATCTCACCCGGAGGAAGGTAACGGCTCTAAGAAAAACATGGAGGACTGGTGTCAGCAACTACATCTGGGTACTGACTCCACTCCCGCACACCAGAAACAAGGAGTCTATCGGGTGGTTCAGGAGTACGAGAGAGTGTTCAGTAAACACCCGTTAGACTTCGGGCGAGTCAAGGGGGTAGAACACCACATCCCCACGGGAGACCATCCTCCTATAAAAGAGAGGTATCGACCCGTACCCCCTGCCCACTACCAACACGCCAAGGGGATGCTTAGAGACATGAAGGAGGCTGGGGTGATCAGGGATAGCTGTAGCCCCTGGGCAGCTCCACTAGTCTTAGTCCGAAAGAAAGACAACACCATGAGGATGTGTGTAGATTACCGGAAAATCAATCGTATCACACACAAGGATGCGTACCCCTTACCAAGGATAGAGGAGTCATTGGCTGCTTTAAGATCTGCTAACTTCTTCTCTACCTTGGATCTCACTAGCGGGTACTGGCAGGTTCCTGTAGCAGAGGCGGACCGGGAGAAGACCGCATTCACCACCCCGATGGGACTTAGCGAGTTCACCTGCATGCCGTTCGGACTCTGCAACGCACCGGGAACCTTCCAACGACTAATGGAGTGTTGTCTGGGCCACAGAAACTTCGAGACGGTCCTGTTGTACCTGGACGATGTCATCGTATATTCCAAGACGTATGAGGACCACCTGAAACACCTGGCGGAAGTGTTCGAAGCTCTGGCAAGTTACGGCCTAAAGGTGAAACCCTCCAAGTGTCACCTCCTGAAACCAAAGGTGCAGTACCTGGGACACGTGGTGAGCGCTGACGGAGTGGCTCCCGACCCTGATAAGATCACCGCAATTAAGGAATGGCCAAGCCCCTCCAGCGTAAAAGAAGTGCGGCAGTTCCTCGGGTTGGTAGGCTACTACCGAAGGTTTATTCCCGGTTTCACCAAAAAGGCAGCACCTATGCAGGACCTCCTGATAGGCCAGTCCCGGAAGGCCAAGAACCAGAAGCCGCCCTTCAAATGGGAGGAGCTGGAAGAAGAGTCCTTCCGCCAGCTGAAGATGGCCCTCACGGGGGACGAAATCCTGGCGTACCCGGATTATAGCCAGCCCTTTATCCTCTACACCGACGCCAGTAACATCGGGCTAGGAGCCGTACTGTCCCAGATCCAGCAGGGGAAGGAACGAGTAATTGCCTACGCCAGCCGAAAACTGCGACCCACCGAAAGGAACCCCGAGAATTACAGCTCATTTAAGTTAGAGTTCCTGGCCGTAGTATGGGCAGTCACCGAGCGCTTTAAGCATTACCTCGCTTCTTCCCGGTTCACCGTGTACACGGATAACAACCCGTTGACACACCTGGACACGGCAAGACTCGGTGCCCTGGAGCAGAGGTGGATGGCCCGTCTGTCCAACTACGAGTTCACAATCAAATACCGGGCAGGACGCTCCAATACCAACGCGGACGCCCTGTCCAGGATGCCCAACCTGCCGGACGGAGGAGAAGATCCGGAGGGACTGGAAGAAGTTGAACTCCCTGCATTCCACCGTCATGGGACTATCCAGTATTCCCACCGGGTAAGGAGTAAGCAGGCTGCTACGTTGAACCCCTTACCCCACTACAACTGGGCGGAAACGCAAGACAGCGACCCTGCCGTCCGACTGGTGAAGGAGATGCTGACTCGGCCGGAGGCTCGCCTTGAACCAGACGCTCCGGAGGAAGCCAAACAACTATGGGCAGAGAAGAGTCGACTGTTCCTTTACAAAGGGAAGTTGTGCCGCAGAATGGTTAACTCCCGGACGCATGAATTACTCTGGCAAGTAGTGGTGCCACGAAGAGACGCAGCCATGGTGATGGAGGCATACCACGACGGAGCTGGACACTTCGGGTGGAAGAAGCTGGAGTTCCTGCTGCGCGAGCGGTTCCACTGGGTAGGCATGAGGGGAACCATCGAGAAGTGGTGCAGAGACTGTGGCCCGTGCAACCTGAGAAGGAAGGACCGTGCCAGCCAGAAGACTCCCCTGCAGTCCATCGTCACCCGGCAACCGTTGGAACTGGTAGCCTTGGATCATGTAAAACTGACCCCAAGCAGAAGTGGCTACGTCTACGCGTTAACCATCGTGGATCATTACTCCCGGTTTCTGGTTGTCGTCCCCGTCAAGGACTTAATGGCTCAAACAGCAGCTAGAGCCTTCCAGCAGCACTTTTGCCGTCCACACGGGTACCCGGACCAAGTGCTGACGGACCAGGGACCTGCCTTTGAAGCGGAGGTCTTCCAGGAATTCTGCAATCTGTATGGCTGCCGGAAGATAAGGACGACACCCTACCATCCGCAAACTAATGGACTTTGTGAGAAAATGAACCAGGTGGTAATGGATCTTCTAAAAACGTTGCCCCTGGAAGAACGCAGTCTGTGGCCTGAGAAGTTGCCCGATCTGGTGGACCTATACAACCACATCCCGGTAGGTTCCACCAACTGTACCCCGGCTTACCTAATGAGGGCAAGACCTGGTAAGTTACCTGTTGACCTGGAAATGGGAGTCCTGACACCCGAGGACACTTCACCAGAAACAGACTGGGACACAGAGAGGCAGCAGCAGTACCGGAGAGTACAGGAGAGCGTGGAGCGAAGTCTCTGTCAGGCTAGGGAAAGACAAGAGAAAACTTACAACCAGTATGCTCCCGCTGTTCCCCTGGTACCCGGAGAGCAGGTCTTGAAGAGGAAGAGACGGCTCCACAAGTTGGATGACCAGTGGGAGAAGGACCCGTACACCGTACTGCCCTCAAGCCACGAGAACCCGAAGGTTTGTACCATCAGTAAAGACGGAGGGGAAACCACAGCCATTGTATCCCGGGACCACCTGAAGAAGTGTCCCGAACAACTGAGGAACCCTGAAGAGGAACAAGAAGACCATCGACCCGTAGAGGAAAGGGAAGATATGGTTAGTACTGTGCTCGGGGACTTCCCTCGGTCTTGGACTCAAGTCAATGGTGCAGTTGTGGTACCCGTACTCACCTTCCTCCAACCAGCATCCCAAGCACCTACGGAGCAACAGGTAGAGCTGGAAGAACAGCCGGTCCAGGAGGCAGAAGACTCCACACAAGCAGAACAGGAGGATCAACCCTCTGCTTATAGTGAGCCTGCCGTACCCCTAGTGAGACAAAGAGCCGGTAGACAGCTGCCCAGTTTACCCTTGACAGCTCCTACACCCTGTAGTTCAGGGCCAGACAGTCAGCTCCGTAGGTCCACTAGGGCCACTAGAGGCCAGTTACCCGCACGCTGGAGGATTTGAAGTGTATAAATTGTTTTATTTATGTTTATCTGTGTATTGTTGCTTGTGTATAATTTTGTGTTTCCAGTTATTTTTAGGAATCCTTGGTGGATTTACCGGGAATCCTTGTACATAGTTGGAGCGTAACCCAGGATGGACTAGAGACTGTTAAGGACTCGGGGTAGGACAGACCCCTACCTGGTTACGTCTCCCTGTTTTGGTGAAATGGACACCTTGCTTTCTTCAAAGACTACACCCGGTTACGGACATGCCGTGACCACCTTTATGTGTTTCTTCTTATTGTACTATTATTGTTGTTATATCTTGTTATGTTTTTTCTAAAATATGTTTAGTCCCGGAGTACTAAATTTCACTAGGGGGGAATGTGGCACCCCAGGGGTCTGGTTTTCCACAGTAATGTAATGTTATGTCTGAGAGCAGGTGGGAGGTCCTTTGGTCAGGGATCCTGTGCATGCCACACCTCCTGCCCAGTCTTGGGAGGGGAAGAACTTCCCCTGTATAAACCCTGGGCTGAGGCAGGGTTAGTCAGTCAAGGAGAGTAGAGACAAGAAACAGCAGAAGCAATACTACTACGAGTCAGGGGCTGGCAGCTGCAGAGCTCGCCCTGACTGAGAAGCTTTCTTACCGGACCCGGCGTCCGAGGCTGTGGGGACTAACTCTTACCCAGCAGCAGAAGCCGACCGGCAGGGGATTTCAGGTCCTCAGGCCCAGAAACCCGAAGGCACGGTCACACGCGTGGGACCAGCACCGCCATCGTGGAGCGGAAGCCATTAGAAGGCCCCGAGTCACCGGCCATACGGGTGAGCACCACACGGTACACTCAGGGACGTGGGCTACTTATACCCGCTTCTAGCAAGGTAGCCAGAAGAGTACAGTCAGTTTGGGAGGCCTACAACTCCGCCTGGCCAGGGGAGATCCCATCTGCTCAAGGACTGACCAGGCCCCGTTCACTAGCAAGTACTCCGGGAGGGTCTATCGTTGTTACCAGTAAAGACCCTGAATTACACCGCACCGTCTCTGAGTGGTTCCTGCTACCCCCATCATCCACATCTGCTGCCCTGAGGCCATACCCCTCCCGTTGGGGGTTATACCATCTACGCTGCACCATCCATCCACCGGCCTCAGCGGACTGTCCTGCAGCGGCAGCTCCATAGCTGCATTCAACGGGTGGCGTAGTCGTCCTACATCTACCGCTGTTACATCGCCGCTCAGTTTGACTCCCTGGGCACAGACCGGGTCACCGCCACGAGACTACAACCCTCAAGAGATCCGGCTCCGGGTAAGCTCCCGCGTGCGCAACGCAGCGCGACACAGGCCCAGGGGCGCGTCAGAAACACAAGCAAGCTCAGCCGAACGGAGTGTGCATATTATAGGTGAAAGGAGCAAAAGCTGTCTGCCTAATGAGCATTCAGCCGACAGCTATTGAAGTTGTATGGCTATTCTTACAATGTCTACTCCACTCTGTGCTTGCCCTTTTATTACACGTTAATGCTCTGTATTGCTGAAGTGTTTGCCGAATAATCTCTTCTGGTCGGCCCATAGTAATCCATCATTAATGCTTACATACCTTTACTTCTACTATGTATCGGTCATCTATAAATGATTAGTCTGATTAGTAAAGGGGTTTTCCAGGATTTTGGAAAATTAAAAATCTTAACTGGGATGTGTTGATAACGGTAAATGAATTGCCCTACCAGTTGTATGCTTTCCAATGACCACAGTGCTGAAACACTACACATTTAGAATCAGGTTATCCAGGTTGAAGTCACCTTTATTGACCATATGGCCAGGGGCCCTCAATTGAGTTTTCTATTAGACATAATTAGTAGTTTTATTCTTTTATAGAAAACAGGATAAAAAGTATTGTGCATCTGCGTATGAACCATGTTTATCGGTGCCCTCGCTGCCTTGTGTTGGCATTCAATAATATCGGGGATAACAACACATGCAAAAAGCGGTGCACCTGGAAAAAAGACCACAGGGTAAACTTTCTGCAGGTTAAAAGACCTGAAAATGGTCCTCTTATCTATACAAAGGCATTTTAGAAAAAGGACCCTTGAGATTTGATCTGTGACCCTTTTGTACTAGGAGAAGAAAGAACTGGATTGTTGCCTGGGGAGATGTTGGTGTAACGGAGCGTTTGGTGGAAATTATTGATTACTCATTGAGTCTGTTCTCAGAATAAATTGAGATTTTGGCAGAAAATGTGCTCTGCAATCTTTCACATATTAATTATGATATTAATGCACAACTTGGCAGCGAGGTTGGTATTGAGGCCGCGTAGTCCGCATTGTGTATAGGACAGGAGACTGTCCTGAATTGGTTAATAAGAACAGTCCCTTCCTGGCAGGAATAATAATCATTGTATAAGTAATTGTTCCTGGTAGGAAATCTATATACAGGATATTTATTCTTTTTAAAACACCCACCAAGCATCCAAATTATGTATATAATTCCACACCAACCCACGGGTCAAGCTTTTATTTATAATGTACAGTCTTTTCACTGCTTGGGGTTAGTAATGAAGGAGCACAGCAGATATGTGTCTTCTGTACTTGCACTCTTGCTGCAGGATGCCAACAATCACCGAATCATTACTTCAATGTAGTGGGCTCCAAAGCAAAATCTATAAAAGGGCCCACATCTATTATGTGCTTGCAATTGGTTTTCTGTTTGATATAACTGCCCAAGTCCACTATAATATTTAGAAGTGTGTTGTAACGCTCTATGACTCTATGCATACTTGACTGCAAGTTCCCAACTAGTATAATTGCATCTTAGATTACATCTCAGAGATGACAAAGAGTAGTACAATACAGCAGGGACAGAAGCATCGTGCAGACTAGAAGACGTTACATTTAGCACAGGAGACTTTTGGCAGCAGGCAGAGACAGTAAATGTCTAGGAGTCACTAGGACCATTATTAAAGGGAATCTGTTGTGTCCCCAATCACTTTTAAAATGCAGATATAAGGTTAATATGCAAGTTAATAGCATTACAAATCTATTCGGCAACCTTACCGAAAGCGTGGCTACCTGCAGTAAATTAACTTTACTCCTCCCAGGAGCCACCAGCTTTCAGTCGTTGCTGGCGCAGCTACAGTCACTGCTTAGTACACAGTAAGCAGTGGCTGTAAGCATGCGGCAGACCTTTAATAGACAGCTTGCTCTGCACAGATGCCCTGCAAAGCCATCTGTCTATCAAAGTGCCAGAACATGCTTACAGCCGCCACTCGCAGCTCCGGGCAAGCCTTTATAACTGAAAGCTGGTGGCACCTAGGAGGAATAACGTTCATTTTCTCTTGGTAACCTCACTTTCAGAATGGCAGTTAGACAGCATTGGAATGCAATTTACATGCAGATTAGCCATATATCTGCAGATTAATAGCATTTGGGGACATTAAAATCAAAATGCAAAAAAGAAAAAAAAATTTCTCTGCTGACCTTTTTGAAGGAAGATTTTTTGAAGATGGTCCATATAGTGTTGCAATTATTTGAGCATATAAAGGCTGATTAGTAGATGCTGCATATTGGTTCAAAAACAAGACAAAAATGATGTTCCAGCACTCATCTTCTTGATAAAAATACTCTTTATTATATAGTATTAACAGCCAATGTGATATAAAAATTGCAGATAATCGAAGTTCAAAAAAATGTAGCCATAGAGGCCTACACATTTTCAACCTATGGTAATTGAAAGTTCTTAGTCAAGGTTTCACATCAATGACTAAATCTTGACTAAGAATTACCCATTACACAAGTTCAAAACGCGTATGCTTCTATCGCTATGTTTTTTAACTTGGATTGTCAGCAGTTTTTATAACACATTGAATTTTAATACTATGTAATAAAGAATTATAGTTTTTTTGTTTTATTAAGAAGACAAGGGATGGAATTTTGTTTTTGTCTAGCTCTGTTAATAATGTGAGTTTAAAAATCCCCCATTCTTGACCATTAACCTCTGCAACCTGTATGGATGGTAAAATTGCCACATTGCAGTCACCACGATAGTCCCTAATAGGTCAGGCTTCACATATTGGAAAATTGTAATCAAACAAATTGGGAATGGTAACAGGCATAGTAATCATGTTCCGACCCTGAATCAAGGATACATCAGTCAAGGCAAAGCTCTGTTAAAGGGACTCCGTCGACACAGGATGAGCGTTCAAACCAAGTACAGGCGCTTAGTGCTTCACCGTGGGGCCAAACATTTATATACACCTCCCCATCTACTTGGTTTCCATCTATCTCCTCCCTTCTCTAGTCCTATGAAACCAGAGCTGTCAATCAAAGAAGAGGAGGGCGGAGATTGATAGAAAACAAGCAGGTGGGAAGGTGTATTTAAATGATTGGCTCTGCCGTGAAGCACCAAGCGGTGGAACCTAGCTTGAATGGTCATTCTGTGCTGACAGTCCCTTTAAACACAAGCACAAGCAACAGGAAACTCACCACTAGGGTTGATCACCAAACCATTACTTGCATGCAGAATGCTAAGTTCTGCGAATGATTGCTCTCTGCTGATCATTAGTGCTGGTGCACAACTACGACTGTTTACTCTCCACTGATTATTACCGGTAGTCTGGCTATGATTGCTGGTTCTCTGCGGGCCAAACCTGCAGCCTCTCTAATATATTCTGTAATATATTCTTCCTGCACTAAGTAATGGCAGCAGGGTCTTTTTAAAATACCAATGAGAAATATAGCTGTTTTGCACAGAATTTAAAGAGTTATTCTAACTATTGTCATTTATTGCATATCTTTAGAGAACCCAACCACCTGCTAAATGTGGCCACTTTGATTTGCCAAATGGGAGTCAGGGGACCCCTGTTCTCTAAATATTACAAATTTATAGTATTTTCTTTGGCATAACCCTTGAAGAGAGAAATATTTTATAAACTAAGTGGAGTTTTTTGTGAAAAAGTAATGGGGTTACATAATACAGTTTAATGGATGTTGTTTGTCAGAATTATGTGGGGAATTTTGCATTCTTGAAAAGTATTCAATATTAGCTCTCCTTAAAGTGGCTCTAGATAAATTTCCACCATCTCTCTATGTGTCTGCAGATTGCTGATTATGACTACATGCAATGCACACACTGTCATAATTCCCCTATATTCCTAGTGTGAGTGGGTGGTCACATGATTTATATACTTGCCGTTATGTACTTGTAATAATGATATATTGTTCTGATGCATTCCTTACCCTTGAAGACAACAATCGCACTATGTATACAGTGTTATGCGGTTTTACATATAATATGAATACTGATGTGTATCTTCCACATTTTGTGATAATGTACAGCGTATAAGTAACGTAAAGTGTTAATGTACAATGTGAGTAGTTTCTAGTGCAGAGTAAGCACAGGATTAGACTAGGGATAAGATAAGTACTGTTCATATAGGCAAGTGGCTTAGCAACGGCATAGAATATAAGATAAGGGCAATAGGTTTAGTCTATAGGATAGGACATAGTTAGTGGATAGAACTAGCCCAGTGGGTGGGCACTAGTGTTAATATAAAAGGTGGATACTTCCTGGTAGTGACAGGACATAGAGAAGCGCAATAATAAGTCCAGTCGGCTGCTAGGGCCAGCATGTGTCTACCATTTGAGGCAGTGGAACGCCATACTACAATCCTGAGTGGATTCTCATATTATGCCTGGAGCCCAAGGCCTGGCATAGGGGTTGCCGGACACATCATGTCCTTTGGCATACAGGGGAAAATAGACAGGGACCCGCTAAGATGGAAGGTAATGGATCTCCGGTGCATCGCCGAACGAGAAGGGAAATCTCTGGGGCTAACACAGCCAGGGGGTGAAGGGATGCTCAAGGCGTGGGAAAGACTTAGTGCAACACAAATGGAAGATGGAAAAGGAGCCCAGACTCTAGGGAAAGGGGGGAGTGGAGACCTCCTAGTCTGGTCTAGTGTCACCCTGTCTCCCCTAACGATCCTATATTGGCTCTTCCCAAATCGCCGCACGCTTGCCTCTCCCTGTCTCTCCCTGGCGTATGACTAAGGCTAGGGAAGGGAGGAGATGAGCACTAGTCGATCCCCACTGAACACTAAAGACAACAAGGGAGGACAAACGGGGAAATTGATTAGCTTTTGATTATTCCAGCCAAATGCACACACGTCCTCAAGCTCCAGAGAGGAAAAAGTACTGCTCTTGCTAAAGCCTTCACAAAGAGTAATGAATATTGCCGGCACCTCCCTCTGGAACACAGCAGGTATTTATACACCCAGGCCAGGGTGTTAATTGAACAAAGGAAGGTAGCCACTGGGTCCTAGAGAGACAGCCTCTAAGAAGATGTCTGTAATGCCAAACGTAGAGATCTCCTGCAACCTACTGCAGAGCGACTATCTGTCACTTCTGACACACCCGTGACAAGGAGGAATGAATGGTAGGGCTGAAGATGTGTTGCGCTAAGAAAGTAAGCAATGTGAAGTGCTGTGCTCTATCCCATGTATTACACCCTGATGAACTTGAACTGACTAGTAAACGTTTACTTGTTGCAATGAACTTGGTGTCCCCTGAATTATGTGCAGCGGCTCCTAAGGTTGGAGGCGTACGGCCTACAAGTGAGTGTGATGCACCTGACACCTAACAGCACACTGGGAATGGGACATTGTTTTCCTGTAAAGTGCTAGAGAATAACCGGACAGCAGCTCAGTCATGACTACCGCTCATGGTCACTTTACATACTGACAAGATTCTCATCCACTTCTCTCAATAGAACATTAAAAGACTATAGTTGGCATGTTAATTCAAGTATGCAAATTTCCAGTGGTGTAACTAGAGTCTGATGGGCCCTGGTGAAAAATTTAGACCCTTATCCTGGGCTCCATCTTGGTATATATATCCCCCATCCTGGTATATGTCCCCCGTTCCGCTGCTGTTATTTAATGTATAGAAAAAAATAAACCATTACACTCACCAGGTACGTAAATAGAAGTCATGAGGCCCCATAGCATAAGTATAATACACTCCCCAAGTCCTCCATATAGTATAACGCACAGCCCATAGACCTTCCTATAGTATAATGCACCCCCATAGCTCTCCATATAATATAATGCACCCTCCATAGTCCTCCATATATAATGCACAGCCCATAGTCCTCCATATAATAAAATGTACTCCCCATAGTTCTCCATAATAGTATAATGCACCACATTGTCCTCCATATAATGTAATGCACCCTTCAAAGTCCTCTATATATAATGCACCCCCATATTCCTCCATATACTATAATAATGCACCTCCATATAAAATGCACAGCCCATAGTCCTCCATATTAGCATAATACACAACCCATATCTTTTATATAATATAATGCACAGCCCATAGCCCTTCATACAGTATGATGCATAGCCCATAGTCTTCCATATAGTATAATGCGCAGCCCATTACAGTCTGAGGACGCACATCCAGTTGAGGTTTCTGCTGGCGTCAGTGGGCCCTCACCCACATGGGTCCACTATGAATCTGACACTGGCTCCATCATTTCAGCCAGGCATGTTTTACTCTGAAATGCTGCAGCGTTTTAGGAAAACATACATTTAAAAAGTTGACTGGGGACTGTATTGCTCAGGTGACTAGTCTAAGAGGCCGGTATCTGCTCTCCCTGAATGATCGGCCTCTCTCTCTATATAAACACATAGAGAGAGATGTGTTAGTCTAGTGGACTGGGGCACCAGGGAACGATGCCTTGTATTAGTCACTCAAATTGCATGCTCCCTGATTGGCTTTGAAATATATGTTTTCTCTGGATCTTGAAAACATACCTGATGGAAGTGTGAAAGTCAGTGTCTGATGCATGTGACTCATGATTCTGGCAACATGTATTAGCTGTCAGGTTCACTTTAAGCCTGTCTTCTACACCTTCGGTCTGTTGTATATCTGTATATAGTAATCAAGCAGTTGCGTGTAAAAACTGGGTAATGTTTAAAGGGGTAATTCTCAAGTTGACTCTTGAGCAGCTCAGAGAAATGCAGTCTCCTCACTTCCTGGTTTCTGGCAAGGTGGGCTCTACTCCTTGAGTGACATCTTTGGTGAATAGTAGAACTGTAGTATTCATAGAACTTTAAAGCTCAACATAATTTTTTCTGTAACACATTCAGCTACCAGTGGTTTGTTCTGGAGTCTACATTGCTAACACTTGTATTCATAAAGATAACGGAGCACAAGCACACAGCTGAGAACAGTAAAACCCAAGAATTGTGATTAGGAGACCTGCTCTGGAGGAAGCTGATGCACGGACTAGTGATTTTGCAAGATTTATAACCACAGCTTGTCAGAAACCAAGAGGGAGGGAGAAGGAGGTGAGCAGCTAGCTGCTGTGTATAAATCAGTGGGCTGCCAAGAGGTGACTGAGATGTTAAGATTTAACCCCTCTGCTGGAATGTAACTTCTGTGCACTTTTAGCCAATGTTTGGGTAAGCACTAGTGGCCAAGCTCCATGGAAACCAGCTGTACACCATGAAAGATAAAAGTTCTCATTGCAGGAGAACAAAAGCAGATCGGCAAGTTTGCAATTGACTTGATTTCTCTATTTTCATGCTGTCTGACTAAATAATGCAATTGAATAACTTGAGAATACTCCTTTAATAGCAGATAAAGACAAGACAGCAGGTACATACATGAAGGTCAAATATTTTTTTTTGTCTGTTTAGGAAACTTACATTTTGCAATATTTGTACATATTTTGGCATGACCATATTATTAAATATACAAGATAAATGCATATCAGCACCCTTTGATTATTTTTAACTGTTACTTTTTCTTTAATGGCTTTTCTTTTAAGCCTATATTTAGAAAAAAAATTGCCATTTATTATTATTGATATAATCATTTCAGTTTTTTTGTCAGATTACTAAAATGAAGTTATTACCATGTTATCATCTGCATACCACTGCATAGCAAAGAAAAAAGCAGAATGATTCTCTAATGAATGACTCAACGTAAATCACAACGCTCAAATATCTGCAGTCACTTTTTGTGACTGCTGATTGCCAAATCCCGGCATTGTGAAATGTGTATACTATCGGGATTCCCCTCTATTTCCCGTTCTAGTGAGCGGTCACATAACTGCAAGTATGTAATTTGCATAGTTGCGATTATTAGCTGATACTTTCTGTTATGAATTATTTTGCAGTTTTTTAACATATGCACAGACAGAAATGAGGTTAACTTGTTATAACCCACTGAACATAATAGATAAGAACCACGGCTGTGAATCAACACTGCTGTCATGGTAGGAATCCAAATATATAGCTTCAGTGCTGAAGTGGGCTTTTTGCAAGGACTATAGAAAAAATAAAATGATAAAAAATAATCTTCCTCTTTGTTAAAGTGTCCTGGACCCAACAAGAGCTAGAAAACATAATTCCCATGTGCTAAGTAGGGCCCGTTAACAGATGCATTCTTCTGCAGTGATGCATTACATAAATTTTCTTCTTTTACTGTATCTTTGGTGCTGAAATGTTTAAGTCCTAGGTCTCAAGGGACTTTTGAATAAACTGTGTTCACTGTTAAATGGATCTTAATAGCTAACATCTATCACAGTTTCATGAATGCGCCCCTCTGGTGATTGTTCTCGCTATGTTATGGGCTAAATGAATATTTCTGCTTTTCTGGTTTTGTTATCAAGATTTCATCCAATGCTTTTTTTCTGTCATTATAATCCTCTAGGGTGTTTTATACAGAGGATAACATAATAGATTTACGCTATTGTACTACTGTACCTTTATATTGCATTGCAGTTTGTTGTATTGAAGTGTGGCACAGCTGAGACAATTGTTGCAAGTGCAGGTAGCTGTTGTAAATCTGCGGTGAGATCTATGGTCATAGGCACCATGTGAATACACTCTGCATCCGTATAGCATAGAGGGGAGTTTTGTGGCACAATCCACTCTTGAAAGTTTGGTCATTTAAAATCCTAAAAAACATCAGAACTTTCAGACTCATAGGCATATATGAGGCTGAAAGTTAAGGTTAGGAGACCCTCAGTCAGTCTGGGCACTGAGTGACCTTCAAATATGGTTGTCTGAACCTGGTCTATAAAAACATTATTCTACAAACGTGCATTATTGGTTGTTCCTGGTGAATATATATACTTAGATAGGAAAGGATAACCAAAAAGTGATATTGCAGGTGTTGGTACTGTAGGGGTTTTACTCACTTGGGTGTGACGGGAGTCAAACAGGAAATATGTTCCTTTAAAAGTCCATGTCGGTTTATTACTTCATAAACCAAAAAGAAAAAGGAATATAAACAGCCTTTAGCAAAGGCGAACAAAGTAAAGTGTCCTTTAAGCAAGTCTCTGCTTAGCCAGTCCTGTGGGTACACAGGCTGGTAGCGTCCAGTATCCTGGCTCGGTCTGGAGACAACAACACACAGGAGGCTTTCTCCCTCCAAACACACAGACCATGTGCCAAACAAACGGCCTCCAATTTATAGGTTGTTAACCACACCCAGAGGTGAGGTATGTGGGTAGCTGGACCTGCCCAACTCTCCAAACTACCCGTAACCCAGCTCCAGGTGCACCAATAAGTCCTCTTGGAGCTTACGTGTACTAGAGCAATGCTCCAGGTTATATCACAGAGGACAGACATCTCTGTGATACATACCTCCCATCGACTATGCGACCGTTAGCCACCTTACAGTACTTTAAAATGTGATTTTAAGTAATGGGATGTTTACAAGCCAATCGGCGTTCATTTTAATGCCTGTTTAGACAGGCCAACCGCACTTGCAATGCGCACAGAGTGGGCCTAGAATATTATTGTTCTCGGCAGTTCACAGCGATGTTCTCGGCAGCACATGTCCTGTTTACACAGGACACAGTGCTGAAAAGAACAATAATTTTTAAGCAAGCTTAGAAATAATCTCATCCACCTAATAAGCATTTTTATTATTATTTAGACTAGCCCATTATCAGAAAATGAGCGTTCCTAGGAACACTTGTTCCTGATAATCATCCAATGTATAATGCCTTGAAAAAGTTTTCATACTCCGTGAACTTTTCTACATTTTTTATGTTACACCAACAAACTTAAATGTATTTTAATGGGATTTTATGTGATCTACCAACACAAAGTAGCAAGTATTGGTGAAGTGTAAAGGAAATGATATATGGTTTGCTAAATATTTTAAAAATAGAAATCTGAAAAATTGTGACATGCATTTGTATTCAGCTTGTAGTCTGATATCCCTAAATAAAATCCTGAGTGACCAATTGCCTCCAAAAGTCACAGAATTAGTAAATTTAGTCCACCTGAGTGTAATTTTTTCTCGGCATAACTACAGCTGTTCTGTGGAGACCTCAAAGGTTTGTTTGAGAACATTAGGGATCAAACGGCATCACGAAAACCACCCAGGAAC
This sequence comes from Phyllobates terribilis, assembly GCF_046119375.1. NCBI lineage: Eukaryota > Metazoa > Chordata > Amphibia > Anura > Dendrobatidae > Phyllobates > Phyllobates terribilis. The sequence continues at coordinate 154,032,363 of NW_027362762.1, read as the reverse complement.
ACACCAGACAGGTCAAGTATAAAGTTGTGGAGACGAGAAAAGCAGGGTTAGGTTATAAAAAATAGCTGGAGCTCTGAACATCTCACGGAGTACTGTTCAATCCATCATCCAAAAATGGAAGGAGTATGCACAACTGCAAACCTACGAGGACACGTTCACCTAAACTGACATCCCAAGCAAGGAGAGCAATAATTAGAGAAGCAGCCAAGAGGCCCATAGTCACTCTGGATTTTCTGCAGAGATCCACAGCTCAGGTGGAATAATCTGTCCACAGGACAACTATTGTATGTACATTCCACACATTTGGCCTTTATAGAAGAGTGGCAAGAAGAAACCTATTTTTGAAAGCAAGCCATAAGAAGTGTGATGCAGCAGCAAAAAAAGGAAAACACAGTTCTGGGATGTATTAACAGACTTAATAGCTGTCTACAAATATCTGAAAAGATGTCACAGTGTAGAGGGATCATCCTCATTCTCGTTTACACATGGAAACACGAGAAGCAATGGAATAAAGCTGAAAGGGAGAAGAATCAGATACAGATTAGATATTAGAAAATAACTTTTTGACAGTGAGGGTGATCAATGAGTGGAAAAGGCTGCCAAGAGAGGTGGTGACTGAGTTCTCCTTCAAAGAAGTCCTCAAACAGAGGCTACACAGACACCTGTCTGAGAGAGCTTAATGAATCCTGCATTGAGCAGGGGGTTGGACACGATGACCCAGGAGGTCCCTTGCTACTTTAACATTATATGATTCTAAGTTCTGTTTGCAGTTTGCAAAAAGCCATGTAGGCGACACAGCCAGCATATGGAATATGGAATATGGTACTCTGGTCAGATGAGGCAAAAATAGAACTTTTGATGCTAAATGCGATATGTGGCGGAAAAATAACACTGCACATCACCCTGAAACACCATCCCCACCATCAAACATGGTGGTGGCAGCATGATGCTGTGGGGATGCTTTTATTCAGCAGAGCCCGGGAAGTTGTTAGAGTTTATGGGAAGATAGATGGAGCTAAATACTGTACATGGAAATCCTGGAGGAAAACCAGTTAAAGCCTGCAAAAGACTTGAGACTGTGGGTAGGCTTACCTTCCAGCAGGACAGCGACCCTAAACATACTGCCAGAGCGACAATGGAATGTTTTATATCAAACTCCAGACCTAAATCCCATTGAGAAACTATGGCAAGACTTGACAATTGCTGTTCACAGACAACTCCATCTAATCTCACTGAACTAGAGCTTATAGATAAAGAAGATTGGGCAAAAATTTAAGTCTCTAAATGTGCAAAGCTGGTAGAGAGATACCCAAAAAATTTCCAGAAGTAATTGCAGCGAAGGTTGGTCTTAAAAAGTATTGACTCAGGGGGGGCTGATTACAAATACACATCAAAATTTTCAGATTTATGTTTTTGAAATATTTAGAAAACCATGTATCATTTCCTGTACACTTCACAAATATTTGATACTTTGTGCTGGTATATCACATAAAATCCCCCAAAAATACATTTAAGTTGAATAGTATAAATACACACTTATATAATAATGCAAGTATGTTCTACAAATCTTACATTAAAGTCAATATACAGGTGCTTCTCACAAAATTAGAATATCAACATTAACAGAAATAAACACTTGAAATAGATCACTTTGTTTGTAATGACTCTATATAATATATGAGTTTCACTTTTTGTATCGAAGAATATCATCAAAAAGTTAATTTATTTCAGTTCTTCGATACAAAAAGTGAAACTCATATATTATATAGAGTCATTGCAAACAGAGTGATCTATTTCAAGTGTTTATTTCTGTTAATGTTGATATTCTAATTTTGTGAGAAGCACCTGTATATTGACTTTAATGTAAGATTTGTAGAACATACTTGCATTATTATGTAATTTAGTGAGAAGCACCTGTAAATACACATATTACAACCTAAGAAGTTTCAAACATCATAAATATATAACACATATACGTTTAGTGTCTTGTAACAGGTCAACATTTATGAGTATAATAATGTACTGCCCAATTTGTGTAACCTGTTGACCTGATAATTACTATAAAATAGGAATGTTGCACTGCTTACCTCCAGAACAACTCTTTATTTGTGTGTGATATGTGGCATACCGCTAGTAACAGCAGAATATGTAGACGCTGTGAAGCCCGTGAGTCAGGGGCGGAGCAGCACCATCCCTCCCCATGCCATGTGTCTCAATAGTAACAGATGCAGATATAGTTGAGTTTAATGGTGAAATGGAGCTGTCCCCGTTCCACCATTCAGCCTGTATGTCTGAGTCTCCACTAAGCAGGTGTGATGATGTCACTGAATTGTACCTACTGCATGGAGTCTCAGTCTGCAGTGCACAGAGTGAAGCAGCTCATTTGGGGAATGGGATTAGTTCAGTAGTTTTTTTTAATGTTTTCAGTACTTTGGGGGGAAGCTGTGCGGTCATCATACTGTGTGTGGGGGGCATTACACTGTGTTATGAGTTAGGGACATCATAATACCTGGGAAGCACTATGAGGGCATCATACTGTGTAGGAGCACTGTGACAACACTACACTGTTTTGGGGGCACTGTGGGGTTATTGTACTGTATGGGGTACTGTAAGGGCAATTTTTGTGGGTGAATTCACTGTGCGGGTATCATACTGTGTGTGGGGGTCATTTTTGGGAACATCCTACTCTGAGGGCAATGGAAACAGTATTGTAGTGGGTGTGAATACTAATGGATTTCTGTTCAAAGCACAATTACTGTGTAAGCGCTGTAATACATGTCCACCTCCCTGTCTTGAAAATTTGGAAACCATGCCCTTCTGTTACTTTGCCTATGTGTCCTGATGCCGTCTACTCCTCCAATTTTTTTTTGGTAGGGGAGGAATAGGGGGAGGAGGAAGGACCCAATTAGGACTTGGGGGCCTCATGATTTCTATGAATGCCTATTAGTGTTGAGCGAGCACTAAAATGCTCGGGTGCTCGAAGCTCGGGCCGAGCTCGCCGTGATACTCGAGTGCTCGACCCGAGCAACAAGCCCAATGTTAGTCTATGGGAGACTCGAGCATTTTTGCGGTGGCACCACCGGCAGTCTTTTAAAAGCCTAACAAGTGCCCAAAACGATAGTGACAGTGCTCAAATGACATGGGGACAGCATGGGGATCGCCCCAGGAAGCATTTCTGACCCCCAGGTCACTGCTGTCAACAACGTGGTCAGAGGTATTAAGCCACTTTTACAGGCTCACAATAAAACGTTCAAAAACGAAAGTGAAACTTTTTTCCTGTGAAATATGTTAAGGAACATCCTTTCCAGGGTAAAGACTTGTGTATAAGTTAAAATAAATGACCAAAAACAAAAATACTCCTCCACACCTTCGGCTATGTTCACAAGTAGCATTTTTTATGCGTTTTTGCACCTTTGTATTGCTTTCAACTATGACAAATGCATTCACCATGAAATGTCATTTTAACATTTTACAACCTTATCTGGCCATGTGCTGTGTGACACATGCATAAAGTGCTGAAAAGACAAGGGAACAGCATGGGGAAGACCCCTGGAAGCATCTCTGACTCCCAGGTCACTGTCTAAAAGTGTGCCCATCATAAGTGATCCTTACCGCATCAGAAGATGCAGACTTGCAACTATCCCCATGCAAGTTCTAGTCCCAGGGCAGTGTTCAATTGTACCACCCCCATTCCTTGCAATACAAGCTCAAGTATGCAGCCTGCCACCCACCCACCCACCCCCAGGCTGCAATACCATACTGCTTCCTTGCTTGAACTTGAAATTGGGCCTTTTAGGCATGTGGAGGCGGAATCTGGCCACCACGCCATGGCTGTGTCGGCGGCCTGGTATCCATACTCAGTCCCCAGCCGCCTGGTGGCCGGGTGTCCCCGCTTGCTCCCCAGCCTCCAGGGGGTGGCCGGGTGTCCATACTCGGTCCCCAGCCACCCCTATTTGTCCCGGTAACCTTTCCCACACTTTTCTTAGCCTGGCCTGCTTTAGGGCAGCATTGGCCGAGCCCACCGGACTATCAGACTCCTCCGGTGGGCCCTGGCTTCTCCATCAGGGGACTTGAGAGTGCCAAGGTGAGGAGCATGATGAGGATGATAGAAGTTAGCATCTGCTTTGTTTTGTTGTAATGCAAGCGCATGTATGTAGTAGCGGCTAGGCCTGAGGTGGTCAGCGTTTTGGCGCATATTCTACCTCCTCCGAGGATTGCTGGATGTTTTCTTGCTACTATCCAAGTTCTATGACTCCCGTTAAAACAAAGCTTCAGGTGATAAATGATGGATGAGGTAGTGGCAAAGGAGAAAGAGCAGGAGGAACAGGGACCATTCACATCAATATCAGGCCAGTCAACCAGATATGTCTTGTAGGATATGTTTCTGTAACACAAGGAGCGGTTCGGCTACACAGTTATAGGGCATACAGTGAGTGCAATGCCTACCAAAAATTTCGAGCCACTCCAATGCCCCTTGGAAATGACATGGAGGTCAGAGGGCGTTAACTAAACCTTTTTTTCCATTTATAGCAACTGGGTCTCCCGTGCACTGTTGGCCTAAGCAGTGAATGGAAGGCTTTCCAAAAATTATGAGGAACTGCAATGCCCCTTACAAGACCCATGTGTGGCACCCCAGGGGTCTGGTCACCACAGTAATCGAGATATTACGTCGGAGAGCAAGTGGGAGGTTTCCTGGTCAGGATCCCTTAAACATGCAACATACTCCTGCCCCAATCCTGGGAGGGGAGAATTTTGCCCTTATAGACTGGATCTGGGGCGGGGTTGAGTGAGTCAGAGAACAGTCAGAGTCAGAGTGAGAGCAAGGGAAAGTAACAGCAAGGAGCTCTGTAGGAGCTAGGAGCTAAAGACCAGGGGCTGGAAGCTGAGCAGAGCTCGCCCTGGCAGAAGACAATAGGAACCGGACACAGGAGTCCGAAGCTGTGAGGACTTATATATCCAGCAGCAGAAACCAGCCGGCAGGGGATTTCAGGTCCTCTGGCCATAGAAGCCCGGAGGCTCAGTCACAAGCAAGGGACCAGCACCGCCGTCGTGGAGCGGAGGCTAACAGAAGGCCCCAAGTCACCAGCCATACGGGTGAGCACTACACGGTACACTCAGGGACGTGGGCTACTTCTACCCGCTTACAGCAAGGTAGCCAGGAAGAGTGCAGACAGAAGGGGTGGCCTACAACTCCACCTGGCCAGGGGAACTCCTGCTTGCTCACAGACTGACCAGGCCTCTTATGCTAGCCAGTACTCCCGGGAGGGTCTACCTTATAATCATCAGTAAAGACCCTGAACTGCACTGCAAAGACTCTGAGTCATTCCTGCTGCGCTCGTGCACCATCACCCCCATCATCCACACTCACTGCCCTGAGGCTATACTCCTCCCGAGGGGAGTTATCCCATTCTATGCTGCGCACACAACACCAGCCTCAGCGGTCTGCCTCGCAGCAGTGGTACTCCCTGACCGCAATCCACGGGTGGCGAAGTCGGACAATTAACCTCAAAACCTAAGAAAGACTGCCACTGGTTTGACCAGCCTGCCACGGGACCGGGTCACCGCCACGGAGACTACAGACCCCAGAGATCCGGCACCGGGTATCCCACACACGTGTACACACGGCCCAGGGGGCGCGTCACATGCAGTACAGCATATTACAAACATAAGTCCCATTATTGGGGAGTGGGTGTCCCATAGTATTTGCTTATGCTTTCCAAGCAAAAGCTGCCAAAAATTAGGACGGAGCAACTTGCAATGCCCCTTACAAGAGCCATGCAGTACAGCATATTACAAACATAAGTCCCATTGTTGCGGAGTGGGTGTCCCATAGTATTTGCTTATGCTTTCCCAGCAAAAGCTGCCAAAAATTAGGACGGAGCAACTTGCAATGCCCCTTACAAGAGCCATGCAGTACAGCATATTACAAACATAAGTCCCATTATTGGAGAGTGGGTGTCCCATAGTATTTGCTTATGCTTTCCCAGCAAAAGCTGCCAAAAATTAGGACGGAGCAACTTGCAATGCCCCTTACAAGAGCCATGCAGTACAGCATATTACAAACATAAGTCCCATTATTGGGGAGTGGGTGTCCCATAGTATTTGCTTATGCTTTCCCAGCAAAAGCTGCCAAAAATTAGGATGGAGCAACTTGCAATGCCCCTTACAAGAGCCATGCAGTACAGCATATTACAAACATAAGTCCCATTATTGGGGAGTGGGTGTCCCATGGTATTTGCTTATGCTTTCCCAGCAAAAGCTGCCAAAAATTAGGATGGAGCAACTTGCAATGCCCCTTACAAGAGTCATGCAGTACAGCATATTACAAACATAAGTCCCATTATTGGGGAGTGGGTGTCCCATAGTATTTGCTTATGCTTTCCCAGCAAGAGCTGCCAAAAATTAGGATGGAGCAACTTGCAATGCCCCTTACAAGAGTCATGCAGTACAGCATATTACAAACATAAGTCCCATTATTGGGGAGTGGGTGTCCCATGGTATTTGCTTATGCTTTCCCAGCAAAAGCTGCCAAAAATTAGGACGGAGCAACTTGCAATGCCCCTTACAAGAGCCATGCAGTACAGCATATTACAAACATAAGTCCCATTATTGGGGAGTGGGTGTCCCATAGTATTTGCTTATGCTTTCCCAGCAAAAGCTGCCAAAAATTAGGACGGAGCAACTTGCAATGCCCCTTACAAGAGCCATGCAGTACAGCATATTACAAACATAAGTCCCATTATTGGGGAGTGGGTGTCCCATGGTATTTGCTTATGCTTTCCCAGCAAAAGCTGCCAAAAATTAGGATGGAGCAACTTGCAATGCCCCTTACAAGAGTCATGCAGTACAGCATATTACAAATATAAGTCCCATTATTGGGGAGTGGGTGTCCCATAGTATTTGCTTATGCTTTCCCAGCAAAAGCTGCCAAAAATTAGGACGGAGCAACTTGCAATGCCCCTTACAAGAGCCATGCAGTACAGCATATTACAAACATAAGTCCCATTATTGGGGAGTGGGTGTCCCATAGTATTTGCTTATGCTTTCCCAGCAAAAGTTGCCAAAAATTAGGACGGAGCAACTTGCAAAGCCCCTTACAAGAGCCATGCAGTACAGCATATTACAAACATAAGTCCCATTATTGGGGAGTGGGTGTCCCATAGTATTTGCTTATGCTTTCCCAGCAAAAGCTGCCGAAAATTAGGACAGAGCAACTTGCAATGCCCCTTACAAGAGCCATGCAGTACAGCATATTACAAACATAAGTCCCATTATTGGAGAGTGGGTGTCCCATAGTATTTGCTTATGCTTTCCCAGCAAAAGCTGCCAAAAATTAGGACGGAGCAACTTGCAATGCCCCTTACAAGAGCCATGCAGTACAGCATATTACAAACATAAGTCCCATTATTTGGGAGTGGGTGCCCCATGGTATTTGCTTATGCTTTCCCAGCAAAAGCTGCCAAAAATTAGGACGGAGCAACTTGCAATGCCCCTTACAAGAGCCATGCAGTACAGCATATTACAAACATAAGTCCCATTATTGGGGAGTGGGTGTCCCATAGTATTTGCTTATGCTTTCCCAGCAAAAGCTGCCAAAAATTAGGATGGAGCAACTTGCAATGCCCCTTACAAGAGCCATGCAGTACAGCATATTACAAACATAAGTCCCATTATTGGGGAGTGGGTGTCCCATAGTATTTGCTTATGCTTTCCCAGCAAAAGCTGCCGAAAATTAGGACAGAGCAACTTGCAATGCCCCTTACAAGAGCCATGTGACGCGCCCCCTGGGCCATATTCTTTAGTGGGAATATCCGGAGCCGGATCAGATGGGGGTTGTAGTCTTCCGAGTGGCTGTGACCCGGTCCGTGCCCAGGGTGTCAAACTCAGTTGTATGTGGCAGTCCTACAGATGTTATAAGTTCTTTATTGTCGACTACGCCACCCGTTGTGTTGCGGTCACTATGGCCGCCGCTGCAGCAGGGTCCGCTGAGGCTGATGGTGTAGGTGCAGCTTGTGATGGTATAACCCCCAACGGGTGGGGTATAGCCTCAGGGGGTCAGATGCAGAGGATGGGGGTTGTGGTGGTGCAGCATAGGTGTTAAAGGAAGACAGAGTCGGGTTATGCAGTTTAGGGTATTTACTCACTGCTGATGTTCCGGTCACTCCAGCTTCAAGTGACCACCCGAGCCGTGCTGCGTCCACCAGGTCCTGGATCCAGCCAACCCCCAAGCGAGTCCGGAGCGTGACCCTGAGCTCTCCTTCAGTCCTTTCTCTGGCCGTCCCCACTATTGATCCACCCAGGTCCAGCTCCCTCGGGCCTTCTGTTGGGTGACCCTTGGCCTTGGGTTCCCTGACCCTCCATGTGGTATGCCTTCGTGGTGGATGTGGTGGGTGGCCGTGGCAGACGCTGCCCACGGCCTCCGGTCTCTGGCTGGGGTGTGTTTTTGCCCCCACCAGCTTGGGTTCCGGTACCCTGATGCCGACTCTTCACCCGTAGATTGGATTTGGGCTCTCAGAGTCCTCTCTTTGTCCCCTCTCTGGGTCTTTCCTTCTTTCTCCTCTCTCTCTCTCTTTGGATCTGCTCTGCTCCTCTTCCTCCTCTGACTTCTCTCTGCAAAAGGCTGACAGACTGACCCTGATCTTTGATGGTGCCCACCTTATATACACCCTCTATGTGTGAGCTCAGGTGACCAGCACCCAATGAGCTCCTATCTTTACCCAGGCTGCTCCCCCTATCTGCCCCTACACTACTTGGGATGTACCACCCCCCTCCCACTCCAGCCAGGAACAGACTCGGTCGTACCTGCACATTTCTAAGTGGGAGTACCGTCGGCCTGTTCCTCGGAAATGGGATGTGTGTAGTGCATGCAGCCTACCGAGCTCAGTTCCACACTCCATCCTTACCCGGGAGTGGAATATCACACCTCTGGGTTGAGGTGCAATACCACTGTAGCAGCCGAATCCTCAGGGTGCTACACATGCAGTACAGCATATTACAAACATAAGTCCCATTATTGGGGAGTGGGTGTCCCATAGTATTTGCTTATGCTTTCCCAGCAAGAGCTGCCAAAAATTAGGACGGAGCAACTTGCAATGCCCCTTACAAGAGCCATGCAGTACAGCATATTACAAACATAAGTCCCATTATTGGGGAGTGGGTGTCCCATGGTATTTGCTTATGCTTTCCCAGCAAAAGCTGCCAAAAATTAGGACGGAGCAACTTGCAATGCCCCTTACAAGAGCCATGCAGTACAGCATATTACAAACATAAGTCCCATTATTGGGGAGTGGGTGTCCCATAGTATTTGCTTATGCTTTCCCAGCAAAAGCTGCCAAAAATTAGGACGGAGCAACTTGCAATGCCCCTTACAAGAGCCATGCAGTACAGCATATTACAAACATAAGTCCCATTATTGGGGAGTGGGTGTCCCATAGTATTTGCTTATGCTTTCCCAGCAAAAGCTGCCAAAAATTAGGACGGAGCAACTTGCAATGCCCCTTACAAGAGCCATGCAGTACAGCATATTACAAACATAAGTCCCATTATTGGGGAGTGGGTGTCCCATGGTATTTGCTTATGCTTTCCCAGCAAAAGCTGCCAAAAATTAGGATGGAGCAACTTGCAATGCCCCTTACAAGAGCCATGCAGTACAGCATATTACAAACATAAGTCCCATTATTGGGGAGTGGGTGTCCCATAGTATTTGCTTATGCTTTCCCAGCAAAAGCTGCCAAAAATTAGGACGGAGCAACTTGCAATGCCCCTTACAAGAGCCATGCAGTACAGCATATTACAAACATAAGTCCCATTATTGGGGAGTGGGTGTCCCATGGTATTTGCTTATGCTTTCTCAGCAAAAGCTGCCAAAAATTAGGACGGAGCAACTTCCAATGCCCCTTACAAGAGCCATGCAGTACAGCATATTACAAACATAAGTCCCATTATTGGGGAGTGGGTGTCCCATAGTATTTGCTTATGCTTTCCCAGCAAAAGCTGCCAAAAATTAGGACGGAGCAACTTGCAATGCCCCTTACAAGAGCCATGCAGTACAGCTTATTACAAACATAAGTCCCATTATTGGGGAGTGGGTGTCCCATAGTATTTGCTTATGCTTTCCCAGCAAAAGCTGCCAAAAATTAGGACGGAGCAACTTGCAATGCCCCTTACAAGAGCCATGCAGTACAGCATATTACAAACATAAGTCCCATTATTGGGGAGTGGGTGTCCCATGGTATTTGCTTATGCTTTCCCAGCAAAAGCTGCCAAAAATTAGGATGGAGCAACTTGCAATGCCCCTTACAAGAACCATGCAGTACAGCATATTACAAACATAAGTCCCATTATTGGGGAGTGGGTGTCCCATAGTATTTGCTTATGCTTTCCCAGCAAAAGCTGCCAAAAATTAGGATGGAGCAACTTGCAATGCCCCTTACAAGAGCCATGCAGTACAGCATATTACAAACATAAGTCCCATTATTGGGGAGTGGGTGTCCCATGGTATTTGCTTATGCTTTCCCAGCAAAAGCTGCCAAAAATTAGGATGGAGCAACTTGCAATGCCCCTTACAAGAGCCATGCAGTACAGCATATTACAAACATAAGTCCCATTATTGGGGAGTGGGTGTCCCATAGTATTTGCTTATGCTTTCCCAGCAAAAGCTGCCAAAAATTAGGACGGAGCAACTTGCAATGCCCCTTACAAGAGCCATGCAGTACAGCATATTACAAACATAAGTCCCATTATTGGGGAGTGGGTGTCCCATAGTATTTGCTTATGCTTTCCCAGCAAAAGTTGCCAAAAATTAGGACGGAGCAACTTGCAATGCCCCTTACAAGAGCCATGCAGTACAGCATATTACAAACATAAGTCCCATTATTGGGGAGTGGGTGTCCCATAGTATTTGCTTATGCTTTCCCAGCAAAAGCTGTCGAAAATTAGGACAGAGCAACTTGCAATGCCCCTTACAAGAGCCATGCAGTACAGCATATTACAAACATAAGTCCCATTATTGGGGAGTGGGTGTCCCATAGTATTTGCTTATGCTTTCCCAGCAAAAGCTGCCAAAAATTAGGACGGAGCAACTTGCAATGCCCCTTACAAGAGCTATGCAGTACAGCATATTACAAACATAAGTTCCATTATTGGGGAGTGGGTGCCCCATGGTATTTGCTTATGCTTTCCCAGCAAAAGCTGCCAAAAATTAGGACGGAGCAACTTGCAATGCCCCTTACAAGAGCCATGCAGTACAGCATATTACAAACATAAGTCCTATTATTGGGGAGTGGGTGTCCCATAGTATTTGCTTATGCTTTCCCAGCAAAAGCTGCCGAAAATTAGGACAGAGCAACTTGCAATGCCCCTTACAAGAGCCATGCAGTACAGCATATTACAAACATAAGTCCCATTATTGGAGAGTGGGTGTCCCATAGTATTTGCTTATGCTTTCCCAGCAAAAGCTGCCAAAAATTAGGACGGAGCAACTTGCAATGCCCCTTACAAGAGCCATGCAGTACAGCATATTACAAACATAAGTCCCATTATTTGGGAGTGGGTGCCCCATGGTATTTGCTTATGCTTTCCCAGCAAAAGCTGCCAAAAATTAGGACGGAGCAACTTGCAATGCCCCTTACAAGAGCCATGCAGTACAGCATATTACAAACATAAGTCCCATTATTGGGGAGTGGGTGTCCCATAGTATTTGCTTATGCTTTCCCAGCAAAAGCTGCCAAAAATTAGGATGGAGCAACTTGCAATGCCCCTTACAAGAGCCATGCAGTACAGCATATTACAAACATAAGTCCCATTATTGGGGAGTGGGTGTCCCATAGTATTTGCTTATGCTTTCCCAGCAAAAGCTGCCGAAAATTAGGACAGAGCAACTTGCAATGCCCCTTACAAGAGCCATGTGATGCGCCCCCTGGGCCATATTCTTTAGTGGGAATATCCGGAGCCGGATCAGATGGGGGTTGTAGTCTTCCGAGTGGCTGTGACCCGGTCCGTGCCCAGGGTGTCAAACTCAGTTGTATGTGGCAGTCCTACAGATGTTATAAGTTCTTTATTGTCGACTACGCCACCCGTTGTGTTGCGGTCACTATGGCCGCCGCTGCAGCAGGGTCCGCTGAGGCTGATGGTGTAGGTGCAGCTTGTGATGGTATAACCCCCAACGGGTGGGGTATAGCCTCAGGGGGTCAGATGCAGAGGATGGGGGTTGTGGTGGTGCAGCATAGGTGTTAAAGGAAGACAGAGTCGGGTTATGCAGTTTAGGGTATTTACTCACTGCTGATGTTCCGGTCACTCCAGCTTCAAGTGACCACCCGAGCCGTGCTGCGTCCACCAGGTCCTGGATCCAGCCAACCCCCAAGCGAGTCCGGAGCGTGACCCTGAGCTCTCCTTCAGTCCTTTCTCTGGCCGTCCCCACTATTGATCCACCCAGGTCCAGCTCCCTCGGGCCTTCTGTTGGGTGACCCTTGGCCTTGGGTTCCCTGACCCTCCATGTGGTATGCCTTCGTGGTGGATGTGGTGGGTGGCCGTGGCAGACGCTGCCCACGGCCTCCGGTCTCTGGCTGGGGTGTGTTTTTGCCCCCACCAGCTTGGGTTCCGGTACCCTGATGCCGACTCTTCACCCGTAGATTGGATTTGGGCTCTCAGAGTCCTCTCTTTGTCCCCTCTCTGGGTCTTTCCTTCTTTCTCCTCTCTCTCTCTCTTTGGATCTGCTCTGCTCCTCTTCCTCCTCTGACTTCTCTCTGCAAAAGGCTGACAGACTGACCCTGATCTTTGATGGTGCCCACCTTATATACACCCTCTATGTGTGAGCTCAGGTGACCAGCACCCAATGAGCTCCTATCTTTACCCAGGCTGCTCCCCCTATCTGCCCCTACACTACTTGGGATGTACCACCCCCCTCCCACTCCAGCCAGGAACAGACTCGGTCGTACCTGCACATTTCTAAGTGGGAGTACCGTCGGCCTGTTCCTCGGAAATGGGATGTGTGTAGTGCATGCAGCCTACCGAGCTCAGTTCCACACTCCATCCTTACCCGGGAGTGGAATATCACACCTCTGGGTTGAGGTGCAATACCACTGTAGCAGCCGAATCCTCAGGGTGCTACACATGCAGTACAGCATATTACAAACATAAGTCCCATTATTGGGGAGTGGGTGTCCCATAGTATTTGCTTATGCTTTCCCAGCAAGAGCTGCCAAAAATTAGGACGGAGCAACTTGCAATGCCCCTTACAAGAGCCATGCAGTACAGCATATTACAAACATAAGTCCCATTATTGGGGAGTGGGTGTCCCATGGTATTTGCTTATGCTTTCCCAGCAAAAGCTGCCAAAAATTAGGACGGAGCAACTTGCAATGCCCCTTACAAGAGCCATGCAGTACAGCATATTACAAACATAAGTCCCATTATTGGGGAGTGGGTGTCCCATAGTATTTGCTTATGCTTTCCCAGCAAAAGCTGCCAAAAATTAGGACGGAGCAACTTGCAATGCCCCTTACAAGAGCCATGCAGTACAGCATATTACAAACATAAGTCCCATTATTGGGGAGTGGGTGTCCCATAGTATTTGCTTATGCTTTCCCAGCAAAAGCTGCCAAAAATTAGGACGGAGCAACTTGCAATGCCCCTTACAAGAGCCATGCAGTACAGCATATTACAAACATAAGTCCCATTATTGGGGAGTGGGTGTCCCATGGTATTTGCTTATGCTTTCCCAGCAAAAGCTGCCAAAAATTAGGATGGAGCAACTTGCAATGCCCCTTACAAGAGCCATGCAGTACAGCATATTACAAACATAAGTCCCATTATTGGGGAGTGGGTGTCCCATAGTATTTGCTTATGCTTTCCCAGCAAAAGCTGCCAAAAATTAGGACGGAGCAACTTGCAATGCCCCTTACAAGAGCCATGCAGTACAGCATATTACAAACATAAGTCCCATTATTGGGGAGTGGGTGTCCCATGGTATTTGCTTATGCTTTCCCAGCAAAAGCTGCCAAAAATTAGGACGGAGCAACTTCCAATGCCCCTTACAAGAGCCATGCAGTACAGCATATTACAAACATAAGTCCCATTATTGGGGAGTGGGTGTCCCATAGTATTTGCTTATGCTTTCCCAGCAAAAGCTGCCAAAAATTAGGACGGAGCAACTTGCAATGCCCCTTACAAGAGCCATGCAGTACAGCTTATTACAAACATAAGTCCCATTATTGGGGAGTGGGTGTCCCATAGTATTTGCTTATGCTTTCCCAGCAAAAGCTGCCAAAAATTAGGACGGAGCAACTTGCAATGCCCCTTACAAGAGCCATGCAGTACAGCATATTACAAACATAAGTCCCATTATTGGGGAGTGGGTGTCCCATGGTATTTGCTTATGCTTTCCCAGCAAAAGCTGCCAAAAATTAGGATGGAGCAACTTGCAATGCCCCTTACAAGAACCATGCAGTACAGCATATTACAAACATAAGTCCCATTATTGGGGAGTGGGTGTCCCATAGTATTTGCTTATGCTTTCCCAGCAAAAGCTGCCAAAAATTAGGATGGAGCAACTTGCAATGCCCCTTACAAGAGCCATGCAGTACAGCATATTACAAACATAAGTCCCATTATTGGGGAGTGGGTGTCCCATGGTATTTGCTTATGCTTTCCCAGCAAAAGCTGCCAAAAATTAGGATGGAGCAACTTGCAATGCCCCTTACAAGAGCCATGCAGTACAGCATATTACAAACATAAGTCCCATTATTGGGGAGTGGGTGTCCCATAGTATTTGCTTATGCTTTCCCAGCAAAAGCTGCCAAAAATTAGGACGGAGCAACTTGCAATGCCCCTTACAAGAGCCATGCAGTACAGCATATTACAAACATAAGTCCCATTATTGGGGAGTGGGTGTCCCATAGTATTTGCTTATGCTTTCCCAGCAAAAGTTGCCAAAAATTAGGACGGAGCAACTTGCAATGCCCCTTACAAGAGCCATGCAGTACAGCATATTACAAACATAAGTCCCATTATTGGGGAGTGGGTGTCCCATAGTATTTGCTTATGCTTTCCCAGCAAAAGCTGTCGAAAATTAGGACAGAGCAACTTGCAATGCCCCTTACAAGAGCCATGCAGTACAGCATATTACAAACATAAGTCCCATTATTGGGGAGTGGGTGTCCCATAGTATTTGCTTATGCTTTCCCAGCAAAAGCTGCCAAAAATTAGGACGGAGCAACTTGCAATGCCCCTTACAAGAGCTATGCAGTACAGCATATTACAAACATAAGTTCCATTATTGGGGAGTGGGTGCCCCATGGTATTTGCTTATGCTTTCCCAGCAAAAGCTGCCAAAAATTAGGACGGAGCAACTTGCAATGCCCCTTACAAGAGCCATGCAGTACAGCATATTACAAACATAAGTCCTATTATTGGGGAGTGGGTGTCCCATAGTATTTGCTTATGCTTTCCCAGCAAAAGCTGCCAAAAATTAGGATGGAGCAACTTGCAATGCCCCTTACAAGAGCCATGCAGTACAGCATATTACAAACATAAGTCCCATTATTGGGGAGTGGGTGTCCCATAGTATTTGCTTATGCTTTCCCAGCAAAAGCTGCCGAAAATTAGGACAGAGCAACTTGCAATGCCCCTTACAAGAGCCATGCAGTACAGCATATTACAAACATAAGTCCCATTATTGGGGAGTGGGTGTCCCATGGTATTTGCTTATGCTTTCCCAGCAAGAGCTGCCAAAAATTAGGACGGAGCAACTTGCAATGCCCCTTACAAGAGCCATGCAGTACAGCATATTACAAACATAAGTCCCATTATTGGGGAGTGGGTGTCACATAGTATTTGCTTATGCTTTCCCAGCAAAAGCTGCCAAAAATTAGGACGGAGCAACTTGCAATGCCCCTTACAAGAGCCATGCAGTACAGCATATTACAAACATAAGTCCCATTATTGGGGAGTGGGTGTCCCATAGTATTTGCTTATGCTTTCCCAGCAAAAGCTGCCAAAAATTAGGACGGAGCAACTTGCAATGCCCCTTACAAGAGCCATGCAGTACAGCATATTACAAACATAAGTCCCATTATTGGGGAGTGGGTGTCCCATGGTATTTGCTTATGCTTTCCCAGCAAAAGCTGCCAAAAATTAGGATGGAGCAACTTGCAATGCCCCTTACAAGAGCCATGCAGTACAGCATATTACAAACATAAGTCCCATTATTGGGGAGTGGGTGTCCCATAGTATTTGCTTATGCTTTCCCAGCAAAAGCTGCCAAAAATTAGGACAGAGCAACTTGCAATGCCCCTTACAAGAGCCATGCAGTACAGCATATTACAAACATAAGTCCCATTATTGGGGAGTGGGTGTCCCATAGTATTTGCTTATGCTTTCCCAGCAAAAGCTGCCAAAAATTAGGACGGAGCAACTTGCAATGCCCCTTACAAGAGCCATGCAGTACAGCATATTACAAACATAAGTCCCATTATTGGGGAGTGGGTGTCCCATGGTATTTGCTTATGCTTTCCCAGCAAAAGCTGCCAAAAATTAGGATGGAGCAACTTGCAATGCCCCTTACAAGAGCCATGCAGTACAGCATATTACAAACATAAGTCCCATTATTGGGGAGTGGGTGTCCCATAGTATTTGCTTATGCTTTCCCAGCAAAAGCTGCCAAAAATTAGGACAGAGCAACTTGCAATGCCCCTTACAAGAGCCATGCGGTACAGCATATTACAAACATAAGTCCCATTATTGGGGAGTGGGTGTCCCATGGTATTTGCTTATGCTTTCCCAGCAAAAGCTGCCAAAAATTAGGATGGAGCAACTTGCAATGCCCCTTACAAGAGTCATGCAGTACAGCATATTACAAACATAAGTCCCATTATTGGGGAGTGGGTGTCCCATAGTATTTGCTTATGCTTTCCCAGCAAGAGCTGCCAAAAATTAGGACGGAGCAACTTGCAATGCCCCTTACAAGAGTCATGCAGTACAGCATATTACAAACATAAGTCCCATTATTGGGGAGTGGGTGTCCCATGGTATTTGCTTATGCTTTCCCAGCAAAAGCTGCCAAAAATTAGGACGGAGCAACTTGCAATGCCCCTTACAAGAGCCATGCAGTACAGCATATTACAAACATAAGTCCCATTATTGGGGAGTGGGTGTCCCATAGTATTTGCTTATGCTTTCCCAGCAAAAGCTGCCAAAAATTAGGACGGAGCAACTTGCAATGCCCCTTACAAGAGCTATGCAGTACAGCATATTACAAACATAAGTCCCATTATTGGGGAGTGGGTGTCCCATGGTATTTGCTTATGCTTTCCCAGCAAAAGCTGCCAAAAACTAGGATGGAGCAACTTGCAATGCCCCTTACAAGAGTCATGCAGTACAGCATATTACAAATATAAGTCCCATTATTGGGGAGTGGGTGTCCCATAGTATTTGCTTATGCTTTCCCAGCAAAAGCTGCCAAAAATTAGGACGGAGCAACTTGCAATACCCCTTACAAGAGCCATGCAGTACAGCATATTACAAACATAAGTCCCATTATTGGGGAGTGGGTGTCCCATAGTATTTGCTTATGCTTTCCCAGCAAAAGTTGCCAAAAATTAGGACGGAGCAACTTGCAATGCCCCTTACAAGAGCCATGCAGTACAGCATATTACAAACATAAGTCCCATTATTGGGGAGTGGGTGTCCCATAGTATTTGCTTATGCTTTCCCAGCAAAAGCTGCCGAAAATTAGGACAGAGCAACTTGCAATGCCCCTTACAAGAGCCATGCAGTACAGCATATTACAAACATAAGTCCCATTATTGGGGAGTGGGTGTCCCATAGTATTTGCTTATGCTTTCCCAGCAAAAGCTGCCAAAAATTAGGACGGAGCAACTTGCAATGCCCCTTACAAGAGCCATGCAGTACAGCATATTACAAACATAAGTCCCATTATTTGGGAGTGGGTGCCCCATGGTATTTGCTTATGCTTTCCCAGCAAAAGCTGCCAAAAATTAGGACGGAGCAACTTGCAATGCCCCTTACAAGAGCCATGCAGTACAGCATATTACAAACATAAGTCCCATTATTGGGGAGTGGGTGTCCCATAGTATTTGCTTATGCTTTCCCAGCAAAAGCTGCCAAAAATTAGGATGGAGCAACTTGCAATGCCCCTTACAAGAGCCATGCAGTACAGCATATTACAAACATAAGTCCCATTATTGGGGAGTGGGTGTCCCATAGTATTTGCTTATGCTTTCCCAGCAAAAGCTGCCGAAAATTAGGACAGAGCAACTTGCAATGCCCCTTACAAGAGCCATGCAGTACAGCATATTACAAACATAAGTCCCATTATTGGGGAGTGGGTGTCCCATAGTATTTGCTTATGCTTTCCCAGCAAGAGCTGCCAAAAATTAGGACGGAGCAACTTGCAATGCCCCTTACAAGAGCCATGCAGTACAGCATATTACAAACATAAGTCCCATTATTGGGGAGTGGGTGTCCCATGGTATTTGCTTATGCTTTCACAGCAAAAGCTGCCAAAAATTAGGACGGAGCAACTTGCAATGCCCCTTACAAGAGCCATGCAGTACAGCATATTACAAACATAAGTCCCATTATTGGGGAGTGGGTGTCCCATAGTATTTGCTTATGCTTTCCCAGCAAAAGCTGCCAAAAATTAGGACGGAGCAACTTGCAATGCCCCTTACAAGAGCCATGCAGTACAGCATATTACAAACATAAGTCCCATTATTGGGGAGTGGGTGTCCCATAGTATTTGCTTATGCTTTCCCAGCAAAAGCTGCCAAAAATTAGGACGGAGCAACTTGCAATGCCCATTACAAGAGCCATGCAGTACAGCATATTACAAACATAAGTCCCATTATTGGGGAGTGGGTGTCCCATGGTATTTGCTTATGCTTTCCCAGCAAAAGCTGCCAAAAATTAGGATGGAGCAACTTGCAATGCCCCTTACAAGAGCCATGCAGTACAGCATATTACAAACATAAGTCCCATTAATGGGGAGTGGGTGTCCCATAGTATTTGCTTATGCTTTCCCAGCAAAAGCTGCCAAAAATTAGGACGGAGCAACTTGCAATGCCCCTTACAAGAGCCATGCAGTACAGCATATTACAAACATAAGTCCCATTATTGGGGAGTGGGTGTCCCATGGTATTTGCTTATGCTTTCCCAGCAAAAGCTGCCAAAAATTAGGACGGAGCAACTTGCAATGCCCCTTACAAGAGCCATGCAGTACAGCATATTACAAACATAAGTCCCATTATTGGGGAGTGGGTGTCCCATAGTATTTGCTTATGCTTTCCCAGCAAAAGCTGCCAAAAATTAGGACGGAGCAACTTGCAATGCCCCTTACAAGAGCCATGCAGTACAGCATATTACAAACATAAGTCCCATTATTGGGGAGTGGGTGTCCCATAGTATTTGCTTATGCTTTCCCAGCAAAAGCTGCCAAAAATTAGGACGGAGCAACTTGCAATGCCCCTTACAAGAGCCATGCAGTACAGCATATTACAAACATAAGTCCCATTATTGGGGAGTGGGTGTCCCATGGTATTTGCTTATGCTTTCCCAGCAAAAGCTGCCAAAAATTAGGATGGAGCAACTTGCAATGCCCCTTACAAGAACCATGCAGTACAGCATATTACAAACATAAGTCCCATTATTGCGGAGTGGGTGTCCCATAGTATTTGCTTATGCTTTCCCAGCAAAAGCTGCCAAAAATTAGGATGGAGCAACTTGCAATGCCCCTTACAAGAGCCATGCAGTACAGCATATTACAAACATAAGTCCCATTATTGGGGAGTGGGTGTCCCATGGTATTTGCTTATGCTTTCCCAGCAAAAGCTGCCAAAAATTAGGATGGAGCAACTTGCAATGCCCCTTACAAGAGCCATGCAGTACAGCATATTACAAACATAAGTCCCATTATTGGGGAGTGGGTGTCCCATAGTATTTGCTTATGCTTTCCCAGCAAAAGCTGCCAAAAATTAGGACGGAGCAACTTGCAATGCCCCTTACAAGAGCCATGCAGTACAGCATATTACAAACATAAGTCCCATTATTGGGGAGTGGGTGTCCCATAGTATTTGCTTATGCTTTCCCAGCAAAAGTTGCCAAAAATTAGGACGGAGCAACTTGCAATGCCCCTTACAAGAGCCATGCAGTACAGCATATTACAAACATAAGTCCCATTATTGGGGAGTGGGTGTCCCATAGTATTTGCTTATGCTTTCCCAGCAAAAGCTGCCGAAAATTAGGACAGAGCAACTTGCAATGCCCCTTACAAGAGCCATGCAGTACAGCATATTACAAACATAAGTCCCATTATTGGGGAGTGGGTGTCCCATAGTATTTGCTTATGCTTTCCCAGCAAAAGCTGCCAAAAATTAGGACGGAGCAACTTGCAATGCCCCTTACAAGAGCTATGCAGTACAGCATATTACAAACATAAGTTCCATTATTGGGGAGTGGGTGCCCCATGGTATTTGCTTATGCTTTCCCAGCAAAAGCTGCCAAAAATTAGGACGGAGCAACTTGCAATGCCCCTTACAAGAGCCATGCAGTACAGCATATTACAAACATAAGTCCTATTATTGGGGAGTGGGTGTCCCATAGTATTTGCTTATGCTTTCCCAGCAAAAGCTGCCAAAAATTAGGATGGAGCAACTTGCAATGCCCCTTACAAGAGCCATGCAGTACAGCATATTACAAACATAAGTCCCATTATTGGGGAGTGGGTGTCCCATAGTATTTGCTTATGCTTTCCCAGCAAAAGCTGCCGAAAATTAGGACAGAGCAACTTGCAATGCCCCTTACAAGAGCCATGCAGTACAGCATATTACAAACATAAGTCCCATTATTGGGGAGTGGGTGTCCCATAGTATTTGCTTATGCTTTCCCAGCAAGAGCTGCCAAAAATTAGGACAGAGCAACTTGCAATGCCCCTTACAAGAGCCATGCAGTACAGCATATTACAAACATAAGTCCCATTATTGGGGAGTGTGTGTCCCATGGTATTTGCTTATGCTTTCCCAGCAAAAGCTGCCAAAAATTTGGACGGAGCAACTTGCAATGCCCCTTACAAGAGCCATGCAGTACAGCATATTACAAACATAAGTCCCATTATTGGGGAGTGGGTGTCCCATAGTATTTGCTTATGCTTTCCCAGCAAAAGCTGCCAAAAATTAGGACGGAGCAACTTGCAATGCCCCTTACAAGAGCCATGCAGTACAGCATATTAGAAACATAGGTCCCATTATTGGGGAGTGGGTGTCCCATAGTATTTGCTTATGCTTTCCCAGCAAAAGCTGCCAAAAATTAGGACGGAGCAACTTGCAATGCCCCTTACAAGAGCCATGCAATACAGCATATTACAAACATAAGTCCCATTATTGGGGAGTGGGTGTCCCATGGTATTTGCTTATGCTTTCCCAGCAAAAGCTGCCAAAAATTAGGATGGAGCAACTTGCAATGCCCCTTACAAGAGCCATGCAGTACAGCATATTACAAACATAAGTCCCATTATTGGGGAGTGGGTGTCCCATAGTATTTGCTTATGCTTTCCCAGCAAAATCTGCCAAAAATTAGGACGGAGCAACTTGCAATGCCCCTTACAAGAGCCATGCAGTACAGCATATTACAAACATAAGTCCCATTATTGGGGAATGGGTGTCCCATAGTATTTGCTTATGCTTTCCCAGCAAAAGCTGCCAAAAATTAGGACGGAGCAACTTGCAATGCCCCTTACAAGAGCCATGCAGTACAGCATATTACAAACATAAGTCCCATTATTGGGGAGTGGGTGTCCCATAGTATTTGCTTATGCTTTCCCAGCAAAAGCTGCCGAAAATTAGGACAGAGCAACTTGCAATGCCCCTTACAAGAGCCATGCAGTACAGCATATTACAAACATAAGTCCCATTATTGGGGAGTGGGTGCCCCATGGCATTTGCTTATGCTTTCCCAGCAAAAGCTGCCAAAAATTAGGACGGAGCAACTTGCAATGCCCCTTACAAGAGCCATGCAGTACAGCATATTACAAACATAAGTCCCATTATTGGGGAGTGGGTGTCCCATAGTATTTGATTATGCTTTCCCAGCAAAAGCTGCCAAAAATTAGGACGGAGCAACTTGCAATGCCCATTACAAGAGCCATGCAGTACAGCATATTACAAACATAAGTCCCATTATTGGGGAGTGGGTGTCCCATAGTATTTGCTTATGCTTTCCCAGCAAAAGCTGCCAAAAATTAGGACGGAGCAACTTGCAATGCCCCTTATAAGAGCCATGCAGTACAGCATATTACAAACATAAGTCCCATTATTGGGGAGTGGGTGTCCCATGGTATTTGCTTATGCTTTCCCAGCAAAAGCTGCCAAAAATTAGGACGGAGCAACTTGCAATGCCCCTTACAAGAGCCATGCAGTACAGCATATTACAAACATAAGTCCCATTATTGGGGAGTGGGTGTCCCATAGTATTTGCTTATGCTTTCCCAGCAAAAGCTGCCAAAAATTAGGACAGAGCAACTTGCAATGCCCTTTACAAGAGCCATGCAGTACAGCATATTACAAACATAAGTCCCATTATTGGGGAGTGGGTGCCCCATGGCATTTGCTTATGCTTTCCCAGCAAAAGCTGCCAAAAATTAGGACGGAGCAACTTGCAATGCCCCTTACAAGAGCCATGCAGTACAGCATATTACAAACATAAGTCCCATTATTGGGGAGTGGGTGTCCCATAGTATTTGCTTATGCTTTCCCAGCAAAAGCTGCCAAAAATTAGGACGGAGCAACTTGCAATGCCCCTTACAAGAGCCATGCAGTACAGCATATTACAAACATAAGTCCCATTATTGGGGAGTGGGTGTCCCATAGTATTTGCTTATGCTTTCCCAGCAAAAGCTGCCAAAAATTAGGACGGAGCAACTTGCAATGCCCCTTACAAGAGCCATGCAGTACAGCATATTACAAACATAAGTCCCATTATTGGGGAGTGGGTGTCCCATAGTATTTGCTTATGCTTTCCCAGCAAAAGCTGCCAAAAATTAGGATGGAGCAACTTGCAATGCCCCTTACAAGAGCCATGCAGTACAGCATATTACAAACATAAGTCCCATTATTGGGGAGTGGGTGTCCCATAGTATTTGCTTATGCTTTCCAAGCAAAAGCTGCCAAAAATTACGATGGAGCAACTTGCAATGCCCCTTACAAGAGCCATGCAGTACAGCATATTACAAACATAAGTCCCATTATTGGGGAGTGGATGTCCCATAGTATTTGCTTATGCCTTGCAAGCAAAAGCTGCCAAAAATAAGGACGGAGGAACTTGCAATGCTGGCACGCTGGTGGTATAGTTGTGGTGGAGGCTGAGGATAAGGAGAAGAAGATTAAACAGCCGAAACGAGGAAGCGTATACCCATGTGTGGGTGTGAAGCGGTGCATGTGAATACACCTCCCGAAATAACACAGTGGATTTGACTTTATGTTACTCTGCTGTCATTTGGTGGTGATGAGAAGTCTGGCCCAATCCAGCCCTTGTTCATTTTGATAAGGGTCAGCTTGTCAGCATTGTCAGTTGACAGGCGAGTGCGCTTATCAGTTATAATTCCCCCAGCGGCACTAAAAACACGCTCCGATAACACGCTAGCGGCAGGGCAGGCCAGGACCTCCAAGGCGTACAGAGCGAGTTCATTCCAAGTGTCCAGCTTGGATACCCAATAATTAAAAGGCACAGAGGAATCACGGAGGACGCTGGTACGATCGGCAAGGTACTCCCTCACCATCTTTTGAAACTTTCCACTCCTTGTGAGAGTACACCGCGCCTCGGGGCCTGTAAGCTGGGCGGGTGTCAGAAAACTGTCCCAGAACGTTGACAGTGTTCCGCTGCCTCTGCTGGATTGGAGTTGCATCTCTCTCACCTGTACGCCTTGGTTTGGCAACGAACTGTGACCTCTGCCGCTAGCGTGTTCAGATGGGAATTTTTTTAAGAGTTCTGCAGCAAGGGCCTTCTGGTATTGCCCCATTTTTGTAGACCTCTCCACCTCAGGAATAAGAGAGTGAAAGTTCTCCTTGTAGCGGGGGTCTACAAGTGTCACCAACCAGTAATGACTGTCACCCAACATTTTGACAACGCGAGGGTCACGGTTAAGGCAGCGTAACATAAAGTCAGCCATGCGTGCCAGACTGGTAACGCGCAAGATTTCCGTGTCCTCACCAAGATGACGACTGACCATGCTCTCCTCCTCCTCTTCCTCCTCCCCCCTGTCCTCAGGTCACCCACGCTGAACCGACGGTATGACACTTGTACAGGTACTACCGTCTACAATGCATGATAGCAGCTCCTGTTCTTCCTCCTCCTCCTCCTCCTCCTCTCCCTCATTGTCCCCCAATGCATGTTGGGATGAGATGAGGCTGGGCTGTGTGTAATCGCCTGCTACGGCTTCTTGATCCATCTCATCATACTCTGGCTGCAATGCCTCCTCTTTAATTCTCTGCAGAGAGCGTTGCAAAAGACAGACAAGTGGGATGCTGACACTAATGATGGCGTCATCGCCACTCACCATCTTGGTGGCCTCCTCAAAGTTTGTCAGGATGGTACATATGTCAGACATCCAGGTCCACTCCTGAGGTCTTATGTGTGGAGTCTGACCTGAATATCGATGGCCTTGTTGCAGCTGGTACTCCACAAGTGCTCTCTTCTGCTCACAAATCCTTTGCAACATGTGGAGGGTAGAGTTCCAACGTGTGGGGACATCACACACCAGTCGGTGTGACGGAAGCTGCAAACGCTGCTGCAACACAGCAAGGGCGGCGGAAGCTGTAGCCGACTTGCGAAAATGAGCTGACAGGCGGCGTACTTTCACGAGCAGATCTGGCAACTCGGGGTACGATTTAAGAAACCGCTGAACCACAAGGTTAAGCACATGAGCCAGGCATAGTACGTGTGTGATCTCACCTCGCCTCAGAGCCGCCACAAGGTTATGGCCATTGTCACACACGACCATGCCGGGATGTAGGTTCAGCGGTCTCAGCCACAGATCTGCCTGCTCTTTAACAGCTGTCCACAACTCACAAGCAGTGTGAGGTTTTTCACCTAAGCTTATGAGTTTCAGCACAGCCTGTTGCCGCTTGGCGGAGGCAGTACTGCAATGCTTCCAGCTTGTAACTGATGTGGTGATATCTGAGATGGAGGCTGAACATGAGGAGGAGGAGGATGCGCAGGAGCTGTACACTGTGGGGGCAACTCTGACTGACATAGGGCCCGCAATCCTCGGTGTGGGGAGGAAGTGTTCCGTCCCAAGGTCCGACTGGGTCCCGGCTTCCACTATGTTTACCCAGTGTGCCGTCAGAGAGATGTACCGTCCCTGGCCACAAGCACTTGTCCACGTGTCCGTTGTCAGGTGGACTCTCCCAGTAACTGCGTTGTTGAGGGCACGGCAGATGCTTTGGGACACGTGCTTGTGTAGTGCGGGGATGGCACACCGGGCAAAATAGTGTCGGCTGGGGACCGAGTACCGAGGGACGGCCACCGCCATAAGATTGCGGAAGGATTCCGTCTCCACCAGCCTAAAAGGCAGCATTTCCAATGCAAGCAGTCGTGAAATGTGCGAATTTAGGACTGTGGCCTGTGGGGCGTTAGCTGCGAATTTCCGCTTTCGTTCAAAGGTCTGGGATATGGACAATTGAACGCTGCGGTGGGACGTGGACGTGGACGTTGATGCTGTTTCTTGAGAAACTGCCATAACAAGTGAAGACTGAGAGGAGGGGGCATCTTTACATGCAGTATGGACAGGGGATTGCCTTGCACACACAACAGGGGGTTCTATTGCACGCACAACAGTGGAAGAAGCAGTGGTGACACCCGCTGACACTGGTCGTGGACCCTGGGTTTCGCCCCACAAAGTCGGGTGCTTTGCTGCCATGTGCCTGATCATGCTGGTGGTGGTCAGGCTGGTAGTTTTGTCACCCCTGCTGATGCTGGCATGGCAGGTGGAACATATGGCCTTTTTGGGGTTATCAGCAGAGTCTTTAAAAAAATTCCAGACTCTGGAAGACCTACCGCTTATACTGGCAACGTCCCTCGTGTTGGTGTTACGGGGAACGGTTGCCTGCCTTCTGTCTGCGGCCACCACACTGCTTCTTCCTGCCTTTTGGGGTACTCTGCCTCCCTCCCCCTGTGTGCTGCTGGCCTCACTCTGCATGTCCTCCTTCCACGTTGGGTCAGTTACTAGATCATCCACCACCTCCTCCTCACTTCCTGGCAATTGTGTCTCGTCATCGTCCACCTCTTGTGACAGATTGCCAACGTCGACTTCCTGTGGCCGTGGCTGTTCAAATATTTGGGCATCGCAACATGGGATCTCCTCTTCCACCACTTCAAGCGTATCAGGCGAGGGGCCCAAATAT
Source organism: Phyllobates terribilis (assembly GCF_046119375.1). NCBI lineage: Eukaryota > Metazoa > Chordata > Amphibia > Anura > Dendrobatidae > Phyllobates > Phyllobates terribilis. The sequence continues at coordinate 154,005,955 of NW_027362762.1, read as the reverse complement.
GGAAATGGACCAGTGAACAGCTCTTCAGAGTGTCCAAGTGTGGGATCACTTGCTGTCTGACGACACTCGGCATGGTGGGAGGAAGGAGCATCAGGGTGAGGAGGAGTATGCGGTCGAGACTCACGGCTACTAAGAGTTGACCATGTGGAAGACAGACCGGAGGTGGTGGTGCCCAGGTAACTGGAAGTATTGTCTGCTATCCAATTAATAACCTGTTCACACTGATCAGTTCTCAATACTGGTGTTGTTCTGTGCTTCCCTAGTAATTCGGTCAAGAAGTGGGAGCGAGAAGATGTGGCTGTTGCTTGTGGCACATTTTCACCTTGGCCACGGCCCCGTCCTCTGCACGAACCATCACCAGAACGTCCACTTCCACGTCCCTTGCCACGCACCTTGCCCATTGTAAATGAAGTAAAATAGCTTACACTTGCACTATCAATGGAAAAAGGGTAATAAAGAGTAGATTAGAACCGTGGAAGAGGAAAACCACAGTTATTGTTTACTGGGGTATACCACACTTTTTTAAATAGAGATATTTGCGGCTGAACAGTGAGCGACACACTCAAACTGCTTTTTTTTTAGATACCAAAGGCCCAAAACTGGATAGTACAGCGATTTGACCCGTGGAACTGCAAAACCACACTGGGATGTCGGGCCTACACAAGACTATTTTCAACAGATATATTTTTGTGTCACAACAGTCAGGAGACACTACTGTTTTTCTTTATGGAAAAAACTACCAAAAGCTGAATAATAGAGATTTTTTACCGTGGGATGGCAAAACCACAGTTATTGTTTACTGGGGTATACCACACTTTTTTAAATAGAGATATTTGCGGCTGAACAGTGAGCGACACACTCAAACTGCTTTTTTTTTTAGATACCAAAGGCCCAAAACTGGATAGTACAGCGATTTGACCCGTGGAACTGCGAAACCACACTGGGATGTCGGGCCTACACAAGACTATTTTCAACAGATATATTTTTGTGTCACAACAGTCAGGAGACACTACTGTTTTTCTTTACGGAAAAAACTACCAAAAGCTGAATAATAGAGATTTTTTACCGTGGGATGGCAAAACCACAGTTATTGTTTACTGGGGTATACCACACTTTTTTAAATAGAGATATTTGCGGCTGAACAGTGAGCGACACACTCAAACTGCTTTTTTTTTAGATACCAAAGGCCCAAAACTGGATAGTACAGCGATTTGACCCGTGGAACTGCAAAACCACACTGGGATGTCGGGCCTACACAAGACTATTTTCAACAGATATATTTTTGTGTCACAACAGTCAGGAGACACTACTGTTTTTCTTTACGGAAAAAACTACCAAAAGCTGAATAATAGAGATTTTTTACCATGGGATGGCAAAACCACAGTTATTGTTTACTGGGGTATACCACACATTTTTAAATAGAGATATTTGCGGCTGAACAGTGAGCGACACACTGAAACTGCTTTTTTTTAGATACCAAAGGCCCAAAACTGGATAGTACAGCGATTTGACCCGTGGAACTGCGAAACCACACTGGGATGTCGGGACTACACAAGACTATTTTCAACAGATATATTTTTGTGTCACAACAGTCAGGAGACACTACTGTTTTTCTTTACGGAAAAAACTACCAAAAGCTGAATAATAGAGATTTTTTACCGTGGGATGGCAAAACCACAGTTATTGTTTACTGGGGTATACCACATTTTTTTAAATAGAGATATTTGCGGCTGAACAGTGAGCGACACACTCAAACTGTTTTTTTTTTAGATACAAATGGCCCAAAATGGATAATACAGAGGTTTGAACCGTGGAAGTACAAAACAACTCTTCTGTTTCTCTAGCCTACACCAGACTATTTTCAACAGTTATATTTGTGTCTGAAAAATCAGAGACACGCTTTTTTGGGGGGGGGGACGACAACACACCAAACGGTTAATAAGACGGGTATTTGTACAGTGTGAAGGAGGAAAAAAAAAGGAGGATTTAGATGGAATAAAAAGGATTTTTCCTGGCCCCCGACACCTGGTGCTAAGTCCAGCAATTTCAGCAACAGGAGCACACAGGACTGTAATGCAGCGTTTGCTGGTATAACCACTGTGTCTCCTATACAGCCTGCCTGCCTGGTATCTGGGATGGATATTAGTCCTGAAAAGGACTGTTTGTTTGTTCTGGCAGCCTTTACAGACCCTACACTAACTATTTCGCAGTTTATATCTCTCCCTAAATCAGCAGCGCTGTCCCTACACTGTCTAATCCGGAGCGACTGTGTCCAAGATGACGGCGCCCCGTTTTAAATACTCGAGGTGACGCTGTGTGGCCAGCCAATCACTGTAATGCCCACAACCAACATGGCTGCAGAATTACAGTGACTGGCTGGCAATCCCTGCATGTTCATTGGCTGTGTAAAGAGCGCCAAACATGCAGGGCGGAGACCCGAGCTCCCGCCCGAGTAACCCGGAAATGCTCGGTGCTCGCCGAACATCCCGAGTAGCATGATGCTCGGGCGAGTACCGAGCAGTGTCGAGCATGTTCGCTCAACACTAATGCCTATGTATGTGACCATTGAAGATTGGCCAGTTACACAGTAGATTGTAGACATTATAGAAGGGAGAGTTTAGGTGATGTTCAATTCTCCCTACAGCTATTTGTTATTAAATGGCTTATCTAAAGTATTACAAATGCATAATGACAATTTGCAGTGTGTTACCATAGAATTCTATGGCTGCCATAATATGGCTCCTCACTACTACCTCTGAGCCATCAAACAGCTATTAGCACTAGGTCTTTTCCCTGCTCTTTGTATGCTTAGATTAAGTTGGCAGCCCTTACTCAGTGATTGACAGTCTTTTCAGTATCAGTGTGCATACAGAGAGCAATCAATCACTGATTAGGACCGCCCACTGGACTCCTAAGCATTGAATGAATTGAATGCAGCTTATATTGAATTTATTCTAACAAATTGATATATCAATCTGCTCAGCTCCTCTTGCTTTTTAACATTTTGCATGTAAATTTATATACATGTTCAATGTGACAGGTACTTATAAAGCGCTGGAGAGACACTGTCTGAAAGCCTCAGTTATATTTCTCAGTCATTAACTTATCAAGGTCAGGTCTGTGTATTGCAATACATAAGTAACACATAAGTAACACCCTTTTCTGTGAGGCAAGGGGGGGACGTTGGGTCATTCCAGGACTTCAATTGAATTGAACTGCTTGTTCGTTACTGAAGTCAACTGATAAATGGAAGTTAGAGGGAGGTGATACATTTATACTGTTTGTATTATAATGTGTTACTATCCAGACTCTTATCAATTGTACAGTCTCAGAATCCTGGAGGAGCGATGAAGAGACGAATCTCTTGTATGTTTTTATCTTTTAACGCACTTGAGAAATAATGTGCTGCATCTGTATAAAAACAGAAACATTAAAAGCCACAAAAAAAAAATCCTTCACTTCAGATTATAGTTAGGAAGGCCATGCATGCTGACATTTTCTAAAGTTAGAAAAAAATTCTACATATTTTGTTCTATTGCACCGGAGACGTAATGTTTAGTAGTTGTCATCTACCCTCCTTTCTTAGGGGTGTTTCAGAGGAAGCAGTTTCACCTTAGTCATAGAGCCTGAGGGTCCCAGAAGCCACATAAGACAATGTCATAATTATTTATCTATTTATTTTATTCACTTATATAGTGCCATTAATTCCGCAGTGCAGGTTAATAGCGTTCTGACCCTGCCCGGCGCCTGCACTTATCCCCCGCTGCCAAGAGGAAATGAACTTTATTTTCCTGTCAGCATTCGGGCTTCAGTCATGGTGGCGGCTGTGGCGCGGGTTCAGTCATGGTTAAAGCCGCTGCTCCCTATACACAGAGCAGTAACTGAACCAGCGTCGGAGCTGCCACCATGATTAAAACCCAAATGCTGACAGAGAAATAAAGTTCATTTCCTCCTGGCAGCCGGGGTATAAATGCTGGCGCCAGGCTGCTTCCGAATGCTATTAACCTGCATATTAGCCCTTTATCTGAAGGTTAATAGGGTTTTTTCACGTGACAGGTTCCTTTTAAGGCCACGGCCCCACTATCTTTATTTGGTCAGTATTTTTACATTTTTGAAATAAAAATAATCTATTTTAATGAATTTTTATTTAATCTTCCTTTAAGCCGGGCCCATGTAGCTCATGTTTGTGTGGTAAATATCTAATTGGGAGGTGTAATTGTTGACCTTTTTGATATACATATCTTTATTTGGTCAGTATTTGGTCAGTATTTTGTCTCAGGAGTGGGAGCCAAAACCAGGTGAGGAATAATCAGAGAAAAGGTATAATAGAAACAAGTCACCAATTCTGCATTTATCACCCACTCCTGGTTTTGGCTCCCACTCCTGAGAAAAAATACTGACTGAATACTGACCAAATACTGAGAGCAGGGCCGTGGCCTAAGACTTATTTTCACAGTGGTACTTAAAGAAGTTGTCCACAACTTTTTATTATCCCCCCCAATGTATTCAGCCGGTGCTCATAAGAGTTTTTGTAATTACCTTTAGTTGTCCTTTTTGCCTGTGAGCGGCGCAACCGTGGGCCGCTCACGGGCATCACGTGACCCCCCGCTGATGTCACGTCAAGTGAGGCGTGACATCAGTGACGCGGTGGATGCTGGGCTGTGGCTGGGTTTACCCCGTGCGTCACAGTCAGCATCCACCAGACGCTTTGCCAGTGAATGAGGAGAGGGAAAGCGAGCGGTGGGTGCTGGGTGTGACGCGTGGGGTAACCCCACCCACCGCCCAGCATCCACCTCGGGGACCGTGTCACTGATGTCACCCCTCACTTGACGTGACATCAGCGGGGGGGTCACGTGACGCCTGTGAGCAGCCTGCGGTAGTGCCGCTCACAGGCAAAAAGGACAACTAAAGGTAACTATAAAAACCCTTATGGTCACCAGTTGAATACATTGGGGGGATAATAAAAAGTTGTGGACAACTAATTTAAGCCGTTATTCCGTATCCTATTTTACAATACAACTATGGAGGGATACTAATTCTAAAAAAAATATGAGGTTTGTTGCAGATTTTGACACCTCCATTATAGTGGGGAAAACTTTCAACAAATTTGCAATCGATCTGCTATATAAATTGACTATAAATATTAAATCCACATGTCAATTACTGCATGGTTTCACCAGATTTTTTTCCTGAGGCATGTAGAGGAGTTTTGTCCAAGTCTTATTCACTGCACTAGTACAATAATATGCTGTTTGAGCATACTTTTATAGTGCAAAAAAGTAATTCTGCAGAAAAGGAATTAGGCACACAGCAGGGATAACCATGGGGCTCCATAATAAAACTTAGAAGGGGACTGCAGCTAATTCTTCATTTTATGAATGGAGATGAGTCCCCCTTAGTTTTCGGCCATATAGCAACTGCTATATCTGCTACGCATGGGAATATGGTAAATTCTAGTGACAGATCTTAAAAATGTAAATTGGTCCCTTACAGAACATGCTAATTTCCGTATTTAGATAAGGACAATGTGTGGCAATATTATACTTCACAGCATAGAAATGAGCCAATGTCTATGATGTGACGTGCCCGTACCTGCCTTCAGCTTCAAAAAAGATTCTACAGTATGACTACGAGGAGCCGAAGAAAAGTTACACATGACTAAAAGTGACTTCTACAACTGAAGAATAGAAATAGAAATTGCATCCGAGTAGTCAGGACGATTAATAATAACTTATCATGGTTTATACAATATCACCCAAATGGTCCTTGTCTGACTTCTTTCTTACAAATCCCTTTTTGCCTCATTGCTTGGTTGTAGGGTTGTCTTGCTTTGTAGCTCCCTCAGCAGTGAAGGGATTAATAATACTGCAGTAGTAGGGTCACCTTGACTCATGCAGGAACAGCAAAACCACAGTCTGCTATGAAGAAATGCTGCAGATTTAACCCTTGCTCTAAAACATATGACATTATGCAATTAAATCTCTGATAAATTGTCCTGCTTGTCACTGCATTCAATAAGACAGTGTTTCCTACATTGCACCATATTATCATTTAACAATTCGAGACTCCGCAAATTGCTGACATACATTTTTATATTGTATAATTAATGAAGACCATCAGGGATAATTGATTGACACCTGTAAAATTCTGTGCCAAATGTCTTCTAATAATGAAATTAAAATGTTTCATTTATTTCATTTGGTATCTTTTCATAATCCTAATCTTTTTGGATTTTCTTGAAAATAGCTAAATGATTTTTAGAGTATCAGCAGCGACCCCTTAACATTGCAGTTACCAGGTCTAGGCATTGGAAGACAAACAAGAATTACTCATGCGTTTGTCATGCTGGGGTTACAGACATTTACACGCAGAGATATTTTGCAAGGATGGGATGAAAGGAAATCTATCACATAATGGAGTTTTCCTTTCGATCACTCTTTGTTGAATAAATCTTGTCATTACAGCCGTATCGCAATTATTGCTCAGTTCTGATTTCCATATATAAAGTTAATATAAGGATTTTTATGGTTTTCTTAAAGCAAATACTGATGGTATTTACCATCTTTCGTAGTCTCAAAATTGAAGAGTTTCAAAATGATACCCCTATCTGTTTTAAAGGGAATCTGTCACCAAGTTTTTGGTATGTAGTCTCAAGACAGCATAACGTAGATTTCAGGGATATCTCACTTATTAGACTGTGTGCTGTAGTTTTTCGAGACAATGAATGTTTTATCACCAGGAGATTATCACTGCCTGGACGACTACAGCTCATGAGTCCTGGTCCGACCATGACCAATGATCTGTATAGAACAGGAAGTATGAATCAAATACTAGGCCTAGTTGCAAGTACAAAAATATAAATATAGAAAGTGATTTGGAATGTGAAAAAATTATCAACATTTAAAAAAAGTATTTTTAGCATAAAACCTGATTTAAACAGGTAATTTTCTGATTTAAATGTGGCGCTCTCAAAGTGTTCATGATTATAACTAGCGGACTAAAAAATTCTGTAGCGGACTACCAGTTTTACTAGTCATATATGAATGTATATTTATATCTCTTATTATGTTTGACACATACACTTATTAATAATGATTATTGAAATGCTCAAACGTTTCTATTATACCATTGCATGTATCTATTATATTTGAAACAACTGTATGGAATTATGCTGTTCTTAATCCATTGATATATATTATATACATGAACTCTTTTCATTATTGTTGTTTTCCCTGTTACTTTTATTTTTCATTTATTGTATTATTACTGTTTTATTGCCTTTTCCCTGTGTGCTTTTCTCTTTAAGATCCCTTTTTTTCCTTTTTTTTTCTTCCGTATACTTACCTCTGAACTCTGAATCAGGTGTTTTCAATCTAACTTATATGCTGACCATGCTCTCCTCTATATGTACCATTCCTCTTGACTAGTGTCTCATAAGACCGAGTTTAAGAACACATAGTGTTCGAAACGCGTTTGGTTTTCTCTTCCTATGGTTTCCCTCCCGTCCAACCCAATTTTTATTGGATGCATCAACACGTTATATATATTTTTTAAATGATCAGATAAAGATTTTGTCTATATTTTAAACTGGAGCTGGATCAATTTTTTCTTATGGGCAATTTTTTGATGACACATTCCCTTTAATGAGGTGCTCTTGCTATCCTCTCAATACCCCTGATTCGGGAAAATGAGGAATATCGTAAAGGTGTCTAATGCTATACATTTTACGTGCCAAAAGCTATCTCTATCTGCCCTGGCATCATTAATTGGGGAGAGTTGGGAGTCCCCATACACACTCAACTGGTTCTTCCTTCGTTCCTTCTCTTTATCCCACAAATTCTGCATGCTTGGTTCCACCATCCCCATCAGATTCCGTATTATTACTATTTATTGTTATATATATCAAAAAAGGTCAACAAATTGCAACTCCCAATTCATATGGTATTTAAGAAACAAACTCGCGCTACATAAGCCCCGTTTAAAGGAAGATTAAATACAGATTTGTCAAAATAAATTCATTTTTATTTCAATAATTTAAAAAGACTTTTTTTTAAAAATTAAAAACAGGTACCTTCACATTTCACCAATTCAAATCTCCATACTGGCTAATGTCTAATACAATGAATTATCTCTTATATAACATGCAAAAAGTCTGTGGCACCTCTATTACACTCTCTTCTTAACAATAAAGTGCTGAAAACAATTTGATCTAATCCCCTCTAATCCAAAAATAAAGTGCAAGTGCGTAAAAAGGAGATTTCTCACTCAATATTTAGAGAAACAAGCAAAAATGACTATACTTGTAGGTATAAGTGCATAAGTGTTTAATATAATTACCAAAAGTATACCTTTTTTCTCAAGAGTTAGGGGAATTTTGAGAAACAGGACACAACACTTGGTAATGTCATTGATGGGGAGCTATGCATATAGAGACAGTTGTATTTATACTATCATTAGGCATGAATTGTAAAGAGAGTACTTACATGTTAAGTATTGGTATCGGTATACAGCCTGTAGGGATGTGAAGGAAATCTACCCCGACGACGCCGTTTCGCCTTTGGCTTCTTCAATGGGGGTAGATTTCCCATAAACATTCACACATCTCCACCTTCCACCTCAGACCAGCAGAGGAAGCCCGTTAGGGATATAAATAGGGAAGGTGGAGCTAGTCAGAGAGAGTCTGGAGTTCACAGTGAGTGAAGAGCTGTGTGTGAGGAGAAGCACGCAGGTTGCTGTGTGAGGCAAGTTAGGCCTCCAGCGGTCCTGATGCCCAGTCCAGACTCAAGGAGCTCAGGTTAGAGCCCAAGGCGTGCCGACGCTGTAAGAGCGGTGAAGCGCGGCAAGCTGCCGTGAGTGTGAGTAGCCTAGTGAGGGCCCAAGCGTGGCCGAAGGCGAGTGGAAAGTGAGTAGCAGTGGGGGCAGAGGAGCTTAACCAGCTCACCCCGAAGCATATACCAGACACCGGGTCCGAGCTTACTGAGATCTCTATGACCCAGTAGGACATAACAGGAATCCCTGGAGAACTACAGGTCCCAGGATCACCAGAGAGCTGATACGTAACAGATCCAGGAGACCCATAGGCCCCGTAAGCTGGGAACGTGCACTCCAAGAGAAGGCCCTACCACAAAGTCAGCCGGTGCAGGACGGAGACAAAGTTAGGCCTAGCTTCAGGCAGGTCAGGAACTTATTACGCAGAGGCAAGAATCAGGAGGCCCTATACCCGCTCCCTGGGGAGAATCCTGAAATGCACCCTTCACCCTACAGTGCTTCGGGATGTGCCTGAATTTCCATCAGTAAAAGGTACAGAAGAGAACTATGTGTGGTTGCCTGTCTTTCAGTAGTCCCTGCTGGGTCTCTTCTGACCTGCATTCCCCCTCTCCATACGCTGCCCTGAGGCCCAGCTCCACCTGTGGGGAGCTATACCATCAAGCTGCCTTATCACTGGCCTCAGCGGGCTGCCGCAGCGCTGGTGATTCTCACCAGATACCACAGGTGGCGTCACGAACTCATATAATTATCCATCAACCCCCTTTTAAAGAGAGGCCAAGGGTACGGGCCTGGGAGCCGACCACCGCGACATCCCCCAAGGTCAGGCCACACCAAGGCCCGGGCGCCGAGTCCTCCCCATCCCCTGGGCGCGACAGGAGATGATGAGGGCGTGCACTAGTGTTTTTGCAGATTCGTAGTTGAGGAATGTGCGGATGCGGGAGATATTTTTGAGTTGGAGTCGGCAGGAAGTGGAAAGGGCTTGGATATGTAATTTGAAGGCAAGATCAGAGTCCAGGGTTACCCCAAGGCAGTGAGCTTGTGGGACTGGGGAGAGTGAACAGCCATTGACGTTGATAGATAGCTCAGGTGGGGTGGATGAATGAGAGGGTGGAAAGATGATGAATTCAGTTTTACCCATGTTAAGTTTTAGAAATCTAGCAGAGAAGAAGGATGAAATAGCGGACAGACATTGTGAGATTTTGGTTAGTAGGGAGGAGATATCGGGTCTGGAGAGGGAGATCTGTGTGTCATCAGCATAGAGGTGATACTGAAAGCCATGAGACTCCCAGGCCAAAGGTATAGATGGAGAAGAGAAGGGGTCCTAGAACTGAACCTTGGGGGACACCAACAGATAGGGGGTGAGATGAGGAGGTGGTATGTGAGTGGAGACACTGAATGTCCTGTCTGTTAGGTATGAAGAGATCCAAGATAGGGTCAAGTCTGTGATGCCGAGAGATGAGAGAGTCTGTAGTAAGAGGGAATGGTCCACTGTGTCGAATGCAGATGACAGGTCTAGGAGGAGGCGGACTGAGTTATGTCGCTTGGATTTGGCGGTTAGTAGGTCGTTGGTGACTTTAGTCAGTTCAGTTTCAGCAGAATGGTGCATTCGGAAGCCAGATTGGAGGCGGTCAAAGAGAGAGCAGGAGGAGAGGTGGGAGGACAGTTCAAAGTGGACATGTTGTTCCAGTAGTTTTGAGGCTAAGGGGAGAAGTGATATGGGGCGGTAGCTTGTCAGAGAGGATGGGTCAAGGGAGGGCTTTTTGAGGATGGGTGTGATCGAGGCATGTTTATTATGGAAATACTCTCCTTTACAAAGTATTATTTCTAGTGTAGAGAACCTTCGTAATGCAGTGCAGATGGCCTATGACTTTGTGTGCATGAGCTCTTAGACTTGTTAGAAAACTTCCTACTAATATGTTGTTGGAGAATTGCCAAAAGCGAGCACTCTCTGCAGTGCTGACTCGCTAAGTGCCCTCGTTGAGGGAAAGGATCTTTAGCATATGTAAAGAGATTATTTTAGCCTTTATTGGCTCTCTGGGGAGTCTTTTAATAGCTACTCTACTAGTTATACTCTCTTAGGATATAACTACATGTATGTAGTTACATACCTAATAACAGCACGCAGTGTAACCAGGATATTGCCATTTCCCAGGGGTGTTGACTGTAATGGGATGACTTGTGTGTGCAGTCGTTGCACCCCTTTGAGTATTAGACAGGAGTAGATTTACTATTTGTAATCAAAGCAAACTGAATTAAATTGGCATACACCCCACATTCTGCTTGTCCAGATAAGATTACACATTGAGGTTAGCCATCTTGTTAATGTAACTGATTTATTCATTAAGCATCGTCATATTAAATGCATTACTGAACCGTTATTGAGCCATTAGCATTAAGTGAATTAAAGTAAACCACAGTCCTGCATGCGATGTGACAAGAGAACTAACGTCCACAGCAAGGTGATTTAATACAGAGTTCTCTTATTTATGCACACTAGCGTCTTCTCAGTTATATAGATAAAGTCTCTGTTAGCAAGAATGACTCATTCTGCCAGGCAGCAACTAAAAAGTAATCTATTTATGTCATTATCAAATTACCTCAAACGAACCACACCTTAAATGTTGTTTTTTGAGTATTTGAGTCACTCAGTTCTTGTTACAGGAGAGATAACAGGATTTTATCTTCTTCTCCCCACCCATGAGCCGTTTTGGCATAACCTAATATATACGCCTTGATTATTTTTGGTCTCCAGATGCCTGGTCATTGGAATTTTCTGTAAAAAAGTTTTAACAAGTTAGTCCTGAAAATATGAGAGAGCGGATTTTATGTGTTTAATGGGGAAATACTCCTTCAAGTACTTTTTCAGAATTAGCAATCGTGTGAACATAAGCAATAACATTAATTTCGGTCATTATATAACTTGTATCATGTATTTTTCAACAGTTTCCCCCTCTGCAGGCTTTATCTCTAATTTGCAATTGACTAGTGGGTGAATACTAGATGCTTCGATATTTCCCATACATAGAACACAGAGGTATTCATGCTCTTTTTCCCTTTCATAGCACACAGACAGAAGCAGCAGAGGCAAGGAGGAAATTATACATCAGTACTGAGCAGTGTAAATGTGAATCCATCTCTGGAGTAAGCTAGAATCTGCACAAACATTTTTTTTCCTCTCCCTCTCCCTCTGTTTTTCACTTTGTAGCTCTCTCCTCTTCCCCCTTTCAATATGATTTGTAACCTCGCTTGGCTGGCAGTCCATTTTGTCTTGAGCAAGATGGATTTCAGCAGTTTTTTTCAGAGTAGCCATAAGTCCAGGGGGCAGAGGGAGTGAAAGAAGTGTCTCATAAGTGAGAAATAAGCAGATTTGTTTGAGAAGATATATTTCAAACATTCTTATATTCGCTTGTACTATTAATTTATGCAAAATTTGTTGTAAGTACAGGTTGCATTTAAGATGGTTTCAAGGGACACATATTATATTAACTCTTCCCTTTACCAAAACATAGTCAAAGGGTTATGAGTATAAAATATCATGTATGTCATCAGTTTATGACATACATGGCTGACCTCAGAGAGCCCCCAAATCCTACATATAAAAGGATCGTGATCACTGTTCTTCTTTGCACAGCAGTGCTCTCAGCTGCCTACAGTGCTGGCCAAAAGTATTGGCACCCCTGCAATTCTGTCAGATAATACTCAGTTTCTTCCTGAAAATGATTGCAATAACAAATTGTTTGGTATTATTCTCTTCATTTAATTTGTCTTCAATGAAAAAAAACACAAAAAGAATTGTCCTAAAGCCAAATTGGATATAATTCCACACCAAACCTAAAAAAGTGGGTGGACAAAAGTATTGGCACCCTTTGAAAAATCATGTGATGCTTCTCTAATTCATGTAATTAACAGCACCTGTAACTTACCTGTGGCACCTAACAGGTGTTGGCAATTACTAAATCACACTTGCAGCCAGTTAACATGGATTAAAGTTGACTCAACCTCTGTCCTGTGTCCTTGTGTGTACCACATTGAGCATGGAGAAAAGAAAGAAGACCAAAGAACTGTCTGAGGACTTGAGAAACCAAATTGTGAGGAAGCATGAGCAATCTCAAGGCTGCAAGTCCATCTCCAAAGACCTGAATGTTCTTGTGTCTTCCGTGCGCAGTGTCATCAAGAAGTTTAAAGCCCATGGCACTGTGGCTAATCTCCCCAGATGTGGACGGAAAAGAAAGATTGACGAGAGATTTCAACGCAAGATTGTGCGGATGGTGGATAAAGAACCTCGACAAACATCCAAACAAGTTCAAGCTGCCCTGCAGTCCGAGGGTACGGCAGTATCAACCCGTACTATCCGTCGACGTCTGAATGAAAAGGCACTGTATGGTAGGATACCCAGGAAGACCCCACTTCTTACCCCGAAACATAAAAAAGCCAGGCTGGAGTTTGCCAAAACTTACCTGAGAAAGCCTAAAACGTTTTGGAACAATGTTCTCTGGTCAGATGAGACAAAAGTAGAGCTTTTTGGGAAAAAGCATCAACATAGAGTGTACAGGAAAAAAAAAGAGGCATTCAAAGAAAAGAACACGGTCCCTACAGTTAAACATGGCGGAGGTTCCCTGATGTTTTGGGGTTGCTTTGCTGCCTCTGGCACTGGACTGCTTGACTGTGTGCATGGCATTATGAAGTCTGAAGACTACCAACAAATTTTGCAGCATAATGTAGGGCCCAGTGTGAGAAAGCTGGGTCTCCCTCAGAGGTCATGGGTCTTCCAGCAGGACAATGACCCAAAACACACTTCCAAAAGCACTATAAAATGGTTTTAAAGAAAGCACTGGAGACTTCTAAGGTGGCCAGCAATGAGTCCAGACCTGAATCCCATAGAACACCTGTGAAGAGATCTCAAAATGGCAGTTTGGAGAAGGCACCCTTTAAATATCAGGGACCTGGAGCAGTTTGCCAAAGAAGAATGGTCTACAATTCCAATAGAGCATTGTAAGAAACTCATTGATGGTTACGGGAAGCGGTTGTTCGCAGTTATTTTGGCTAAAGGTTGTGCAACCAAGTATTAGGCTGAGGGTGCCAATACTTTTGTCCGGCCCTTTTTTAGAGTTTTGTGTGAAATGATCAATGATTTGATTTTTGCTTCATTCTCTTTTGTGTTTTTTCCTTGCAAGCAAATTAAATGAAGAGAATAATACCAAAGAATTTGTGATTGCAATCATTTTCAGGAAGAAACTGAGTATTATCTGAAAGAATTGCAGGGGTGCCAATACTTTTGGCCAGCACTGTACGTGTGCAAGTACAGTGCCTTGAAAAAGTATTCATACTTCGTGAACTTTTCCCCATTTTTTCACATTACACCCACAAACTTAAATGTATTTTATTGGGATTTTATGTGATACACCAACACAAGTAGCAAGTATTTGTGAAGTGCAAAATAAAGGATACATAGTTTTCTAAATATTTAAAAAATATAAATCTGGAAATTGTAACATGCATTTTTATTCAGCCCCCTTGAGTCAATACTATGTAAGACATCCTTTTGCAACAATTACTGTTGCAAAAGTAACAGGGGTATGTCTCTACCAGCTTTGCACATCTAGAGACCGAAATTTCTGCCCATTTTTCTTTGCAGACTCGCTCTAGCTCAGTGAGATTGGATGAAGGCATCTGAGAACAGCAATTTTGAAATCTTATCACAGATTCTCTATGGGATTTAAACCATTCCATTGTAGCTCTGGCAGTATGTTTAGGGTCATTGTCTTGCTGGAAGGTAAATCTATGCCCCAGTCTCAAGTATTTTGCAGCCACTAACAGGTTTCCTTCCAGGATTGCCCTGTTTTTAGCTCCATCCATCTTTCCATGAACTCTGACCAGCTTCCCTGTATCTGCTGAAGCAAATCATCCCTATAGCATCATGCTGCCACCACGTTTGACAAGGTGGATGGTGTTTTCAGGGTAATGTGCAGTGTTAGTTTTCCACTACACATAGCATTTTGCATTTAGCCCAAAAAGTTCTACTTTGGTCTAATCTTACCAGAGCACCTTCTGCCACATGCTAGCTGTGTCCCTTAGTTTTCATGATGCTGTTTGATCCCTAATGTTCTCAAACAAACCTCTGAGGCCTTCACAGAACAGCTGTAGTTATACTGAGAATAAATTACACCCAGGTGGACTCAATTTACTAATGCTGTGACTTCTAAAGGCAATTGGTCACCCAGGATTTTATTTAGGGGCATCAGACTACAGGGGACTGAATACAAATACACATCACAATTTTTAGATTTATATTTTTAAAACATTTAGATAAATCATGTATCTTTACCCTTATACTTCACAAATACTTACTACTTTTTGTTGATTTATCACATAAAACCATAATAAAATACATTTAAGTTTGTAAGTGTAACCTGAAAAAATATGGAAAAGTTCACAGGGCATGGTTACTTTTCAAGGCACTGCACCTGCAGCCAGTCTCATTGCTTTGAATGTAGAGGAGTTACACTACTGGTGGTTGGGGTGTTGATGTACAGGGAAGGACAATAAAGTAGTTGCAAGTCTGAATCAGCATTGGGACCCCTTCATTCTCAGGATCATGGATCATAAGGATTAGTGTTGAGCGAACATGCTCGACACTGCTCGGTACTCGCCCGAGCATCATGCTACTCGGGATGTTCGGTGAGCACCGAGCATTTCCGGGTTACTCGGGCGGGAGCTCGGGTCTCCGCCCTGCATGTTTGGCGCTCTTTACAGAGCCAATGAACATGCAGAGATTGCCAGCCAGTCACTGTAATGCCGCAGCCATGTTGGTTGTGGGCATTACATTGATTGGCAGGCCGCACAGCGTCACCTCCAGTATTTAAAACCGGGCGCCGCCATCTTGGACACAAACGGCTGGGATCAGACAGTGTAGGGACAGCGCTGCTGATTTATGGAGAGATATATACTGCGAAATAGTTAGTGTAAGGTCTGTAAAGGCTGCCAGATCAAACAAACAGTCCTTCTCAGGACTAATATCCATCCCAGATATCAGGCAGGCAGGCAGGGTATATAGGAGACGCAGTGGTTATACCAGCAAACGCTGCATTACAGTCCTGTGTGCTCCTGTTGCTGAAATTGCTGGACTTAGCACCAGGTCTCGGAGGCCAGGAAAAATCCTTTTTCTTTCATCTAAATCCTCTTTTTTTTTTTCCTCCTTCACACTGTACAAATACCCATCTTATTAACCTTTTGGTGTCCCCCTCCACCCCCCCCCCCAAAAAAAAGTGTGTCTTTGACAGTTCAGACACAAATATATTTTTTTAAAAGAGTCTGGTGTAGGCCAGAGAAATAGAAGTGTGGTTTTGCAGTTCCACGGTTCAAACCTCTGTATCATCCACTTTTGGGCCATTTTTACCTAAAAAAAAACAGTTTGAGTGTGTCGCTCACTGTTCAGCCGCAAATATATCTATTTAAAATTGTCTGGTATACCCCAGTAAACAATAACTGTGGTTTTGCCATTCCACGGTAAAAAAATCGCTATTATTCAGCTTTTGGTATTTTTTCCGTAAAGAAAAACAGTAATAGTTTCTCCCTGATTGTTCAGATTCTTTAAAAGAGTCGGGTGTAGGCCAGAGAAATAGAACTGTGGTTTTCTTCTTCCACGGTTCTAATCTACTTTTTATTACCCTTTTTCAATTGCTAGTGCGAGTGTAAGCTATTTTACTTCCTTTACAATGGGCAAGATGCGTGGCAAGGGACGTGGAACTGGACGTTCTGGTGATGGTGCGTGCAGAGGACGGGGCCGTGGCCAAGGTGAAAATGTGCCACAACCAACAGCCACATCTTCTCGCTCCCACTTCTTGACCAAATTACTCGAAGCACAGAACAACACCAGTATTGCGAACTGATCAGTGTGAACAGGTTATTAATTGGATAGCAGATAATACTTCCAGTTACCTGGGCACCACCACCTCCGGTCTGTCTTCCACACGGTCAAATCTTAGTAGCCGTGAGTCTCGACCGCATACTCCTCCTCACCCTGATGCTCCTTCCTCCCACCATGCCGAGTGTCGTCAGACAGCAACTGATCCCACACTTGAACACTCTGAAGAGCTGTTCACTGGTCTATTTCCAGATTTGTGCCCCTCGCCTGCTCTGCTTGAAGTGGTGGAAGAGGAGATCCCATGTAGCGATGCCCAAATATTTGAACAGCCACGGCCACAGGAAGTCGACGCTGGCAATTTGTCATAAGAGGTGGACGATGACGAGACACAATTGCCAGGAAGTGAGGAGGAGGATCGTGGTGCGCAAGTTGAAGAGGAGGAGGTTGTGGATGATCTAGTAACTGACCCAACGTGGCAGGAGGACATGCAGAGCGAGGCCAGCAGCACACAGGGTGAGGGAGGCAGAGTACCCCAACAGGCAGGAAGAAGCAGTGTGGTGGCCGCACAAAGAAGACAGGCAACAGTTCCCCGTAACACCAACACGAGGGACATTGCCAGTACAACCGGTAGGTCTTCCAGAGTCTGGAATTTTTTTAAAGACTCTGCTGATAACCCCAAAAAGGCCATTTGTACCACCTGCCATGCCAGCATCAGCAGGGGTGACAAAACTACCAGCCTGACCACCACCAGCATGATCAGGCATATGGCAGCAAAGCACCCGACTTTGTGGGGTGAACCCCAGGGTCCACGACCAGTGTCAGCGGGTGTCACCACTGCTTCTTCCGCTGTTGTGCGTGCAATAGAACCCCCTGTTGTGTGTGCAAGGCAATCCCCTGTCCATACTGCATGCAAAGATGCCCCTTCCTCTCAGTCTTCACTTGTTATGGCAGTTTCTCAAGAAACAGCATCAACGTCCACATCCACGTCCCACCGCAGTGTTCAATTGTCCATATCCCAGTACTGCCTCCACCAAGCGGCAACAGGCTGTGCTGAAACTCATAAGCTTAGGTGATAAACCTCACACTGCTTGTGAGTTGTGGACAGCTGTGAAAGAGCAGGCAGATCTGTGGCTGAGACCGCTGAACCTACATCCAGGCATGGTCGTGTGTGACAATGGCCGTAACCTGGTGGCAGCTCTGAGGCGAGGCAAGATCACACATGTACCATGCCTGGCTCATGTGCTTAACCTCGTGGTTCAGCGGTTTCTTAAATTGTACCCTGAGTTGCCAGATCTGCTCATCAAAGTACGCTGCCAGTCAGCTCATTTTCGCAAGTCGGCTACAGCTTCCGCCGCCCTTGCTGTGTTGCAGCAGCGTTTGCAGCTTCCGTCACACCGACTGGTGTGTGATGTCCCCACACGTTGGAACTCTACCCTCCACATGTTGCAAAGGATTTGTGAGCAGAAGAGCGCAGTTGTGGAGTACCAGCTGCAACAAGGCCATCGATATTCAGGTCAGACTCCACACATAAGACCTCAGTAGTGGACCTGGATGTCTGACATATGTACCATCTTGACAATCTTTGAGGAGTCCACCAAGATGGTGAGTGGTGATGACGCCATCATTAGCGTCATCAATCCACTTGTCTGTCTTTTGCAACGCTCTCTGCAGAGAATTAAAGAGGAGGCATTGCAGCCAGAGTTTGATGAGATGGATCAAGAAACCATAGTGGTCGATTACACACAGCCCAGCCTCATCTCATCCCAACGTGCATTGGGGGACAATGAGGGAGAGGAGGAGGAGGAGGAAGAACTGGAGCTTGTATCATGCGCTGTAGACGGTAGTACCTGTACAACTGTCATACCGTCGGTTCAGTGTGGGTGGCCTGAGGACAGGGGGGAGGAGGAGGAGGAGGAGGAGAGCATGGTCAGTCATCATCTTGGTGAGGACACGGAAGTCTTGCCCGTTACCAGTCTGGCACGCATGGCTGACTTTATGTTACGCTGCGTTACCCGTGATCCTCGCGTTGTCAAAATGTTGGGTGACAGTTATTACTGGTTGGTGACACTTTTAGACCCCCGCTACAAGGAGAACTTTCACTCTCCTATTCCTGAGGTGGAGAGGTCTACAAAAATGGGGCAGAACTGTTAAAAAAATTCTCATCTGAACACGCTAGCAGCAGAGGTCACAGTTAGTTGCCCAACCAAGGCGTACATGCGAGAGAGACGCAACTCCAATCCAGCAGAGGCAGGGGACCACTGTCAACCTTCTGGGACATTTTTCTCAGACCCTGCCTTCGGACAGACCCTGAGGCGCGGGGTACTCTAACAAGGAGTGGAAAGTTTCAAAAGATGGTGAGGGAGTACCTTTCCGACCGTACCAGCGTCCTCCATGATTCCTCTGTGCCTTTTAATTATTGGGTATCCAAGCTGGACACTTGGAATGAACTCGCTCTGTACGCCTTGGAGGTCCTGGCCTGCCTTGCTGCTAGCGTGTTATCGGAGCGTGTTTTTAGTGCCGCTGGGGGAATTATAACTGATAAGCGCACTCGCCTGTCAACTCACAATGCTGACAAGCTGACCCTTATCAAAATGAACAAGGGCTGGATTGGGCCAGACTTCTCATCACCACCAAATGAAAGCAGAGTAACATAAAGTCAAATCCACTGTGTTATTTCTGGAGGTGTATTCACATGCACCGCTTCACACATGGGTATACGCTTCCTCATTTCGGCTGTTTTATGTTCTTCTCTTTATCCTCAGCCTCCACCACCACTATACCACCAGGGTGACCGTGGTCCGTGTTGCCATTATTGAAAGTTCCTCCGTCCTTATTTTTGTCAGCTTTTGCTTGGAAGGCATAAGCAAAGACTGTGGGAGACCCACTCCCCAATAATGGGAATAATATTTTTAAGATGCTGTACTGTATGGCTCATGTAAGGGGCATTAAAACCATCTTGTTAAGCTACTGCGACCTCCACAACTTTTCCAAGGGGCATTAAAACCGTCTTCTTAAGCTACTGCAACCTCCACGTCTCTTCCGAGGGGCATTAAAAGCGTCTTGTTAAGCTACTGGGACCTCCACGTCTCTTCCAAGGGGCATTAAAACCATCTTGTTAAGCTACTGTGACCTCCACCACTTTTCCAAGGGACATTCAAACCGTCTTGTTAAGCTACTGTGACCTCCACCACTTTTCCAAGGGGCATTCAAACCGTCTTGTTAAGCTACTGGGACCTCCACGTCTCTTCCGAGGGGTATTAAAAGTGTCTTGTTAAACCACTCTGAACTCCACAGCTCTTCCAAGGGGCATTGAAATGTTCTTTTTAATTAACTCTAACCTCCATGACTCTTCGAACGGGCATTGCATTTCCTCCTAATTTTTGGCAGCTTTTGCTTGGAAGGCATAAGTAAAGACTATGGGAGACCCACTCCCCAATAATGGGAATAATGTTTGTAATATGCTGTACTGCATGGCTCTTGTAAGGGGCATTGCAAGTTCCTCCGTCCTAATTTTTGGCAGCTTTTGCTTGGAAGGCATAAGCAAAGACTGTGGGAGACCCACTCCCCAATAATGGGAATAATGTTTGAAATATGCTGTACTGCATGGCTCTTGTAAGGGGCATTGCAAGTTTCTCCGTCCTAAATTTTGGCAGCTTTTGCTTGGAAGGCATAAGCAAAGACTATGGGGGACTCACTCCCCAATAATGGGAATAATGTTTTTAAGATGCTGTACTGTATGGCTCTTGTAAGGGGCATTAAAACCGTCTTGTTAAGCTACTGTGACCTCCACGTCTCTTCCAAGGGGCATTAAAACTGTCTTGTTAAGCTACTGTGACCTCCACCATTTTTCCAAGGGGCATTAAAACCGTCTTGTTAAGCTACTGCGACCTCCACGACTCTTCCAACGGGCATTGCATTTCCTCCTAATTTTAGTCAGCTTTTGCTTTTCAATGCATAGACGAACACTAAGGGAGACCCACTCCCCAATAATGGGTAGAAGGTTTTTAGTACTCTGTAATCCATGTCTGTTTCAAGGGGCATTGCAGTTCCTCATAATTTTTGGAAAGCCTTCCATTCACTGCTTAGGCCAACAGTGCACAGGAGACCCAGTTGCTATAAATGGAAAAAATGGTTTAGTTAAGGCCCTCTGACCCCCATGTTACTTCCAAGGGGCATTGGAGTGCCTCTAAATTTTTGGTAGGCATTGCACTCATTGTATGCCCTATAACTGTGTAGCCGAACCGCTCCTTTTGGTACAGAAACATATCCTACAAGACATGTGTGGTTGACTGGCCTGATATTGATGTGAATGGTCCCTGTTCCTCCTGCTCTTTCTCCTTTGCCACCACCTCATCCATCATTTATCACCTGAAGCTTTGTTTTAACGGGAGTCATAGAACTGGGATAGTAGCAGGAAAACATCCAGCAATCCGCGGAGGAGGTAGGATATGCGCCAAAACGCTGACCACCTCAGGCCTAGCCGCTACAACATACATGCGCTTGCATACCAAGAAAACAAAGCAGATGCTAACTTCTATCATCATCATCATGCTCCTCACCTTGGCACTCTCAACTCCCCTGATGGAGAAGCCAGGGCCCACCGGAGAAGTCTGGTTCTCTGGTGGGCTCGTCCAATGCTGCCCTAAAGCAGGCCAGGCTAAGAAAAGTGTGTGGGAAGGTGACAGGAGAAATAGGGGCGGCTGGGGACTGTTTATGGACACCCGGCCGCCCCCAGGCGGCTGGGGACCGTGTGTGGACACCCGGCCACGGGGCGGCTGGGGACCGAGTATGGACACCCGGCCGCCGGGCGGCTGGGGACTGAGTATGGATACCAGGCCGCTGAAGCAGCCATGAGGTAGTGGCCAGCTTCGGCCTACTCCAAACTAAAAGGCCCCATTTCAAGTGCAAGCTAGCAGTATGGCATTGCAGCCTGGGGGTGGGTGGGTGGCAGGCTGTACACTTACGCTTGCATTAAAAGAAAACAAAGCAGATGCTAACTTCTATCATCATCATCATGCTCCTCACCTTGGCACTCTCAACATCCCTGATGGAGAAGCCAGGGCCCACCGGAGGAGTCTGGTTCTCTAGTGGGCTCGTCCAATGCTGCCCTAAACAGGCCAGGCTAAGAAAAGTGTGTGGGAAGGTGACAGGAGAAATAGGGGCAGCTGGGGACCGTTTATGGACACCCGGCTGCCCCCATTTGGCTGGGGACCGTGTGTGGACACCCGGCCGCGGGGCGGATGGGGACCGAGTATGCTCGGGTCACCCATAGACTAACATTGGGCTCATTGCTCAGGTCGGCCTGAGCTTCGAGCACCCGAGCATTTTAGTGCTCACTCAACACTAATAAGGATGCATGTTAGGCAAATATTGCCATCAACTGCAAATTTGTAGAAATTTTACAATCTAGTTACAATGAAATCTAAGCTAAATGCCTTGGTGTTATACAATATTTATTATAGAGTACCAACAAGTGACTGTACTTCAACACTTTTCACTCCACAGTGACTGGTTGATGGCTTATATTTGCTATTTTCAGATGCACATGGCGTTCAAGCCTTTTGTCGGAGATTTTCGATGTGCTTCTCAGACATACTTTTGATGGAGGATTCCTATCAAAGCTACTGTATGAATAAACAGTAGCATATGTTGCTTATAAGATATACATTTTTTTGCTTTGGTTGTCACTATAGCAAAACTGAGTCTTCTGTACCTTCCTATAAAGCCGTTATAAGAATTGTATACCGACATATACAGCCCTGACAGAGGCTGAAAGAACACCTTTTTGTCCTTTGTTGAGTGACATGAAATCCTATCGATAGCTTGTAATCTCCTACAATTTTGTTGAGTCAAATTATTTTGTTTACAGTTTTTTACACATAGCAGCAAATTCTTAAACTGACTTTAGTAATTAAGAAATGTCTTATACGGTATGAAAAGAAGAGGTGATAAGGGATGTAACTCATGACTTATCGAAGAGTGAAGTTAATATTTATTGCATTTGGAACACAATCTTGCCTATTCCAATAGGCTACACTTCATTTCAAATTTTAGAAACTTCCCCAGTATGTGCTTTGTTGTTGTTATATCATTATAAATTGGTCAAACATGGACAATGAAATATTGAGCAACAGACATATTCTTTACTTTCTAACTTTCTAACAAAAAAAGAAAATTCGTGAACCATAGTATCCACAAGTGCCAACTACATGAAAAAATAAACATTCTCTCCCACTGCAGAGCAAACAGGCCTTATGAGCTCTCTGGTTTCAAGATCCAAGTTCTTTAGATAAAAGTCTTGGAAACTCATTCTCCAGATTCCATTCACAGCGTGCTGGAGTTCAGCTCTCCAACAAAGACTTTATACTGGAATACATACACATGAACAGAACTTATCTGGTATTCACACTCGAGAAACCCACCGAGTAATAATTAATGAACAGTAGTCCTTATGTTATGAAACTGTTGTGATTTTTGTCATTTTTTTCTCCAAAACTTTTAAACTTTTGTGTGCTTGTTGTCAGGTCATCCATTAGGAATTTCTGGACTCTATACAGCCAAAGTGCCTGGGTCCTTCCTCCTCACCCCCCACGTGCCACAGGCAGGGATGGGGGCAAGAGAAAGTGACTATGTTTTTGTGCCAGTCTGAAAAAGATGGACACTTTAAAATGAAATAATAAAAAAAAAACAACATTTAATTGGCGTTTTATCTAAATATTGTTTTTTTGAGAATTGAGATGGAACTTCCGGATTGTATTGCAGAAACTAAATGTGAACAAGGCCTTACAAACTAGTCTCATACAGCACACAAGTCTCACATTTCAGACAAATGCAACACACCGCTCAGGTTGTGTTCACATGTCCGTTCTGGAGATCTGTTTATTAATTCTGCTTTTAGGAACACAAACAAAATACATTAAATTGGAATCAGAGGAAGTACATTAATTATTATAAGGGCTCTCTAGATTCCATTATATGTCAGTTTTACGAGCAAAAGAAAAAGTGCAGCATGCAGATCTTTTTTCCATTGCAAAAACTGACACATAATGAAACCAAATATTATCAATGGGATCCCTATGGTTCCGTTTGCATCAATTAACTGTCTTGAAATCCTTTTGTTTTTTCCTAAAATGGAATAGGCTCACAGACTTCCTAAAAACACATGTGAGCAGAGCCGTCCACATTAGACATATACAGCGCACACACATACCGCTTACATATTAGATACATGCAGCACACACATATCAGACACTTGGCGCTCACATGTCATATTTGGCATATCAGCTGAACACATCATAAACATCATTAAGTCACATAGTAATACTTGTCTGCATTAATTTTCTCTTTTGGCCTACAGCACACATGTGCTTAGCCCGCTTGCAAACAAAGCCCCACTTCCTCCATTAATGTAATTCGCTCACAGTTAAATGTAATGTTAAACTATAAAACAATTTAAAGGGAAAATGTCATTAGATTCATGCTGCCTGAAGTAGGAGCAGCATTAATCAATCGCACAGCCAGGTGTGTTTTACTTTGAAATGCTACAGTGTTTCAGAGAAAACAGCTTGAAACTCACTCAGAAATAGTTTGGACATATCAAGAAACCTGTCCTTCATGTATAGTGGTGTGGGGAGAAGCCAGCTAGGGACTATAGGGAGAAACCTGACTATTCTGAGGCATTCCCTGGACAGCTTCTCCCTGCACCATTATAGTTGAGGGACAAATTTCTCGATATACACTGCTCAAAAAAATAAAGGGAACACTTAAACAACAGAATATAACTCCAAGTGGATCAAACTTCTTTGAAATCAAACTGTCCACTTAGGAAGCAACACTGATTGACAATCAATTTCACATGCTGTTGTGCAAATGGAATAGACAATAGATGGAAATTATTGGCAATTATCAAGACCCACTCAATAAAGGAGTGGTTCTGCAGGTGGGGACCACAGACCACATCTCAGTACCAATGCTTTCTGGCTGATGTGTTGGTTGTAGCACCCTGAGGATTCGGCTGCTACAGGGGTATTGCACCTCAACCCAGAGGTGTGATATTCCACTCCCGGGTAAGGATGGAGTGTGGAACTGAGCTCAGTTAGCTGCATGCACTACACACATCCCATTTCCGAGGAACAGACCGATGGTACTCCCACTAGAGAAATGTGCAGGTACGACAGTGTCTGTTCCTGGCTGGAGTGGGAGGGGGGTGGAACATCCCAGTAGTGTAGGGGCAGATAGGGGGAGCAGCCTGGGTAAAGCTAGGAGCTCATTGGGTGCTGGTCACCTGAGCTCACACATAGAGGGAGTATATAAGGTGGGCACCATCTTAGATCAGGGTCAGTTAGTCAGTCAGCCACAGTCAGTCAGTCAGACAGTCTGTCTGAGAGCCTGAGAAGCAGATCAGAGGAGAAGGAAGAGGGACCCAGAGGCGCAGAAAGAGGGGACCCCAAGAGCCCATAAGAGAGCTAATAGGGTGAAGGGTCGGCAACAGGGTACCGGATCCCAAGCTGGTGGAGGCCACAGCACTAATCCTCAGCCAGAGACCGGAGGTCGTGGGCAGGATCTGCCACGACCACCCACTAAATCCACCCGGAAGGCAGACCAAGAATAGGGTCAGGGAACCCAGAGACAAGGGTTTACCAACAAGAGGCCCGAGGGAGCCGGACTTAGGTGGATCCCTGGTGGGAACGGCCAGAAGAAGGGAGAGTCAGAAAGGAGCTCAGGACCACACTCCGGAGTTGCCTGGGAGTTGACCGAGTCCAGGACCTGGAGGACGCAGCACGGCTCGGGTGGTCACTGCTGTACACAGTGACCCGAGCAACACCAGTAAGTAAAACCCTGGAACTGCATTTTATGCCTCTGAGTCTCTTTGCTGCACCTTCACAACCACCATCCTCCACGGCTGACCCCCTGAGGCTATACCCCTCCCGTTGGGGGTTATACTACCCAAAGCTGCACACACACCACCAGCCTCAGCGGACCCTGCTGCAGCGGCGGCCGTAGTGACCGCAAATCAACGGGTGGCGTAGTCGACATAAAAGAACATCTAGTAACATCTATAAGGACTGCCACACACTGAGTTTGACACCCTGGGCACGGACCGGGTCACAGCCACTCGGAGACTACAACCCCCATCTGATCCGGCTCCGGGTATCCCTAACAGCACTGGCCCAGGGGGCGCGTCATTGGTCACTTTTGAATGTTGGTTGTGCTTTCACACTCGTGGTAGCATGAGACGGACTCTACAACCCACAGAAGTTGCTCAGGTAGTGCAGCTCATCCAGGATGGCACATTAATGCGAGCTGTGGCAAGAAGGTTTGCTGTGTCTGTCAGCATAGTGTCCAGAGGCTGGAGGCGCTACCAGGAGACAGGCCAGTACACCAGGAGACATGGAGGGGGCCGTAGGAGGGCAACAACCCAGCAGCAGGACCGCTACCTCCGCCTTTGTGCAAGGAGGAACAGGAGGAGCACTGCCAGAGCCCTGCAAGATGACCTCCAGCAGGCCACAAATGTGCATGTGTCTGCACAAATGGTTAGAATCCGACTCCATGAGGGTGGTATGAGGGCCCGATGTCCACAGATGGGGGTTGTGCTCACAGCACAACACCGTGCAGGACGCTTGGCATTTGCCACAGAACACCAGGATTTGCAAAGTCGCCACTGGTGCCCTGTGCTCTTCACAGATGAAAGCAGGTTCACACTGAGCACATGTGACAGACGTGACAGAGTCTGGAGATGCTGTGGAGAGCGATCAGCGGCCTGCAACATCCTTCAGAATGACCGGTTTGGCAGTGGGTCAGTAATGGTGTGGGGTGGCATTTCTTTGGAGGGCCGCACAGCCCTCCATGTACTCGCCAGAGGTAGCCTGACTGCCATTAGGTACCGAGATGAGATCCTCAGACCCCTTGTGAGACCATATGCTTGTGCGGTTGGCCCTGGGTTCCTCTTAATGCAGGACAATGCCAGACCTCATGTGGCTGGAGTGTGTCAGCAGTGAAGGCAAGATGAAGGCATTGAAGCTATGGACTGGCCCGCCCGTTCCCCAGACCTGAATCCGATTGAGCACATCTGGGACATCATGTCTCGCTCCATCCACCAACGTCACGTTGCACCACAGACTGTCCAGGAGTTGGCGGATGCTTTAGTCCAGGTCTGGGAGGAGATCCCACAGGAGACCTTCCGCAACTTCATCAGGAGCATGCCCAGGCATTGTAGGGAGGTCATACAGGCACGTGGAGGCCACACACAATACTGAGCCTCTTTTTGACTTGTTTTAAGGACATTACATCAAAGTTGGATCAGCCTGTAGTGTGTTTTTCCACTTTAACTTTGGAGGTGACTTCAAATCCAGGCCTCCATTGGTTAATAAATTTGATTTCCATTGATGATTTTTGTGTGATTTTGTTGTCAGCACATTCAACTTTGTACAGAACAAAGAATTCAATGAGAATATTTCATTCATTCAGATCTAGGATGTGTTATTTGAGTGTTCCCTTTATTTTTTTGAGCAGTGTATATACACATGGCCTCCCTGACAGTAGTACCAAACTCAAGCCACAATTGGCCTCTTTTGCCAATGTAAACTGTACTAGTGGGAAGGAAGTGGAGGGCTTAATGTAATATATGGCACATGGTTTGTCTCAGTCACAGTAGAATAAGGTTTCTGTGGTGCCCCTGTGGATTCAGTCACTACAGAGGTACTGCATCTCACCCAGAGGTGTGGTATCCCACTCTTAGGTAAGGAGGGAGTACTGCCCGGGACCCACCCACCTGCATCCAACACTTCACCATTCCAGACCAGCCGGTGGGGCAAGATGCAAGTGTACAATGCTGAGCCCTGTCCCTGGCTGGAAGTGGGGGAACCGAGAGAGGGGGAACCATGTAGTGGGTGTGGGTGGATTAAGCAGTACAGGGGAGCACCTTCAGGAGGAGTATAAGAAGGGAACCATCTTGAGGGAGACAGTTCAGTCTGAGAAGAGAAAGAGTGGGAGCAGGAGCTCTGTAGGAGCTCTGCTCAGGTGGACAGGCTGAGAGAGGACGGAAGCAGAGTGAAGGCTCAAGGAACAGAGAGGATCCCAGGGGCACGGCGAGTGTGGAAGCCACCTGTGCACCCGAATCTACACAGACGTGGAGGGATCAGGTCGCAGAGGGGACCGGCCCCTAACTAGTGGAGAACAACCAGACTCAGCTAGGAACCGGAGGCTACTGTACTTTCAGGGTGCAGCTGCCCACTACCACAATTATATTGCCAAAAAGGTGGCCGCTTAGGATTCAGGGGACTGCACGTCGCCCGCCAAGATCCGAGGCTACCGGCTTGGGACACTGATTGTGAGGCGCAGGACAGGAGGGTGAGAGCCAACGCAGGAAGACGACTGAGGAAGGCACATAGAATGGGGTCCCATTAAGAATTCCTGAAATACCTGGGAGATTGCTGAACCCCTTCCTTGGTGAACACAGGAAGATGTGGGAGGTTACATTGGCGCTGGTAACCTGGAGTCTAAACAACCGTGAGTAAATCTTGAAGACTGCACCTCACTGTGTGCTAGAATTATTGGTGCACCATCACCAGCCCTGCACTACACAGCACCAGCAACATCTACCTCATAACATCACTATTTCCTGCCCTGAGGCAAAGCTCTGCCTGTGGAGAGCTGTACCAACTCTGCTGCGTCACCATCAGCTCCAGAGGATCTGCACCGCAGCGGCGGCTCCATATAGCCGCATCCCACAGGTGGCGTCACGAACATTATCTATAAAAACTTTATTCCTTTTACTTTATTCCCCTTTAATTGCCCGCCCCGGGTCATGGACCGGGTCACTGCCACTGTGACATCCCCAGCACTGACTGGCCCGGCTACCGAGTACCCCACGGCCCAGGGGGCGCTTCATTTCCACTGACAGCAACACAGTCAGTTTAAGGCAGTGTTATGTACAGTCAAACTCCTCTGCAGCCAAAGTACCTAATCTTTTCCATAGTTGACTTTCAATTCTGTAAATTATTCATCTATCCCTACATCCTCTTAGTCCTCTAAACTCAGGGGTTAAGGAACATATTTCACAAGAACAACTTTTTCGAGTTGATTTATTGGATGAAATGAACAGTCAGACATTGTACTCAGATGACATGGGGGAGGAGGAGGAAGACACAATTTAAAAGCCTAGCTCTGTTGCTGTTGATATGGGCACTGGCAGCGGCACTCTGAATCTGGGCAAACTAAAGATAAAAATCACTCGTGGAGATAGGGAGCACAGGACATTTCCCACATTGACGCAACTGTCAGACAAATCCTGGATAATGCTGATGATTGGGAACCAAATTGGGGTGACCTCAATGAGGTCCTGTAAGCACAGAACAGCCACATATCTAGTGTGCGGCTCTGCAGCTGGAGAAGTATGAAAATTTTCAAACGCATTGACAAGTAAAAAACTCAAATTTACTTCTGTATATCCTGGATCTGCATTTCTACCTATCAGCAGAGAGGAATATCCACATTTATTTCCTTCTACATGAACTGAATTGTGAAGTTGCAACGTGAGCGACATCAGGCTATTAGGTGATGGTGGATAATATGCAGCATAGAAACTGTCTTACTTTGAAATCTGCCATTGGTAGATGATAAGGGCTTTGAGTCACTCATTGAAGCCTTTGAAAGAGTAGGAAATTGTTACATTTCCTTGATTCAAATCTTCAGGCTGTCTCAGGGTACTCCTGATTTTTACTGAAATTATTTTTTGGGGAGGCTGCAACTGGGGTTAACTACCCAGGGAGGACCTTGCGCAGTTCTGGAAACAAAATGCAATCATTTTTTTAAAACAAAATTGGTAATCTTCCCTGACTCAGGACTTTTCCGATTCCATCCAATTTTTAGTTGAATTGATATTATTTGGGAAATCTACTGGGATGACTTTCCCAAGGTAGAACCCTGGTCAGGATTGGGCCCATGCGCTGTGATGGGCAAAAAGTAAAAAAAAAATTATTAGTAAATTGCCAGGCATATATATCTCCCAAATTTATTTACTGTAGATCTCTGCTTCCTCCTCCATCATGTTTGACAGAAGTGAACATTTTTTGGGGGGCGTCTACTGAGATAACTTCCCCCAGATATTATTCTGCACATCATTGGGCCCCTGCGTAGGACAGAACACAAAGAGAACAATTCTTGTAATTTAGGAAACAATAATTCTTGGTATTCCATTAATGCAATTTTCTTTAACAAAATTCTCAATTTTTGTTTAAATAATGTTTTTTGGGGGTTGGGTTAAGTTACCCAGTAAAACTTTGTGCAGGATTAGGCCCCTTCCCAGGGCTGGGAACATAAAAGGCTCTGGCAGTTTTTGTTTAATTATACTTCCTATATTCACGATTTATCAGCATAGGAGGCTGATAAATCGTGCTCAATGCTATCATATAGCAATATTAAACAGTTATCTTGAAAAGGCATCTCTTTTTAAGGGTTCCAAGTTGAACATAATTTAATTTACAATTGTAATTTATTGCCAGTTCCTCAGCTAGATAACAATTTTGCAATTCAGGTTCTTCATTCAGCAGTGTCATTGGTTGGCACTAAATTATATATATGGAAAAAATGATCACTTAAGGAATAAAACCGTGAGTCTCTGTTTTTCATGGTCTGGATACCATGCTACCCATGCAAAGTACCACCTAAACATGATAGGTCACATGGACACAGTGTCATTGCCACAGGAATGGATGGCCGTCATCAAGTCCAGGACTTGTGTGCATTGTTTATAAAATGCACTATCAATTAGGCTTGGTGTAGACCACTGGCCTAGGCAGATGAATTTTAAAAAAGCACTCTCATCAAAATTTTTATCCTATTCATATTATTATTATTATTATTATTTTTAGAGCGCCATTGATGACAGGTACAGAGGGGAGAGGACCCTACCCGTGTGGGCTTGCTTTCTATCGATATTCTACAGGCATATTGCAATCATCAAATTATATGGCACTGTGTACTTACAATTGCTCATTTTTCCCATCCACCCAGCTATTTTTTCTCTTTCCCATTAGGTCTATGACATCACGTGATTAAAAACTAACTTGCTGAATTCTTCTAAGCTCTATGTAAAAATAGGTCAATTTTCTCTGTATAAGTAATAAGTCACTACAAAAGTCCCTGCCAGGGGGAGGAGGGAGCTGCTGAGTCAGGAGTTGAAGAGGGAAATGATTCATGCAGGGAAAAGAGACTTCCTGTTTCTACATGGAGCAAAGAAGAGAAAAGAGAAGAATTAGCTGGGTAGAAAGGCAAAATGAGCAATCGTATGTACCCAGTGCTATATAACATGATGACTGCAATATTATAAAATTGGGTCATCAGATATAAGATGGGAGTTGTTATGATCTGCTACAAGCACTAAGGAAAGAAAGGAGATCTGTCCCTACAATAGAACTAAGCTAGATGCCTACGATGTAACGGGGAACCTGATCCTGCGATCAGACCCGCTAAAGTCCTCGGCTAGTCTGTACGAAGACCTATAGATGCAAGGGAGGGATCCCTACAAGAACTAGGGACTGGGATAAAGTTGGGCACCTCCTAGCGGAAATTGTAGCAGTAAAAGACAAACACACAACATAGAACATAAAGGTCCGAAGACCAAGCAAAACTGACTGAGAAAGGTAACTAAGCACCAGGCTAACTTAAGAGTAGAAATTACAATGAAGTCCAGCAAGGCCAGGAGGGCGGAGCAGGATTAAATAGGCAAACAAGGTCATGTGACCAGCAAGATAGAAAAAACCTAACAGGAGAGTTCTAACAGTACCCCCTCTTCTATGAGGATCCTCCGGATCCCCTAGGCCCAGGCTTATCAGGAAACCTCTTGTGAAACGCTCTGACAAGTCTGGAAGCAGAAACATCATCCGACCTCACCCATGAGTTATCCTCGGGTCCGAAACCTTTCCAAGCGACGAGATACTGCAAACTCCCTCTATACCGTCTAGAATTTAGGATGCGGGAAATTTCATATTCCCCGTCCTCCACCACCGGAGGAACAGTGGCAGAGGCGTCTCCATCCGACACATAAGCTCTTTTCAACAGAGAAACATGAAACACCGGATTAATCTTCCAGGAGGTAGGAACCTCCAACCTAACAGCAGATTGGTTAACTATCTGAAGCACCTTAAAGGGCCCTACAAACTTGGGACCCAATTTTTTAGAAGGAATCCTCAACCGCAGATTCTTAGAGGACAACCAAACCATGTCACCAATAGCAAACAAAACCTCTTGCCGTTTCCTATCAAAGTACCTCTTAGATTTTTTGTTAGCCTCCTGAAGATTACCATGCACATCCGTCCAAACTCTCTCCAAGTCACCGGAAAAACTCTCCTCCTCAGGCACAGCCGATACCAATTTGGAGAATGACCCAAAAGACAGATGTCTCCCAGAACAGCAAAAAAAGGCGAACAACCAGCAGAAGAGGATGTATGGTTGTTAAGAGCAAACTCAGCAAGTGGCAGAAACTCAGACCACCCCTCCTGATTGTCTGCCACAAAACAACACAAGAACTGCTCAACATCCTGATTCTTCCTTTCTGTCTGGCCATTAGACTCAGGATGATATCCGGATGAAAGCGACAAATGAACTCCCAACCTGTCACAAAAAGCACGCCAAAAACGAGCCACGAACTGAGGTCCCCTATCCGAAACAATGTCAGTAGGAACGCCATGTAGTCTGACAATTTCCTTGACAAAGGCCTTAGCGAGTGTCTTAGTGCAGGGCAGTTTGATGAAAGGAACCAAGTGACACTTCTTGCTAAAACGGTCCACGACCACCCAGATGACTGTGAAACCCTCAGAGGGGGGAAGGTCAGTAATAAAGTCCATAGCCAGATGTGTCCAAGGTGCACTAGGAATCTCCAGAGGGCAACGCAACCCCGCTGCAGGAGTATGTGAAGACTTAGATCTAGCACACACCGTACATTGACGCACCCACTTAATGACTTCCTTCTGCCATCCAGGCCACCAAAAACTGCGACCCACAAGTCTCTTGGTCTCAGAAATTCCTGGATGACCTGCTAACCGAGACTCATGACACTCAACAAACAAATCTCTCCTAAAGGTCCTAGGCACAAACAACCTCCCATGGGGAGTGTTAGATGGGGCATTCTGCTGTGATTTAAGAATCTCATCTTCCAAAACGGAGTCCAATGCAGCAATCACAACACCCTCTTGTAAAATGCTCCCCTCCTCCTCAGCACCGACCATGGGAGAAAAGCTGCGAGGCAAAGCATCAGCTTTAACATTCTTGGTACCCGGGATGTAAGTAACGGAAAAATTAAACCGCGAGAAAAAAAGTGCCCACCTAGCCTGACGGGCATTCAAGCGCTTGGCAGCATCAAGATAGATCAGATTTTTATGATCAGTGAAAACCTGAATGGGAAATTCAGCACCTTCCAAGAAATGACGCCAGTGTTCAAATGCGAGTTTAATAGCCAGCAATTCCCGATTACCAATATCGTAATTAAGTTCAGTCTCAGAAAATTTTTTTGAAAAAAAAGCACAGGGATGTACTCCATCCTTGTTTTTCTGAGACAACACCGCACCGACCCCCACCGAAGAAGCATCAACCTCAACCAAAAACGGCTTAGTCACATCAGGCTGCATAAGGATGGGAACAGAGCTGAACCTCTCCTTTAGAAACACAAAAGCTTCAATGGCCTCAGTAGTCCACTGAACCGCATTAGCACCTTTCCTGGTGAGATCGGTCAGTGGTTTGACAATAATAGAAAAAATTGTAATGAATTTTCTGTAATAATTGGCGAAACCCAAAAACCTCTGTATCGATTTCAAACCAATAGGCCTAGGCCATTCCTGAACCGCCTGAACCTTCACAGGGTCCATCTCAAAGTCCTCGCTGGAGATAATGTAGCCCAAAAAACTAATTCTCTGTACAGCAAACTCACATTTCTCCAGCTTAGCAAAAAGCGAATTGTCAATTAATAACTGTAATACCTCACGCACGCCCCGCCAATGAGACTCCAGATCAGGCGAATAAATCAAAATGTCATCCAAATACACAACCACATTTTTGCCAATCAAAGGTCTAAGGATGTCATTAATAAGATTCTGAAAAAATGCTGGAGCATTGGTAAGACCAAAAGGCATAACCATGTTCTTAAAATGACCCACAGGAGTGTTAAAAACAGTCTTCCATTCATCACCCTCCTTCATGCGCAACAAATTGTATGCCCCCAGGAGATCAATTTTAGAGAACCACTTGGCCCCCACTAACTGGTTAAACAAATCAGGAATCAATGGCAGTGGGTAAGGATTGCGTACAGTAATTTTATTAATCTCACGAAAATCCAGACAAGGACGTAAACCGCCGTCCTTTTTTTTAACAAAAAAAAATCCAACAGCCACAGGAGACTTGGAAGGCCTAATGTGACCGGCGGCCAAGCTTGTCTGTATGTATTCCTCCAAAGCTTTTCTCTCAGGAATAGTAAGATTAAATAAATGACTTTTTGGAACAGTCGCTCCAGGGACAAATTCAATGGTACAATCATAGTCTCTATGGGGAGGCAATATTTGTGACTCCTCCTCAGAAAAAACTCTCCAAAAATCCTGAATACGTACAGGTAATTCCCCTTTTTTCACCGCAGCAATACGTCCGTTACAACACTTGTCATAACACTTAGGACTCCAGGACTTAATTTCATTGGTAGACCAATCCAGTACAGGATTGTGCAATTTTAACCAGGGTAACCCCAAAATTACTGGAGAAGGCAAATTATTTAATACCACCAAATCCAAATTTTCTTGGTGAAGCAATGCTGAGCAAACCTTGTCCCGGGCCTCTCGACGTTCCGGAATCGGTGTTGTGGCCGTTTCCCGCAGGGCAGCAATCTGTTGCAGCATCAGTTCATTTGTTCTTTGCTGCTGCTGGTACAGTAGCTGCTGCTGCTGATTGTGCTGCTGTTCCCGCTCCTGCTGTTGCCGTTGGAGATCCTGGTGCTGCTCCTGCTGTTGCCGTTCCCGCTCCTGCTGTTGCCGTTGGAGACTCAGGTATTGCTCCTGCTGTTGCCGTTGGAGACTCTGGTGCTGCTCCTGCTGTTGCCGCTGAGACTGTATCTGCTGCTGCTGGGTGAGTACCAGCTGCTTTAACAGCTCCTCCATTTTGTCCATGGGGTGGAACTGAAAGGTGGCAGGCCGAATTGTGGTCATGCAGCTGCCGGTGGGGGTATGCCTCAGTCACAATGCCCGCGTTCTCCACCAAACTGTAAGGTGGCGGTGTTCACACCGTGCAGTAGCTGAGGCAGTGACCCAAGCAAGTCCAACATAAACAGCTTTTATTCAGCAACTCACGGGTAAACAGAAAGTCCTCCGGTTCGCAGCCGGGTTAACATGAGTCCATAAACAACGGTTGCCGGGGACAACGGCCACGCTGAGCCGCTCAGAGCCTGACAGGTGCAGAGCCTTCCTAGGCGGTGGTTCGGCCACACACTCAGTCCTGCTGAGCTTTCCTGCTATGCTCCTAGCAGGTTGCAACATAGAACACCACTAATCCTTAGTGCAGGGATTTTAAAGGACCTTTGGCAAGAGCCACTGGAAAACCCGGGTTGGAGGGAGGAGGCCGCCCCACTGCCTCCTGTGACCTCCTCCAAGAAATGAAGGCCCTGCCGGGTTTTACTTAATCTGCCTTAGCCAGGTAGTCTGACCAGGTCATCGCTCACCTTCATTCCTGCATTGCAGCCGCAGCTGTGTCTGTGACTGCAATGCACTCCAATGGATTTAATAGGTCTCTGTACACATTCTGGGGGATATATAACGTCCCTCGTATACGATCCCGGTCACTGCCTCACAACGTTAATGACCAGGCCAATTTTTACAATTCTGACCACTGTCACTTTATGAGGTAATTACTCTGGAACGCTTCAACGGATCCCCCTGATTATGAGAATGTTTTTTCATGACATATTGTACTTCATGATTGTGGTAAAATTTCTTCGATATCACTTGCGTTTATTTGTGAAAAAAACTGAAATTTGGCAAAAATTTAGAAAATTTTGCAATTTTCAAAATTTGAATTTTTATGCCCTTAAATCAGAGAGATATGTAACACAAAAAAGTTAATAAATAACATTTCCCACATGTCTACTTTGCATCAGCACAATTTTGGAACCAAATTTTTTTTTTATTAGGGAGCTATAAGGGTTAAAAGTTGACCAGCGACTTCTCATTTTTCCAGCAAAATTTACAAAACAATTTTTTTAGGGACCACATCACATTTGAAGTCACTTTGAAGGATCTTTATGACAGAAAATACCCAAAAGTGACACCATTCTAAAAACTGCACCCCTAAAGGTGCTCAAAACTACATTCAAGAACTTTATTAACCCTTCAGGTGCTTCACAGGAATTTTTGGAATGTGGAAGAAAGAAATGAACATTTAACTTTTTTCAGAAAAATGTTACTTTAGACCCAATTTTTTTTTTACTTTCGCAGGGGTAACAGGAAAAAATGGACTCCAACATTTGTTATGCAATTTCCCCTGAGCACGCAGATACCCCATATGTGGGGAAAAAACACTGTTTGGGCGCACTGCAGGGCTCGGAAGGGAAGGAGCGCCATTTGACTTTTTGAATGTAAAATTTGCTTGAATAATTAGCGGACGCTATGTCGCATTTGGAGAGCCCCTGATGTGCCACAACAGTGGAAACCCCCCACAAGTGACACCATTTTGGAAACTAGACCCCTCAAGGATTTTATCAAGGGGTATAGTGAACATTTTGAATCCAGAGGTACGACACAGAATTTGATAACATTAGGTCATCATATTGAATAAGTTGTCATTAGTCTTGAGCGCAAGTGCTCGCTACTTGAGTTTGCATCGGGTACTCAGGTATGCACCATGTATCGCGTGTGCTCGAGTGACATGCTCGAGTCCCCGCCCACATGTTTCACGGTTATTAGACACCCAAAAAAAAAAACATGCGGGGATCGCTCGTGCATGGCAGGCAATCCCCGTGAGTTTTTTTTGGCCACGAAGCATATGGGGCGGAGACTCGAGCATGTCACTCGAGCACCCGCGATACTCAGTGCATATCCGAGCACCCGATGCAAACTCAAGTAGCGAGCACTTGCGCTCAACACTAGTCGCCATATTGTCATCTTTTTTTTTTACTTTCGAAAAAAATCCCAACCCTAACCCTAGCTCAACCCTAACCCTAGCCCAAACCTAACCCCAACCCTAACCCTAGCCTAACCCTAACCCCAACCCCAACCCTAACCCTAGCTCAACCCTACCCCAAACCCTAACCCCAACGCTAACCCTAGCCCCAACCCTTACCCCAACCCCAACCCTAACCCCAATCTTAATCCTAACCCCAACCCCAACCCTAGCCCAACGCTAACTCTAGCCCAACCCTAACCCTAGCCCAACCCTAACCCTAGCCTAACCCTAACCCTAGCCCAACCCCAACCCTAACCCTAGCCCAACCCTAACCCCAACCCTAACCCTAGCACAACCTTAAACTTAACCCGAGAGTTTATTTTTTATGCCGTTCCTCATGCGGTATAAGTGATTAGATGACTTTATTCCATATTTTGGCCGACAGAGTCATGTGATGGCTTGTTTTTTGCGGGATGAGTTGACGTTTTATTGGTGCCATCAGGCTTGTGACATTTTTTAATCGCTTTCTATTCTGATTTTTGGGAATCAGAATAAACAAAAACCAACAATTCAGGAATTGTTTTTTTTTACATTTTTTTATGCTGTTCCACGTGTGGTAAAATTTATAAGGTAGCTTTATTCTTCGGGTTAGTATGATTACAGCGGTACCACATTTATATCGTTTTTCTATGTTTTGGCGCTTTTACACAATAAAAGCTATTTTATAGAAAAAATGTTTTTTTGTATCGCTTTATTCTGAAAGCTATAACTTTTTTATTTTTTGGCTGATGGAGCTGTATGGCAACTTGTTTTTTGCGGGACAAGATGACGTTTTCAGCGGTACCATTTTTATTTATATTCGTCTTTTTGATCGCGTGTTATTCCATTTTTTGTTTGGCGGTATGATGATAAAGCATTGTTTTTTGCTTCGTTTTATATTTTTTTTTTTACCGTGTTCAATAAAGGGGTTAACTAGTGGGACAGTTTTATAGGTTAGGTCGTTCTGGACACGTCAATACCAAATATGTGTACTTTTATTGTTTTTGGTTTTTTTTCATAATAATATTTATTGATGGGTACATTATATTTTTATTTTTGGTGGATTATTTTTTTTATTTTTTTTAATATTTGTACAATTTTTTTTTTTCACTTTCTGACACTTTTTTTTTTTTTTTATACTTTGTCCCACTATGTGACTTTCACTTTTTTTATTCTGATCGCCTGTATAGCACAGGAATGCGGCACCATTCCTGTGCTATACAGGCTGTCAGCGCTGCACAGTGAGAAGATATTTTGGTCATTCACTTGCTCATGACCAAAACATCTTCCTGCTGTCTGGTGACCCGGATGTTGTCATGACGACATCGGGTCGTCATGGCAACATCCAGGAAGCCGCGGCAGACAGCGCTGGAGGCCGGAAGAGGAGGTGAGTATTGCGATCACCTCCCCTTAGCCACCGCAATGCTGTGATCAACTTCGATCGCAGCATTGCGGGGGTTAATGTGCCAGGAGTGGTGCGGGACCGCACCCAGCACATAGCACCGGGTGTCAGCTGTGACTATAAGCTGACACCCGGCAGCGATCGCGCCCGCACAGCCTGTGTGCGCGCGCGATCGAAATGACGTATTAATACGGGTCAGGCTCTTAAAGCCCAGGGTGCAGACGTGTATTAATACGTCTTGGGCTTTAAAGGGATTAAGCGAGATAGTTATATCACACAAAATAGTTAATAAATAACATTTACCACGTGTCTACTTTACATCAGCATTTTTTTGTTAGGAAGTTAGAAGGGTGAAAAGTTTATCAGCAATATCTCATTTTTCCATCAAAATTTACAAAACCATTTTTTTTTATTTGAAGTGACTTTGAAGGGCCTATATGACAGAAAATAACAATAAGTGACACTATTTTAAAAACTGCACGCCTCTATGTGCTCAAAACCGCATTCAAGGATTTTATTAACCCTTCCGATGTTTGACAGAAATTAAAGCAATGTGGAAAAAAAACTTAACATTTTATTTTATTCATAAAAATGTTCCTTTAGCCCCAAATTTTCCATTCTCACAAGGGTAACATGAGAAAATAAAAATAGACCATACAATTTGTTGTTCAATTTCTCCTGAGTATGTCAATACTCCATATGTGGTGGAAAACTACTGTTTGGGCACATGGAAGGGCTCGGAAAAAAAGGAGCACAATTTGACTTTTGGAAGGCAAAATTGGCTGGAATAAATTGTGGACGACATTTTGTGTTTGCAAAACCCCTGATGTACCAAAACAATGGAAATCCCCCACAAGTGACCCCATTATGGAAACTATACCCATGAAGGAACTTATAAAAAGGTGTGATGAGCACCTTGAACCTGCAGGTGCTTCACAGAATTTTAGAAAGTTTAGCCGTGAAAATAAAAAGTTATATTTTTCACACAAAAATTTTGCTTTAGCTTCAAATTTTTTATTTTCACAAGGGTAGCAGGAGAAAATAGACCACACAATTTGTTGTGCAATTTCTCTTTAGTACGCTGATACCCCATATGTGGTGGTAAACTACTATTTGGACGCACGGCAGGGCTTTGAAGGGAAGTAGAACCATTTGACCTTTGAAACGCAAAATTGTTTGGAATCGACAGAGGACGCCGTGTTGTGTTTGAAGAGCCCCTATTGTGCCTAAACAATGGAAACCCACCACAAGTGACCCCATTTGGAA
The DNA here is from genome assembly GCF_046119375.1 of Phyllobates terribilis. Lineage (NCBI taxonomy): Eukaryota > Metazoa > Chordata > Amphibia > Anura > Dendrobatidae > Phyllobates > Phyllobates terribilis. The sequence goes on along the minus strand of NW_027362762.1, from coordinate 153,966,482 downwards.
ACTACAACCTTGAAGGAATTTATTTAAAAGGTGTGGTGAGCACCTAGAACCAACAGCTGTTTCACATAATTTTATAACGTTGAGCTGTGAAAATGAAAAATTACATTTTTCACATAAAAATGTTGCTTCAGCCTCAAAGTTTTCATTTTCACAAGGCTAGCAGGAGACAATTGGCCACAGAATTTGTTGCACAATTTATCCTGAGTACACCGATACTCCATATGAGGTGAAAAACTACTGTTTGGGCACATGGCACAGCTTAGAAGGGAAAGAACGTCAATTAAATTCTGGAGCACAATTTCGGCTAGAATAGATTGCGGGTGCCTAACATGCCAAAACAGCAGAAACCCCCACAAGTGACCCCATTTTGGAAACTACTTCTCTTTAGGAATTCATCTAAGGGTGCAGTGAGCATTTTTAACTTTCAGACCGCGATTCACAAAATTATATAACATTTGGCTGAGTCAATGGAAAATTACCATTTTTACCTCTAAAATGTTGCTTTGGCCCTTAGTTTTTAATTAAAAAAATGAATAATAGGAGAAAATGAACAGTACAATTTGCTACGCAATTTCTGCTGAGTATGCCAATACCCCATAGAGAAGAAGTGCCATATTGGAGTTCAGACTTTGCTGGAATGGTTTTGAGGTACAGGTATGTCAAATGTTGTGAAGGGATTAAATATAAAAGAAATTTCCCCAAAATCCAGACATTTAACTGCAACTTTGTACCACACAAAGTGTGCCTGTTGCAAACACATTTTTTGCACATCTATTTTACTTGTTAAATCTACACGTCACACCAATATAGCACCATGTTCCTGCGTTTTTTACATGTACCTACTTAGAATTTCTTGTACAGTACAGACCAAAAGTTTGGACACACCTTCTCATTTAAAGATTTTTCTGTATTTTCATGACTATGAAAATTGTACATTCACACTGAAGGCATCAAAACTATGAATTAACACATGTGGAATTATATACTTAACAAAAAAGTGTGAAACAACTGAAAATATGTCTTATATTCTTGGTTCTTCAAAGTAGCCACCTTTTGCTTTGATGACTGCTATGCACACTCTTGCCATTCTCTTGATGAGCTTCAAGAGGTAGTCACCGGAAATGGTTTTCACTTCACAGGTGTGCCCTGTCAGGTTTAATAAGTGGAATTTCTTGCCTTATAAATGGGGTTGGGACCATCAGTTGTGTTGTACAGAAGTCTGGTGGATACACATCTGATAGTCCTACTGAATAGACTGCTAGAATTTGTATTATGGCAAGAAAAAATCAGCTAAGTAAAGAAAAACGAGTGGCCATCATTAATTAAAGAAATGAAGGTCAGTCAGTCTGAAAAATTGGGCACACTTTGAAAGTGTCCCCGAGTGCTGTTGCAAAAACCTTCAAGCGCTACAAAGAAAATGGCTCACATGAGGACCGCCCCAGGAAAGGAAGACCAAGAGTCACCTCTGCTTCTGAGGATAAGTTTATCCGAGTCACCAGCCTCAGAAATCGCAGGTTAACAGCAGCTCAGATTAGAGATCAGGTCAATGCCACACAGAGTTCTAGCAGCAGACACATCTCTACAATAACTGTTAAGAGGAGACTTTGTGCAGCAGGCCTTCATGGTCAAATAGCTGCTAGGAAACCACTGCTAAGGACAGGCAACAAGCAGAAGAGACTTGTTTGGGCTAAAGAACACAAGGAATGGACATTAGACCAGTGGAAATCTGTGCTTTGGTCTAATGAGTCCAAATTTGAGATCTTTGGTTCCAACCACTGTGTCTTCGTGCGACGCAGAAAAGGTGAACGAATGGACTCTACATGCCTGGTTCCCATCGTGAAGCATGGAGGAGGAGGTGTGATGGTGTGGGGGTGCTTTGCTGGTGACACTGTTGGGTATTTATTCAAAATTGAAGGCATACTGAACCAGCATGGCTGCCACAGCATCTTGCAGCGGCATGCTATTCCATCCAGTTTGCGTTTAGTTGGACCATCATTTATTTTTCAACAGGACAATGACCCTAAACACACCTCCAGGCTGTGTAAGGGCTATTTGACCAAGAAGGAGAGTGATGGGGTGCTACGCCAGATTACCTGGCCTCCACAGTCACCAGACCTGAACCCAATCGAAATGGTTTGCGGTGAGCTGGACCACAGAGTGAAGGCAAAAGGGCCAACAAGTGCTAAACATCTCTGGGAACTCCTTCAAGATTGTTGGAAGACCATTTCCGGTGACTACGTCTTGAAGCTCACCAAGAGAATGCCAAGAGTGTGCAAAGCAGTCATCAAAGCAAAAGGTGGCTACTTTGAAGAACCTAGAATATAAGACATATTTTCAGTTGTTTCACACTTTTTTGTTAAGTATATAATTCCACATGTGTTAATTCATAGTTTTGATGCCTTCAGTGTGAATGTACAATTTTCATAGTCATGAAAATATAGAAAAATCTTTAAATGAGAAGGTGTGTCCAAACTTTTGGTCTGTACTGTATATGTGATGGTTTTTCCATGCACTACTCCAAAAAGTCCATGTGTACTTGGGACAGCTTCCCACCAAGTTGTAGATAAGTCCAGAAAGTGAATGTTTCCAAGGCATCGGAGTCATTATCTCGTCTTTTTATTTTCCAAAATGCATATAAAATACAAAACAACATTTCTTATTATGTAATTTTTTGGGAAGGGGTTTATTTATTTATTTTAAATGTAATATGCAACTGTGCTTGCCTTTTTTTTGCAAACTTAGCTTACTGGTCTAATTTGACGACTGTGTACACGTGACATCATTTGGCTTGCTGCTAACATTTTGTTTTCTGTATGTGTACCTTCCCACCTCTCATTTTTTGTTTCTCCTTTTTGTCAAGAGTTGAATAATTGGGGTCAAAAAGATTGCCAAAAGTTAATCATAGTATGGTACAGCTTACATAGTAAAAGAAAAAATGGCAATATCAATTAACTGTGTGGTGTAAAAAAAAAATCTGTCTGTGATCACAAATAACTAGGAGGGGCCATTTTTTTTTATTTCAAAAACTATGAAAAGTACACTACTGTTCAAAAGTTTGGGGTCACCCAGACAATTTTTTTTTCCATGAAAACTCATACTTTTATTTATCAAATGAGTTGCAAAATGACTAGAAAATATAGTCCAGACAATGGCAAGGTTAGAAATAATGTTTTTTATTTGAAAGAATAATTTTCTCCTTCAAACTTTGCTTTCGTCAAAGAATGCTCCCTTTGCAGCAATTCCAGCATTGCAGACCTTTGGCATTCTAGCTGTTAATTTGGTGAGGTAATCTTGAGAAATTTCACCCCATGCTTCCTGAAGCCCCTCCCACAAGTTGGATTGGCTTGATGGGCACTTTTGGGGTACCATACGGTCAAGCTGCTCCCACAACAGCTCAATGGGGTTGAGATCTGGTGACTGCGCTGGCCACTCCATTACAGATAGAATACCAGCTGCCTGCTTCTTCCCTAAATAGTTCATGCATAATTTGGAGGTGTGCTTTGGGTCATTGTCCTGTTGAAGGGTGAAATTGGCTCCAATCAAGCGCTGTCCACAGGGTATGGCATGGCATTGCAAAATGGAGTGATAGCCTTCCTTATTCAAAATCCCATTTACCTTGTACAAATCTCCCACTTTACCAGCACCAAAGCAACCCCAGACCATCACATTACCTCCACCATGCTTGACAGATGGCGTCAGGCACTCTTCCAACATCTTTTCAGTTGTTCTGCGTCTCACAAATGTTCTTCTGTGTGATCCAAACACCTCAAACTTCGATTCGTCTGTTCATAAAACTTTTTTCCAATCTTCCTCTGTCCAATGTCTGTGTTCTTTTGCCCATATTAATCTTTTCCGTTTATTAGCCAGTCTCAGATATGGCTTTTTCTTTGCCACTTTGCCCTGTAGGCCAGCATCCCGGAATCGCCTCTTCACTGTAGACGTTGACACTGGCGTTTTGCGTGTACTATTTAATGAAGCTGCTGTTATGTTCTGCTACCAAAGCTAAGGAAAGAGAGGAGATCTGTCCCTACTATAGGACTCAGCTGAATCCCTACGATGTAACAGGGAACCTGATCCTGCGATCAGACCTGCTAAAGTCCTAATCTAGTCTGTACGGAGACCTATAGATGTGGGGAGGGAATCCCTACAAGTACTAAGGACTGGGAGGAATATGGGACACCTCCTAACAGAAATAGTAGCAGACAGACGAAAAAACAAAATAGATAGAACATAGAGGTCCGTAGACCAAGCAAACTAACAGAGTTAGATACAGAGCACAGGCTAGCTAGAAAGTAGATATACAATGAAGTCCAGCAAAGCCAGAAGGGCGGAGCAGGATTAAATAGGCCAACAAGGTCATGTGACCAGCAAAGGAAAAAAAACCTAACAGCAAGGTTCTAACAGTACCCCCCCTTCTAAGAGGATCCTCCGGATCCCCTAGGACCAGGCTTATCAGGAAATCTCCTGTGAAACGCTCTGATAAGTCTGGACGCGGAAACATCATCTGACCTCACCCAAGAGTTATCCTCGGGTCCGAAACCTTTCCAGGCCACAAGATACTGCAAACTACCTCTATACCGTCTAGAGTCAAGGATGCGAGAAATTTCATATTCCCCGTCCTCCACCACCGGAGGAACAGAGGCAGAGGCGTCACCATCCGACACAACAGCTTTTTTTAACAGAGAGACATGAAAGACCGGATTAATTCTCCAGGAGGTAGGAACCTCCAACCTAACAGCAGATTGGTTGACAACCTGAAGCACCTTAAAGGGCCCTACAAACTTGGGACCCAATTTCTTAGAAGGAATCCTCAACCGCAGATTCCTAGAGGACAACCAAACCATGTCACCAACAGCGAACAAAACCTCCTGTCGTTTCCTATCAAAGTAGTCTTTAGATTTTCTGTTGGCCTCCTGAAGATTACCACGCACATCCGTCCAAACTCTTTCCAAATCACCGGAAAAATTCTCCTCCTCAGACACGGCAGATCCCAACTTGGAGAACGACCCAAACGACGGATGTCTCCCAGAACAACAAAAAAAAGGCGAACAACCAGCAGAAGAAGATGTATGATTGTTCAGAGCAAATTCGGCAAGTGGCAGAAACTCAGACCACCCCTCTTGATTGTCTGCCACAAAACAACGCAAGAACTGCTCAACATCCTGGTTTTTCCTTTCTGTCTGGCCATTAGATTCAGGATGATATCCGGACGAAAACGACAAATGAATTCCCAACCTGTCACAAAAGGCACGCCAAAAACGAGCCACGAACTGAGGACCCCTATCAGAAACAATGTCAGTAGGAACGCCATGAAGTCTGACAATTTCCTTGACAAAGGCCTTAGCGAGAGTTTTAGCGCAGGGCAGTTTGACGAAGGGAACCAAGTGACACATCTTGCTAAAACGGTCCACGACCACCCAGATGACAGTAAAACCCTCAGAGGGGGGAAGGTCAGTTATAAAGTCCATAGCCAAATGTGTCCAAGGAGCACTGGGGACCTCCAAAGGACAAAGCAACCCCGCAGCAGGAGTATGTGAGGACTTAGATCTAGCACATATAGTACATTGGCGCACCCACTTAATGACTTCCTTCTGCCATCCAGGCCACCAAAAACTGCGACCCACCAGTCTCTTGGTCTCAGAGATTCCGGGATGACCTGCCAACCGAGATTCGTGACACTCAACAAACAAATCTCTCCTAAAGGTCCCAGGCACAAACAACCTCCCATGAGGAGTGTTAGATGGGGCATTCTCCTGAGCTTTAAGAATCTCATCTTCCAAAACGGAGTCTAAAGCAGCTATCACAACACCTTCTTGTAAAATGTTTTCCTCTTTCTCAGCACCGACTATGGGAGAAAAACTGCGAGACAAGGCATCGGCCTTAACATTCTTAGTACCAGGGATGTAAGTAACGGAGAAATTAAACCGCGAGAAAAACAGTGCCCACCTAGCCTGACGGGCATTCAGCCGCTTGGCAGCATCAAGATATATCAGATTTTTATGATCCGTAAGAACCTGAACGGGAAATTCCGCACCTTCCAAGAAGTGGCGCCAGTGTTCAAATGCGAGTTTAATAGCCAATAATTCCCGATTACCAATATCGTAATTCAATTCAGTCTCCGAAAATTTTTTTGAAAAAAAGGCACAGGGATGTAATCCATCCCCGTTATCCTGAGACAATACTGCGCCAACCCCCACAGAGGAAGCATCAACCTCAACCAAAAACGGCCTAGTAACATCAGGCTGCATAAGGATGGGAGCAGAGGTGAACCTCTCCTTGAGATACACAAAAGCTTCAATGGCCTCAGAAGACCACTGAACCGCATCAGCACCTTTCCTGGTGAGATCAGTCAGAGGTTTGACAATACTAGAAAATTTTTTTATGAATTTTCTATAGTAATTGGCGAAACCCAAAAACCTCTGTATCGATTTCAAACCAATAGGCCTAGGCCATTCCTGCACAGCCTGAACCTTAACCGGATCCATCTCAAAACCTTTGCTGGAGATAATGTAGCCCAAAAAACTAATTCTCTGTACAGCGAACTCACATTTCTCCAGCTTAGCAAAAAGCGAATTGTCCATTAATAACTGTAATACCTCACGCACGCTCCGCCAATGAGACTCCAGATCTGGCGAATAAATCAAAATGTCATCCAAATACACAACCACATTTTTACCGATCAAAGGTCTAAGGATGTCATTAATCAGATTCTGAAAAAATGCAGGAGCATTAGTAAGACCAAAAGGCATAACCAGATTCTCAAAATGACCCACAGGAGTGTTAAAAGCAGTCTTCCATTCATCACCCTCCTTCATGCGCAACAGATTGTATGCCCCCTTAAGGTCAATTTTAGAGAACCACTTGGCCCCCAATAACTGGTTAAACAGATCAGGAATCAATGGCAGTGGGTAAGGATTGCGTACCGTAATTTTGTTAATCTCACGAAAATCCAGACAAGGACGTAAACCGCCGTCCTTTTTTTTTACATAAAAAAATCCAACCGCCACAGGAGACTTAGAGGGCCTAATGTGACCGGCGGCCAAGTTTGTCTGTATGTATTCCTCCAAAGCCTTCCTCTCAGGAATAGTAAGGTTAAATAAACGACTCTTAGGAAGAGTCGCTCCAGGGACAAATTCAATAGAACAATCATAGTCTCTATGGGGAGGCAAAACCTGCGATTCTTTCTCAGAAAAAACTCTCCAAAAATCCTGAATAGGAACAGGCAATTCTCCCCTATCCAAAGCTGCAATACGCCCGTTACAACACTTGTCATAACATTTATGGCTCCAGGATTTAATTTCACTGGTAGACCAATCCAGTACAGGATTGTGAAATTTTAACCAGGGCAAACCCAATATTACTGGAGAAGGCAAGTTATTCAACACTACCAAATCCAATTTCTCATGGTGAACACCATTAATAGTGAGAGGAAATTCACTGACCTTGAGAGTAATATTCTTCAAAGGGGAACCATCCACAGAAACCACAGCAATGGGGGATGATAAAGGTTCAGGTTTTAAATTGAGTTTTTCCACGAATCCCCCATCAATTACATTCAGTGTAGACCCGCAATCAACAAACACCCGAAATTCCATTAATTTTTCCTGAGCAATCGTGGAAGCAGCTAAAAATATACCCTTGGAATTTAAACAGGCAATACGGGCGTGACTGACCATTTTTTTTTCTTTCTTCATACGAAGCTCACAGCCTTTAATCAAATGACCAGATTTTCCACAATAGAAACACAAGCCTTCCGAAAAACGACGGTCTTTTTCTTGAGAGCGAGGTGCCACCGATCCAATCTCCATCGGTTCACCACTGTTAGTACACACATTATCATAACCAGAAACTGACATAGCAGAGGATTTGCTCTCATTAACCCTAGCACGCAGTCTTCTATCCACCCGTATGGCTAATTGCATAGCCTGTTGCAAATCCTCAGGTGTAGGATAAGCAATTAGCAGGTCTTTAACCCTTTCACTGAGCCCAGCAAGAAATAGACTTTTCAGAGCAGAATCGTTCCACCCTGTTTGAGTGGACCAACGACGAAAATGTGTACAATATTTTTCCACATTACCTGATCCTTGTTTTAAACGTCTCAACTCAGTCTCAGCTGATGCGACACGGTCAGGATCATCATATAATAGTCCCAAAGCAGAAAAAAAACTATCCACTGATCTGAAGCATGAATCACTAGGTTGCAAAGAAAAGGCCCACTCCTGAGGCTCTTTGCGCAAAAGTGACATTATGAACCCTACGCGCTGGGATTCATCCCCAGAGGACTTAGGTCTCAAACGAAAATACAATAAGCAAGCATTTTTAAATGAAAAAAATTCTCGGTGTTCACCAAAAAATAAATCCGGCAAACATACCTTAGGCTCCAAGAAATGTGCTCCAGGACAGTTACTCACGTGCTGACGGAGCTCGGCCACCTCCAGAGAGAGTCCCTGCAGGCGATGAGCCAAATCCTGAACCGACACCATGATGGAACAGAAAAATCTTTCCTTAGAGAATTTGCTGGCTGGACTTACTGTTATGTTCTGCTACCAAAGCTAAGGAAAGAGAGGAGATCTGTCCCTACTATAGGACTCAGCTGAATCCCTACGATGTAACAGGGAACCTGATCCTGCGATCAGACCTGCTAAAGTCCTAATCTAGTCTGTACGGAGACCTATAGATGTGGGGAGGGAATCCCTACAAGTACTAAGGACTGGGAGGAATATGGGACACCTCCTAACAGAAATAGTAGCAGACAGACGAAAAAACAAAATAGATAGAACATAGAGGTCCGTAGACCAAGCAAACTAACAGAGTTAGATACAGAGCACAGGCTAGCTAGAAAGTAGATATACAATGAAGTCCAGCAAAGCCAGAAGGGCGGAGCAGGATTAAATAGGCCAACAAGGTCATGTGACCAGCAAAGGAAAAAAAACCTAACAGCAAGGTTCTAACAGCTGCCAGTTGAGGAGCTGTGAGGCGTCGATTTCTCAAACTAGAGACTCTAATTACTTGTCTTGTTGCTCAGCTGTGCAGCGGGGCCTCCCACTTCTCTTTCTACTCTGGATAGAGCCTGTTTGTGCTCTCCTCTGAAGGGAGTAGTACACACCGTTGTAGGAAATCTTCTGCTTCTTGGCAATTTCTCGCATGGAATAGCGTTCATTTCTAAGAACAATAATAGACTGTCGAGTTTCACATGAAAGTTCTCTTTTTCTGGCAATTTTGAGAGTTTCATAGAACAAACAAATGTAATGCTCCAGATTCTCAACTAGCTCAAAGGAAGGTCAATTTTATAGCTTCTCAAATCAGCCAAACCGTTTTCTAAACATCCATTAGCCTTCTTACACAGTTAGCAAACACAATGTACCATTAAAACACTGGAGTGGTGGTTGTTGAAAATGGGCTTTTATACAATGTATAGAGTGTATTTCTGTTTCATTTAATGTTAGCTTCATTGAAAAAAAATGTGCTTTTCTTTCAAAATTAATTACATTTCTTAATGTCCCCAAACTTTTGAACGGTAGTGTATGTCAGTGCGCTGTTATTAAATAGGCTGTTGGTTACTACTGTGTTACCATATATTGTTATGATAAGGTCACTTTGACATTATTATGGCTGTGTTTGTATTGAAGAGCTTAAAAAGAGTTACCGTATTTTTCGGACTATAAGACGCACTTTTTTCCTCCAAAATTTTGGAGGAAAATGGGGGGTGCGTCTTATATTCCGAATGTTGGGGGTGGGGTATATTTATGTGTGGTGTGGGGGGAACGGTATCGGTGGAGGAGCGGGGCACAGGAGGCAGCAGCCGCCTGCTGCAGCCTATACTGTCCCCGCTGATAAAGAAAATGAATATTCATGCTCCTTAATAGCAGCACACAGTGTAGCCATGCTGCGGCTCCTGCTGCTGCCGGAATCACCTGTGCCCGCTGTTAAAGGGCATGGGGAGGGGGTGAATATTCATGCCCTTTAATGAGTGGGCACAGGAGATAGCCGGCAGCAGGAGCCGCAGCGCGGCTCTGCTGTGTGCTGGCTAGGAAGGAGAGTGAAGTCACTGCTCCCCGCGCACACAGTCCCGGCGTGGGGAGCAGTGACTTCTGGCAGCTGATCTCTCCTTGTAAGCCGCGCATGGCAATGACGTCATGCGCGGCTCCCATGGAGAGATCAGTGCAGGTTGACAGGACGCGGCGCTGGAGGAGAGAAGAAAGGTGAGTAGGAGTGTTTATTTTTTTTAATGTGCAGCATGATGGAGATTAGGGGTACCATGTATGCTAGGATAAGGATGAGGGGGCCATACATACCAGGACAGGGATGAGGGGTGCCATGCATATCAGGATAGGGATGAGGGGTGCCATGCATACCAGGATAGGGATGAGGGGTACCATGCATACTAGGACAGGGATGAGGGGTGCCATGCATATCAGGATAGGGATGAGGGGTGCCATGCATACCAGGATGGGGATTGCTGTGCCATGCATACCAGGATAGGGATTAGGCATGCCATTCATACCAGAATAGGGATTAGGGGTGCCATGCATACCAGGATAGGGATGAGGGGTGCCATGCATACCAGGATAGGGATTAGTGGAGCCATGCATACCAGGATAGGGATGATCGGTGCCATGCATACCAGGATAAGGATGAGGGGTGCCATGCATACCAGGATGGAGGGATGCCAGGCATACCAGGATGGGGATGGGGACCACGTATAAAAGGAGGGGGGGGTATATATACCAGGATGGGGTATATTGTCAGAATTGGGGGAGATTACCCCTATACCAGTGTCAGCAGAAGACCCCCTCCCCCTTAAAAGTGCATTATCACCACATTTTTTGCTTAAATTTTTATTTTTGGTCCGGTGCGTCTTATAGTCCGAAAAATACGGTAGATACAGTCCTAGGAGACCTCCAAATGTTATACATGTATATTCAGGGCAATTGGAGGTTTTGTGGCATTGCAATTGATTCGATGCAAATCAATTTTTTTGAAAAATTTGTTGAACCAAACTATTCGATCATCTGTAATGTTTAGAAATGCAGTATGCTTTATACACAGCTATATTATGGACCCATAGGGCACCCATTAAGGTACATGGTTCCACACTGCATCTGCTCATGTGTCCAGTTTTATATGAAGGTATACATTCATAAAAATACTGAAAGAAATAAGACATGCTCCTATACATAATGTAGTATGGAGGAGCACTGATATTATTGCCCACATGTTGAGTAGCTGTGGCCCTGATTCGGACATGAGGCCTTAGGCTGCGTGCCCACTATGCGTTTTTTAAGCGTTTCTGCAGCGGCAATTCCGCCGCGGAAACGCTTAAAAAATGCTTGGTAGAAGGTCTGCAATGGTCCCCAATGATAATCCGCATGTGCTGTGCACATGCTGCGGAAATTTCCACTGCAGATTATCATTGCGGAAAAATCCGCAGCACGTCCATTAATTTTGCGGAAACGCGGCGTAATTGCCACCATTGACTTGCATTGAATCGCATAATGTCCGCATGAGTACATGTACACATGCGGATATTAAGTGATTCAACACGCGGATGGTACCCGGGTCTGGAGAAGAGGAGACTCTCCTCCAGACCCGGGTACCATAGTATCTGTAGTTAAAAAAGATTTAAAATAAAATAAAAAATTATACTCACCTTCTGATAGCCCCCGGTCTCCTGTACGGTGCGTCCGGTGTCTTCGGCGGCTTGCGGTGGTGTAAAAGGGCCTTCCAAGACGTCATTTTGTCATGTGACAGGTCATGTGACCACCGACGTCAGCGGTCGCGTGACCTGTCACATGACTAAATGACGTCATGGAAGGTCCTTTTACACCACCACGAGCTGTCGAAGACACCGGAGAAGGAGACCGGGGGCCATCGGAAGGTGAGTACAATTTTTTTTTATTTTTTACCATTTTATTCTTTTTTTTTTTACTATTGATGCTGCATTTGCAGCATCGTAACTTGGTCACACTTTATAAATCCATGCCGGTTGCATGGATTTATATAGTGTGACCAAGTTGTCAAGCACTTTTCCAAGTGAAGATAAAATCGCTTGGAAAAGCGCTTTACAACCCGCATGCGGAAATGTATGCAAAAACGCTTCACAAACTCTTCTACCTGGCAGGAAAAACGCATGTAAAATCTGCATGCGTTTTCCTGCCAGGGAGATACAGAAAAAATCCAGAGCATTTCTGCTTCGTGGGCACTTAGCCTAACTTTGCATTTCTATCTTATCTCCTCTCTTGTTTTCACTAATGGTTTTAGTACTGCTGTAATCAAATGTTAAAAATGGGATGTCCTTATGGCAATTGTTTTACAGTAACCCTAAAATTAAAACTTCCCCAAGGCAACTTGATCTTTGAGGAACATCCTATCATCAAATTTCCACACCATGTAGTATAAATAGTCTGCATGGCTTAACTTAAAGGGTTGTCCCATAAACAGCATTTATACAAACATGATGTGTGAAAAATGCAAGTTCATTGTGTGAATGGAGCAGTAGTGAATATGTGTGACCACCACTCCAATACACTGTGTGCACAATTATTAGGCAAGTTGTATTTTAGAGGATTATTTTTATTATTGATCAAAAACTATGTTCTCAATCAACCCAAAAGACTCATAAATATCCAAGCTTAATATTTTTGGAAGTTGGAGTGTTTTTTTTAGATTTGACTATCTTAGGAGGATATCTGTTAATGCAGGTAACTATTACTGTGCAGAATTATTAGGCAACTTAATAAAAAACAAATATAATCCCATCTCACTTGTTTATTTTCACCAGGTAAACCAATATCAGTGCACAAAATTTAGAAATAAACATTTCTGACATGCAAAAACAAAAAACAAGAAAATTAGTGATCAATATAGCCACCTTTCTTTATGATGACACTCAACAGCCTTCCATCCATAGATTCTGTCAGTTGCTTGATCTGTTTTCGATCACCATTGCGTGCAGCAGCCACCACAGCCTCCCAGACACTGTCCCGTGAGGTGTACTGTTTTCCCTCCCTGTAGATCTCACATTTTATGATGGACCACAGGTTCTCTATGGGGTTCAGATCAGGTGAACAAGGGGGCCATGTCATTATTTTTTCTTCTTTTAAACCTTTACTGGCCAGCCATGCTGTGGAGTAGTTGGATGCATGTGATGGAGCATTGTCCTGCATGAAAATCATGTTTTTCTTGAACAATACCGACTTCTTCCTGTACCACTGCTTGAAGAAGTTGTCTTCCAGAAACTGGCAGTAGGTCTGGGAGTTGAGCTTCACTCCATCCTCAACCCGAAAAGGTCCCACAAGTTCATCTTTGATGATACCAGCCCATACCAGTACCCCACCTCCACCTTGCTGGCGTCTGAGTCGGAGTGGAGCTCTCTGCCCTTCACTGATCCAGCCTCTGGCCCATCCATCTGGCCCATCAAGAGTCACTCTCATTTCATCAATCCATAAAACCTTTGAAAAATCAGTCTTAAGATATTTCTTGGCCCATTCTTGACGTTTTATCTTATGTTTCTTGTTCAAAGGTGGTCGTTTTTTAGCCTTCCTTACCTTGGCCATGTCCCTGAGTATCGCACACCTTGTGCTTTTTGATACTCCAGTAACTTTGCAGCTCTGAAATATGGCAAAACTGGTGGCGAATGGCATCTTGGCAGCTTCACGCTTGATTTTTGTGCCTTTTTTGGCCAACACGCTTCTTGCTACCCTGTTGGCTATTTGCCATGAAACGCTTGATTGTTCGGTGATCATGCTTCAAAAGTTTGGAAATTTCAAGACTGCTGTATCCCTCTGCAAGACATCTCACAATATTGGACTTTTCAGAGCCCGTCAAATCTCTCTTCTGACCCATTTTGCCAAAGGAAAGGAAGTTGCCTAATAATTAAGCACACCTTATATAGGGTGTTGATGTCATTAGTCAACATCCCTCCTCATTATTGAGATGCAGATCACCAGATTTACTTAATTGGTAGTTGGCTTTCAAGCCTATGCAGCTTGGAGTAGGAAAAACATGTATAAAAAGTATCATGTGATCAAAATACTCATTTGCCTAATAATTCGGCACACAGTGTAGACTGGAGAGAATGGAGCAGTCAGACCCAGCCCCTAGCAATTATACATTTATGATCTATCCTGTAGTAAAGTGATAAATGTAATTTATGAGACAACCACTTTTTAGCATGTGTCATTTATTGGGAAACAAAGATGTTTCTATACTGTATATTAAAAAATGCATATAAATCAATTATTATATGCAAGACAAGACAAACGGGAAAGAGCACAGCAGAGCTGGAAGTGTAGTGCACATCCCACTGCATTTGCGATTAATACTTGAATGATGGATTTTTCAAAAATGCCCCAAAAAAATACAACAATCAAGTTTTGAATGTAATAAGCATTAAATAGAGTCTGTCTCCCCAAAATGCATTTTAAATGGGCTCTACAGCATTGTAGGGAACTTCCCTGTACGTGTTACTGGTACCATGCGTGTGAAAATAACTTTTCATTTGTATACAAGTGAGGAAGCTTCTGTGCACCCTTGGCGTGGCCAAGAGTTTGGTGCACCATTATGCCTCCTCGTTTGCTTACTGGGGGCGTTCTCCAGCTTCTGATTGACAGTGCTTGATACCCAGGGTGAGGTCTGTCTGAATGCTGCTGGCATGTGTGCGCATGTGTACTGACATTGCCTGTCCCCAGCCGTTCTCGCACAGTGGCCAGGTAAATTCTCCTCCCTATCTTCTTTCTGCTGATACCACTTGCTATACTACTGTGGCGAGGGAGTTCTCTGAAGCCTCTCACTACACTTCCGGGAGTAAGTATTAGTTTGGCGAGTGGCATCAACATAATGATGACAGGGAAGAGAATGTGTCCGCCCACTGTGTCCGTGCTCTGTGTAGCGGTGGTCCAAATAACAGAAGGCTGAAACAAAAATCCGGCTTTATTATATACAAAGGGATTATATGCCGGGAAGCGAGAATAACAGAATTTACAATGACAATATCAAAAACATGAATACAGGAAAAAAAGCTGAAGCGAGTCACAGAGCTATGCTCCAGCTATGGCAATGAAAGCTCAATACAACAGTACACATCAAGTTTCACATACTACTCTAGGCTAGTCCCCTATCTGGCTTTCCGCTAATCGGGCCACGCTGCTACAGCATTCTATCTAAAGAAAACTACACTAAATCCTAGCACAGTTCACACCAGTGAGTCACTCACTGTTGTGCAGATCAAACGCAGATGACGGCTACCGCTTGTTCATGGTGTAACCGAGCAGTATCACGTCACTCGAGACCTTTCCTTTGCATACTGGATCTCTTTCTTCTGCAAGCAGGCAAACCTTGCTTCAGTTTCACTGAGGTAAAATGGCTGGTACTCTGTGTTGTGTGTTACTGAAAGTCAGCAACCTTCAGGGAAAACGTTTTTCAAAAAGGGATGGATTTCTCTACTCTTGACACAGTCCTGACAACAAATTTTGATAAAGTCCATGCTCTTATCTTTCCAGAGGCTTAAGGCCCCGTCACACATAACGAGATCGCTAGCGAGATCGTTATTACGTCACGGTTTTGGGATCACTGGAGAGTCGTTTCGTGATCGCTGGGGAGCTGTCAAACAAGCAGAACTTCCCAACGATTTCGGCCGCCCCAGCGATCTAACTAACGATCTCGGCGGTCGTTGGGACGCTTTCACACAGCAACTATTTCAACGATCCACACCTTGATAGGGACTGTACTGTGTCACAAAGGCGTGCATAAATTACTTTTCCGCGCCCCCTCATCTCCGATTGGTGGACGCTACTGTGTTCTGATTGGGCGGCCTTGGTTTAAAAGAAGGCCACGTTGTAGCAATTCCGTCCCTTTGTTCCTGACTGCGTTCTGGTTTCAGATCGTAGTAGCGTTCTCCGGCTGTGACTCTGTATCCATTCATCTGGGCTATGTTCCTGACAAGCGTTCTGGTTTGTGGATTGTAGTAGTGTTCTTCGGCTGTGACTCCACATATCAACAGCCCGGAGAATTCTGCTAGGATCTGCAATCCAGCACGAGGTCAGAAACAAAGGATGGAATCGCTATTCTGTTGCCTTCTTTATGCACGGCAGAAAATGAGAATGCTGTAGCGACCACCAATCAAGGACGAGGGGCGCGGAAAAGTCCAATTTATGCACGCCTACGTGTCTCAGTTCTGAATCGCTAACGAGGTCGTTGATGAGCTGTCAAATACAGCGATGCACACTGCCCAGTGGGAGCGCAATGACCCAGGAATGGTCCAGGAAGCTTTGTAACTATCAACAATCTCACAGCAGGGGCCTGATCGTTGCTACCTGTCAGACATAACGAGATCGCTAGCAAGATCGCTATTGCGTCACAAAAACCGTGACGTATCATCGATCTCGCTAGCGATCTCGTTATGTGTGACGGGGCCTTTACAGTTTCTTTTTATGGTTTCTCTTTTTCAGGAACAGGCAGGAGCCTCTCTGCTCCCTCAGACACACACACAGGTCCCTCTGCTTCCTGGTTCATATCCCTCTCCCAGCACTGACCAAGAAGCCGGGGGGGGACCGACTAGTCCATAAGCATAAAACCCAGAGGGGAGCATGGTTTCTTAAAGCCACAGTGTATTCAATGTCTGGTAAGGGCTGATCCCCTACACGCTGCATGCACGCAAACGCCTGCTGCATTCCCACACTTATCGCTCTAGGAAGCGAGAACTGTCAGTCTAAGCAGAGAAGCCCCCCAATATGCAAATGAGAAGGCATAATGGTGCATCAAACTTTTTTCCATGCGAAGGGTGCACTGAAGCACCCTCATTTGCATACAAATTTAAAGTTATTTTCTCAGACACTGTACCAGTAACATGGGCAGTGCTAGCATGATTTTTTATAGGGGACAACACCCCCTACAACACTTTATATGCCATTAAATGTATTTTGGGGCTTTACACTTTACACTCATGCATTTAATTAGGGGTGGAATATCCGCTGACATGTCCTCTTTATGGACAATTTCTAAAAATTCATTATTTGAGACACTGATACCTCTTTGCAGAGTATTGCATCCAAACTAAGGCTGCGTGCCCACGTAGCGTTTTTCAAGCGTATATGACGCGCCCCCTGGGCCATATTCGTTAGTGGGAATATCCGGAGCCGGATCAGATGGGGGTTGTAGTCTTCCGAGTGGCTGTGACCCGGTCCGTGCCCAGGGTGTCAAACTCAGTTGTATGTGGCAGTCCTACAGATGTTATAAGTTCTTAATGTCGACTACGCCACCCGTTGTGTTGCGGTCACTATGGCCGCCGCTGCAGCAGGGTCCGCTGAGGCTGATGGTGTAGGTGCAGCTTTTGGTGGTATAACCCCCAACGGGTGGGGTATAGCCTCAGGGGGTCAGGTGCAGAGGATGGGGGTTGTGGTGGTGCAGCATAGGTGTTAAAGGAAGACAGAGTCGGGTTGTGCAGTTTTAGGGTATTTACTCACTGCTGATGTTCCGGTCACTCCAGCTTCAAGTGACCACCCGAGCCGTGCTGCGTCCACCAGGTCCTGGATCCAGCCAACCCCCAAGCGAGTCCGGAGCGTGACCCTGAGCTCTCCTTCTGTCCTTTCTCTGGCCGTCCCCACTAGTGATCCACCCAGGTCCAGCTCCCTCGGGCCTTCTGTTGGGTGACCCTTGGCCTTGGGTTCCCTGACCCTCCGCGTGGTATGCCTTCGTGGTGGATGTGGTGGGTGGCCGTGGCAGACGCTGCCCACGGCCTCCGGTCTCTGGCTGGGGTGTGTTTTTGCCCCCACCAGCTTGGGTTCCGGTACCCTAATGCCGGCTCTTCACCCGTTGTTTGAATTTGGGGTCTTAGAGTCCTCTCTTCTGCTTCCCCCTCTGGGTCTCTCTTTCTTTCTCCTCTCTCTCTCTCTGGATCTGCTCTGCTCCTCTTCCTGTGACTCCTCTGCAAAGGCTGACAGACTGACCCTGATCTCTGATGGTGCCCACCTTATATACACCCTCTATGTGTGAGCTCAGGTGACCAGCACCCAATGAGCTCCTATCTTTACCCAGGCTGCTCCCCCTATCTGCCCCTACACTACTTGGGATGTTCCACCCCCCTCCCACTCCAGCCAGGAACAGACTCGGTCGTACCTGCACATTTCTAAGTGGGAGTACCGTCGGCCTGTTCCTCGGAAATGGGATGTATGTAGTGCATGCAGCCTACCGAGCTCAGTTCCACACTCCATCCTTACCCGGGAGTGGAATATCACACCTCTGGGTTGAGGTGCAATACCCCTGTAGCAGCCGAATCCTCAGGGTGCTACATATATGCTGCGGAATTTCCGCAGCGTAAACGCTTGTGAAACGCTAGGTAATCCGCCCCCCATGGTCCCCAAGGGGATTCCGCAAGTTCTATGCCCATGCTGCGGATTTTTCCGCAGCGTTTTTGATGCGCGGAAAAATCCGCAGCATGTTCATTAATTTTGCGTTTCCGCAAGCTGAATTGCCTTATTGCAATGCAATAAAAAACGCAAGGCAATTCCGCATGTGGAAAACGCGCGATAAACGCGTGCGGAATTCCGCATGCGTTTTTCCGGGAGAGGACTTGCAGAAATGAAGCAGAAA
The DNA here is from genome assembly GCF_046119375.1 of Phyllobates terribilis. Taxonomy (NCBI): domain Eukaryota; kingdom Metazoa; phylum Chordata; class Amphibia; order Anura; family Dendrobatidae; genus Phyllobates; species Phyllobates terribilis. Next base: position 153,947,894 of record NW_027362762.1, on the reverse strand, counting down.
TTTTCTGCTTCATTTCTGCAACGTGGGCACATAGCCTTACACCGAGGTTTGGAATAAACAACTGCCACTAAGAAGATGCTTGTTCACAACAGCAGTCGTCACTTTCCTACGATGGAGTATGTGGGAGAAGGGGCAGAGCCTGAGCGTGGTTACGATACTCAAGGTTTTACTAATTCAGTATAGTGTGATCCATTCATGAGTCAGAATGTACAATGTTAGAACAATGTCGCCTCAGATCACCCTGCAGTGCATGATATAAGACGCTACAGGTCCTGAGCTGACTCCTGGCACAGTCCTCGTCCCATTCAACAAGATGTCTACTTTATTAACGTATTACACTTATAAGATAGTTAAAAAAAAGTTTCATCACTAGTTTTCTCCCTTTTCTTTTTTTTTATTATTTTCTGCAGCATTTCAAGAAATGTCAAAATGACTATACTTTTAATTTCCATAGCCAAAAATAAAAATGGTAACTAATGTAAATCGATGCAGTTTGAGCCTTTAGCTTGCAGCTGCTATATTTCTTTAGTATCAGTAAAGTACAGAAAATCTACAATGAAAACACCATTATGACACTTACTTCTTTTAACTCCTTACAGCAGAGCTCATAAAACTGAAACCTTACCACAGAGACAATAAGAAAGTATATTAGGCTGGATTCACACACAATATTGTGCTATGTGTTCATGGCATTTTTTCAACATTTTTTAGGTAAAAAATGCAGTAGTCTGATATAGAGTCAACAGTGAAATATTAGCTTGATATAAACTTTTTGGTTTGTGACATTTTGAGGTTAATGGTGTTTTAATAAAATGCTCAGGGTATGTCATTTTTTTCTGGTGTTGTTTCTGTAGGCTTTTCTGTAGGACTTGATAAATGATATAACCAAAAATGCATGCTCATAGTGCTCAAAATAACACTTCCAAAATGCTTTAAAAAACGGCATTAAAAAAGCATAAAATACATAGTTTTAAAAAGTGTGCTTGAAGGCATTCTTAGGGTGTCATTTTGGGAAACTAATAAAATAAAATAAAAATGTGGATTTTGAAGCAGATTTGTTTTGAACTTGCTTCTGATTTCCACAGGAATTCCAAAGAAAATCCACATCAAAATTGAAAAGTCTCACGTTTTGCCTCAGTTTTGTCCTTGATATGAAATGTCGCTGCATGTGATTCAACCCTCTCATTTGCAGCGGTTTGCTGTTTTTTTTTCAGTATATGGATTTCTTCAAACCCCATGTTAGAAAACCTGAAACAATTTCAGCAATAGCTGTGATATATCTGCGTGTGGATGTACGGGAGTGCATGATCAGAAATTGACTAATATACATATTCATTGTCAGAATATTATCTTGGGACCACGACTGCAAATTATTCCGAGGGCTTCCCTCCAGCTATACAGACTAAGTGTGTGTCTACTTTTAATTGTTTTGTAACCAATTACTAGGAACAGTTTATTTGTGAAATAATGCAAAAAGTTTTATACTGTATGCGTCATTCTGGGACACAGAAAGTTTTTTCTGGTAATTTGAGATTGAGACCACATATACAATACAAAAAGCTGCAGATTTTTTTTCCTGCAATCTTTTGCATATTTGCAAGCAATGATGGGGACAAAATGATGCAGTGCATTATTGGCAGCACAATGTAATATGATGTGAAATGATGATTATGACAATTTTTTATACATGCATGAAAATCAAATCAGCTGACAAACATTTTGCTCATTTGCCAAGTGATTTACGGCAATTTTACACCAGGGAAAAATTGTCAACGATTATGGGCTTGTGTAAAAGGGTCATAACTTTTAAACGCCTTATTTACTGCATTTATCTTCTCCATAGAATTTCCCCAAAGGCCAAAACAGACAAGCTCTGGGAGGTGTGAACAAAGATAAATAAATCGTTTTTATGGTCCTCTATTACAAAAGTAAAACACTTTAAAAGCTTTTTTCCCACTTCCTGACAGAGTGACAAATATGACACAAAACTGATGAGCGTTAATACCCACAGGCGTAACTATAATAAGAGCAGGGGTTGCAATTGCACCCAGAAGCCTGGAACTTTAGGGGCCCGAATGGTTTTAGTCATTTAGTGACTAGGGACTGCGAGCACCTACCCAATCCCTCGAGCTAGGGGTGCTCTAGTCTATCCTTGTCCCTCAGATTGCTCCTAAATGTGGAGATGCCGGGGTCAGGTACCTTACTATACTCCTATCTTAACCCTTATCTGTTCCCTTCCCCACCCAGGGAAGTGTGAGGCCGAAGTGTATAGGATAACACTAACCAGACAGGCAAAGTAAGACACAGAGGATAAATGAATACTACAATCATACAAAATACACTCACCAAACACCAGTCGAACACAGGGGAGATATAGGAAGGTGAAACCAAATAGGAGAGGATGAGGATGAACACACAAACAAACTCCATGCAGAAATCTCTAGAAAAAACTCTCCAACCGCCAAATCCAAACACTGAATTTCACCTCCAACTCCTAACCAGGCAGTAAGAACTATCACTGGCAATTTCCAAGTGCCAGTGGGGAGCATATATAGCAGAAGGCAGTGGCCAACACTAAACAACTGAGACAATCCAGATAGAAAAACTCCAGGAGATTGACTGAACTGATTAACCCTTACACTGCCAGCAACAAAAAAAACCTGCACTGTTTAATAGGATGGTAAGGCAGTACTAATCAGTACAAGAGTTCGTGAACCCAGACGTCGCTATCTTTTGGCCCCTCTCTGTCATGGTATCCCCCTGACAGTCCCTTTGGCCTATATGAAAAGCCCAAAACTATTAGAGACTTGAAATGATTGGGCCTCCATTGGAGCTTTTGCATTGGGATCCATTTTCTATCACTATCATATTGATAACTTATCAATATGAGAACAGGGGAGGCCTGAATAAGAAGTTCAAATAATAGGAGCTGACCTGCAGCAGAGCGGTGCTGTTCTGCTTTGTACACTGTTTACATCCCCCTTTGCTGGTGCTACAAACAGCTAATGATGGGGTGTCTTGGTGTTGGACCCTCACTGCTATGATATTGAAGACCTTTTCTAAGGAAAGCTCATCAATATTAAAGTGGTGGAGAAACCTTTAATGGATAAGTTTACATGGAATGGAAATGCTGCTACAGATTTTTTTTAGATTTATGCGCAAAATTTTTTGGGACGGAACACAGCATCAGGCTGGATGAGATTTTAACAAGTTTCATCACGGAAAATGACCCGTTGACCAAATTTTTATATGATGTTAATTTGGAATTTGTTTCAGATTTTCCCCATTAAATTAAAAAGAGAGAAAAAAAATCTGAAATGAAATCCTAGTGGTGGCATACATTATTATTTAATGGTCAGTTTAAGTCCATGTGATGACTGACAGCAGAATGGGTCTGTTGAGATGGGATGTTATTGGCAGGCATGTACACAATAGAAAGCTTTCTGGAAATGTTTCAAAGGCAGTCACAAGGAAGTCAGTCTGAAGTAATTAAAATGGATTCCAACAATGAGCGGCTTTTTCTAAATAGCAGCCGCTGAGCAGACATCATAAGTGCTGATTTGTTTGCAGGGACTTATGTCAGATCTTACAGAATTTGCTTTCATACCTATACTAAATTTATTTTACTATGGTGAATAAATGGAAAGTGACCTGGATCTTAGATGGACTTAAAAATCAAATTTTAAAGGGATTGCAGCCAGTTATGTTTTACTCTGAAACACTGTGGTATTTCTGAGTGAATATACTTTGCAAAGTTGGCTGTTGAATATGTCGGCTGACTATGTCGGCTACTAGTCCAAGGAGGGCCCTTGGCCAGCTTCTCCATGCCCAGCTCCAGGTCACTAATTGGTGAGGTAATACCTCTGGAACGCTTCAACAGATCCTGCTGATTCTGAGATTGTTTCTTCGTGACATATTGTACTTCATGATAGTGGTAAAATTTCTTCGATATCACTTGCGTTTATTTGTGAAAAAAACTGAAATTTGGCAAAAATTTCTCAATTTTCAAAATTTTAATTGTTATGCCCTTAAATCGGAGAGATATGTCAAACAAAATAGTTAATAAACAACATTTCCCACATGTCTACTTTGCATCAGCACAATTTTGGAACCAAAATTTTTTTTTATTAGGGAGCTATAAGGATTAAAAGTTGACCAGGAATTTCTCATTTTTACAACAAAATTTACAAAACCATTTTTTTAGGGACCACATCAAATTTGAAGTGACTTCGAGGGGCCTTTATGACAGAAAATGCCCAAAAGTGACACCATTCTAAAAACTTCACCCCTCAAGGTGCTCAAAATCACATTCAAAAAGTTTATTAACCCTTCAGATGCTTCACAGGAATTTTGGGAATGGGGACGAAAAAAATGAACATTTAACTTTTTTCACAAAAATGTTACTTTAGTATTTTTTTATTTTTGCAGGGGTAACAGGAAAAAATGAACCCCAAAATTTGTTGTGCAATTAACCCTGGGCACACAGATACCCCATACATGGGGAAAAAACACTGTTTGGGCGCACGGCAGGGCTCAGAAGGGAAGGAGCGCCATTTGACTTTTTGAATGTAAAATTTGTTTGAATAATTAGCGAACGCCATGTTGCATTTGGAGAGCGCCTGATGTGCCTAAGCAGTGGAAACCCCCCACAAGTGACACCATTTTAGAAACAAGACCCCTCAGAGAACTTATCTAGATGTGTGGTGAGCACCTTGAACCCCCAGGTGCTTCACAGAAGTTTATAACATGGAGCCGTGAAAATAAAATTTTCACATTTTTCCCACAAAAATGTTTTTCAACCCCCAGCTTTGCATTTTCATAAGGGTAACTGGAGAAATTGAACCATGTAACTTATTGTACATTCTCTCCTGAGTAAGCCTATACCCCATATGTGGGGGAAAACCACTCTTTGGGCGCACGGCAGGGCCCAGAAGGGAAGGAGTGCCATTTGACTTTTTGAATGTAAAATTTGCTTGAATAATTAGCGGATGCCATGTTGCGTTTGGAGAGCCCTTGATGTGCCTAAACAGTAGAAAACCCCCACAAGTGACCCTATTTTGGAAACTAGACTCCTCAGGAAACTTATCTAGATGTGTGGTGAGCACCTTGAACCCCCAGGTGCTTCACAGAAGTTTATATCATTGAGCCGTAAAAATAAAATTTTCGCATTTTTCCCACAAAAAATGTTTTTCAGCCCCCAATTTTGCATTTTCATAAGGGTAACAGGAGAAATTGCACCATATCATTTGTTGTGAAATTTCTCCTGAGTACACCGACACCCCATATGTGGAGAAAATAGTGTTTGGGCGCACGGCAGGGCTCAGAAGGAAAGGAGCACTGTGTGACTTTTTGACTGCAAAATTGGCTGAAAATGAGAGCGGATGCCATTTCGCTTTTGGAGAGCCCCTGATGTGCCTAAATAGTGGAAACCCCCCACAAGTGACCCCATTTTGGAAACTACACCCTTCAAGGATTCTATCAAGGGGTATAGTGAACATTTTGAATGCAGAAGTACGACACAGAAATTGATAACATTAGGTCATCATATTGAATAAGTTGTCATTAGTCTTAAGCGCAAGTACTCGCTACTAGAGTTTGCATCGGGTACTCAGGTATCCACCATGTATGGCGAGTGCTTGAGTGCTATGCTCGAGTCCCCGCCCCGCATGTTTCACGGTTATTAGACACCCAAAAAAACATGCGCTCATGCATGGCAGGCAATCCCCGTGAGGTTTTTTTGGCCACGAAGCATATGGGGTGGAGACTCGAGCTAGTCACTCGAGCACCCGCGATACTCGGTGCATACCCAAGCACCCAATGCAAACTCAAGTAGCGAGCACTTGCGCTCAACACTAGTCGCCATATCGTCATCATTTTTTTTTTCTTTTGAAAAAATACCAACCCCAACACAACCCTAACACAACCCTAACCCTAGCACAGCCCTAACCCTAGCAAAAACCTAACCCTAGCACAACCCTAACCCTAGCACAACCCTAATCCTAACCCTCGCTCAACCCTAACCCTAGCACAAACCTAACCCTCGCTCAACCCTAACCCTAACCCTAGCACAACCCTAACATTAGCACAACTCTAACCCTAGCACAACGATAACCCTAGCACAACCCTAACCCTAGCATAACCCTAACCATAACTCTAGCATAACCCTAATCCTAGAGTTTATTTTTCACGGCGTTCCTCGTGTGGTATAAGTGATTCGATGACTTTATTCTTCGGGTTGGTGCAATTACATCGATACCAGATTCATATCGGGTTTTTATGATTGACAGCTGTCACACACTAAAAGACGCATTTTTTTTGCAAAGACTAGTTTTTGCATTGCCATATTTTGAGAGCTATAATTCCATATTTCGGCCGACAGAGTCATGTGATGGCTTGTTTTTTGCGGGACAAGTTGACGTTTTTATTGGTACCATTTTCAGGCATATGACACTTTTTGATCGCTTTCTATTCCGATTTTTAGGAGGCAGAATAAACAAAAACCAACAATTCAGGCATTGTTTTTTTTCTTTTATGCCGTTCCGCGTGTTTTGAAATTAATAAGGCAGCATTATTCTTCGGGTCAGTACGTTTACAGCGGTACCACATTTATATCTTTTTTTTATGTTTTGCACAATAAAAACTATTTTATAGAAAAAAGAATTGTTTTTGCATTGCTTTATTCTGAGAACTTTATTCTATAACTTTTTTATTTTTTGGCTGATAGAGCTCTATGGCAGCTTGTTTTTTGCGGAACAAGATGACGTTTTCAGCGGTACCATTTTTATTTACATTTGTTTTTTTGATCGTGTTTTATTCAATTTTTTTGTTTGGCAGTATGATGATAAAGCATCGTTTTTGTTTTTTTTTACCGTGTTCACTAAAGGGGTTAACTAGTGGGACAGTTTTATAGGTCAGGTAGTTTCAGGCGCGGCGATACCAAATATGTGTACTTTTATTTATTTTTTTTTCAGAATAATATTTATTGATGGGTATATTATTATATTATATTTTTATTTTTTGGGGATTATTTTTTTCTTTTTTTATATATATTTTTACAATTTTTTTTTTTTTTCACTTTCTTACACTTTTTTTACTTTTACATCATGTCCCACTATGGGACTTTCATTTGTTGAAGCCTGATCGGCTGTATAGCATAGAGAGCAGCAGCTCCCTATGCTATGCAGCCTGTCAGCGCTGCACAGGGAGAAGTTACTTTGGCCATGCACTGCGCATGACCAAAGCAACTTCCTGCCTCCTGGGTCGTCATGACAACATCCGTGAGCCGCCGCAGACACCGCGGGACACCGGCAGAGGAGGTGAGTATTGCTCAAGTCCCCTTGCCCCTGCAATGCTGCGATCGACTTTGATCGCAGTATTTAGGGGATTAATGTGCAAGGAGAGGTGCGGGACCGCTCCTGGCACATAGCACCGGGTGTCAGCTGTAACAATCAGCTGACACCCGGCGGCGATCGTCCTGCACCGCTTGTGTGTGGGCGCAATCGCCGCACGCGTAATAGTACATACCTGGTCATAAAGCCCAGGGCGCAGGTACATACGGTACTATTACTGACTTGGTCATCAAGGGGTTAAAGCACGGAATGGAAGCTGATTCTTTTTGTGAGTAAAACATTTCTCTCCCTGTTTATAAGCAATATTTTACCTCAAAGAAAGAATCAGCTATGATCCCCTTCTGTAATGTTTGTATACTCTTTTGCTTCCTCCCCTGCCCAGGAGCTGTGGTATGATCAGACCATGTTCCTGCACGGTGAGCCACAGCCATTACACAGTACACAGCAGGGGCACATTTATAAGATTATCTCAGCACAGGAACATTTTATTTAAACAGTCAATTGTGGAAATTATTATTATTCCAAGATCTGTTGATTATAATGTACTTTTGTTCGTTAAATTATTTAAAAATAATTTCAAAGAATCTTGGTCCTCTGTTCAAATAAAATAAACATCATCTATGAATCGTTTCCATAGGACCAGATTCAGACCAAGCTCCCCATGGGGCTGGAGTGTGAGCTCCTCCCACCACCCCACGTACAGATTAGCGAAGCTTGGTGCGAATCTGGTCCCCATCGCAGTTCCCCCCCATCTGTAAGTAAAATTGTTCATCATATTTAAAATAATGAGATAAAATAAATCTGATAGCTTATATAATGAAATTAATTTGATTTTCAGGCATTGTTACATCTCCTATGCCCCTCTTAAAATATAACTCAACCACTTTACATCCTTTTTCATTATCTATTACAGTATACAGTATAATGAAGATATATCCAGTGTACCCATGGATAGTTTTTATCACTTGCAAGATATGTTTTGTATCTTTAATATGAGTGGGTAATGTAGGAACATATTTTTGTAAGATAAGATCAAGGTACACTGACAAATTAGCGGTAAGGCAGTTAATGCCTGATATTATGGGTCTTCCCGGGGGATTATGTATATCCTTATGAATCTTAGGCACATGATAAAACATTGCCAGAGCTGGATTTTGAATATGAATATATTTATATTCTTGAGTAGAATAAATAGAATAGTAGCAGAGTAGTATAGAATAGTAGAGTAGTATATTTTTTCCTTTGTTGATTAAAATTTTGAGTTCTCTAGAAAGTCTCATAGTAGGATCCCACTCAAACTTTTCATAGGTATCGATATCACTTAGTAACCACATCAACGCCATGTGATATTTTTCTTTATCTAAAATAATAATCGTTCCGCCCTTATAGGCTGGGCGTATTACTATATTTTTATTTTCCTGTAGTTTATTTTATATTCCTTTCTTCTTCGCTAGGTAGATTATTATATTGTTTTTTGCTCTTGGTTTTACTTATGTCTCTAATGATCAAGTTTTGAAAGGTGTTAAACTCCTCGGAGCAGTCCTGTATTGGATTATACGTTGATTTGCACTTTAGTTCTATGTGTATGCATGGATCTTCCTTAATCTCAGTATAACTATTTATTATGTTATTTGGTTTATTAGAATCTTTTTTCCAATAGTATTTCTTTAGTGCTAGATTCTGCCTAAATTTCCTTATGCCTATGAATGCATCAAATTTGTTGAAGTAATTGGTAGGAGTAAATTTTAAACCCTTCTGTAATAAATTATATTCTGTACTGGTTATTTCATGTTTTTTTTCCCCCATATCAATTACTTTCCCTTTCTCTTGTTCCTCTTTCTTTTTTTCAGTTATCTTTTTCTTGGTAGATTTCCCCCCACCCCCCTACACCCCCAGGATCTCTATTGAGCATATGCAACGCTCTGCAGGACAGTTCATTTGGAGCAAGCAAAAGGATCATCATACAGATATATCCATAGGGATTTTCATATGGCACAGATCAATAGTAGCAGAAGATAACAAAAGGTAGGAAACACCATTTTTGGAACCTTTACATATATATCCAATTGGTTTATATTCATACCGATATTATTCCTATACTTTAGTTTTGGATTTACTTCTTAAAGCATCTCTAACTTTTTACATTGGATTCATTAATGAATCAGAAGTGTCTGACTCCAACACAGCCCCCTTATCAAGACAGCCATTGTTTAAGACAGGCTTGATGAATCGAGGACATGATGATTTTCAGGAGTGAGGCTATATGCCCACGATGCAGAAATGCTCTGGATTTTTTCCTGAGCGTTTCTGCATCTCTCTGGCAGAAAAAACGCATGCGGATTGTACATGCGGATTGTACATGCGTTTTTCCTGCCAGGGACATGCAGATGTGAAGCGTTCTTCACATGCATTTCCGCATGCGGGTTGACAAGCGCTTTCCAAGCGATTTTAGCATCACTTGGAAAGTGCTTGACAACTTGGTCACACTATATAAATCCATGCAAACGCCATGGATTTATATAGTGTGACCTTAAAGAATGGTAAAAAAGAAAAAAATAAATCTATACTTAACTTCTGATGGCCCCCGCAGTCTTCATTCGCTCCGTCCTGGCTTGCTGGCAGCTCGCGGTACACTGAAGGACCTGCCGTCACATGACTATGACGTCAGCGCAGGTCTTTCAGTCCACCGCAAGCTGTCGGCAAGCGAAGACAAGCGCACCACGGACCATCAGAAGGTAAGTATAATATTTATTTTTTATTTTATTCTTTTTTTTACAGGTTCAATGGTACCCGGGTCCGGAGGAGAGTCTCCTGTCCTCCACACCCGGGTACCATCCGCACATTGAAACGCTTGGATTCCGCATGTACAGATGCAGTGATGCGGAATCCAAGCGTTCCAATGCACGTCAATGGCGGCGAAAACGCAGCGCTTCCGCAAAATAATTGGTAGTGCTGCGTTTTTTTCCACAATGATAACTCGCAGCGGAAATTTCCGCAGCATGTGCACAGCACATGCGGATTATCATTGGGGAACATGGCAGGCCTTCTACCATGCTTTTTTTAAGCGTTTCTGCAGCGTTTCTGCTGCTGTGGAAACGCTTAAAAAACACATCGTGGGCACACAGCCTGAATGTCCTAAGAAGACTTCAGACAATGATTGTAGACAAATTGTTAGACAACAAGCTTCTCCTTAAATCATGTCAGACAGACCCTTGACCTAAAATATACAGTATCTGACACTATATATAACTCCTTACTTTATGATAATAACATATAAATACAGATGCACTACATTGACAGCCCCCCCTGACTATAACAGTAGGCAATTTGGAAAGTTATGAATCAGTAATAATTGACATCTTAATTATGTATTACAGTTCTTGAAATGTAAACATTTTGTTGAAGCTAAAGTTACTTTTTGTTTATGACTAATTTAGTGCCAAATTTCATACTTTCATTAAGTTTTTTGCCCTTACTTCATTAGCACTCCATTTTCACCTTAATGATTTCTACTATTTTTATCTTTCATTAGCAAGTTTTTTACATAGGGGTCTCTTGGGGCCACTAAGAGTCAGAACTTGCATGACTGCTCAGAAATTGACAATATTTTATTATAGCTTTGGTTTTCACTGGGAAGCTTCACATTGTAATTTATGCAGGTCGTGGCTCATCCTCAACATATAATGGCCACTGAATATAGCTTTGTGCTTTAAACATGAAAACTTACATCTACAGCCTCTTTAAGAAATGAAAAATGTAATTCAGTTCAATCTAAGATACACGTTGTAGTGTCGTTCTAGTGGGCCAACACTTTTGGCAGTAAAAATTCAAGACTGTACTTAAGATAAATTTCCTATACGTGTATTTATGCTGGTTTGAGATGATAATCCATGGTCGTGTCAGAGATACTAATTGATTATTCATTGTCATTGTAAAGTAGTAGGGGTTACATAGGTTGGTCTTTATGCCTTGAGGGGCATTGGTCTCCTCTTCACAGTAGGAAAAGAAAAATATTACAAATCATGCTAATTACATAATGAGGAAATCACTCTAGATAACTGGTGGACCCCTACGGTTCACCCTACGAAACCTGTCTCTGCTCTTCCATTGGTAAAATACAGTATATAGCTTTGTCTCCATCATGTTCTGTTGTCATGCGTGTTTAGCGTGGCACAGGGCGGTAACCACGGGCGAGTCACTCGTGTCCCATTTTTACACCCCAGCACGCTACATGAAAGTGTGGATCCTTTCTGGGTGTTGGTTTTGTGACGGCCTTGCGCCCATGGAGTCCACCTGTAGCCGCTGCTGTTGGCTGGCCAGGGCCATAGGTTCCGCAGTTCAATAAAGGAGACTTCCGTTCTAAAACATGGTCTTTACAGAACGATAACTTGGTAAGAGTTATGTACAAGGGGTAGTGGGTACAAAGTCCTATTGACGTTTCCTTTTCAGTATAAATCATTTTCATACACACAGTATCCTTCCACTGTTGTCTACTCCCGGGTCAGTGAAGCACACTGTTTCGCCCTACTTCATCACAGCCTAGCTTGTCGCCACAGTCCTGATCAGCAAGTCTCTCTACTTGCTCAGCGGTTTCATGTCCTAATTCCACGACTACTAGCACTCTGGATCTACCGCTTGGGACCCTTACTAGTCCCACAAACTCAGTCCTGTTTAGGTCTGTTACCTTCGGCGTTTTTCAAGCTCAGGGTTTCACGTGACACGTCATCCTATCCAAGGACCCATTTTCTGGAAGTCTACTCTGTCTCATCGGTCACTTCAGGATCTCGCTATTCCCTTTTCCCTTAATCTCTTTTTCATGTAGTTCACCCAATAGGGCAACACTGCTCCCAGAACACTTTCTACACTGTCATTTGCCCTAACACTTTCCCCTTCCACTATGGGCTAGTCTCAAACATGAACTCCTAACTTACCCTAATGTCATTACTTAACTATAGTTAACTATCTTATACTACCTACCTTATGTATTAAGCCCTAAACCATGCATCCCTGTATTAGCACATCCTACACTGTACATAACATTACTTATGCACTATACAAATTACACTGGACATGACACAATATATATAATATATATATATATATATATATATATATATATATATATATACAGTACAGACCAAAAGTTTGAAAACACCTTCTCATTTAAAGATTTTTCTGTATTTTCATGACTATGAAAATTGTACATTCACACTGAAGCCATCACAACTATGAATTAACACATGTGGAATTATATACTTAACAAAAAAGTGTGAAACAACTGAAAATATGTCTAATATTCTAGGTTCTTCAAAGTAGCCACCTTTTGCTTTGATGACTGCTTTGCACACTCTTGGCATTCCCTTGATGAGCTTCAAGAGGTAGTCACCGGAAATGGTCTTCCAACAATCTTGAAGGAGTTCCCAGAGATGCTTAGCACTTGTTGGCCCTTTTGCCTTCACTCTGCGGTCCAGCTCACCCCAAACCATCTCGATTGGGTTCAGGTCTGGTGACTGTGGAGGCCAGGTCATCTAGCGTAGCACCCCATCACTCTCCTTCTTGGTCAAATGGCCCTTACACAGCCGGGACGTTTGTTTGGGGTCATTGTCCTGTTGAAAAATAAATGATGGTTCAACTTAACACAAACCGGATGGAATAGCATGCCGCTGCAAGATGCTGTGGTAGCCATGCTGGTTCAGTATGCCTTCAATTTTGAATAAATCCCCAACAGCGTCACCAGCAAAGCACCCCCACACCATCACACCTCCTCCTCCATGCTTCCCGGTGGGAACCAGGCATGTAGAGTCCATCCGTTCACTTTTTCTGCGTTGCACAAAGACACGGTGGTTGGAACCAAAGATCTCAAATTGGAACTCATCAGACCAAAGCACAGATTTCCACTGGTCTAATGTCCATTCCTTGTGTTCTTTAGCCCAAACAAGTCTCTTCTGCTTGTTGCCTGTCCTTAGCAGTGGTTTCCTAGCAGCTATTTGACCATGAAGGCCTGCTGCACAAAGTCTCCTCTTAACAGTTGTTGAAGAGATGTGTCTGCTGCTAGAACTCTGTGTGGCATTGACCTGGTCTCTAATCTACGCTGCTGTTAACCTGTGATTTCTGAGGCTGGTGACTAGGATAAACTTATCCTCAGAAGCAGAGGTGACTCTTGGTCTTCCTTTCCTGGGGCGGTCCTCATGTGAGCCAGTTTCTTTGTAGCGCTTGATGGTTTTTGCAACTACACTTGGGGACACTTTCAAAGTTTTCCCAATTTTTCAGACTGACTGACCTTCATTTCTTAAAGTAATGATGGCCACTCATTTTTCTTTACTTAGCTGCATTTTCTTGCCATAATACAAATTCTAACAGTCTATTCAGTAGGACAATCAGCTGTGTATCCACCAGACTTCTACACAACACAACTGATGGTCCCAACCCCATTTATAAGGCAAGAAATCCCACTTATTAAACCTGACAGGGCACACCTGTGAAGTGAAAACCATTTCCGGTGACTACCTCTTGAAGCTCATCAAGAGAATGCCAAGAGTGTGCAAAGCAGTCATCAAAGCAAAAGGTGGCTACTTTGAAGAACCTAGAATATAAGACATATTTTCAGTTGTTTCACACTTTTTTGTTAAGTATATAATTCCACATGTGTTAATTCATAGTTTTGATGCCTTCAGTGTGAATGTACAATTTTCATAGTTATGAAAATACAGAAAAATCTTTAAATGAGAAGGTGTGTCCAAACTTTTGGTCTGTACTGTATATATATATATATATATATATATATATATATATATATATATATATATATATATATATATATATATATATATATATATATATAAGACATAATACACATGATGCGATTGGTGTCTTCAGGGAGTAGAAACGCGACAGTCCAATTGACCTCCCTTACATTTGCATATTGTACCCTGCTCCATGAAACACATGTACATATGCACATTTATGGCATTTCAATAGTATCTTCTATGAACGCTTGATTTTGAACCTGATTGATTCTGAGAACAGTGGTCCATTGTCCGTGCACATGTGCTGCCACCCGTGCTGAGTATGTGGGGAACACAAAGTATTAAATATAATAGAAAGCCACCAATGGAGTTTGTATCCAAGACACCAGAGGTCTCTGTATGCTATCCATGTACAGTCACTTGAAGCCCAAACAAGCTGAAATAATGCTGACCTTGATAAATGTGAACGTCTACATACCTCATATTAACAATACCATAATGCAGTCATCCGCAATACTGCCATATATCAATACGCAATAAATACTGAGCATGTTGGATCTTTCAATATGTCTTTTATCCTCATAGATTGTAAGCTTGCGAGCAGGGCAGGGGCGTACATAGAAATCATGGGGTCCCATAGCCGAAGCTCTAATTGCCCCACGCCACAAAAAATAAATAAATAAATATTTGTCTGTGTCAGAGAAGAGCAAATCTCACAACTTTCCAGCCGTTACTTAGTAATTTTCCTCCTGCTGAAGTCCTAGTTTCCTCTTTCATTGCCCCATAAAGTATGATGCCAATAAAAGTGCCCCCCAAACACAGTATGATACCCCCATGGTGCATTCCTCCACATTAGCCTCCACATGCACAGTATGATAACCCTACTGTACCCCACCTCAACTCCCAAGGCAAAGTATGGTGACCCCAACACAGTATGATCCCCAAACTGTGACCCCCACACAGCCCTCCATGCAGTATAATGGGCCTACATACAGTATAATGGCCCCCACACAGCCCTCCAAACAGTATGATGGACCCCACACAAACCTGCACACCGTATAATTGCTTTCATACAGTATAATGGCCCTCCACATAGCCCTCAAAATATTATAATGGCCCCACATAGCCTTCCATATAGTATAATGCATCCCCATAATCCTCCATATAGTATAATGAACTTCCCATAGACCTCCATAGAATATAATGCACTCCGTTTAGTTCTCCATTCAGTATACTACACACTCCATAGGGTAAAATGCAGCCCTCATATAGTATAATGCACCCCACAGTCCTGCAGTATTATGGGCACCACATACTCACTGATTTTAAAATACCGTATATTTTAAATAAGCCGACCGGAGTATAAGCCGAGGTACCTATCGTATTTTTCGGACTATAAGACGCACTTTTTTCCTCCAAAATTTTGGAGGAAAGTGGGGGGTGCGTCTTATAGTCCGAATACCATCTCCCTGTATATACTGTGACTCTGCGTGGTAGGAGGTCTGGGGGAGCAGCAGTGGGGGATCAGCAGGGCACTGGAGGCAGCAGCCGACTGCTGCAGCCTGCGCTGTGCCCGCTACTAAAGAAAATCATTTTCCTTAATAGCCGGCACACTGTACCGCAGCACTGCTCCTGCTGCGCTCTGCGGTCTGTGTGCCCATCGGTTGTAGTGAATATCCATGGTCTTTAATAGCAGGCACACTGACCGCAGAGCGGCAGCAGGAGCCGTGCTGCGGTACAGTGTGTGCGCTCTCACACTGTGTGAGGGCACATGGCAGGAATGCCATGCGCGCCCTGCCATGCGCGGCTCACACAGTGAGAGTGTCAGCAGCAGAGCTGGACAGCGCTGGAGAAGAGAGGAGGTGAGTATGATTGTTTATTTTTTGTGGGCAGCAGGATGGGGGCTCAAGGGGTGCCAAGCATACCAGAATGGGGGCTCAAGGGGTGCCAAGCATATCAGGATGGGGGATCAAGGGGTGCCATGCATACCAGGATGGGGGCTCAAGGGGTGCCAAGCATACCAGGATGGGGGCTCAAGGGGTGCCATGAATACCAGGATGGGGGAGAAAGGGGTGCCATGCATTCCAGGATGGGTGATCAAGGGGTGCCATGCATACCAGGATGGGGGCTCAAGGGGTGCCATGCATACCAGGATGGGTGATCAAGGGGTGCCATGCATACCAGGATGTGGGCTCAAGGGGTGCCATACATACCAGGATGGGTGATCAACGGGTGCCATGAATACCAGGATGGGCGCTCAAGGGGTGCCATGCATACCAGGATGGGTGATCAAGGGGTGCCATACATACCAGGATGGGGGTTCAAGGGGTGCCATGCATACCAGGATGGGTGATCAAGGGTTGCCATGCATACCGGGATGGGGGCTCAAGGGGTGCCAAGCATACCAGGATGGGGGCTCAAGGGATGCCAAGCATACCAGGATGGGGGCTCAAGGGATTCCATGAATACCAAGATGGGGGAATCAAGGGGTGCCATGAATACCAGGATGGGGGATAAAGGGGTGCCATTCATACCAAGATGGGAGCTCAAGGGGTGCCATACATACCAGGATGGGTGATAAAGGGGTGCCATACATACCAGGTTGGGGATCAGGGGGGTGCCATGCATACCATGATGGGGCATCAAGGGGGTGCCATGCATACCAGGATGGGTGATCAAGGGGTGCCATGAATACCAGGATGGGGGCTCAAGGGGTGCCATGCATACCAGGATGGGTGATCAAGGGGTGCCATGCATACCAGGATTGGGGTTCAAGGGGTGCCATGCATACCAGGATGGGTGATCAAGGGTTGCCATGCATATCAGGATGGGGGAATCAAGGGGTGCCATGAATACCAGGATGGGGGATCAAGGGGTGCCATTCATACCAAGATGGGAGCTCAAGGGGTGCCATACATACCAGGATGGGTGATAAAGGGGTGCCATACATACCAGGTTGGGGATCAGGGGGGTGCCATGCATACCATGATGGGGCATCAAGGGGGTGCCATGCATACCAGGATGGGGGAATCAATGGGTGCCATGCACACCAGGATGGGGATGAGGGGGCCATACATACTAGGATGTGTGATCAAGGGGTTCTATGCATACCTTGATGGGGGCTCAAGGGGTGCCATACATACCAGAATGGGGGATCAAGGGGTGCCATGCATACCAGGATGGGTGATCAAGGGGTGCCATGCATACCAGGATGGGGGATCAAGGGGTGCCATGCATACCAGGATGGGTGATCAAGGGGTGCCATGAAAACTAGGATGGGGATCAGGGGGTGCCATGCATACCAGAATGGTAGATCAAAGGGGTGCCATGAATACCAGGATGGGGGATCAAGAGGTGCCATGCATTCCAGGATGGGGATGAGGGCCACGTATACCAAGATGGGATGGGGGCCACGTATACCAGGAAGGAGGGGCCATACATACCAGGATGGAGGATATTAACAGAATTGTGGGACATTACCCCAATACCAGTGTCAGCAGCAGACTCCCTCCCCTATAACAGGGCATCATGACCACATTTTTTGCTTAAATATTTTTTTTACTATTTTCCTCCTCTAAAACCTAGGTGTGTCTTATGGTCCGGTGCATCTTATAGTCCGAAAAATACGGTAATTTTACCACAAAAAACTGGGAAAACTTATTGACTTGAGTATAAGTCTAGGGTGGGAAATGCAGCAGCTATTGGTAAATTTCCTCATCCTGGTACGCATTGCTTCCTCTTTACTAATCCTGGTATGTATGGCACCCCTCATCCCCCAATCCTGGTATGCATGGCCCCCTCATCCTCCAATCCTGGCATGTATCGCACCCCTCATCTCCAATCCTGGTATGTATGACACCCTCATCCTCCAATCCTGGTATGTATGGCACCCCTCATCCCCCAATCCTGGTATGTATCGCACCCCTCATCTCCAATCCTGGTATGTATGACACCCTCATCCTCCAATCCTGGTATGTATGGCACCCCTCATCCCCCAATCCTGGTATACATGGCCCCCTCATCCCCCAGTCCTGGTATGTATGGCACCCTCATCTCCAATCCTGGTATGCATAGCCCTCTCATCCCCCAATCCTGGTATGCATGGCCCCCTCATCCCCCAATCCTGGTATGTATGGCCCCCTCATCCCCCAATCCTGGTATGTTTGGCCCCCTCATCCCCCAATCCTGGTATGTATGGCACCCTCATCCCTCAATCCTGGTATGTATGGCACCCCCATCCCCCAATCCCGGTATGTAGGGCACCATCATCTCCAATCCTGGTATGTGTGGCACTCTCATCCCCCAATCCTGGTATGTATGGCACCCCTTATCCCCCAATCCTGGTATGTGTGGCACCCCTCATCTCCCAATCCTGGTATGTATAATACCCTTCATCTCCCAATCCTGGTATGTATGGCACCCCTCATCTCCCAATCCTGGTATGTATGGTACCCCTCATCTCCCAATCTTGGTATGCATGGTCCCCTCATCCTCCAATCCTGGCATGTATGGCACCCCTCATCTCCAATCCTGGTATGTATGACATCCTCATCCCCCAATCCTGGTATGTATGGCATCCCTCATCCCCCAATCCTGGTATGTATGGCACCCCTCATCCCCCAATCCTGGTATGCATGGCCCCCTCATTCCCCAATCATGGTATGTATGGCACCCTCATCTCCAATCCTGGTATGCATAGTGCACTCATCCCCCAATCCTGGTATGTATGGACCACTCATCCCCCAATCCTGGTATGTATGGCCCCCTCATCCCCCAATCCTGGTATGTATGGCACCCCTCATCCCCCAATCCTGGTATGTATGGCACCCCTCATCCCCAATCCTGGTATACATGGCCCCCTCATCCCCCAGTCCTGGTATGTATGGCACCCTCATCTCCAATCCTGGTATGCATAGCCCTCTCATCCCCCAATCCCGGTATGCATGGCCCCCTCATCCCCCAATCCTGGTATGTATGGCCCCCTCATCCCCCAATCCTGGTATGTTTGGCCCCCTCATCCCCCAATCCTGGTATGTATGGCACCCTCATCCCTCAATCCTGGTATGTATGGCACCCTCATCCCCCAATCCCGGTATGTAGGGCACCATCATCTCCAATTCTGGTATGTATGGCACTCTCATCCCCCAATCCTGGTATGTATGGCACCCCTTATCTCCCAATCC
The DNA here is from genome assembly GCF_046119375.1 of Phyllobates terribilis. Classification (NCBI taxonomy): domain Eukaryota; kingdom Metazoa; phylum Chordata; class Amphibia; order Anura; family Dendrobatidae; genus Phyllobates; species Phyllobates terribilis. The sequence goes on along the minus strand of NW_027362762.1, from coordinate 153,928,616 downwards.
TGGTATGTGTGGCACCCCTCATCTCCCAATCCTGGTATGTATGATACCCTTCATCTCCCAATCCTGGTATGTATGGCACCCCTCATCTCCCAATCCTGGTATGTATGGCACCCCTCATCTCCCAATCTTGGTATGCATGGCCCCCTCATCCTCCAATCCTGGCATGTATGGCACCCCTCATCTCCAATCCTGGTATGTATGACACCCTCATCCCCCAATCCTGGTATGTATGGCATCCCTCATCCCCCAATCCTGGTATGTATGGCACCCCTCATCCCCCAATCCTGGTATGCATGACCCCCTCATCCCCCAATCATGGTATGTATGGCACCCTCATCTCCAATCCTGGTATGCATAGTGCACTCATCCCCCAATCCTGGTATGTATGGACCCCTCATCCCCCAATCCTGGTATGTATGGCCCCCTCATCCCCCAATCCTGGTATGTTTGGCCCCCTCATCCCCCAATCCTGGTATGTATGGCACCCTCATCCCTCAATGCTAGTATGTATGGCACCCTCATCCCCCAATCCTGGTATGTAGGGCACCATCATCTCCAATCCTGGTATGTATGGGACTCTCATCCCCCAATCCTGGTATGTATGGCACCCCTTATCTCCCAATCTTGGTATGTATGGCACCCCTCATCTCCCAATCCTGGTATGTATGACATCCCTCATCTCCCAATCCTGGTATGTATGACACCCCTCATCTCCCAATCCTGGTATGTATGGCACCCCTCATCCCCCAATCCTGGTATGTATGGCACCCCTCATCCCCCAATCCTGGTATGCATGGCCCCCTCATCCTCCAATCCTGGCATGTATGGCACCCCTCATCTCCAATCCTGGTATGTATGACACCCTCATCCCCCAATCCTGGTATGTATGGCACCCCTCATCCCCAATCCTGGTATACATGGCCCCCTCATCCCCCAGTCCTGGTGTGTATGGCACCCTCATCTCCAATCCTGGTTTTCATAGCCCTCTCATCCCCCAATCCTGGTATGCATGGCCCCCTCATCCCCCAATCCTGGTATGTATGGCCCCCTCATCCCCCAATCCTGGTATGTTTGGCCCCCTCATCCCCCAATCCTGGTATGTATGGCACCCTCATCCCTCAATCCTGGTATGTATGGCACCCTCATCCCCCAATCCCAGTATGTAGGGCACCATCATCTCCAATCCTGGTATGTATGGCACTCTCATCCCCCAATCCTTGTATGTATGGCACCCCTTATCTCCCAATCCTGGTATGTGTGGCACCCCTCATCTCCCAATCCTGGTATGTATGATACCCTTCATCTCACAATCCTGGTATGTATGGCACCCCTCATCTCCCAATCCTGGTATGTATGGCACCCCTCATCTCCCAATCTTGGTATGCATGGCCCCCTCATCCTCCAATCCTGGCATGTATGCCACCCCTCATCTCCAATCCTGGTATGTATGACACCCTCATCCCCCAATCCTGGTATGTATGGCATCCCTCATCCCCAAATCCTGGTATGTATGGCACCCCTCATCCCCCAATCCTGGTATGCATGGCCCCCTCATCCCCCAATCATGGTATGTATGGCACCCTCATCTCCAATCCTGGTATGCATAGTGCACTCATCCCCCAATCCTGGTATGTAGGGCACCATCATCTCCAATCCTGGTATGTATGGGACTCTCATCCCCCAATCCTGGTATGTATGGCACCCCTTATCTCCCAATCTTGGTATGTATGGCACCCCTCATCTCCCAATCCTGGTATGTATGACACCCCTCATCTCCCAATCCTGGTATGTATGACACCCCTCATCTCCCAATCCTGGTATGTATGGCACCCCTCATCCCCCAATCCTGGTATGTATGGCCCCCTCATCCCCCAATCCTGGTATGTTTGGCACTCTCATCCTCCAATCCTGGTATGTATGGCACCCCTTATCTCCCAATCCTGGTATGTATGGCACCCCTCATCTCCCAATCCTGGTATGTATGACACCCCTCATCTCCCAATCCTGGTATGTATGGCACCCCTCATCTCCCAATCCTGGTATGTATGGCACCTCCCATCTCCCAATCCTGGTATGTATGCCACCCCTCATCTCCAATCCTAGTATGCATGGCCTCCTCATTCCCCAATTCTGGTATGCATGGCCTCCTCATCCCCTAATCCTGGTATGCATGGCCTCCTCATCCCCCAATCCTGGTATGCATTTCCTCCTCATCCATCAATCATGGTATGCTTGGCCTCCTCTTCTCTCAATCCTGGTATGCATAGCCTCCTCATCCCCCAATCCTGGTATGCATGGCCCCCTCATCCCCCAATCTGGGTATGCATGTCCCCCTCATCCCCCAATCCTAGTATGCATGGCCCCCTCATCCCCCAATCCTGGTATGTATGGCCCCCTCATCCCCAAATCCTAGTATGCATGGCCTCCTCATCCCCTAATCCTGGTATGCATGGCCTCCTCATCCCCCAATCCTGGTATGCATTTCCTCCTCATCCATCAATCATGGTATGCTTGGCCTCCTCTTCTCTCAATCCTGGTATGCATAGCCTCCTCATCCCCCAATCCTGGTATGCATGGCCCCCTCATCCCCCAATCTGGGTATGCATGTCCCCCTCATCCCCCAATCCTAGTATGCATGGCCTCCTCATCCATCAATCCTGGTATGCATGGCCTCCTCATCCCCCAATCCTGGTATACATGGCCTCCTCATCCCCAAATCCTGTTATGCATGGCCCCTTCATCCCCCAATCCTGGTATGCATGGCCCCCTCATCCCCCAATACTAGTATGCATGGCCCCCTCATCCCCCAATCCTGGTATGTATGGCCCCCTCATCCCCCAATCCTAGTATGCATGGCCTCCTCATCCCCCAATCCTGGTATGGATGGCCTCCTCATCCCCCAATCCTGGTATGCATGACCACCTCATCCCCCAATCCTAGTATGTATGACCCCCCTCATCCCCCAATCCTGGTATGTGTGGCCCCCTCATCCCCCAATCCTGGTATGTGTGGCCCCCTCATCCCCCAGCCCTGGTATGCATGGCCCAATCGCTTTACACATAAAAAATAAACACTAATACTCACCTTCCTTCCTCACCTCTGCTCCAGCGCTGCGTCCTGTCTGCCAGCAGCTCATGTCAGAATCTGAGGAGCAGATGTGAGCTGCCAGCATATTCACTCCTCTACACACTGGGATTATGGGTGTGGAGAAGAATGAATATGCATTCTCTTTAGTAGCGAGCACTGTCAGCAGGAGCCACAGCTCAGCGATCCTCCGTGCCCACTACTAAAGAGAATGAATATTCCCTCTTCTCCATGCCCATGGGAGTGGAGAAGAGGAATATTAATTTCCTTTTAGAAGCGGGTACACGTGGTAGCTACCACGTGTGCCCCGCTCCTCTGCTGCAACCCCCCCGCTATCCACCAATGGAATCTCTATATACTCGAGTATATAAGGTAAATACAATACTCACCTATCCTCCTCGTTCCCCCGCTGCTTCGGGGCCCCCCCTGCTCACGGGCCCCATAGCAGTTGCGTGGCCTGCAGCCATTGGCTGTATGCCACTGGAGCAGGGCCCCCACTCCTCTTGGTATATTGTTATTCTGTAATGTTTTTTATTGTCTGTACAATTCCCCTCTAAAATATAAAGTGCTGCAGAATATGTTGGCGCTATAGAAAAAAAAATTATTATTATTTATCAAATCTCCTATTTCTGACATGAGAATTGATAAAAGAAATATTGAAAGATCCAACGTGCTCAGTAGTGTGTTTTATTGCGTATCAGTTACTAGAAGCTACATCTTGAGGCAAAGAAAAACTTTTTTTGAAGAGAACCTGTCATTTGTCATAAATATGTAATTTTTTCACCTGGTGTAAACACTGCTGTACTCCTCAATTTGTAATTTTTCTCTTTTGTTCCTTTGCCTCTCCATTTTTTGACATATGTCCCCTTCTTACTTTATGTAAATCTAGTCTTCTTAGGGATCTAGGAGTGGTCCTCAATTCTTCCCTGAGGGTATCTCCTTGAGGACCACTGCTTCTTGGCTAGCAAGACTATATCACATAGAGGGAAGTGAGGCGCAAGAGCAAAAACAATGCCAGGTTCAGAATAACCGTGGTACTTACACCATGTAAAAAAAAGTGACATATGGCAAGTGACAGGTCCTCTTTAGCTCTTCGAGCTGAATTCCTAGAATCGTCTACACCAGACTACTTTGGATTTTCCTCACTATGGTGAATATGGTGGTTGATCATTATTTATAATTGACATTTTTCCATGAAAAATTTTGGAACTGCAAATTGAAAATTGATAAAAGCAATATTGAAAAAATCCAGGTTGTTTTATGCCATCTTTTTGCATTTTACCAGGTAAAAAAATACATATGGCAAGTGACAGGTCCTCTTTAACCGATTTATTCAAATAGTATATTTGGAAGAGTAAAACACATGTAACATCAAATGACTTTCTGATAAAAAATTTACAAAATTGCAAGTAAAAAGGGTAATTAATTTCACAGTATAGTATATAAAGGGGCATGGAGGGGTGGTATCACAGCTTCTGACGTGAGTCCAGTACAACAGGGAAGCAGATACTGAACAGCGCCTCCTCTCTGATCTGACGCTGATGGTGCGTGCACATCCCAGAGAGAATTCAAGGCTCCTCAGAATCTTTTATGTTTAGTATTCTGGGCACTTGTCACTGACTCACTTGGGGGAGGGGAAATGGTGCACCGGCTGAATGGGAGGCTGGAGCAAGACTGGTATATACACACAGAACGCTGAAAAGGCATACGGAGAGGGGAATAAGCATGGTGAGAGCTACTATAGCAGAGGTGTAGGGAAGACTCAGGTGTGTGTAGGAGGAGGACACAAGATTTGCCCACATCTGTAGACGTTTACAGATGTGTCATGCACAGGAAGAACTTGATGGATGAACTGAGGTGGAATCCTAAACAGGGAATGTAATATCATGTGGGTGTATATAAAAAACCCAACCATTATAAAGCAAACCTGCAGGGATTTATAAGGAAAAATAAAAAAAACAAAAGGATAAAGGAGAATGGTGATCTATAAAAAGAAAATCAGTGATCGGAAAAAGCATGCTCCAGTTATTACATTACAAGTCATGTGGGAAAAAATAGAGTAGGCAGACATAATCACTAAGGAAAGAAAGTAAGTGTTAATGTGGCCATAGCTGTGACTGATCCAGCTGCTGAAAGTTCTTGGATCTATGGAGACAAAATTACATTTTCAATCTTCCCCCCAAAATTATCCTCCACAACTAACTCTTATCATAAAATGAGGTGGAAATTTCCCATATAAGTCAGTGTAAAAAGCAATTAATTTTTACCATAATTTACCAAAATTTTCTATGGTTAAACTCGGTTAAACTCATAATCATAACAAAATATATCTGAATATATAGTCTTTCTGTCAAAAGATCCTCTTATTAGTTGTTAACGTTAACTGGGTTAAACTTTGCACTGCCCGACACTTTATTTAATATACAGTGCACAATAAAGACAAAAACCTTTTCCTTTATATTATTTATTTAAAGTTGTGGATAGATTAATTTTGTTCAATTTAAGATTTTTTAACATTTATCAATTTTATTCCAGGTCGCAAACTGTTCAGTCCACCATGTCTTAAAAAAAGATTGAAATAAACTTAAAAATTAGTTTTTGTTCCAAAAAATATTGTAATATAACTCTATGAGGTCAAAACCCCCTATTTATTAATGCTTACGTTTCTGCTCTAACGAGAAGCGTAAGCACAAATAATGCTTATTCCGTATATGAATTGACCTAGTTATTCTGCATTCACGCTGTAGCAAACAAACGTGATTGACAGATTAGAAGCATGTAAACAGAAGGCGATAGCAAAGTTTGTAAAGTTGCTTCAATTTATGTATATCCAGTTAACTCCCTTAATGCTACAATGTAGAACATGGCATGATTTGAAAAGTTGCAAAAAAAAAAGAAAAGAAGTGAACAAAAGGGTTAAATCCATAGCTTCTGCTCTCCCCACCCTTACCTCCCTTTGGCAAAACAACGCCTCCAATGGGAAGCAAGTCCAGGTGAGACAGAGCCCAACCCCTCACCTGGCACAGTGCAAAACAGAGCTGTGGGATACAAGAAGTACTACGGGGAGTGCATCTCTCCACTACTTTCTCCAGTCTATTTTGAGACTTTTCTTGAGTGCACTGAATAAAGACAGAGGTGCTGGGGTGAACCCTTCTTGGAATTTGGCCAGAAACATCCTCCATGTGCAGGAAGGGATGAGGAGTTGGCTTCTGCAAGTGTCCAAAACTCTATAATCTGCCTTAATTCTGCAGCTGCCTTCTTAGTCCTGCAGTTTACAAATAGGAAAAGCACGGGAGTTTTTGGAATTTCTAAGAGACTGTTCCATTCACACAGCTGAACCTTAGCCTGGCCTGCCAGAACTGTTTTTAGGGCATCATCCTTTTCATTCTGACACTCACTAGAAATCCGCAAGCTTATTCTAGCTTTTTCTGCTCCCCCCCCACCTTCCATCCAGTCTCGCTTGTCGCACAATCTGTCAGAGCCCTAACATTTCCTCTCCTTTTTCTGTGCTGGTAAAGGGCTTTTCCAATTTGCTGTCTAAAGAAGAGAGCGGACAGAGTGCTTGAGAAACCACTGAAAGAAAAGGGGCTGAGAAGCGAGCAGCCCCTCCTCGCAAGATCTGAGGAGAAGCATCCTGTGTTTGCCAGACCCTGCAGACTGAAGTCATGATTTTGGGTGAGTGAACATTTTCCACCTATTATATTATATTTATTATTCCTTTCTTTTCTCTCTTAAGCTGTTGCAGTTGTGCGCAGTGATGGAATCTATTGATTGTGTTGCCTCTGTCTGCATCACTTTACTAAGCTCCTTGCTATATTCTGCTATGTTATTTTTATCTTCCCATTCACAGATTTACTGTAATTCTCTTTGATCCTGCCTTTCGTAAATGTTCATGTCTTTGACTCAATATTTCTCTGCACCATCAGTGACTTCTATTTGTCCCCTGTTCATCTTTATTTGCCCCTCTCCAGCTGTGTGTATATTTGAGAAGAGGGGGTAGGTGGACCACTGTTACCCCTTACATCATATCCTACAGCTGGTGGAATAACTTATTTGCTTTTGAAATCTCTAAAAATTAATTTTCAGTCAATGACCAATAACTCGTCATCTCCCTTCATCTTTATTTCCCCCTTCTGAATTTTACAACCTATTGTTTTTATAACTCTGGTAAAAGAAACTTTAAAACTATTATTGAGGGGTTTCCAAATAACGGGGTTGTCATTGTTTTGAATTTTACTTTGCTTCTCTGTCTTGATAATGGGTTGACCAGTTTTATCCATCACCTCCCCATATCTTAGACCTCTTGGAAAAACTTTTTGTATTAGAAACCACAATTGAATAGTTTCTTGATTAACACTCCCTCCCAACTCATCTCAACTTTATGTCCCTCTCCCCAGAGTCTAAATGTGAGCATGAGGCCGATGTTGCCTTCAAACATCTCCTGGTGTGGCCAGAATAACTTTGTCTTTGGGCTGCTGTTCAGAGCAGACCAAGTCATAATTTTGACTTTGGCCTGTATTGTATCCCCTTACAAATTTGTATCCTCTCTTAGATTTGGACTTTAACGTTTGGACCATTCATTGGTCTTTTACACTTGTCTACCTTGTAACAACATATTCATCCTTCACTTATAACTGAGGTACTGGAAGTAATGTAAAATACTTGGTAAAGGTTTATTTAGGCAAGATCTGTGTTTATTCTAATATGAAATATTAATCATTGCTGATTTCTGGCTAATAATCTGTATTTTGGCATAGTGGCGTACAGTATGCTGTGTTTTACTAGCTGCCATATGTCGCATATTGGCTGGAAGGATTGACGTATAGTTAGAGCTACTGAAATGTTAATGCACTCTCTGAGTAGAAAGTCGGTGTATTGTAGGTAGTGAAAGTGGGAATTTATAGAATTTCAGCAGAAGGATAAGCTACAGTACATAAGGCGTATGACTGAAACAAAACCACACAATCAAGACTGGGTGTTATTTTGCGTTTCAAAATTCGGAATTCGAGACTTTTCCTCACTAACCATCCACCATTTCTTCAGGGCTAGAAAATTTAATAGTGGCCCAGTAGGCTCTGCAGTTATTTGGCTATATAAGGGCTATGATGCATATTGTTCACTGGGGAGTTAAAACATTCATTCTAATGGACACAGCTGCACGTGTCCCTCCTCACCTTGGCTCAGCACCAACATTTTCAGCAGCTGCGCCTCTGTATCCCGCCTTGTAATTAAAAGAGACAAGGAGTCACTGTACCTGTTCCAGTTGGGACCTGAGCAATGACAAAACACCATTTCTCAAGACTTCATACTATAAACTTTTTTTTTTTTGCCTTAATGAAGCCTCCGAGAAGATCAGACAATAAGATCAATCTCAGCATACAACTGCAAACCCTCAATATTCCAGAGGCAGCACTACTTAAAAGGGATGTCTAAAAACAAACATTTATCACTTATCCATACAGGGGGGTCCCACTACTGGTATACTCACTGTTCACTAGAACTGGGATCCTAAACTACCATATTGTGAAGACTTTGAATGGAGAAGTGGTGACGCATGTGCATTGTACCTCTTTTTAATGCTTATGTGACTGACTGATGGAGCTAACAACATTATGTACTGTACTAAGGATAGGTGATAATTTTTTGACGGAGATAACCTTTTTTTGTGCACAAATTCAAATTTTCAAATGTCTAATTATGAAAATAACTATAACTGTAGAGAAACTTTCCTAAAAGACCATCTCATTGTGAAGACCCATTTATCTAGACCAGATCTGAGACAGAATTTGAGTTCCACCATATCTTATGTAAACTGGTCTTCTTTGCAGACGACCCCTTTAGAAGACCATTTTTCACTGCAACTTAATGTAGTAGTAACAAAGCGGTTATGGTCAACCATATCATGAAGTTGCCTCCAATATTGGTTTAGTTTCTGTTCCTTAGGGAGCCATGAATCAGAAGGCAAAGTAGTAGAGTAATGGATGGTTATTGAGACGCTAAGCTCATTGACATTGCTTTCGTATTTTATTCTGCAAATGGCACGTTTGGTTTTTAAGGATCTAAAGCTTGGTATGAATAACTTCAATTAACTTTGTATCGATCATTCTCTATGTGGTCCTTTAGAAACCATTGTTTAATATAAACAATAGAAGCAAGGACTCACTGGCATAAAGCACAGCACAAACAGACTCAGTGTGCAGGATAAAAGGATGTATAGAGTTGCTAGGGTATAAAATGTTCACATATAGATTATACAGGAGGAGCTAAGCTGTGGCAAACTTGACACCCGAAGCTCTTAAAAGGCTTCAGTAGTCATATAAGAATCCACGACTTGCAATACGAAACCACCTTAAAAGTACAAAGATTGAAAAAAATGGTAAACCATTCTTCCAGTGATAATATAGTCCAGGTAACCCTGTAATCATGGCAAGGAATGATGGCCTCTATTACACACCAAGAACCCAAGCAATCTCATTATTATGCTCCTGTTTGGGATTTTTTTCATAGAATTTGGTATATGTACAAGTAATTACTTGTAAATCCTGATTTGAAATGGACTTTTAAGCATCTTTTTAATAATTCATCTGATTTGTCAACCCTGTTAAAGATCGTTCCCCCGTCATCTCTTTGTAAATCGTCCTCGGCGGAGGAGAAATTGTAGAGGCATGACTAACAGTCAGATATTGTTTACATCAAATTAGTGTCTACTTTATAGTTTCTCCATTACCCGGCAGCAAATTGTCATTATGATGGTGACCTACATGCAAAGGAATAATGTTAATGATACCATAGCTAGGAGTACATTTAAATCATTGTTACAATATAGTCCGAAATCCAAATAATCCAGAACCTAGCCTGAAATTCTGGTTTATCTGGCGACTAAATGAATCACAGCTCCAGAAAAGTAGGACAGTTCCAGACATGTTCTCGTAGCTGTTGTTTGTTATGGCTTCCTGAAAAAAAAGGCACCCTAAAAGAAAATGAGGGTAAAGAATGAAGCACTTGGCTAACTTGACCAAAAACATTGATATATTTCCTTTTAAAGAGAAGTATGATGGCCTCATTCATGAGAGATTATGGCTCTGAACTCTGCTGTAAAGAACTGTCGCATGGGACCCAGAGAAATGTAAAAAGAAGAGATAACTCTTAAAAAAGATTGATTGTTACACTTCCTAAAATTTAAGAAGTGCATTCAATCTTTTGTATGAGTCTTTCCTCTTTTTTTAAATTAATGACCCATAGAAATTTACTATACCCACCTCTTCATCCAATGTGATATCTGACATGCTCTATCTGGGGTCATATTATGTAGGCTCGCTGGAGTGCATGAAGTTTAAAAGTGGCCATACACTTTAGATGATTGTCGGTTGCATGATGCTTCCCCGATCGTTCGTCCGACAGTCGTCTCAGCTGACTATACCATACACAGAGAAGGAACAATACTATTGGCAGTTTGAAATCGGACATGTGTGATCAACATCTTCTCTGACCATCAGTTGGCTGGCGCCCTCATACCCATTAAACCATAGACCAAACCCGTCGATCTTGGCGAATTTGGACAAAATTAGTATAATGTATATGGGGGTTTTTACTCTTGGACTTTTCCATTGTCAGAAATACTAGCAAAACCACATTGTTATGGTGAATATAATAGTTCAACAGTTGATTGTCAGGGGACAGAAGAATTGGACCTATTCAATTTTAATGTCAGTTTAAGCCTCCTTGAAAGGCTAACTCCCCTCGCCCCATTTAAAATTTAAGCATGCTTGGCCGAACCATTTGGGAGAGGCGGCAGATACAGTTGTCAGCTGAACGAGCGGCCAACAACTTTCTAAGGTATATGGAGACTTTTGGACTTATACAGTTATATGAAAAAGTTTGGGCACCCCTATTAATCTTAAGCTTAATGTTTTATAAAAAATTGGTGTTTTTGCAACAGCTATTTCAGTTTGATATATGTAATAACTGTTGGATACAGTAATGTTTCTGCCTTGAAATGAGGTTTATTGTACTAACAGAAAATGTGCAATCTGCATTCAAACAAAATTTGACAGGTGCATAAGTATGGGCACCTCACCAGAAAAGTGACATTAATATTTAGTAGATCCTCCTTTTGCAAAAATAACAGCCTCTAGTCGCTTCCTGTAGCTTTTAATGAGTTCCTGGATCCTGGATGAAGGTATTTTTGACCATTCCTCTTTACAAAACAATTCCAATTCAGTTAAGTTTGATGGTCGCCGAGCATGGACAGCCCTCTTCAAATGATCCCACAGATGTTCAATGATATTCAGGTCTGGGGACTGGGATGGCCATTCCAGAACATTGTAATTGTTCCTCTGCATGAATGCCTGAGTAGATTTGGAGCGGTGTTTTGGATCATTGTCTTGCTGAAAGATCCATCCCCTGCGTATCCTCAACTTTATCGCTGATTCTTGAACATTATTGTCAAGAATCTGCTGATACTGAGTGGAATCCATGCGTCCCTCAACTTTAACAAGATTCCCGGTGCCGGCATTGGCCACACAGCCCCAAAGCATGATGGAACCTCCACCAAATTTTACTGTGGGTAGCAAGTGTTTTTCTTGGAATGCTGTGTTTTTTTGCCGCCATGCATAACGCCTTTTTGTATGACCAAACAACTCAATCTTGGTTTCATCAGTCCACAAGACCTTCTTCCAAAAAGAAATTGGCTTCTCCAAATGTGCTTTTGCATACCTCAGCCGACTCTGTTTGTGGCGTGCTTGCAGAAACGGCTTCTTTCGCATCACTCTGCCATACAGCTTCTCCTTGTGCAAATTGCGTTGTATAGTTGACCGATGCACAGTGACACCATCTGCAGCAAGTTGATGCTGCAGCTCTCTGGAGGTGGTCTGAGGATTGTCCTTGACTGATCTCACCATTCTTCTTCTCTGCCTTTCTGATGTTTTTCTTGGCCTGCCACTTCTGGCCTTGACAAGAACTGTCCCTGTGTTCTTCCATTTCCTTACTATGTTCCTCACAGTGGAAACTGCCAGGTTAAATCTCTGAGACAGCTTTTTGTATCCTTCCCCTGAACAACTATGTTGAATAATCTTTGTTTTCAGATCATTTGACAGTTGTTTTGAGGATCCCATGATGCCACTCTTCAGAGGAGATTCAAACAGGAGAACAACTTGCAAGTGGCCACTTTAAGTAGCTTTTCTCATGATTGCATACACCTGGCTATGAAGTTCAAAGCTCAATGAGGTTACAAAACCAAAAAAAGTGCTTTAGTAAGTCAGTAAAAAGTAGGTAGGAGTATTTAAAACAAGAAAATGATAAGGGTGCCCATACTTATGCACCTGTCAAATTTTGTTTGAATGCAGATTGCACATTTTCTGTTAGTACAATAAACCTCATTTCAAGGCAGAAACATTACTGTGTCCAACAGTTATTACATATATCAAACTGAAATAGCTGTTGCAAAAACACCAATTTTTATAAAACATTAAGCTTAAGATTAATAGGGTGCCCAAACTTTTTCATATAACTGTATTGTTAAAAGATCCACATAGAGATATATCAGTGGTGAGTTTCTGATTTGTCACTATATTATATGATATAAGCCTTCTATATTATTGCATTTTATACTAGAAACAGCTTAAGGACACGGTCATCTACATCTGTATAGTTTTCTATGTTAATCCTCTGCAGCAATAACACAGGCTTACAGCGGTCTCTGAAATGGTCAATGCCATGTTTAGCATGCTGGATAGTCTCCGGCAGTACTGGGAACATCTGTTGGCCTCTGCCTGGAATTTTGGGCATATGGGCTGTCATTCTTCATTCCTACTCAAGATCCATAGCATTTAATGAGGTGATAATGAGTTTGTATGTACCAAGAGACAGATGTGTTTAGAAACACGCTCTCATAGGGATGTATATAAATGTTTTTTCATTAACTCTGAGTCAGGAAGCATTGGTCAGGCAGTGACTTTGTCTTCTGCATTCCTCTGTTCTAGGACATCATCTGACTGGTACCAAGGACAGAATTTTTTTTCAGAGCTGATTCTCTTTGAGTGGCATTATAAAGTATACTACAGTAATATATTGAAGGTTTAAAGCATAATAGTTACAGATATTTCAAATATAAAAGCTAATTATATTTATACATTTTTATGCATTGATTCCCTAGTCATGATCAAATCTTCTAAAACTTTAAAGGCGTCAAGGCTTAAAAAAATATATTGCCCTAACCTAGGATAGGCCATAAAAGGTTGTTCTAATGTTCCCTCTGCTGGAGCACATTGCTCCTTTACCTACTAGCTTCCTGCTTGCCGAGGACAGTGCACTCTTGAAGACTGACAGTTTGGACCAGCGGCATAGTCATGCTGGTGGTCCAAACGGAGCACTCTCTCATGCTTTTAGAAGAAACAGCTTTGCCTCCTCAGCATGGGTGAAGTGCAGAGGGACTGAAGCTGGCTACATACGGCAATCCGGCCAGCTTCTGAGCGCTACACACAGGCTCTAAAGTATAGAGCCCACAAGCGGCACACATGCCCTATCTCGGTAACCAGACACTTTGAAACTGCGGGGTGGCTGGCAGCTTAGTTAACGAGCTGTATACTATAAAATTAAATATTCATCTGTTCTTGAGAACGGAGAGGGATTTTAATAAGGGGTAAAATGTAAAATTGCTTTTTCTTACAAGCACTTTGTAATTTTACCCATTTAAGAACTTTGAGACAACCCGTTTAATAAATCAGGGAGTTTTACTGTATAAAGGCACCTTGGTGCTCATGTGGGAGCTGCAGCCTCTTACATTTCTACATTAGTTTTATGTTGCACTTGTTTCATATCAGCAAGGTATAGCAATATTGTCCTATACACTTGAGATTAGCTGGGGTTTTATTAGAAAGAATCATCCAATAAACACTTTTTATAGCTAACCCATTGTAATTACCGGTTGTGGGTCTTTCACTGATGAGTAATAAAAATTCCTGTAACCATGATGCAAATTGGCCAATGGTACTTTTCTCCCCCTACATCTTCTATCATAGAGGTCCCATACGAAATATATAAGGACATGTTGTATTTCATCATGCCCAATCCCTTGTGTCCCTTGGTGTCCAGTCACAGCCAGAAAGCGTTGAAAGTTACTAATTCCCCACTCTCTTTTACAATTTAGATATATACAATCAGCTGAATCAAAAGTACATGTTTAAGGAGAAAGTCATGAAGTCATGGGATGTAGTTGACAAAAGGATGGCATAAGTATGGGTAATGTAAAAAAGCTTTATGGGTAGATCTCAAACATATTCCACGTATCTTTTAATAATAAAATCTTAACAAAAAAGCTTGACCCATTTTAGTCTAATGCACTGAGAAAAAAGCAGTCATAGAAGACAGAATTGGGTGTCCTCCTGGTGTTGGTCAATGTTATCATGCCATTGTGTTAAAAAGGACTATTGGGTGCTTCTATCATCTTGCACATCTTTTACCTCCTCTCATGTGAAGGTCCTAGAGTAGGAGTAATTTTGTGAAGGTTTACACTACTCATGAAGAAAAATGAGTTAATTTGATTAGAGACCTCCTCAATCATCATTCTATGCTGTCACCATCCTTTTAATACCTATGCAATTGAATTATGTTAGTATCAAATAGTTCTAAACATTGTATGAGATTTCATAATACTAATTTCTTCTACAACTACACCTAGTCTAGTTTTCCAAAACGGATGGAGGTTATGTAGAACACTTCTTCTGTATACTATTTACTGCACTTTACAGCAGTCTTCATTCTGAACTGAACAAGTGGAAACTTCATAGAGATCATCAATCCCATAATTGAATCCTATCTGTGATTAAAGGGCTACACGTATAAGGGTGGAGTGTCCCTAGTATACACATCCCGTCATGGTTCTAAACTTATCTGTGTATTTTCTGCGTGTTTTATATCACTTTCAGTTAATTTTTGTTCTTATCTGTAATCTGAAGAAAAGTTACATGAGGCTTTCAATGATGAGAACAGATTTTAGACTGTTTGCACACATAACAATGCTTCCATAGAGAAAGGCTGGCAAGCGAGAGTCTATCAATGCCAGTGATAGAGAATAGGCCAGGCCACACTCACAAGGGAACAACAATACTTATAGCAGGTTTTCACACTAACAATAAAAAGAAAAGGCTTATCCTCCATAGTCAGCCAAGTAAAGCAATGATCTCTGCCGAAGTCAAGTGCAGAGGGGGAACGTTCAACTTCAGCCACACCTTGAGACAAGATGATAAGGGCTTTTCCCTTTAGTTTGTAATTTGAGCAATTGCCTAAGAATTTTAATCTATACAGTACACCTCCCAAGGCGGTAACCTTGTCTGATTCCGAGTTATGAAATATAAAGAAAGGAAATATTTTCTTTATGTATGTGAAAATAGATGGCATTGCAGTGATGTCTGATATGTAGACATTACCTCAATAGTATATGCAAGGACAAGTAGATATAGCTAAATCTACCATTGTGCAAGACCAGCAAGTGTTTTCATTGTGTGACTTTATTATAATATTACATATTGAAATTGAATTGTCCTAACCTTGCACTGTAATAATGAGTCCTTGTCAACTTATCGCATTGTTCTACCATATGAAAAACTACAAGACCAATATCAATATGTAAAATAATTGCATATAAATATATTAGATTTATTATCATTGGATTTATATATAATAGATATATGGTAGAACAATCAATCTGTAGCTATCACCAGCGCTTTGATAATGTGGGGTTCTAGGTCAAAGTAATCATACATGCACAAAAGCTCGTATATTCTCCTCCGAGGTGTGACTTAAAACTGTGACAAGGCCTCACCTACCATAATATGCTACTTTGACATGAGGCCCCCCAAACAGGCATCCCTGCTATCATCGTACACCCCTCAAATCCCACCACAGACAACCCCCAGCATCGCATACCAACCCCAAAAATCCCCCCATAGTCATTCCCTACCATTGCGCACCAACCCCAAAATCCCCCCACAGTCATTCCCTACCATTGCACACCAACCCCAAAATCCTACCACAGTCATACCCCACCATTGCACACCCCACAAAATCCCCCAAAGGCACCCCCAGCATTCCCCCTCCTAAAATCCAACCATCTCCCTATCAGTCAGCCAGCACTCACATACACATCCAACCGTCAGCCAAACTTGTCAATATCGGCAGGTTAGGACGACATAAGTCTAATGTGTATGGGGGGCTTAAGTCTCTGCCAGACTTCTGTCAGTGGTTTATCTGCCTGAGGAGCAAAAGGATTGGATATTTGAAATCAAACTGTGTGATCCTTATCACCTAACTGTCAGAGAAGCCACACACATTCGATGGTTGATCGATCCCTGGTGTCTCCCTTCGTGGCTGAGGGACCTTCAGACTCCATCAGGCACCAGGCCCAGTTGCATCTGCTATCTTTTCACTTCCATCATAACCCTTATGTTCTGGTGCACTGCTTTTACCTTATTTTTGCTCCTTTTTTTCTCCCAGAAACATACATATAATAGGTCCAAGTGTAAAGATGCCAATTGCTGTTAAACCAAGGTTGACCACATCCCCCAATGATTTAAGATGTATGGGCAACCAGACTGTCCCTTGATAGATGATGTAGAGGAAAAGAAGTTTCAATCTTTGTTCTTAAGGAGATAAGCCAACATCATCAGAACAGTTTGGTAATGTCATGCTCTCCTCTTCCCCTTGAGGACACATGCACTCTCAGCTGAATCGAGCATGCGTATAGGTATTCACTGAACAAGTATTCAGTTAGCAGTTATTGGAAGTGTATGGCCAGCCTAAATGTACGCGTCTGTGTTGATAAAATTATAATTTGAGTTCCAAGTGGCCACAGACCATATAAAAAGATTACATTCTGGGTATATTGGCCTCCATCCATTAAGACAAGTGGTTTATACGCCAGTGTTAATGATGGGCGTGCAGGTATGAGATGATCCAAATTAATAAAGAAGCACACGCCTCTTAATGAACTCGGCCTATCCTATCTGGTGTGCATCTTTCCAGAAGAGTTACTCCATTGAGGTACTGGAGTAACATTTCTAGTGTAAGAAAATAAATGCCGTCACTTCTCAATAATTTGACGGGTGAATGTAGCCATACCTCACCCCAGCTCCTCCTATTTTAGCGGAGATACCTGAAACTGGCATTAAAAATTAAAGGTCGCAAAATTGTTGCGAAACTCTGTGTGATGCAAAAATTTTGCAACTTTTAAGAGAGTATTTTACACCAGTTTTGTAGCATAAACACTTTGATGAATCAGGGTCATTGTCATTACTGAACCACCAATATTCTCAAGGAAATTGTCATCAACCTTCCCCCACTCCTCTTGACTTGTCCCATAAAGTACATTATTCCATACGTAAAACTAAAGAGCAACGGTAAAAACACCAGAAACATTGAAACAAACTGACATTTACTCCTTCACGCTTAATATAAATGAAATTAAATATTTAATGAAATTTATTACATTTACAAATGTTTAGTGCCTCCATTGACGTTACAAGCGGGGGTGACTGAAGTTCTATAAGTGATGCATCTGCCCGGTATAGATGGTAACAATACTCACCTTGCAGATGAAATGCTAAATTTGGCCCCCGAGGGCTTTTCTCAGAAAGGAGGATTAATGTAAACTTCTATATTCTCACATAATCCTTTTAAGTTCTCATAGGTTTTTTCCAATATGAAAGTGAATGCTGTTTATATTCTTTTATGTTCTTTTTGCTGCTCGCCAAGGAATCATCCATCAATAGAAATGGATTTAAGAGCACTGGGAATACCGAAAAAAGAACTCATCACATATACTCATTTCTCAGATTAAAATGTAGCTATTGCATACTTTAGTCCGAAACTGCAGTATATTAAAAGTGTTTTAGCTTGTAACAATGAGTAGACTGGTATTTCAGCAGCCATCTGTAGTGGAACTGACACATGTGAATGGGGATTTCAATACACTTGTAGTTATATTGATTTATTACTGCAATAATGCAATCAATGTACTCTATCATTGCCGTCCTTGTCTGCCAAGTCATCTTAGTGTTTCTATTCAGTTTTATTTACTCACTCTGGTATTAGATATCGGAATCACAGCAGTTGAAGCAAACAGTTTTGCCATGTTCAGCCATCATGATTTTTTTGGAATTATAGCAGGAAATAAAAATGAGTGATATTTAACCATAAATTCTAATGGCTAAGATTGATTTTATGGCCTTTTATTTGGTAGAGTCAGGTGTTAATGGCTTTCTTTAGTGTTTGTAGCCATTTATTCGGCTAAGGCTAGGTGCAGACGAGCGTATTTTTTGTCATGCAAGAAAATCGGATCCATCTATTATGCTAATCACACTCTGATCAGACTCTGATCATAGTGTGATCAGAGTAAGACCAGAGTGTGATCAGTGTGATCAGTGTGATCAGAGTGAGACCAGAGTGAGACCAGAGTGAGACCAGAGTGAGACCAGAGTGTGATCAGAGTGTGATCAGAGTGTGCTCCGATTCTCTTGGATGAGGAGAAGATGGAGAAAAAAAATTCAGACCATGGAAACTGAACCGCACTCAGATGTCATCGAGAGCAGTCTGATGTTTTGTTGGATCGCACTAGGACAGGTAATATGGTTGTCTGCATGAGTCCTAACAGCTTTCTGTCCAAATCCCCTCAGCTCAGCTGAGTGCTCATATCATGTGTTCTGTATAGGAAGAGAACATTAAGAATATCCATACATCTAAGGCTTTATTCAGACGTCAGTTTTTTTTAACATACGAGAAAAGCGGACTGAGTTTCTTCAGTTATTTTCAACAGAGTTTCATCATAGTTTGATTAGTTTCATTGACGTTTTTCACTGACGATCAAAAAAAAGTTTCTCCACCTTCTCCCATCTATTAGTCAGTGAAAAAGGGTCAGCACACTGTGGCATCTGAATGTTGGCAGATTTTTCACTGACCCGTAGATTTGCATTGTCAATTTTGATCCAACACTCGGATTAATATCAGGCATGTCTATGTGATTTTGCATGGACCACTCGGCCCAAGGAAGATATTCGACATGTGAACAGCCCCATATGTACAAGTGCTATCCATGAAAAACACAGCTAGCACTTGTATGAGAAAAACTGATGTCTGAATGAAGCCTTAGGCCTTACTTACTTAAGCATGTCCTCTGTAGCTTATCTCCAGGAGAACAATGCGATCGGCAGTCTGCAATTGGACATGTACGATTGACATCTCTCCCTACCATCAGATGGCCGGCGTCCCCATACACTTTAAAACCATATACCATAAAAAAAAATCTACAGCGGCATATAACCGCCAGACAAGAAGAGATTCTGACAACATGAGAATAAAATATAAACTATTTTATTTCAAATAAGGAATAAAAAATGTAATAAATTAGACAAGGAAAATAAACCTCCAAAAATAAGGGGGATGGGATACACAATAGGGTCTAATGAATATTAAAGATGTCATGTAAAGCACCTACAGGATTGTACACCTAAACAAGGTTAGATAATTAACCCTAACAATTTGAGGAATGTAAAACAAAGAACTACTACCCCCAATATTTTGCAAGTGCGACAAGGAGAGTATATCCAATGTGAGTTCCAGTTATGTTAAACAAGGAAAAGGGGGCTCTGAATGGAATATTAGAGCCACTATAATAGATCTTGATAGGAATAAGAAAAAGACACGCCCCCGGAAGAAGCAATTAAGCGAAACGGCGTCCGTCGGGTGTGGGGAGGAGACTACAGGTCTCCAGCGCTCCAGGACCCACTTTACAACGAGGTATTCTTATTCCCTCCTTCACAGGCATCTTTTTCTTATTCCTATCAAGATCTATTAGTGGCTCTAATATTCCATTCAGAGCCCCCTTTTCCTTTTTTAACATAACTGGAACTCACATTGGATATACTCTCCTTGTCGCACTTGCGCAATAATATTGGGGGTAGCAGTTCTTTGTTTTACATGCCTCAAATTCTTAGGGTTAATTATCTAACCTCGTTTAGGTGTACAATCCTGTAGGTGCTTTATATGACATCTTTAATATTCATTAGATCGCACTGTGTATCCCATCCCCCCTATTTTTGGAGGTTTATTTTCCTTGTCTAATTTATTACATTTTTTATTCCTTATTTGAAATAAAATTGTTTATATTTTATTTTCACGTTGTAGAATCTCTTCTGGTCTGGCAGTTATATGCCGCTGTAGATTTTTTTGTGGTATTATAGTTTCGAAGTTGTCCGACCTCATGTTTTTGGACTAATTTTTGATTTACTTTAAAACCATAGGCTAAACCCGTTGATATCGCCAGGTTCAGATGACTTTAATCTAATTTGTATGAGGGCTCAAGACTCTGCGAGATTTATCTGTCTGTGGGTTATCTGCCTGGAGAGCTAAAGGAAGACCCTTATCTCTCATTTGTCGGAGAAGTCATACACATTAGATGGTTGACCAATCCCGGTGAAATTCAGTGTTGAGCTCGGCTTTCTCACACAGTCCCATAACCCAGAGTTCAATTAATGGATTTTAAAAGTCATTGAGAGATTTAAGAAAATTCATTTTTTTCATCATAATTATGGGCAAATACTTGATAACAATGAACTCATTTTTTAAAGATAAACCCATGCCTTTCCTTTATGTGGCTTGATTATTGGGTGAAAATCATATTGGCCTCCAATCAGGAGTTGTGGTCCTACACTATCTATCAATGGGCCAAGTAATTATCATCAGCTACAATCTAATCAATATCTCATATGAGGCACGAAAGCAGTAATCTTGTAGCTTCCAGTTTTCCAAAGTAAGGCAAAAAGCCTATGGGCAATGTAGTATATTTGTTTACTATAGGTGACGATAGAGGTACTGTATATAATTAGAGGGTTGTGTCCCATGATGTTCTGTGCTGCATGTCACATTGCCCTACATCAGTAGACCTTTCCTGTCCCACATACTTTTTCTCACTTCCTCCCTTGCTTATCTTTGCAGCTAATTAAAAGGAAGCCTGTGGACACAACGACAGCCTTTACATACAGCAACACAATGTAGGCTGACATTTTAGTAACGTGGAAATAATTGCTGTTTACGTAACATCCCTATTAGGGAATGTGCCAGTGAACCATTTTTGGGGACTCAGTTGCCTTGAGCAGGAGGAAGAGGTCATTTAGTTTTGGATTGTTGCGGCTTGGGGAGTGACAGATGTGTCCCTCGGGGATGTGTGCTGACCATGCGAATGTCTCTTCTTTGTGCTTATCTGGCTTTATCATTGAAACAGTGCATAAGGTTTCTCTATTAAAGGGACGATGATTGTTTAAAAGGTCACCTTTGATTCTACCCAAGACAATCAATAATAAAAAATATCACGCCCTGCGATTTCAACATACTTCTTTTCACCAATAAATTATTTTTTGGGGGTTCCTGGAGTCAGTGACCACATATGATCAGAGTACTAGAGTATGAATTTGGGGGATTTGCATGTAAAATAAAATCTATACTTTTAAGTCCACAATATTCAATCTTAAACAGAACTTGACAGCAAGATTTACCCCTGGGAGATATTAAGGCCCCCATACACATTAGACTAATGTCTGCAGAACCCATAGATATTGACACGTTTGACCAAGAATCTAATGTTTATTGGGACATTGGCCAACTGATGGCCGGGAGAGATGTCGGTCGAGCATGTCCGTTTTCAAACTGCTGATCGCATTGTTCTTCTGGAGATAAGCTGCCAAACGACACGACAGCCAGTGGCTTTTCATAGAGGACATAGGAGCATTCAGCCGAATGAGTGCAGGAGCGCTCGGCCGAATGAGTGCTCCTGAGTATGGAAGAGTCAACTGAGATGAGTGTCAACCGAATAATCGGCCAAAGCATTCTTCAACCAAGAGACATTTAATATGTGTGGGCACGCTTAGGACCACCTCATCAGCCTCTTAATGCTGTTTTAATGATCACCATGTTATACCTACATGTATGCTTTTAAAAACTATGTTAAATGCTTCCTGGTCTCCCTGCCTGTGTGTAGCGGACTTGTCAGGGACCACTGTTAGTCTTTACTACAACGTGCTGGGATCATGCTCATAGCGGTACTATGACTGACATCCTGCCGTGTGCAGGGAATTCCGGGAGGAGAAGTTGGTCGACTTCTCTTCCACCCTGCACGTTGTGATGTCAGTCACACCACCGCTATGAGCCTGATCCCAGCACGCTGATCACATACATGTAGCGTTTCGGTATAACACAGAGATTATTAAAACCAGTATATTTAGAAGACTGATAAAACACTCTCAATACCTCATAGGGGTAACTTCTGCTGTCAGATTATTTCTAAGGCTACATTGCCATAATAAACATGGTGACTTTTTGATGTTGCAGATTTTCTTCAGCATTTCTGCTATTATTAGTTGAATTAGGTTTCTTGCATTGTTTTTACATGCGTTTTTATCTTTTCGATATGTCATGTTTTAAATAAAGCTGCTTTGTTATTGATGCTTTCTGATATTTGGCTTTGGTAAACTTTATAGATACACTCATATGCGTATTTACATGCATTTTTAGTGTGTTTCTGCAATGGAAACACACTAAAAAGACATACGCGTTTTTTTACCTGCAGATTTTCGGTATGTAGTGCAATTTTATGGGGAAAATCCTGACATAAAACTCAGCATACTCGCAAGAGAAATTGACATGTTGAGTATTTCAAAAATGTGCCACAGAGTCAGTTTAGGCAGCGTCAAAAAAGCACAGTGGGCATGAGATTTCTATAAATCCCGTCCACTACGAAATCTCGAAAACTCATCATGAGAACTGAAAGTTGTCCTTTGTTGCCTAGTTAATTAAGTTTTTACATCAATGTATTTTTCCAGATGTTTTACATTGATTCCTCAAATGTGACTTTTTAAAAAGTTGCAAAATTTATTGCAAACGTGCTCCAGTGCCACATGGAGTTATTTTATTTATTTTGGTAAATTTTGCACCATATTGGGAAAGGTGCAACTTTTGGGGCTAAAAAGTAGCAAGATGGGTAAATTTAAATAAAAAGCTATTTTTTATTTTGCTCAAAATTAATGATGCACGTGTGCCAGTTTGAAGAATTTGGCGAAAGAAAACAGCTACAGATACTATAAGACAAAAAAAAAATAGCAAATGAGGAATCAAGATCTATGGCTTCGACTTATCGACACCGGCGTTGTTCATTCTGGTCTTTGTAAGGAGGCATGCTGGAGTGAGAGCTCCTGACTCATTAGAGGTGCAAGAGGTTAATGCATCAGGAGCGTCAGATGAGTGGCCTGAACTTCCCTGTGTGGCTCACCACAAATCTTATTCCAAACAGAGACTGGAGTAAGATTTGTGGCAAAAGAAAAGTCCCTGCTTGTCATGAATTTAATGAGCAGGGGTTGTAAACGCCCACATCGTGCCTACTTTGTCGCAGCTGGACAAATATGACATGAGAACGTTATAATTGCAAAATTTTATCGCAGCCTTGGCTTGCACCAAAATTTTGCAACTTTTCAAAGTTTTTTACTCAGAATGTTTTTACAGAATCTTTAAATCTTTGATGAAGTGAACCCCATGTCTTTAAAGCACCAACTTAATTTTGTAAGATACTAAGAATTAGGTTTCATTCAGATGTCCTTTTTTATGTGTTTTATATGTTTTTCACAGAACACATACTCATTATAAACTGTGAGCTTTTCACACGCACATTCTTTTTTGTGGGTCATCAGTGCGAAAATAAAACCGTAACAAAGTTCAATTTTGACTCAGTTTGCAAAATCTCCCATTCAAGTCAATGGGTCTGTGATTCTGTCCATGTTGCATCCTAGAGCTTTTTACTGTCTAATGGGTCAGAGGAGCATGGAAACCTCCATCTTTTTTTAAGCATGCAAGAAAAGTGGATGTCACATTTATGTTAAAAGCAGACCAGAAACCACATGAAAACAAGACAAAATACAATAAACAAACTTGATCCATTTTTCTTGTACGTAAAAAAATATATATATAGCCTAATATATAAATGAGTCTTTAATCTTCTAATAATTACTGCTTTAGGATATTTATAGATAATTTCACTTGCTCGGGAATGCCTACCCTAAGAGCATGAATGGAAGAAACTTTACATATAGTTTTAGTAATAAAAAATCTATCGTAACTACATCTTTACTGCAGATTTATGTATTTCCATGGTAATAGATTGTAATTTCAGTGTGGACTAATTCTGCAGTCATATTCACTGACCCCACATATATTATGTAAAAAATATTGTATATTAAACCAATATTGTATTAGCAGCATGTTTTACTCTATAATCAGCTAAATATTTTGGATAGAGACTGAAACAGTACAATGATATCCACAATGATATCCACATGATGGTGCCAACAATTTATTAGTGCATTTTTGTGTGGATCCACCCTGTATTATTTTCCTTTTGTTTGGACAAACAATTCAACGGGGATTAATAAAACAGAATGGATCGGGAACAGTTATAGAACATGCACTTGGTCTCTTACATACAGCCATATGTTTCTGAATACATACCCTTATAATAGTACCTACATTTTAAAGGGGTTTTCCAGTTACAAAAGAACATGTCCCCAGGCACAGATTGTTTAGGAGAAGGAAACCTAGCTTTACTCATCCTCCCTGGGTCCAGCGCTGAGCCTCCGGTGCTGCTCCTGATGGTGTCCGATGGTGTCCGATACTGGTCCTGATGAATGTTATTGTCTGCAGCTCTGATATCACATGGACAACTCTGCAGCCAATAAGTGAACTCAATGGCTCTTCGCGAGCGGCTCAGAGCCTCTTAGTTCACTGACTAGCTGCAGTGCTATTGACATGACAGCAGCACTGCAGACAAAAGCCTCATCCGAGAGCAGAAGAGGAGACACAGCACAGGACCTGGGGAAGGTGAGTAATGCGCCTGAAGACAGGGGTTTTCAGAAAACGGAAAACTCCTTTAAGGCACAATATATTAAGCATACTCTATAATTATAGGAAGCCTGCGTCTTTTCAAGTAATATTGAAATCATTTTTCATTACCGTTTGTATTATATTAAACTGAAGGCTAAAATGACTTTACATTGATTCCTATTTAATGAAACTTGCGATACTAGACAGTTCAGTGTAGCACTTGTATGCAGCAATATCTGGCCAGCTATAGACCTTTAGGAGTTTCATTGCTTACTCTGAATCCCTGATTTACACTGTAAAGCCTAGATAGCCAGAAAATGCAGCCAATACAACCTAAAACAAGCATTAAAGGATATGGACATCTTGAAACAACGTTATTTTTAGTGTTCATTTTCTTCATAAATACAAAATTCAGCAACTTTCTAAATAGTTTTTATTAAAACTTTTCTATCATTTTGTAGCTCAGGACTGTGTATAGCTCCTTCACATAGCTGGCTGTCCTGCTGCTTCTCACATAGACATCACAGCAAACGGCTCCTGGCTGTGTCAGCTTTCTCTGCTTTCCCATCTCGTCACACCGTTTTAAACTGGCCATATATATTAGATGAATGTTAGCCAAAACTAAATGTGTATGGGTTTGTTTTGGCTCTCAATGGCATTTTGTGATGTAGAAAGGGTTGAGGATGTTGGATTTTAAAAAAAAAAGTAGGATCCTTCTCTTCTTATTTTCTTCTCCTGATTGACAGCTGAGCATACATGTGTAAAGGGGATTGAATGCAATAGTTGTTTTGCTGAAATCTGTCTAACATGTATGGTCATCCACCTTTTTAGATATCTGCATGTGCACCGTTTACACACTAGACTTTAAGACCAGAATTGGTCTGGATTCCAGTAGTTGGCCTAGTTTTCAGTTCCCATAAATTTACCACCTAGTAGATGATAAATGTGTTTAGCCTCTTGTCAGGTACTGGATTTGTTACATAGCTGGCACCAATTGCAACAGTCTAACCTCTCAAAATGACAGTAGCATTTAAAGGACTTTAATATAACAGATTTAAAGGCGTTTTCACACAAACAAACGTAATCTCAATCAACATTTTAATCAATTAATCTTTGAATAATGATAAGTTTCACAACTGGATGTGTTTTAAAAAAAAATGTTCCTGTGTTGAGATAATCTTATAAATGAGCCCCTGCTGTGTACTGTGTAATGGCTGTGTCTGACCGTGCAGGAACATGGTCTGATCATACCACATCTCCTGAGCAGGGGAGGAAGCAAAAGAATATTCAGACAGCATGGAATCGCAGATGATTCTTTCTGTGAGGTAAAACATTGCTTAAAAACAGGGAGTGAAAAGTTTTACCTCACAAAAAGAATCAGCTGTGATCCCTTGCAGTAATGTCTGTATACTCTTCTGCTTCCTCCCCTGCCCAGGAGCTGTGGTATGATCAGACCATGTTCCTGTACTGTCAGACACAGCCATTACACAGTACACAGCAGGGGCACATTTATAAGATTATCTCAGCATAGGAACATTTTTTTAACACATCCAATTGTGGAACTTATTGTAAAAATCTACTTCTCAAGTCACAAAAAAGCCCTCAGAGTCATAAAGGTCCATTGATAGAAGAATAAAAAAGTTATGGGTCTCAGAAAATGGCAATACAAGCCAGATATTTTTCGTGTTTTTCACGACATTATATGGTAAAATAGTGTCTTTTAAAACTATAATTCGTCCCTCAAAAAAGAAGCCCTTATATCACAGTGTTAACAGAAAAAAAAATGATATGGCTCTTGGAAGAAGTGAAGGAAAAAACAAAAGCGCAAAAAATAAAAAAAATCCTAATCATTAAGGGTTAAGCAGAAATGTAATTTAAAACTCTTGGTCCCCAAAGCAATATCTTTAGCAAGGCTGCTCACCGACCATGTAATTATGTAGTTGGTGTTTTCTTATGTTTAGGAGGTGCCTCAGGACCACACCAGGTTCCAAGTGGTGTAAGAGTGGTGGACTTTGCTGCTGTGTTCCTAACCCTGAAGACACCAATTGCATCAATAGTGGTTAATGTGATATGGAGTATATAAGTATTGTTAATATAGCATTGTAAAGTATAATCTGCATAGTGTACAGTATAAGGATAAGGACAATAGGCTTAGTGCATACTGTTATAGGATAATAACCGTAGTTAGATAAAGGTACAGCATAAGATACAGTTAATGTTTTAGGGCTAGCCCACAGTGGGAGGGGGTAATAGTGCTAGTGAAAAGCAGACACTTTCTGGTAGTGACTCAGGTAGGGAAGTACAGTAACAAGGTCAAGTTCAAGTGCAGAGGGCTGCTAGAGCCAGCATGTACTTATTGATCAAGGCAGTGGGAGGCTGTACTAGAAACCTATGTGGACATTTTGGCAGTGTCAGGAGCTCAAGAACCTGTATAGTGAATAAAGGGCGCATCGTGTCCTCTGGTGCACAGGGGAAGATGGATGTGGAACAGTGTGAAGAGAAGATATCAGATCCCGGGTGCACTGCAGGACTGGACAGAAAATCCCTGGGGCTGATGAAGCCAGTACGCATAGGGATAGTCCATGAGGAATGGAGGGTAGGGCTGAAGATATGTTGGGCCCTATCCTACATGCTACAATCTGATGAATTTGAACTGTCCAGTAAACTTGTATTTGTTGAAATGAACTTGGTGTCCCCTGAGTTGTGTGTGACGACTCCTGAAGACGAAGGCCCATATACAGCGGAGGCCTGTGCCCTATAAATGAGTGCGAGGCACCCCACACTTGACAACACACTGGGACTGGGACACAGTTTTCCTGTAAAGTGCCAGAGCGTAACGAGACAGCAGCTTGGTCATCACTACCGCTCTCGGCCACTTTACAGAAGTACAATTGCTACCTCTGCATTCCTACAACTGCGTCCCCTGGACTTATGGCACAGACGCAGCATAGAGAAAACGTTATTGCCATAAGTGATTCATAGATGTTCTAACACACAGTCTCGTAGATGTTGCTATCAGCATGAAAATGCAAAAATTGTAGTATAAATAAGTGTTTAAGGACCATTAGGAATTGCTGATTGATTTTGTTTGCTACATATAGCACTAGATACGTAATAGAAACCAACGTTGGCTATTCTGGGTTCCTATAGGGTCCCTCGAGTTTCCAGAAAAGATCTCTTCATCACAATATTTGTGGTAATTAACACGAATGATGTTCCCTTGCACAGCAACGTTACTTTCTAGCTCACTTCCAGCAGTGTCTTGAGTTGATCATAATAAAATGCCTGATGTTGCAGACTCATCCCCTGCAGACAGAGACATATGGATGTCGCACTGGAACCAGTTTTGCCTGATTAAATTTCCCCCCAACTCTCGTTTAACATTTAATTAAAGAACACAAAGAACAGACTAGATCCAGCACTGATAAAATGAAAAATAAAGCAGCTCAGGGAAGAATGAATGCGTCGCTGATTTTAACCCAGCTTTTTTCAGGGGCAAAATTCCAATCCTTCGTAGATGTCCGTGAATTCTAGGAGCATGCATATCTTGTGTTACTTGGGAATACCAACAGATCCCAAATTCAGGGGAATGAGGATATGTGTGTGCTTTATATGAATACTTCTGGAGGACAGTTATGTATTATGGGTCTCACTTCATTGCATAATGTCTTATCTTGTCGACTTTACATTTGATGTATTGGGTGAGCAGCATACATTGGATACATTCATGCACATGCCACATTCTAGAGAGTCTACTCTCTGCAAGACATATATGACTGCTTATCTTAAAGGTGTTGGTCTCTTTATGTTTATTCAACAAATGTGTTTTGCATGTGTTTTTGAGGCAATTGCTAATATATGATTATTACAGATTCAGCTGATTGGCTGAACTCTTCTTTCGAGAAGTGCTTGTTAGTGCCACCTTCCCCAGTAATTGAGGAAGGAGCATGTAACCAGACTGGTCCATCAGTCTCCTCCAATTAAAATGCACTGCATATAGGAAAGCTGCTTTCCCAATTGGAGGAATCTGATGGGCAGGTCTGGTCACATGATCCTAAATCAGTAGCCATTTTATGGACAGGAAAGCTGTGCAGTCTTTGAGGAAGGCGGCACTGACAAGAGCGGAAGGAGAATCTGTAATAGTTATATATAATAAGTGCCACAAAATCTTGACCCCCCCCAACACATTGGTTAAATTAAACATAGAGTGGACCATCTTGTTTAACTGGGCTAATCATGCAGTCAAGATACAATGGCATTAAGAATAATAATTGGGTCGCAGACAACGCGGTCAACTTTTATCCATTACTTGTAAAACAATTCAAGTCAGTTAGAATATAAAACTAGTAATTGTTTCATAAAAGTGTCAGTATAAAATATTTACAGGTGTTAGATCTCAGAAGACCATGTCATGGAATAGATGCTGTGTGTCGACAAAGGTTGCTTTATATGTTCAAATTACCTTAGGAACAATGAAAAAGGAAACCACAAGATTATAAGGTGATAGTTTAGGCAGTAACTTGTCATATACGTTTTTTCCCATTTGTGCTGCCCGCTTAAGCTGATGCGTAAGGGTGATCAGTATTGGTTTGCTGCTTAAGGTTCCTTGGATAATTGTATGCAATATAGAAGATTGTCGATAATCTTTGACTATTGTATGTATAACTTATAGTCCTGATCAATATAAGCGGCTTTAGTACCACTGACTGATTACATTTCAATTCTTGATTTAGTCATTGTCCTGAGGCTACAACAAATTGAGAAGGCACAACCAAGTAACCAACAAAGAAAACAAAGCCTAATTTATAAGTGTGAAACAGTTATATTTCATGCCGTACTAAACACTTAACTCATTGTGTGTACCTTGTGAAGACAACATTTTGGGTTAGGAGGATGGAGAAGAAGAAAAATATTTGAAAAAGCTGAATGGGGCTGTAAGATGGGCTGTAGACAGAGGAATATGAATTAAAGGGGTTGTCCGGTCTTAAAGTACAAGTCTGCAGTTACTCTATGTGACTGCAAACTTGTGAATCCTCACATCGATTCTCAGGTCATGTGACTGCAGGTATGTGATATGCATACAAGTGGTCACGTGCAGACTAGATGAGCACGGCCTTGCTCAATGCAAGTACATTGGCTTGAAACAGTCTAGTCGGAATGTGACCGGGAGTATGCATATCACATATTTGCGGTCACATGACCATCCGCTCCTGGCACTTGCATGGTGGTGTCGAAACCAGCACTGGACTCCAATCTTCATTTCTTGCAATTCCTTGCCTTAAAAGTCATATACATGAGGAACCTAACCTTTTATATAGGACTGGGAATATACTTTCTTGTACTGTAAAGTTGCCTGCCAGAGTTAGTCCATGTACCCAACATGTATATGGAGTGTATGTCATGTGATCAGCATCGAAACTGGAAGCTGACAGATGGGGTCATGTAAAACGCTCAAGAAGCTCGAATGTTATAGATGATCATTCGTGTCCCTTGTTCTGTGCTTGATTGCTTCTTTTACGCAGACATTAAAATCATTGTTTGTTAGTAGCAAATGGCCCCATGTAAATAGAGATGTGTTGATTGCAATAATAAAACTATATGAGATTGATCGCACAAATGATTGTTTGATCACATACACTACCCATGATTCTTTCAAGCATATGGAACGAAACAAGAATGGGCTGACTTGTTATATTGTCTATCAGAACTTATTTCAAACAAAAGAAAATCCGCCCATGTAACAGGACCCCAAGTTATATATAATAGAATATTTCCATGAATACAGGATGAAACACATGACTGCATTACATAATGGAATTCCACTAAGGTGTTATTGTATACTCAGTGTTCTCCCTGTGTCTGGGTGGGTTACCTCCTTCTTCTTCCCACACTTTACAAAACATAGGTTTTGGGCTTTTTATAAAATGGTTCTAATATCTGTCTGAGATAGAAAAAAATAAATAGTGAGAAATGGACTAATGAGCATGGTGACCATCTCTGTACTGTGCTGTGGAATATGTAGGGGCTACATGAACAGCCGTTCAAAATCTAATACTTATTTTTCTATTATATAATATTTCTCCTTTTCAGAGAAGGAGGACTAGCCCGAGGCATCATTAGAACGTTACATTACCGATTCTGTCTCCCAGTTCTCATATCAATTTTTCATTAAATGCTTTCCATTCAAAGTTTTCCCACTCTTGAGAAATAAGTGATTCTTTTGAGCTGCCATTGTACCCTTATCTCAGAGGTAGAACTAGTCGGTTGTGTGAGATGAATGGGACCTGTAGTGGTGAAGCTGATACACATAAAGCAATTTTCTTCAGCCCTTAGTTACTTAAAGGGTGGGTCATAGGTGAACTTTGGCTTCTACTCAGCACCATTCCTTGGATCTGTGCATTATTACATGACATGTAAAAGAAAACTATTAACTGAAAATGCCACTGGCAATTTTGTGGAAGGTTCTGAACTAAAATAGTAGATTTAAAGAGTAAATAAACATTTTCTATTAATTTTTATATGTCATTGTTTCCTTTATTGCAAGTAGATTGGTGGAGTCCGGGTCCTGGGCATAGACTTTCTACTGCTTCCATACCCCGTTTTGTGTAGTGTGGGACGTGTGCCTTCCTATTTTTTAAGCTGCGCACCGCTCAAGGTATTTCTATGCGATCGGTGGGGGTCTCAGGACCTGGACCCCAACCGATCTACTTGCAATTAAGAGAATAGCAAAATATTTAAAAAAAAACAACAAACGTTTAGTTACTCTTTTAAAGAGGGGCTATCATCAGAAATTGTTTAAATCAGGCTTTTCAGTTACTTGTATTTTTAAAAAAACTGTTTGCAATGTTTTTTTGCATATCACTATCTGTATTAAAGATACAAAATAAAAATTGTGCTTTTTTTAGCATAATTTTTCAGAAAACAATACATGTATATAGCCACAATGAACTGACCCTATCTTTTGTATAGAAGCATCTAATGAGTAGGTGCAAAGGTCATTGTGAAGGGAGGGGGAGCAGGTCAGCTGTGACATCGCTTACTGTGATTGGTGGATCTTGTACTATCAGCTGTATATAGAGGAGTTACCTTTCACTGTAATCCTGCCTCTGCTGTTAAGTAGTCTGCTGAAAACTCTATTGAATGGACAGGAAGTATGAGCCTAAAAATTCCTAGTTGCAAGATTATTCATTATTAAATTTTTAAAATAAAGATAGTGATATTGAAAAAAAAATAATTGACAACATTTTTTTAAAAAATTACATGTAACACAAAATCTTGATTTAAACAATAGGTTATTTTCTGATAATAACTTCCATTTAACGTTACCAACGTCATCTATGGTGGAAATTTTATAACTTTTAAAAAAACTTTTTCTGTCAATGGTCATTAGATTCACTTGTTTTCATTTCGCACAGTGATCAATAAGCATGATTATTGACACATATGATTGAAATAAACAATTGATCATTGAGAAATACTCCAAAAAACCTTTGAAAGCTGCAAAATTTTCAGCAAAACTTGAGGCTGTGCTAAAGTGTAGTTACTTTTTCCTTTCTCACTCCATTTTTGTTAAACTCCGACAAAGTGGGTGGAGCTGCCGCAGAACAGGGGACAAGCAGCGGCGTTCCTTAGGTCACAAATTTTGCTTCAGCAGGGACTGGAGTAAGATTTGTGGCGAGTCACACACAGGCACACGCCACTTGTCAGACTCACCAGATTCATTAAGAGGTGTGCACCTTGTTAATGAATTAGTGCCTGACTCCTGCACACCTACTAATAAAGACAAGCATGTACAACTTGATGAATCGGGGTCTCAGTGTCTAGTTTAGTCCTCCATGGCAGCCAAATCAGGGCAGTCTTCACTACAAATGGGCATCAACTTCTCACAGGACATTCTCGACCTGGCATCCTGGGTTCCTACAGCATTTACTTGACCCCAAAAGCATCGCAACACACATTATGAGGTTATATGAGGTCTTTTGCCTAGGCCTTACATGATGTCATTAAGCCCCCGCTATGAGTGTCTTCCCTGTATGTAGATCCGGGATGGTAAATATCATTTATTCACACTTTTTCTATCAGTCTGCAATTAATTTATAGCAGCATTTGGTGTTCTTATCTAAAATGTGCAATGTAGCCCAGAATCAAGAATATTATTTCTAAAGA
This sequence comes from Phyllobates terribilis, assembly GCF_046119375.1. Taxonomy (NCBI): domain Eukaryota; kingdom Metazoa; phylum Chordata; class Amphibia; order Anura; family Dendrobatidae; genus Phyllobates; species Phyllobates terribilis. The sequence continues at coordinate 153,895,454 of NW_027362762.1, read as the reverse complement.
TGAATGGTTCTATATAAACTAAAGGGGATGTCCACTACTAGGACAACCCCTTCTTAATCACTATATTTCCCCCATGTAAAATAATAGCACCTACACTTATCTCCTGTGCAGGTGCCATTCAAGCGCTGTCGTTATCTGCTCTCCTGGGGATTACTTGAGATTATTATGTCACGTGACCCCTGCAGCCAATCAGTGACTTCCCTCTTACTTTCTTCAGACGTAACTGACATCCGGAGGAAGTCAGAGAGCAGCAGCAACTCTCACTTCTTAGGGGTGTCAGCTTTGTCCGGAGAAAGTGAGAGTAAAGAGGCCACTGATTGGCTGCAGGGCTTGCATGACATAATAGTGTCACGTGAGCCATGGGAGAGAAGACACTTATATCTCCCGCACCGGAGGTGAGTATAGCTATTATTATTTTACCTGGGGGATATATACACTGTGTTCTGAATTATTAGGCAAGTTGTATTTTAGAGGATTATTTTTATTATTGATCAACAACTATGTTCTCAATCAACCCAAAAGACTCATACATATCCAAGCTTAATATTTTTGGAAGTTGGGGTGGTTTTTTTTTAGATTTGGCTATCTTAGGAGGATATCTGTTTGTGCAGGTAACTATTACTGTGCCGAATTATTAGGCAACTTAATAAAAACCAAATATAATCCCATCTCACTTGTTTATTTTAACCAGGTAAACCAATATCAGTGCACAAAATTTAGAAATAAACATTTCTGACATGCAAAAACAAAACCCCAAAAAACTAGTGATCAATATAGCCACCTTTCTTTATGATGACACTCAACAGCCTTCTATCCATAGATTCTGTCAGTTGCTTGATCAGTTTTCGATCAACATTGCGTGCAGCAGCCACCACAGCCTCCCAGACACTTTTCCGAGAGGTGTACTGTTTTCCCTCCCTGTAGATCTCACATTTTATGATGGACCACAGGTTCTCTATGGGGTTCGGATCAGGTGAACAAGGCGGCCATGTCATTATTTTTTCTTCTTTTAGACCTTTACTGGCCAGCCACGCTGTGGAGTAGTTGGATGCATGTGATGGAGCATTGTCGTGCATAAAAATCATGTTTTTCTTGAACGATACTGACTTCTTCCTGTACCACTGCTTGAAGAAGTTGTCTTCCAGAAACTGGCAGTAGGTCTGGGAGTTGAGCTTCACTTCATCCTCAACCCGAAAAGGTCCCACAAGTTCATCTTTGATGATACCAGCCCATACCAGTACCCCACCTCTACCTTGCTGGCGTCTGAGTCGGAGTGGAGCTCTCTGCCCTTTACTGATCCAGCCTCTGGCCCATCCATCTAGCCCATCAAGAGTCACTCTCATTTCATCAGTCCATAAAACCTTTGAAAAATCAGTCTTAAGATATTTCTTGGCCCATTCTTGACGTTTTATCTTATGTTTCTTGTTCAAAGGTGGTCGTTTTTCAGCCTTCCTTACCTTGGCCATGTCCCTGAGTATCGCACACCTTGTGCTTTTTGATACTCCAGTAACGTTGAAGCTCTGAAATATGGCAAAACTGGTGGCGAATGGCATCTTGGCAGCTTCACGCTTGATTTTCCTCAATTCATGGGCAGTTATTTTGCGCCTTTTTTGGCCAACACGCTTCTTGCGACCCTGTTGGCTATTTGCCATGAAACACTTGATTGTTCGGTGATCATGCTTCAAAAGTTTGGAAATTTCATGACTGCTGCATCCCTCTGCAAGATATCTCACAATTTTGGACCTTTCAGAGCCCGTCAAATCTCTCTTCTGACCCATTTTGCCAAAGGAAAGGAAGTTGCCTAATAATTAAGCACACCTTATATAGGGTGTTGATGTCATTAGTCAACACCCCTCCTCATTACAGAGATGCACATCACCAGATTTACTTAATTGGTAGTTGGCTCTCAAGCCTATGCAGCTTGGAGCAGGACAACATGTCTAAAAAGTATCATGTGATCAAAATACTCATTTGCCTAATAATTCTGCACACAGTGTAGTGATTGAGAACCCCTTTAATGATAATAATACCTCTGTATAAAATCTGATTCACAGTATATTTACAGGTGCATCTCACTAAATTAGAATATCATCAAAAAGTTAATTTATTTCAGTTCTTCAATACAAAAAGTGAAACTCATATATTATATAGAGTCATTACAAACAGAGTGATCTATTTCAAGTGTATATTTCTGTTAATATTGATGACTATGGCTTGCAGCTAATGAAAACACAAAAGTCATTATCTCAGTAAAGTAAAATACTTCATAACAACAGCTTGAAAAATGATTTTAAAATCCAAAATGTTGCCTACTGAAATGTATGTTCAGTAAATGCACTCAATACTTGGTTGGGGCTCCTTTTGCATCAATTACTGCATCAATGCGGCGTGGCATGGAGGCGATCAGCCTGTGGCACTGCTGAGGTGTTATGGAAGCCCAGGTTGCTTTGATATCAGCCTTCAGCTCGTCTGCATTGTTGGGTCTGGTGTCTCTCATCTTCCTCTTGACAATACCCCATAGAGAACTATGGGGTTAAGGTCAGGTGCGTTTGCTGGCCAATCAAGCACAGTGATACTGTTGTTTTTAAACCAGGTATTGGTACTTTTGGCAGTGTGGACAGGTGCCAAGTCCTGCTGGAGAATGAAATTTCCATCTCCAAAAAGCTTGTCAGCAGAGGAAAGCATGGAGTGCTCTAAAATTTCCTGGTAGACGGCTGCGCTGACTTTGGTCTTGATAAAACACAGTGGACCTACACCAGCAGATGACATGGCTCGCCAAACCATTACTGATTGTGGAAACTTCACACTAGACCGCAAGCAGCATGGATTGTGTGCCTCTCCACTCTTCCTCCAGACTGTGGGACCTTGATTTCCAAATGAAAATTGGAACTCTGGGACCTTGTGGAGTGTGTCAATGACTGCCTTCTGGACATCTGTCAAGTCAGCAGTCTTCCCCATGATTATGGAGCCTACGGAAACAGACTAAGGGACCTTTTTAAATACTTAGGAAGCCTTTGCAGGTGTTTTTTGTAAATAATTTTAATTTGCTGAGTTAATGACTTTTGTGTTTTCATTGGCTGTAAGCCATAATCATCAACATTTACAGAAATAAACACTTGAAATAGATCACTCTGTTTGTAATGACTCTATATAATATATGAGTATCACTTTTTGTATTGAAGAACTGAAATAAATTTACTTTTCGATGATATTCTAATTTAGTGAGATGCACCTGTACCATGTGATAGATTTGTCCAACACAGATATATAATATCGCTATCTGCATTATTTTTTCTGCTTCCATTTATACTGATATACAGTAGGGAAAAAAGTATTTAGTCAGCCACCAATTGTGCAAGTTCTCCCACTTAAAAAGATGAGAGAGGCCTGTAATTGACATCATAGGTAGACCTCAACTATGAGAGACGAAATGAGAAAACAAATCCTGAAAATCACATTGTCTGATTTGGAAAGAAATTTTTTTTCAAATTTTGGTAGAAAATAAGTATTTGGTCACCTATAAACAAGCAAGATTTCTAGCTCTCACAGACCTGTAACTTCTTCTTTAAGAGGCTCCTCTGTCCTCCACTCATTACCTGTAGTACTGGCGCCTGTTTGAACTTGTTATCAGTATAAAAGACACCTGTCCGCAACCTCTAACAGTCACACTCCAAACTCCACTATGGTGAAGACCAAAGAGCTGTCGAAGGACACCAGAAACAAAATTGTAGCCCTGCACCAGGCTGGGAAGACTGAATCTGCAATAGGCAAGCAGCTTTGTGTGAAGAAATCAATTGTGGGAGCAATAATTAGAAAATGGAAGACATAAAAGACCACTGATAATCTCCCTCGATCTGGGGCTCCATACAAGATCTCACCCTGTGGGGTCAAAATGATCTCAAGAACGGTGAGCAAAAATCCCAGAACCACATGGGGGGACCTAGTGAATGATCTGCAGAGAGCTGGGACCAACGTTACACAGGCTACCATCAGTAGCACACTACGCCGGCCGGGACTCAGATCCTGCAGTGCCAGACGTGTCCCCCTGCTTAAGCCATTACATGTCCGGGCCCATCTGAAGTTTGCTAGAGAGCATTTGGATGATCCAGAAGAGTACTGGGAGAATGGCATATGGTCAGATGAAACCAAAGTAGAACTGTTTGATAGAAGCACAACTCGTCGTGTTTGGAGGAGAAAGAATGATGAGTTGCATCCAAAGAACACCATACCTACTGTGAAGCATGGGGGTGGCAAAATCATGCTTTGGGGCTATTTCTCTGCCAAGGGACCAGGACGACTAATCCATGTACATGAAAGAATGAATGGGGCCATGTATCGTGAGATTTTGAGTGTAAACCTCCTTCCATCTGCAAAGGTATTGAAGATGAATCATGGCTGGGTTTTTCAGCATGACAATGATCCCAAGCACACCACCAGGGCAACGAAGGAGTGGCTTCGTAAGAAGCATTTCAAGGACCAGGAGTGGCCTAGCCAGTCTCCAAATCTAAACCCTATAGAAAACCTTTGGAGGGAGTTGAAAGTCTGTGTTGCCCTGTGACAGCCCCAAAACATCACTGCTCTAGAGGAGATCATGCATAGAGGAATGGGCCAACATACCAGCAACAGTGTGTGCTAACCTTGTGAATACTTAAAGAAAACGTTTGACCTCTGTCATTGCCAACAAAGAATATATAACAAAGTATTGAGATGAACTTTTGTAGGTGACCAAATACTTATTTTCCACCAAAATTTGAAAAAAAATTCTTTCCAAATCAGACAATGTGATTTTCAGGATTTGTTTTCTCATTGTGTCTCTCATAGTTGAGGTCTACCTAAGATGTCAATTACAGGCCTCTCTCATCTTTTTAAGTGGGAGAACTTGCACAATTGGTGGCTGACTAAATACTTTTTTCCCCCACTGTAGCTATGTTTAAAGGGACAAAGCATAGAAACAATACCACCGATACTAAAACATACACAGTACCTGTTCCTGGTTTTGATATCCTGGCCCCTCCATTAAAATTTCATCATGCATTCCTAAGCATTCTGAGGTTCTCCATTACAAACTGGTATTTGGGGCTAAGGTTACAAAATCAGTAAATTGCTGCTATCTGATACCCCAGTAAGTTTTAATAGTCGGGCAAAGAAAAAGATGCAAACTTGAATGGTGGATAATGAAAGAGAATATAATGGCAAATATACTAAAGTTCAGTTCAAAATAAATGTAATAAACACCAAATGACATTTCATAGGAACAAAAGAGTAACGCAAGAGAATGTCAGCATTTAAAGTTAACTTCAGTTCATCAGAGATATTAAACACAGTTATCTGGAGAATTAAAGAAGGATTCTTTTCAAAGTAATAGCATAAATAATATGATTTTTTCAATGTGTTGGATAAATGGCCTCATTTTGCCTCTACATTATTCCAGGAGACAAGATGGTACAGGTTCTGCTGTGTTTTACGTCATATTAACCAACATTGTTAAAACATCTATAGAAAAAGGTTTGTATTTTAATGTTAGCTCCATACGACCTGCCTCAGGCACCAAGAAACAAGAATGTTAGCATGACTGGGCAGATCGACTGAGACTGGCAAGCAGCAGAAACAAAACTTTAGAGTGGCTTCACATATAGAGATTTTTTTAGAGAAAAAATGTTTGTGTTTTGCAGCATTTTATTTCTTTTTCTTTTACGATTGGGGTAAATATCAGGTTAAAACTAATTATGGATTCTAAAAAGTCACTACTAAAAATAATTTTTTTGTGTTTTTTTTTTATTCAGTTTAAGTGCCTTTGTATTCTTTTTCAACTTGCAGCATGCTCTAGATCTGGAACTTTTTATGACACGTTTCCTCATAGAATTTTTTATAAAAAAAAAAACACAAAAAAATGCTTGAAAAGGGAAATGAAAGGAAATGCTGGATATTTTTTGCTAACCAAAAACAAGTAACATAAAAATAAATCTGTGGATTAATGTAACATAGTATAGAATTTTACTACCTTGCCTACTGGGATAAAGAAAGCCAAACTTATGGTGTATTAAAGAAGAACTCCCATCAAAATTTGTACCCTCTTAATATTGCAATTGTCATATTATACAGCACTGTGTATGTGGCGCCCCTGCTGCGCATGAGTGCCACAGATCCTAGAGGGGTGCATGAATGGATTTCGCCACAAGAGGCCCCCACAGCATACACACACCTCCACCTTCCACCTCAGACCACCAGAGGGAGCCCGGATAGGGATATAAATAGGGAAGGTGGAGCTAGGCAGTCAGTTCCTCTGAAGAGCTCAGCAAGTACAGGTCTGAATGCAGCTCAGTCTGAGGAGAGCCCTTGCAGAAGTGATACTGCAGTGAAGCTCAGTCAGTTTAGTCAGACTCAGTTGTAGCTCAGAATAGTGAGCTTAAGGCGTGCCGACGCCATAAGATCGGTGAAGCGCGGCAAGCTGCCGCTAGTGTGTATAGCCTAGTGAGGGCCTCGAGCGATGCCGAAGGCTAGAGGAGTGTGTAGCATTGGGGGCAGAGGAGCTGTACAAGCTCACCCCAGAAAACATATACCGGACACCGGGTCCGCGTCTACAGGGCCGTATATCCCCCTGTAGAGACAACCGGAGACCCCTGGAAGACTTCAGGTCCCAGGATCACCCAAGAGCTGATACGTACCAGAGCCAGGAGTCACTGAGGCCCCGCAAGCTGGGAACGTGTACTCCAAGAGAAGGCCCTATCACAAAGTCAGCCGGTGCAGGACAGAGACAAAGTTAGGCCTAGCTCCAGGCAGGTCAGAAACTTACTACACAAAGGCAAGAAACAGGAGGCCCTATACCCGCTCACTGGGGAGAATCCTGATATGCACCCTTCACCCTACAGTGCTCCGGAAGGTGCCTGGACTTCCATCAGTAAAAGGTACTGAAGTGAACTGTGTGTTTGCCTATCCTTCTCCAGACCCGGCTGGGTCCCCCCCTGTCCTGCATCCCTACATCCACGCTGCCCTGAGGCCTAGCTCCACCTGTGGGGAGCTATACCACCCAAGCTGCCTTAACACCAGCCTCAGTGGGCTGCCGCAGCGCTGGTGAACCTCACCAGACACCACAGGTGGCGTCACGAACGTTCATATAATCATCCACCCTTTAAAAGAGAGGCCCAGGGTACGGGCCCGGGAGCCGACTACCGTGACATCCCCCAAAACTACCAACAAGGCCCGGGCGCCGAGTCCTCCCCATCCCCTGGGCGCTACATGTACTTACAATTGATCATTTTGCCTTTTTATCCAGATAATTCTCATTTTTTCCATTAGGTTTATGACATCACGTGATTATAAACTGACTAGCTGAATCCTTCTAAGCTCTATGTAGAAACAGGAGGTCAATTTTCCCTGTATGAGTCAAAAGTCACTGCAAAAGTCCCTGGCAGGGGGAGGAGGGAACGGCTGGGTCAGGAGTTGAAGAGGGAAATGATAAATTCAGGGAAAATAAACTTTCCGTTTCTACAAAGAGCAGAGAAATGAGGAGAATTTGCTGGGTAGAAAGGCAAAATGAGCAATTGTAAGTATACAGTGCTGTATAATATGATGACGGCAATATATTAAGAGGATAAAAACTATGATAGGAGTTGTTCTTTAAGATGAGTACATAATTGGCAAATCAGCATTCATAGGAACTCTGGTTCCTGTTCATTGGACCTTGTAAATATGGAAGCGATCACCTAACGAACAAGCACAATATAATTTGTGAGATGATCAGATTGTTTATGCCTGTGAAAAAAATCATTGTTGTCGGCAGCACATTGTCCCTTGTAAATAGGAGCTGGTCATATTGCAATTGCTCTGTTCTCATAAGTTTTTGATGGCCTGTGCAAACAGGCAAATAAATGAGTGACAAACAACTTGTATGTAGTCAATAGTACTCTTAACATGCATTTGTGGGACAAAATTGGTACATCTAAATGAATCATTGGGGTATTGGTGCACACATTGTGTTTTTCAGCCGATTCCACTTGGATCCCCTGAAAAAGCGCTCAGTAAATGTTAAAAAATGTCACAACAACTTGCTCTTCATAGTGTATGTTTTGTCTTTAACTTCTTTCGACTGTTTCAGGCTTCAAAAGCCATAAAGCAGCTAAAAGAAGTGACCAGACCATTCTCCAGGCAGTTACCGCTTGGAAGCTGCTGCTATTTAATTTATTTAAAGAAAGATGCCCGTGGTGAAACAAAAATGACTACAGAGACGGTAGAGAAGACTTCAAGAAAAACACAGCTTGCATTTTGCTCAAGTGTCTTCTCCATTAAAAACTATATGGGTAGGCCGGGGTCTATGAGACGCTGCGTGCACATACTTTGAGGGTATGTGTAGACAAACACAGTTTCAGTCATTGTGCTATCAGTGTGCATGATGGACTCCACACAGGCATTACGTTGACTAATGTAAGTCAATATGCCAGTGCACATGAGCAATTTTTTAGATACATTGAAAAATGCAGTATGCACTAGTCTCGTCCACTTTTCAGATAAGACAATACAAGCGCTTGGAATTGCACATTGACCCAGTCGAGTCTGTAATTTGGGAACATGACTGGTCCAAGACTTAACACCTTCATGGATACTTTCCAAAAGAACCTGAATTTTGCAAAACCGACCTATGCTGGTGTCCAGTCCGAGAACTTGCCCAAACAGGTAACAGTACCTCATCAATGTGGCATGGACATGTTGTATAAATTAACCTATGTTAGGCCACATTCACACGGTCAGTATTTGGTCAGTATTTTACATCAGTATTTGTAAGCCAAAACCAGGAGTGGAACAATCAGAGGAAAAGTATAATAGAAACACGTCACCACTTCTGTATTTATCACCCACTCCTGGTTTTGGCTTACAAATACTGATGTAAAATACTGACCAAATACTGAATTTGTGAATGTGGCCTTACAAGGATTTGGACTCAGGAAAGGAACATTAATTGCTGGTCCTTGTAATCAAGGGTAAAATAAAAAGGTATGATATTATTTAAGTCATTTCGCTGCTAAAATGATTTTTATCATTCTAGTTCTACATATTTTAGACTTCACTTGTCTTCTTTTTCTAGTTTTTCTTTTTTTTCTAAATGCTGGCCTGAAAATAAAACACATCTGCATGCTTACCAAACTTCACAAATGAATTTCATTGTATTTGCAGATTAGTATGGCAAAATTCCTAAATCTGGATTTAAAGACACAAAAATTGGAAATGTCCATTGTTTTACATGTCTGGCTGCATTTAGAGAGCTGCAAACTTTTTGCTCTATGACTAAAGAGTTTTTTTTTCACAAAAATGTTAAATGTTCTACATTGTAAACTAGAACAATATCTATGCAGTTTATGATTGCATGTTTATACATTTTACAGAGTGGATATACAAGATTGCCCCTTATTTAATGTACATTACTGTTTCAACAAGCCTTTACTCATGTACAAATTAGAAAAACAAGCAAACAGAAGAATGAAAAATGTAACTACTAAAGCCAAGTTTGGGATCACTAATGCTAAAAATAGCTAAAAACACAATAATATAGATGACAGAATAATACAAATGACAGAGGTGGTGAGTTTAGAAGAGAATATGCACAAAGCCATGGCGGGGAAGATGATACGGATGTTGAGAACTGGCGCCCTTCCATAATAAATGCAAAGAGTTGATGGACAGGCATGGAGCACGTATCATTCCACATAAGGCCTCCATTCATCTTGCTTTGACGCTTCTGGAGAAATATTCTGTCCTGTCCACAATAATGACAGGGGTTAAAACTTTCTCCGGAATGGCAGGCTTGCTTAGTATTTATAGGAAGTTTGCGTATAGGAGATGGGGAAAAAAAAGTTTTAAGATATTTAACCAAATGTAATAAAAATAGAATTGCTTGTTTTTTAATTTGTTACGTTGAAAAAAAAAAGATTTATATGACGGCGGCTCTGCTCCTTTTATCCAACTAGTGCAATCAACCACAGACGTCACAATATGACATGAGCCAGGGCTATTATTATATTGCCACAAAAATTATTCCCTTCATTATTTAGTGACAAGCGAGAACAGGTGACAGAAATTCAGGAAACAGAACAAAAAGATCAGAAGAAACAGCAGACTATTCTTAGCTGGAGACGGAGAGTTTTTCTAATGGTAATGAATATCGAAGGACATTTTATCAAAAGAATTGATCACAGGCTTGGGCAAGAACTGGCACATAGGACCCATAGATAATGATAAAAGTATAATGGCACGTGATACAATTGTCCTAAATTAATTTTACAGGTTTGAAAAAAGCAATATCTAAACAGAGATATCACTTTAGTGTACAATGTGCTGATATAAATGAATGTAGTGACCGTCATACTATTCGGGCGGTTTCCTACTGGATGCCAACATTTTATCCAAATGTACATAAAAAGTTAAAGTATTGATCTCAGTGTTTTTAAAGGTCATATTTCAGGAAAACCAGAAGCACAAGTTCACTTCATCATGTTATGTTTTCCTATACACGCCTTTATGTTTCATCATTTCCCTTTGTTACCATTGTTGCAAATTTCCAAAGTTTGTTAACCAATTCCAGGAATTGATAACGTTTTAACCAATCAAGGGAATTGATTAGAGTTGAGCAAAAATATTTGCAGGACCCTGGTTCAGAGGACATATCAGTGGTCCTTGGCTTCCAGACCAGAGTCCAGTGAACCTCCTAAAACCAGCAGCATCCCTGGTGTCTCTTCTGATTTGTAGGCCACCAAAATTTTATGCATGCTTCACACAGCAACGTAATAATGTTGCATGGCCTACTAACTAAGGTCACATGTACACGTTGAGTATTTGGTGAGTTTTTTACCTCAGTATTTGTAAGCCAAAACCAGGAGCGGACAAAAAATATTTATCATCCTCTTAGCTACGGGCCTTTGCCTTTATACTGTTCAAAACTTAGTCGGCATAACAAGTTGAAAACATAGAATACATTTTATTTACTACCTTTTTTATTTTTTTGCAAAATTACTCCTAAAAATGTGTGTGCTAAAAAACATTCTCATATTCCACTAGATTGGACCTTGAGAGACATCTGTTTTGACATATTGCTGTGGTATCACTGTAGACTGTAATCCACTTTATGTATCCAAGGCAGAACATGTAGTACGTCATGACATGACCTATATTTCTACAACAGTAAACAGTAAATTATCCATAAAGACATGAATGATGGGGAATTTATGTGTGTGTGTTGTGCAAAATATAGTTTAGTTGTTTGGCAATCCACAATTTATAGAGATCAGTCCTCCAGGTTTTCTTTTGTTTAGGGGTTTAAACGGAAAACATTAAATCCACATTCCTGATCTTACATCTTATAGTCAATCATCATTTATATGAAATGTTTCCTTCAGTTTGCTGCCAAAGGCTGCAAAGACCATGAATGGTAACGCAGTATGTGACTATCTATCTACCTGTCTATTATCTACCTATCTATATACAGTGCTTTGAAAAAGTATTCATACCCTGTGAACTTTTCCACATTTTCTCACATTACACTCACAAACGTAATTTTTTTTATTGGGATTTTATGTGATATACCAACACAAAGTATCAAGTATTTGTGAAGTGAAAAGGAAATGATGCATAGTTTTCTAAATGTTTAAAAAATATAAACCTGAAAATTGTGACGTGTATTGGTATTCAGCCCCCCTGAGTCAATACTTTTTAGGATCACCTTTCACTGTAATTACTGCTGCAAGTCTTTTGGCATATGTCTCTACCAGCTTTCCAAGTCTAGAGGCTGAAATATTTTCCCATTCTTCTTTGTAAACTAGTTCTAGCTCAGTGAGATTGGATGGTGACCATCTGTGAACGAACATCAATTTTCAAGGCTTACCACAGATTCTCAATGGGATTAAGGTCTGGACTGTGACTGGGCAATTCACACATGAACATACTTTGATCTAAACCATTCATTGTAGCTCTTGCAGTATATTTAGGCTCGTTGTCCTACTGGAAGGTGAACCTATGCCCCAGTCACAAGTCTTTTGCAGCCTCTAATAGACTTTCCTCCTCTATTTAGCTCAATTTCCAATCAACTCTGACCAACTTTCTTGTAACTGTTAAAGAAAAGGATCCCCAGAGCATGATGCTGCCACCACCCTGTTTGATGGTGAGGATGATGTTTTCAGGGTGATGTGCAATGTTAGTTTTCCACCACACATAGCGCTTTGCATTTAGCACAAAAAGTTCTACTTTGATTTCTTCTGACCAGAGCTCCTTCTTCCACATGCAAGCTGAGTCCTCTACATAGCTTTTGAAAATTGCAATTGGGACTTCTTATGGCTTGCTTCCAAAAATAGCTTTCTTTTTACCACTCTTCCATAAAGGCCAGATTTGTGCATGACTAACACAGTCGTTGGACAGATTATCCCACCTGAGCTGTAGATCTCTGCAGCTCCTCCATAGTGACTATGGGCCTCTTGGCTGCTTCTCTAATTGGTGCTCTCCTTGCTTAGGATATCAGTTTAGGTGGACGGCCATGTCTTGGTGGTTTTGTAGTTGTGCTATAGTCCTTCCATTTTTGGATGACGGATTGAACATTGCTCTGTGAGATGTTCAGAGCTTGGGCTATTTTTTTAGAACCTAACATTTAATCTTCTCCCCAACTATATCCCTTACTTCTCTGGTGTGTTCCTTGGTTTCCATTATGTTGTTTGATCCCTAAAGTTCTCAAACAAACCTCTGAAGCCTTCACAAAACAGCTGTAATTATACTGAGAATAAATAACACTCAGGTGGACTCAATTTACTAATTGTATGACTTCTGTAGGCAAATGATCACTCAGGATTTTATTTAGGGGTATTAGACTATAGGGGGCTGAAAACAAATGCACATCACAATTTTCAGATTTATGTATTTAAAGTATTTAGAAACCCATGTATTATTTCCTTTACACTTTACAAATACTTGATACTTTGTGTTGGTATATCATATAAAATGTCTATAAAATATACAGTATTTAAGTTTGTGGATGTAACGTGGAAAATGTGAAACTGTTCACAGGGTATGAAGACCTTTTCAAAGCACTGTGTGTATATTGTATATATAGCTCATTCATAATGTTCAGTAAAATTAATCTAAAACATATCAAACAAATGTTGCAATTTCATGAAGAACATCCATAGGAGTAGGTGTATTGATTATGATATCCAACTTTATTTGGTAGTTCTGAATTTTCATGGTTTCAGAATTACTGAATGACCTTTTGAAGGAGTTTTGCTACTACCTAATTGAAGGGGATTTTCCATCCCTTTTTTTATTTTTATTTTTTTTAGAAACAAACCATATTAACATAGTAGAAGTAAAATAAAGTATACTCACCTTACCAATCGATTACACCTCATTCTCCAATCCTCTATGGCTCCCCCACAAGTATCCATACTTTAAGTTTGGTCCAGATAGGCACGTGGCCACTGCAGCCAATCACAGGCCACAGTAGTGACCAAAGTATCACATCTGCATCCATTGATTGGCTGCAGCAGTTGTATGTCCATGTAAACCAAGAAGGAAGTTTATGTGACCACTGCAGGTAATGATTGCCCACCCGGACCAAGCAGGAAGTACAGAGGACTGACAAGGGACCTTAGCAGACTTGGCAGTGAAGTTGCAGGGGGTCAATAATGTGAATATACTTTAAAGTACCATGGCTATAGCATTCTGGATGGTTTCAGGAATAAATTATACCAGTTTCTTAAGCCAAAAAGGAATATTGCATAATGTAAAGTTGTGTTACCAAGTAATATCAAGCTTATTTTAATTAATTTATAAGCAATTTTGCATGAAAGGAATAGGAACATTGTTTTTTTTTTTTGTTAGCAGAATAATGTTTTCATATCTATGTTCCTCTGTGAACATTTACACGTAATGAAGTTATATTAATTCCCTTATTATAAAAGTGATTTTTCATCTTTGACTATAGACTATGCCCCTCGCTGTAATTATTCTGCACAGGTGACCTACACGAAACAAGGGGCACGGTTCCTAATGAAAATTAATTAACGCCATTGTAAACAGTGTTCACTTAATGTTTAAGGTAATTTAACTAAGCTCTCTGATATTTCTCATCATCCACTCTGAGCCTTCGCTGTATTCCTCCAGTGTTGCAAATTTGCTGAGCATTGACCTAAATCCCTTCAGACCTAAACAGAAAGAGACAGGATGGGTGGGGGTATGGGGAGAGAGATTACGGGAGGATGAGAAATGGAGTCACTGACTGTGTCTTTTACCTTCTTCAATAACATTCACCGGACACATGCATTATAAGTAATCTGACCCCATTTCAGGATAATGCTATGGGGTTTTTCTGCAGGTGTCAGCATTATTGCACAGATACATCAAAATATCATATGAAAGTTGTCTAAGAATAGGTAAGGTTTATTACTCAGGCAATAACAATAATAACAATCATTATTATTACTTTTCTTAAAATTTCCCATAAATACTCATCCAGTTGAATTATTTTGAGCCTATTCATTGCCCCTCTTCATCTAATTTATAACAAAAGAGAAAATATAATGGTAGTGTCATACAAATTAAATAACACCTCTATTAAAGGGTTCGGAGTTCTGAGTTAGTGTTAGGGCTCGTTCAGACTTCTGATTTTCGTGTACGTATTTTTCACTGATAGCATTCATACTTGTGATAGACTATGTTTAACCCTTTAAACGAGCACTCTCGGGTACTCGAACGAGTAGTTTCAGCGTGATCGGCATTTCAGTTTCAGCCGTTTAAAGGGTTAAACAAGCACACTCGCCCATCACTTACGGCCATATAACTTGGATGAGGATCGCAACGCAATGCTCGGACTGGCCGTTGGCTCTCCAGTCTTGACCCAGGCGTGACAGCATGTATTTTTTTGCAGATGTCAAGCTCGGTTCAGGAAAGCCGGCGGCCAGTCTGAGCACTGTCTTGCGATCCTCATCTGAGTTATCCGAGGTGCATTGTACTCCAGTGAGCCCTACATTAACGCAAGTCTTAATAAATTGGCCCCTGAGTTTTTAGACATTTTCAAAAACACACTGGGCCTCCATTATCAAAACTGTCTGATAGTAAGATTGTCTTTGTTGCCCATAGCAACCAATCAGAGCTCAGCTTTCATTTTTTATACTGCTCTGGTAGAATGCAAGCTGATCTCTGATTGATTGATATGGGCAACATCGACAGGATTAATAAATGAGGCCTAATATTTTAGAAAGCTGAGATATCAGGCAATGTTCACACTTGTGTCATGACTACCATTATTCACAGTGATATAGCAATTACTCTTTATGAAATAGACACAAGATAACATTAATTTTTATTGGGGCTATTAGGTTTCTGTCAGGTTTTTTTTTTTTTTACTTTTAGAAAAGAATAGAGTAACAAAACATACAGCTTGTGTTGACAAAAAGTAACACAATGTAGGGCTCGTTCAGACGAGTGTATAATCAGTCCATGTGCCTTATGTGCCCACACAGAGGGCACATGGACCCATTATAGCCAGTGTGACAGAGAGGTCTGATCGATGGTCTGCATTGAACAAAATCGGAGCATTTACTACTTTGTCCATTTTATGGACCAAAATAATGCAATGAAAGGCAATGACATGTGGACGAGCACAGGGAGCTGCACGAGAAGCCAATCACGCTTGCAATTTTCGGTTATGCCCGATTTTCAATATGGCCGTCTGAACCTGGCCTTATTGAAAGGAATTGAGAAATGTATTAAAGGGATTTTCCGGGACTAATTTATTTTTTTGCTGTGAGCATAAGAACTAACAGGCAGGGAGTTTCTAATTACCTACCTGTTCTACCCGGTGCCGGCACAGAGCAGTCACTGACCGTTCCTGCCGGCAATACTGCTGCTCACGTCAACAAAGCAGCTCTTCCACTTCTGGGCTGCTCTGTTGATGGGGTGTGACTGTTGTCGTGATGCTGATTGACAGCCGGCTGCCTACAGTTATGCAGCAGGATTCTGGCTGTCAATCAGCATGACTTCGGCAGTCACGCTCCATCAACAGAGCAGAGAGAAGAGAAGACGCTGCTCTGTCAATGTGATATCAGCAGAAGTCTCAGACTCGCCGGCAGGAGCGTTCTGTGACCGCTCTGTGCCAGCAGAGATCTGCACTGGGCAGAACAGGCAGGTAGTTAGCATCTATTTGTCTGTTATTTCTTAGTCACATAGTAAAAAAAAATAAATTAGTCCCAAATAACCCCTTTAATAATTGTTCATTCAGCATACAAACAATGCAGCAATCACTTGCTTTTAATTAGAATCAGTCGTTTGCGCCCAGCATTTTCTTCAAACACAACCTGTACAAGACTCATTAAAAGCTTGGTGTGTCAGGAACACATAAATATATCAAAGATATAAAGCAATTGTTACATCTTTATTGTAAGCTTTCTTGTATTGAGCTCTTAGGCATGTCAAAACATAAAAAGAAAAAAAGTAGGAATTATGACATCAGTAGTCAATAGACAATTATTACATTTTCAAAGTTATAAGAAAAAGAGGTTACTGTATTTTCAGTATTTTCTCCCAAAACAGTAAGATCGCTTTCAGAAGACAACAATCCGG
The DNA here is from genome assembly GCF_046119375.1 of Phyllobates terribilis. NCBI lineage: Eukaryota > Metazoa > Chordata > Amphibia > Anura > Dendrobatidae > Phyllobates > Phyllobates terribilis. Next base: position 153,878,864 of record NW_027362762.1, on the reverse strand, counting down.
GTGCATTTAAGCACTAAGTAGTAGGCACTAACTGAACTTTTCATTTTTCTGCTCAATAACACCACACAATGATATGGTATGGCCCTATACACTTACATGGTTGACATATTATGTCAGAGGTTGTTCGGAGATATAGGCTGGGATCAATGTTTGGTATCAAACTCTTCTTCTCTTCCTTGCTGTATGAACCATTGCAAAACAACAATTCAAACAGAATATCAGTATTTGTATATATCAGGCATGTATCTTGGCTCTGTTCACATGCACGTTTGGGATCCTTTTGTAACAGATCCGTAGGAAAAAAATGGACATGTAGAAAAAAATAATGCAAACAGATATCAAACTGAAACCAACGTTCCGTTTTTAAATGGATCCGTCAAACAAATACAGGTAACAACTGAAACTTTGCTCTCCATTTTGTATCTGTTTGCATCCATTTTTGTTCCATTTTCAACAAATCTGTTTCCACTCCAGGTCTTTGAACGCGTCCAGTGTTCTTGTCATGTGTATTGCTGAAAACAGATCCATTGCACAGATGACTTAACATATGACAATCCTGTATGATCGTTTTTCCCTAGACAAAAAAAGTTGTCGAGATTGTTTTTCGGTCCGCATGTAAAAACAGATAAATGAAACGAGGATGCAGTGGGATGCCGAAAACATAAAAATCTATCCAAATGAATAGGTCTTGCAACAGAAGGTTTTGTTTCCATTTTTATGCTCCCCATACGGATCATAAAAATTGAAATCTTTTTGTCTTGTATGTGATAATGATTTATATCAGTGACCTGGATCAGATTTGCATTAGTCCCTGGGCCATGTGTCCATTTTTACCATTGGTGTGGCATCTGTTTTTCTCATATGTAAATCGATGCAAATACTTTTATGCCCAAAAATGACAAAAATATGCATGTTTTATCCGTGAAAAACATGGATAGAACATACACATGATAAACGGAGATTTGATTGAAGCTTTACCATTGTAAGCCAGCACTGTGTTGCTGCACACTGGATTACAGTATTCTGACTGAGTGTAAGGGATTCTTCAGAGCAGATCTGAATTGCTGCCAAGCACAAAGTAACTTCATCATTGCAGTCAGGGGTGCACAGCTGTGTCCTTCAGAAGTGCTGACTGCTCAGAGTTTTAAAATTTCTTTAATTAACAGGCAATGAATCAATTACATTTTATTTTCTGCAATCTATACCGCTAAAATTAATAATGATGTAAATGTTTGGCTAGCACTCGCATCTGTGGATGGGGTCTGAGGGGTACAGCATTAGTTTTCATAATTGATTGTAAAAATAGAATATGGAGTGATTGATCTTGACGTTATGCCATTAACATTGTAGTTAATTAAAGACTACCTCCCGTACCTAAGGTATACAAATCTAAACTCTGGAATTCACCATGCTAATTGTTCAGTAGATTTTTCATGCATTTGCAAGGTTATATTTTTGTTGGGATTGCATGCTTCAGCCGATTCTATCACAGAAAAATAAGAATGTTTTTTTCTGCTGTGTTTTAACAGGATCCGCATCTATTTTTGGAAGAAAAATAAAAGTAGGTTCTAGGGTACAGAGCTTTAAAGGGGCTCAGTCAGCACAGGATCACTGTCCGAACCAAGTACAGGTGCTCAGTGCATCACGGCATGGCCAAACATTTATATACACCTTCACACCTGTTTGTTTTCCATTTATCTCCACCCTTCTCTGGCTCTATGAAGCCAGAGCTGTCAATCAAAAAAGAGGAGGGCGCGAAGGTGTATTTAAATGATTGGCCCCTCCATGAAGTACCAAGCGCCTGGACTTGGTTTGAACAGTCTCCTGTGCTGACAGTGTCCTTTTAATAGAGCACCCATATGCTAGCCATATATTTACACTGCTATGTGCTGACATCTAACCCTCAAGACCCCCGCATATATATGCCCACTCAATTCCACTGAAGTGTTTTCAATGAGGAAGCAGAAGTGGTTAATCTTCAGTGAGAACAAAATAATTGGGCATGGTAAAATCCAGCATGTCCAAAGCTTTTTTACCAATTATCTGCTGTTGGAAGAGTGTCTGGGCACCAGGATAAGATGGATTGCAAGTTCCACCAAGCACGGTACATCCGTGAATAATAAAAAATGTGACACACCACATACCGTATTACAGATCTATCTCCAAGAAATTCTTATACACATAGCACCTAGTTTAGCATAAATATGGCGGCACAGGGAGTCCATCCAGCTTTGTAATATTAAGATGCGCAAATGACTCTGTGTAGTTCCTTCCAGATACCGCCGTATTGGTAACTCCTGTTGCGTGAATACTTTTTTTCTTGTTTCCCTGTAATCAACTGACCTAAACTGTGGACAATTACAAAGAAATTTGACAGAGAAAATAGATGTAACATTGTCTATAGATATGTTCACGTGGGAAAGTGATATTGCGGTAGAGGATATATTCACATGGAGTGGTAATGTTGCCACAGAGGATATATTCACATGGGTCAATAATATTGTGGCCAAGGATATGTTCACATGGGTTGGTAACGCTGCAACAGAGGTTAAAAAATTGGAACATTAGAACTGAAATAAATAAAAATGGCAAAGTGCAAAATAATATTAATATACAGTAAATAGTTAATGGTGAAATATTAACTATGTGAAAACTTCTCATCTATTTACTCTTTGACAAACATCAGAAAGGGCGAGGACTTCATTTAGTCATGAAATAGGACGCCTAGGTGTGCCCTGCCAGAGAATCACACAGCCAATTATTGCTAATTATTCTTAATTACTAACCTTACATCTAGTTGAACCGAAGAGACACATTCTATAAAGTTCAGGGATGTATTGTGCAATGCAGAATGTGCACATACGTATAAAGTAGTGCTACAACACAAGTAGTACCTGAATAAAAGGTAATACATGACAGTTCTCACATTCACTTGGCATATTCATTACTAGATAAAGTATAGCCAAGGCTTACCTGGGTGGGGCGGTATGGAAAAACTAGTCCATCATAGAGAGGGCTGCTTGGTGGAGGCCCTAAATCCTCATGTGCCCTTTGTGCCCTCCCTGTAATCCATTGTTGCTCAGGTGTAATAATACTCTTTAAATAAATTAGGTAGTACCCAAAGTCAATGGCAAACAACAATGACACATTTGGATTAATCTAGAATAAGTTCTCTGTGAATGGCCAATGTCTCCTGTTGTTTTAACCTAGTTGTTGATCTTTATAATTTCACTTACAAGTGTTGTGGCGCCCCTTAGGGTTCGGTCGCCACAGAGGTATTGTATCTCACCCAGAGGTGTGGTATCTCACTCTCAGGTAAGGAAAGAGTACAGCTCAGGACCCTAACACCTGCATTCACTACACCACATTTCCGGGGGACAGGGCGAGATTGCTCCTACGGGAGAGCACAGTCCCTGGTCCCTGGCTGGAGTGGGGGGAACCACCTAGAGAGGGGGAACTATATAGTGGATGGGGTGGAGGACGTAGATCCTGGGAGCACATGTGTAGGAGCTATAAAAACAAGGAACCATCTTGGTTCAGAAGTCGAATCCGTGGAGTTCCAGTCAGACAGACTGAGGAGAAGCCAGGGAGCAGAGGCTCTGTATGAGCTCTGCTCCACAGGCGGGCCAAGTCAGGAGGCCTGAGCCTGAGAGAGAGGAGAGGGAGCAGGACGGCTCCAGGAATGAGGAGTGAAGGGACCCTAGGGGTACGGGCCGTGCAGCAAGCCACCCGTACGCCCGCCGCTACTAGGAGGTAGAGGGGTCAGGCCAGAACAGGGAACCGGGTCCCTCAACTAGTAGAGAAACTGCAAATGCTTAACTAGGAACCGGAGGCTGCAGTGTTTCAAGTGCTGTAGCCACAAGTCCACACCAGTCGCACTAAGAAGGTAGCCACATAGGACCCAGGGGACCGAACATACGTCGCCCGCCAAGGCCCGAGGGTACCGGATAGAAGTGTCGCTGGGTGTGAGGTGCAGGAAGAGGCCAGAGGAAGGTACACAGAACGGGGTCCTGATAAGTGCTCTGGAAATACCTGAGGGTGGACTGAACCCCTCACTGAGTACGCACAGCACAACGGGGGAAGATTGCTTGGTTCCTGTAATCTGAACTACAACAACAGTGAGTAAAGACCCTGGGACTGCACTATGCTGTCTCTGTGTTCCTTGCGGCGCCAGCACTCACAGCACTAGAACGCCCTGCACAATCACCACCATCATCCAGTCATGCTGCCCTGAAGCTACACTCCTCCTGTGGGGAGTCACATCACCTTGCTGCACATACCACCAGCTTCAGCGGACTGCTCCGCAGCGGCTGTTCCCAATAACCGCATTCCACAGGTGGCGTAGTCGGACATTGACATTTGTACACATAGACTACCCCCTTGGTTTGACCGCCCTGGGTCACGGACCGGGTCGCCGCCACGGTGACTACAACCCCCAGCATTTACAGGCCCGGCTCCGGGTACCCCACGGCCCAGGGGTCGCGTCAGTGTCATCTAAGAAATATTCTAAATCTTGTCCTAGTGAACATCGTTACCTCCTCCGCAGCCTTTCATGATGTTATTGGCTGTAGTAATTACACAAGGACACACTAATGAATCTGCATTACACAGCGTGAACCATTATGATAAAAAGCCAGCAGTCATTTCCACTAGGCCCAGATATTTGCCTCTCTCATTGTAATTTCGGCTTGGTAATCAGGGGTTAATGAAAGGCTCGGCCTTTGAATAAGAATTCCTTTTTTTTTTACTGAATGGATAATCAGACTATTATTACATCTGCATGGCTGAACAAACATCATTTGGAGTTGACAGGGCATTTCATTAAAATCTGGATTTTCACACGCTTCTAGCTCTGGATACACATTTTGGACCCAGTAACTGAATTTTAGTCCCTCTTACCATTTAATATAAAGAAGCCAGTATCAGAAGAGTTTGCAATTGCTGAGATATTTCATCAAACATTTTTAGTTGTTTTTGCAAAAAAACAACAACTAAAAAACGATAGCATTATACACAGCAGTGACATGGTGTTAACACATACCAATACTCTACTACATGTAATTTTTATATGTCACCTTGAGGCCAAGAGGAGCCTCTTTTTCCTCCTTCAAGTTTCTATACTGTATATGTGTTAGTCTTTTTCACACATGCACAAATGTGTGACAGACAAGGCTTTTGTGTATGTCTGAAAAAGACTAATAATGCTGCGATTTAGGCCAGACTGAGTCCAAAGTGACTCCATCGGCCTCATAATAGAGAATGGCCCAATTAGTTCTCTTTCGGGATTCTTGTCAAAATCCTATTTTTCAAGGTTTTGAAGGAAACCCCTGACACAGTGCTTTGTATTGGCTCATCCACACGACTGATTATATTGGGCCAGTACTATTCATGATATTCTATGGGGCTATAGACATGTCTGATTTTTTTGGACCACTAGTTCAGAGAAAAAATCAGAGACATGTCCAATTTTGATCCGAGTACTGGATCAAAATCAGCAATGCTAGTCTATGGGTCAGTGAAAAACATAGGATCGCACGCGGATGACATCCGAAGGAGGTCCAAATTTCATGGTCTGACAGAATGGAGAGGGTGGAGAAACTCTTTTGCCTTTTTCTCTCTTCACCTCTGAGAAAAACTGATGCCACTCTGATCAAACTCTGATCTATTTTTCTTGGATGGAAAGAAAAAGGTCGTGTGAACCTAACCTAAATGTGTGAACATAGTTTAATTCCTCATATCCCCCAGCACTCCAGCACCACCACTTTGGCAGTCCCCAATCTTGCAGCTAAACACCAATCCATTGTCGGGCCAATATTCATCAATATATCAAAAAATTTGAAATCTGAAATAACAAAGTAGACATATGATGTTTCATACTCAGGATTCTGTAAAAAAAACATTTTGCCCTAGAATTGAACTGAGGGATTAAGAAATATATGTTGTATGCTACTATCATTTATGTGCACCCTATAGCCTGTATGTACTATTATTTTCAGATAGGAAAATAAACCTAGAATTTTCTACGCTTACGTGTTCTTTATAGAATACTGACTAAGATAATAGGGGCAGGATTTCTTTTAGAGGGTTATGATTCTTCCTTTCCTTGAGTTATAACATACATGTTCTCATGCCATACATATAAAACGAGAGCGCACATTTTATAACTGCGCTTCATCCCTTCACATATTCATGGGTGTAGTTTCCCTTTAACTGCCTTTCCGCGGCAGTTAAGGGATTATTCATATTCCCAGCTGCGTTTCCATCTTTTAGGGTGCTTTGTTAAAAAGCATTAATGGGATTGCCCAGTTCAAGCAGAAATTACAAGCAGCAGCGGATGAGCTGTCATGGTTGACATCTTAGCTATCTGGCAATCAGTCTGCCTGTGCATTCACAGTTCACCTGCAGGCATGTAGGTTTGCATGCGTGCCTGTCAGAGCCTGTCCGTGCTGCCTCTTTAGCTATTCTCTTTGTGTCGGTTCTGCTTTTACATGTTGCTTTTTATTGTCAGAATCCAAAGACTGGTTTTGTTCCCTAGTTGCATATCCCATCTACCAGCCCCCTTTCCCATCCTAAGGATTAAGATCTCTAGCCAAGGCATGCAGGTTACATCACCTCAGCCAGGTGTTGAAGAGACTTATAGACAAGAAGGGCTCCTATAGCCCCCGGCAATATTTTCTTTGTTGTGGACATTTTTTGTATATTTAAGCAATCACATAGAATGGATGTTAGCCCCTCAGGGGGGATTTTCTTATATTTTACTTGATGGAACAATCTTAAGTTCAGCTAAGAATTTCCCATTTTAAAAGTGACTAATATATTTAGGAACAACATTTGATGACCTAGAACACTGAGCAGAAGTTTATCTTTAAGTTTTTGGGCCCCAATGCACAATCTGTAACAGGGCTACTAAACCATTTATAATACTAGTGTCTTTTTATGTGGCAGAAGGGACTTTTGGTATCCCCAGGCTCCTGGCACGATTGCATTCCCTAAACCTCCTATAGCCACAGTCCCGACATCAACAAGTTGCATGAGTGTTTTGTCCTATTAATAATGTAATATCAGAAAGACTAAGGCTATGTGCCCACGATGCAGAAATGCTCCGGATTTTTCCTGAACGTTTCTACATCTCCCTGGCTGAAAAAACACATGCGGATTTTACATGCGTTTTTCCTGCCAGCGACAAGTGTAAGTGAAGCGTTTTGATCATGCGATTTCGCATGCGGGTTGTCAAGCGCTTTCCAAGCGATTTTAGAATCACTTGGAAAGTGCTTGACAACTTGGTCACACTATATAAATCCATGCAGCCGGCATGGATTTATATAGTGTGACCAAGTTCTAGTAAAAGAAAGGTAAAAAATAAAAAATAAATATTATACTCACCTTCCAATGGTCCCCGGTCTCCTCCGGTGCGTCCGGTGTGTTGGGCGGCTCGCGGTGGTCTAAAAGGACCTTCCATGATGTCATTTAGTCATGTGACAGGTCATCATGACTAAATGACATCATGGCAGGTCCTTTTAGACCATCGCGAGCTGCCAGTGAGCCAGGACGCATCATACAGGAGACCGGGGGACATTGGAAGGTGAGTATAATGTATATTTTTTATTTTAATTCTTTTTGTTTACAGGTACTATGGTACCCGGGTCTGGATGAGAGTCTCCTCTTCTCCAGACGCGGGTATCATCCGCACATTGAATCGCTTAATATCCGCATGTGCACATGTAGTTATGCGGATATTAATCTTTTCAATGCAAGTCAATGGTGGCGAAAATGCCGCAATTCCGCAAATTAATTGGTAGTGCTGCGAATTTTTCCGCAATGATAATCCGCAGCGGAAATTTCCGCAGCATGTGCACAGCACATGCGGATTATCATTGGGGAACATTGCAGACCTTCTACCAAGTGTTTTTTAACCGTTTCCGCGGCGGAATTGCTGCTGCGGAAACGCTTCAAAAACACATAGTGGGCACACAGCCTTATGCTGTATTCACATATCGTGACCGGGGTGTGTTCTTTCCTGCTATCTAAAATCGTGGCAAATCTGTTGCTGTTCCACCCTGAATCTAGTAAAATGTTACTGCATGCCCTCATCATCTCCTGCCTCGACTACTGCAATGTCATCTTCTGCAGCCTCAACTAATACTAATACACTCTCATCCCTTTAGTCCGTCCCTAACTCTGGTGCCCAGTGATTAATCCACCTCTTCCTTTGCTACTCCTCCACCTCTTTGCTTTGCACATCTCTTTATTGGTTTCCAATTTCTGTATGAATCCAGTTTAAACTATTAACACTCACCATTCAAGGCCATCCATAATCTACCTTCTCCATATATCTCTGAACTAACCTCCCGATATCTTCCTACCCATATTCTGCGGTCCTCACAAGACCTACTCTCTTGAACTCTCGTACGTTCCTCACCCAATCGCCTCCAAGACTTCTCCACAGTATCCCCCATCCTCTGGAATTCTGTGCCCCAACATGTCCGATTTTGCCAAGTAACAGATTTTCTTAGGCCAGCTTTTAGGAGAGAATGAATCCACCAATTTCCGAAAGAGTATCACAAACAAAGCAAACTCTTTTTGCATGGAAATCTCAAGTGTCATCAGAGCCAGTTTTCTAAATGTTCTCATTCCAAATGATGCAGCGGAAAGCCACCAACATTTAAGGTTCTGCTTCTCCACAGATGCATCTTGGCTACACATGAGGCTAACGCTATATGTGTACCCAGCCTAAAAGTCTAAAAGGCTGAGTTAAGTAATTGCTTATTGCTCACCAACCCAAGATAATCAGGAATAGACCACGTCCTGAAACCAAAATAATGGGTACAGATATGAAGTTGAAACAAAAATAAAAAAACAATACCCCCAATAATAATAATGTAATATCAATAAAAAAAAATATTTGAATAATGGATGTGTAATAGATATTTTGTTTTAGAGCCTAAAATGGATAAGAAACTAAGAAAAGAAGAAACTGCTGGAGGTGTGTAGCAGCAACAGTGATATTGGTCAAGATAGAAAAACCATGCATGGTAGAAAAATAGAGTAAAGAAAATGGTCTAAATAATAGTGACATCAATCCATAGGCAAAAAAGAAGATAAAGCAGCAAATTTAGCCAACGATGAGAAGACGAGGAAGAGATGGACAAAGAGGCCCAATGCGTATTGCTGCACATAGCGCCTTCGTCAAGAAAAATTAGCAGATATATTAGTGTCTGAATGACGCCATGTGCACATGTCAAGACACTTCTAAACTGCTTCCGGTAAAGAAAAAATCCCCAAAAGAATTTCCAAAGAAGGAGAGTTTCTGAAGCGATTTCAAATAGAAAACTCGTAGTTTTGGACTACCTGAAAAAAATTCACTGTGCACATACACTTCCAAGAATTAGCTGAAACATCTCATTTAAGGCTCTTTTACACACTCCCTTTATTCTGCCATTTTAAAACGCATGAAAAATTAAGATTTTAATATTCCAGCAATTTTTTTTATATTTAAAGTCTATTTAGTGGCAATTTTTAAGCTTTTGAAAAAAATGTCACTGACCATAAAAACACCAAAATGCCATGGAAAACTTGCATCTCATTACATATTATAGAGGTTTGCAATTTATATCAGCTTGCTCGTGCTAAAAATAATAAGCTCGGCATTACTTACCTTCCCCTTCTCCAGCTACACCTCTCCACCCTTTTTCCTGATCTTTTGCTGACAGGCTGCAGGGGTGATGTCACTACTACAGTGCACGTGACTGCTGCAGCCAATCACTGGGATCAGCAGTTCATGTTGTCTTGGTATCAATGGTGAACCTAATGATTGGCTGCAGCAGTAAGGTGCACTGTAGTAGTGACATCACCCCTGCAGCCTGTCAGCAAAGACCACGAGCAGCGGCAGAGAGGCTTTAATCTAACAGAGTAAGGTGAGAAATGCTCAGTTTATTATTTTTAATATTAGCTAGTTGATATATTTGTAAAAATTATGAATTGAATACCCATTTGTTATATACTCAAATATAATATAATACAGACTTTATAATTAACGTCTTTAAAAACTCTACGAAAAACACCACAAAAAATGCGGCATTTTCCTGATAACACTGTGTTTGAAAGCCAGCATTAAAGTCTATATTACCTCCAATTTCTGTGAAAATCTATCAAATGCTTACATGTACACCCACACACAAACGCACACACCTCCATTGGTTCACATAGTTTATAGTCACATGCGTGAAGACCATGCTGAGGTATAATTGCTATATTGAGAAAGTGTGGTTGATTCTTGAAAAGGGAGCACTAGAGAAAAACAATGGTATAGTCAGATAAATAAGTTTAACCCTGATTTCTTATTAGGCACTTTTCCCAGTATGCATCTGGAAAATCAATGTAGCAGAATCAATGTGCTCCCATAGTACTAAATCAAATAGCACTTGCATGCCCTAAACAGTGGCAGAAGTAATATGCCAGCAGTTATACAAGCAGTATTTATTGCTAAGTACATATACGACAGACCGTGATAGCCGGACTAATCTGTAACAATTAAACCAGGACAAGTGAAAATGTGACGTTAGCGGCTTTATGGGAAGGCACATTTTATTCATTGAAGACTCTTCATAGTCTTCAAACATTATTATTTTTCATAAATATTTAAAGATGTTTTTCCACAAGCAAAAGTTGATTTTAATCAATGGATCTTCGAATAATAATAATTTCCACAATTGGATGTGTTTAAAATAAATGTTCCTGTGCTGAGATAATGTTATAAATGTGCCCCTGCTGTGTACTGTGTAATGGCTGTGTCTGACCGTGCAGGAACATGGTCTGATCATACCACAGCTCCTGGGCCGGAGAGGAAGCAAAAGAGAGTATACAGACAGGACAGCATGGGATTACAAATGATTCTTTTTGTGACGTAAACATTTCCCTGCCTTTTTTTAAAACAATGTTTTACTTTAAAGAAAGAATCATTTGCAATCCCGTGCTGTAATGTCTGTATACTTCTCCCCCCCCTCCCACCCAGGAGCTGTGGTATGATCAGACCATGTTCCTGCACGGTCAGACACAGCCATTACACAGTACACAGCAGGGGCGCATTTATAAGATTATCTCAGCACAGGAACATGTTGTGATCTTTACAACATTGTGGTCATCATGACTTTTTAGTGGCAAGTAGTGATGAGCAAGCGTGCTCGTTTAACCCTTTAATCAAGCATGCTCGGGTGCTTACCGAGTAGCTTCGGCGTGCTCTTATATTATGTTCGAGTCCCTGCGCATGTGAGGATTACCTAACAAACATGCAATCCCTGCATGTGTGGGGCTGTCTAACAGCCATAAATCATGCAGACGCAGGAGCTCGAACATAATATATGAGCACGCCGAAGATACTATGATAACACTCGAGCATGCTCGGTTAAAGGGTTAAACGAGCATGCTCGCTCTTCACTAGTTGCAAGAAGTACCAAATCTAGGTGCTTTTCAATATGCTATATAACAGCCTGGTTCCTTGAAAAGACCATTGAGCGATTGTGTTTGGACCTTGCAATTTTTCAGAGATTTTCCTCTTTTTAACTTTCTGAACCATTCACATAGATACTGGTTTACACACTGTAAAGATGGTAAGCAACTACCTACTATTGTTGAATCATTCACATTTCAGTTCAGTGTAAAAATTCTCTAAGGTCGGATTCACAAATCCATGTTTCCTGGTCCGTGTATTGGCCATGTTGCATGGACCCAAAATTGATAGTCTCATATATGCCTACAAGGCTGTTGAGTTTGGGTTGAATTTAACTTTGGGACACCCAAGGTCGGTCCATACATTGAGGTCTTTACTGTACTGTCTGTATGCATTGGGTGGCATGTATGTGTGAATCGAGCTTAAAGGGACTTCGTCAGCACAAAATGACTGTTCAAACCAAGTACAGATGCTCGCTGCACCCTGGGTGTGGCCAGATATCTAAGTCCACCTTTCCTCCCATTTATTTTCCATTTATCTCCACCTTTCTCTGGTTCTGCTCCAGCTGTCAATCAAACAACTTGGGGAAGATGGAATGGAGATAGAAGGAAAATAAGTAGGTGGGAAGGTGCACTTAAATGTTTGGCCACACCAAGGGTGCACTGAGTGTCTGTACTTGCATAAGAAAAAAGAAATAAGCATGGCAAAAAAAGGGATTACCTTCAAAATTACATAAGTTTATTTATGAAATATCAAAATAAATAAATAAAGACAGACCCTATATAGATATAAAAACAATTAAAATATAAACACAAACTACAACATGCTCATAATAGAGCTAATGTCTAACCACTTGTGCCCTATTAGGATAATAAAGGCAAACCTCACTATGCTAAACTTTAGCAGCAGCCCAAAATACAGTGTATCAAAGCGTTTGATAATACACAGTATATATTAACCCATTAGTTAAACCTCAGAAAAGGTCAATGCAGCACTATCTGTGCAAAAACTCACCATAAAGGGTCCATATATAGGAGATATATACAATGTGAAAAGTCTTTAAATAAAAAATGTAAACAGAGAAACTCACAGCGTATAAAGATGACAATGTTATTTAGCTAAAAAAAGCAATTACAAAAAATACTGTAGGTTGCAAAGAGAGTATACTATCAGAAAAATGTGAAAGATCCTAGAACTGCAAACTTTGAGTGCCAAGCATAGACATAGAGGTGGTATAAAGAAATAACTTGAGGTCATCCAGGCAAAAAATATATATAGAGGAGGGAAAAGCCCCACGCGTATCGCCACTAGTGTTGTGGCTTCCTCAGGGGTAGTGTGGGTATGCAGTCTGACAATCTTATATATACTGTACATATATAAAAATGATGAGTAAATAGTTACCAGCTGAAGAGGGCAGCTATTCCCCTACCCCCTACACCCACCATTGGAACCACATGCAAAAAGACAGTGCACCGTATACATAACGTTTAGTAAAGATACAAAGCATGCGCTTGTTCGGTTTGTCAATAAAGTTCATTCAGGGCAACCACTGACGCCTGTACTTGATTTGAGCAGGCATTCTGTGCTGACAAAGTCCCTTTAATTCTTTTATATTTATAGATCAGAAGTTGTTTCCTTGCATTGGGACACAGCACATCTCTGTTGTGCTACCTGCACCAGATGCAGCTTCTTAGTTAGAGAAGATTTTGGTTGCACTCCAGGGTTTTTCAAGGACAATGAAAATAAATAACTAAAAAGATTTGAACTGAAAGGGAATCTGTCATCAGACAGGTATTTATAAATGAGAACATCTGCTGGATGTGATGGTAACAAGCTGGTGGGTGCTAGTAGGTTTTATTGAACTCTATATCCCTGTTTGTCCAAGATGGCCTTGGTCTCTTGTTAGAAGAGGGAAGAAGGGAATGATTATGAGCAACAGCGCCAACTAGCTTTTTCATATTGGTATAGTTGATAAACAAAGATATTTCTTAGCAGATTCTCTTAGTAAATGTTCTAAAATAGTAAAACAATGGAATTTATGCAGTGAACCAAAAACCTTTTGCCTCCAGATTGATAGAGTAATCCAAATGTGTTCACTCACATCAGTGCAAATGTGTTCACTCATTTCATCCAGAGGTCAGTTTCATAGAAAGCATGAAGGATGGAGGGTGGATGGAAGTCCATTCAGTTACAGTGGTAAAATGTACAAATGTGGCATGCAAATCTTAAAGGCTTCCTCTAACATGAGGTCCTGCAATGTGGTTTTCTACAAAAGGGTACGTTCACATATCGTAGATCGGTTGCATAAATTTCTGCAACTCAAAACCTGCTCCATACATTATACATGGCTCTGCAGCCTGTGCATGGATTTCTACAAACCCCATTCAGATGCATGGAACAGTCACAAAAAATATATCTGCCACATGTCAAGATGGTCTAAAAGAAAAATAAATCAGCAAAACTGACTGTACACAGCACACGGTCTTGCTGATGCGGTGGCGGTCCAGCTCTTCGTCTCACTTCTGCTGTTGCACCCTCAAAGATTTAAAACAAACAAAGCAAAGTCAAGTGAAACACAAGCAGCAATAAAAGGGTTAATTAAAATTTTCAGTCACTTGGTTTAACCTTGCTTGGAATGCACTTTGAGTAGGGGTTGTGATTCCCTGCTGAATAGGTTCCTTTATGTCTCCCTTCCTGGCATCAGCTTGGCCTCAGGGGAATGGTTCAGTTAACACTATCGGAGAGAGGGTGGGGAGAATCCAGCAACGATGTTGTGTCATAGAAGAAGATATCTATGTCATTATAAATCTCAATCCCCCAGTGCTGTAGTTAGAGGATATTAGTTACTCCTCTGCAAGACTGTCCAAGTATTTAGTGTAAAGAGGGAAACATTGATGTTACAATTAGGTTATTGCATAATAAAGTCATGTCATATAATAATACCGACAAGACTGCATCCGGCGTGGACAACCACCTGGGCAGCCCCTTACAGATGCAGATAACCTCACGTCACATATCATATATTAATCCTACTTGCATAGATTTCATAAAAACCTTATTGATATTGTTCCATACTAAGCAGAGATAAACCTATAGAAATGTGAAATAGAAGATGAAGTAGTCTGTATCTTGGGTTTCAAAATGCCCAGCTAGCACAGTTTTTCGGCACAGACCTGGTAATGTTATGCTTCAATAACAATTTTTTACCATCTGGTCTGGTAATTAGATGTTCCTGCCCTGATAGAAAAATAGCAATACAATCTATAATGATTTATGTGGATTACACTATTCCATTATTCTGTAGAACAGAGTAAGAAACCTACAAATGTGCAGAATGCAAGTTATCACTTTTTTCATGCCAGTCTTTAAGCCAATTATAGAGAATGCACATCCACTCCCATTGGGACCTAAGTTGCTTCCAACAAGCACCCTCCCAGATACAGCAGGGGAAATAATTATTTGATCCCTTGCTGTTTTTGAAAGTTTGCCCACTGACAAAGACATGAACAGTCTATAGTTTTAAGGGTAGGTTAATTTTATTATTGAGAGATAGAATATCCAAAAAAAAATCAAGAAAATCACATTGTATAAATTAGATAATTTTTTTTGCATTTTGCAGTGAGAAATAATTATTTGATCCCATTGGCAAACAACACTTAATACTTGGTGGCAAAACCCTTGTTGGCAAGCACAGCAGTCAGACGTTTTTGTAGTTGATGATGAGGTTTGCGCACATGTCGGGAGGAATTTTGGTCCACTCCTCTTTGTAGATCATCTCTAAATCATTAAGATTTTGAGGCTGTCGCTTGGCAACTTGGAGCTTCAACTCCCTCCATAAGTTTTCTATGGGATTAAGGTCTGGAGACTGGCTAGGCCACT
Organism: Phyllobates terribilis; assembly: GCF_046119375.1. Lineage (NCBI taxonomy): Eukaryota > Metazoa > Chordata > Amphibia > Anura > Dendrobatidae > Phyllobates > Phyllobates terribilis. The sequence goes on along the minus strand of NW_027362762.1, from coordinate 153,863,539 downwards.
CCATGACCTTACTGTGCTTCTTTTTGAGCCACTCCTTTGTTGCCTTGGCTGTATGTTTTGGGTCATTGTCTTGCTGGAAGACTCAGCCATGACCCATCTTCAATGCTCTTACTGAGGGAAGGAGGCTGTTGGCCAAAATCTCACGATACATGACCCCATCCATCTTCCTTTCAGTACGGTGCAGTCATCATGCCCCCGTTGCAGAAAAGCACCCCCAAAGTATAATGTTTCCCGCACCATGCTTCACGGTTGGGATGATGTTCTTAGGGTTGTACTCATCCTTCTTCTTCCTCCAAACACGGCGAGTTGAGTTAATGCCAAAGAGCTCAATTTTTGTCTCATCTGACTACAGCACCTTCTCCCAATAACTCACAGAATCATCCAGGTGTTCATTGGTAAACTTCAGACGGGCCTGCACATGTGCCTTCTTGAGCAGGGGGACCTTACGGGCACTGCAGGATTTTAAATCATAAAGGCGAAATGTGTTACCAATGGTTTTCTTGGTGACTGTGGTCCCAGCTGCCTGGAGATCATTAACAAGTTCCCCCATGTAGTTTTAGGCTGATCTCTTACCTTCCTCATGATCAAAGATACTCCACGAGGTGAGATTTTGCATGGTGCCCCAGATCGATGTCGATTGACAGTCATTTTGTATTTCTTCCATTTTTTTACTATTGCAACTACACTTGTCTCCTTCTCACCCAGTGTCTTACTTAGAGTTTTGCAGCCCATTCCAGCTTTGTGCAGGTCTATGATCTTGTCCCTGACATCCTTAGAAAGCTTTTTGGTCTTGCCCATGTTGTAGAAGTTAGAGTCTGACTGATTAATTGAGCCTGTGGACAGGAGTCTTTTATACAGGTGACTATGTAAGACAGCTGTCTTTAATGCAGGTAACGAGTGGATTAGGAGCGTCTAACTGGCCTGTAGGAGCCAGAACTGATAATGGTTTGTAGGGGATCAAATACTTATTTCATAGTAACATAGTAACATAGTTTGTAAAGCCGAATAAAGACTTGCGTCCATCAAGTTCGACCTGTTAGTTCTGTAATTGCTAAAGTTGATCCAGAGGAGGGCAAAAACCCCAAATGATTTGGCCAATCTTCACCTGAGGAAAAATTCCCTCCCGACTCTGAAACCAGCAGTCAGAATAAATCCCTGTATCAACCTATTATTTTATTTTATTTTTAAGTATATGCTGAAATCTGCCTGGTATCTAGAAATGCATCCAGTCCCCGCTTGAACTGGTGTAGTGAATCCGACATTACCGTCTCCTCACTCAGTGAATTCCATATTCTCACTGCTCTTACCGTAAAGAACCCCTTCCTATGCTGGTGCTGAAACCTTTTCTCTTCCAGTCTTAGTGAGTGCCCTCTTGTTACCGCAATATCCCTCCTTTTGAACAAATCCCGGGCAAGATCTCTATACTGTCCCCTAACATATTTGTACACATTTATTATGTCCCCCCTCAACCTTCTCTTTTCCAGGCTGAATAGTCCTAGTTTTGCCAACCTCTCTGGGTATTGCAGTCCCTCCATTCCCTTTATTAATTTTGTTGCCCTCCTTTGTACCTTTTCAAGCTCATTTATATCCTTTCTATATATTGGGGCCCATAACAGAGCACAGTATTCCAAGTGTGGTCTGACCAGTGCTTTGTACAGTGGAAGAACAATGTTCTCATCCTTTGCAGCTATACCTCTTCTGATACATCCCATTACCCTGTTTGCCCTTACAGCAGCGGCCTGACTTTGGGCACTCCAATTTAGTTTGCTATCAATCAAGATGCCCAAGTCCTTCTCCATCTCTGAATTCCCCAATGATTTCCCATTCAGTGAGTACTGGTGACTTCCATTTTTCCTTCCCATATGTATGACCTTACATTTCTCCTCATTAAACCTCATTTGCCATTTAATGCTCCACCTACCCAGCTTATCCAAATCCCTCTGTAGGTCTGCACTGTCCTCTTTTGTATTAATTGTTTTACATAACTTTGTGTCATCTGCAAATATTGATATTTTACTATTTATCCCGTTGACTATGTCGTTAATAAAGATATTAAATAACATTGGGCCTAGTACAGACCCCTGTGGTACCCCACTAGTGACGCTTACCCAATCTGAGTATATTCCATTTATAACCACCCTCTGCCTTCTATCCTTTAGCCAGTTAGCTACCCACTTGCAGACATTTTCCCCCAGCCCCATCATTCTCATTTTGTATACCAACCTATTATGTGGCACGCTATCGAACGCTTTTGAGAAGTCGAGATACACGACATCCACTGGTTCCCCCTGATCTACTCGAGAGCTAACCTCCTCGTAGAAGTCAATCAGGTTTGTTTGGCAGGAGTGATTCCTCATGAATCCATGTTGGTTCGGGATTAAAAGATTATTAGCATCAAGATGCTCCGTAATTGCCTCTTTAATGAAGCTTTCAAAAATTTTGCCCACAACGGACGTCAGACTCACCGGCCGATAGTTTCCGGCGTCACTTTTCGCTCCCTTTTTGAATATTGGCACTACATTCGCCTGTCGCCAATCAAGTGGCACAGACCCAGTCTCAACAGAGTCCTTAAATATAAGATATAACGGTCTGTCTATCACATTACTTAGTTCCCTTAGTACCCGTGGGTGTATGCCATCAGGTCCTGGTGATTTGTTTATTTTAATGTTACTGAGGCGTTTCTGTACCCCAGCTTGGGTTAGATTAGTCATACTTAGTGGAGGATTAAGTTTGTCACTTCTCATTTCTCCTGTTATTTCGATTTCCTTTGTGAAAGTTGTCGAAAAAAAATTATTTAATAGATTAGCTTTATCCTCATCTTTCTCTATGATTTTGCCTTCCTCACTTTTTATCGGTCCAATATTATCCGATTTAATCCTTTCACTATTTATATACGTAAAGAACAGTTTGGGATTTGATCTACTTTCCCTAGCAATACGTCTCTCTGTTTCCTCCTTCGCTATTTTTATTTGTTTTTTACAGGTTCTCGTTTTTTCCTTGTAACACATTAGTGCCTCCTTGCTGTTTTCCTGTTTTAATCTCTTGAATGCCTCTTTTTTGCTATTTAACGCCCCTTTTACGTTCTTGTTCAACCATATTGGTTTCCTCTTATTTCTGGCCCTTTTATTCCCATACGGTATATATCTCTCGCACTGAGTATTCAGAATTCTTTTGAAGGTTTCCCATTTACTATTCGTATTCCTTTGATTAAGAACTTTGTCCCAGTCAATAAGTTGAAGGCTTTCTTTCAGCTGATCAAACTTCGCCCTCCTAAAGTTTAATGTTTTTGTTGTTCCCTTATTGATAACCCTACTGAAGGGCATTTTGAAGTCGATAATATTATGGTCGCTATTACCTAGGTGCCCCCCTATCTGTACCTCAGTTATTCTATCAGGCCTATTAGTCAATATTAAGTCCAACACGGCCTTCCCTCTCGTTGGTTCCTGCACTAGTTGGGAGAGATAATTATCCTTAATATTTGTCAAGAACCTTTTTCCTTTCTGAGATCTACAGGTTTCTGTTTCCCAGTCAATATCCGGGTAGTTGAAATCCCCCATTACAATCACTTCATTATGTTTTGCTACTTTGTCTATTTGTCCTAATAGCAGATTCTCATTCTCCTCTGTTATATTTGGTGGCTTATAGCAGACCCCCAGTAATATTTTATTATTATTTTTAGTTCCCTCTATCTCTACCCACATGGACTCGACCCCCTCTTCTCCCTCTCCTATATCTTCCCTTAGACTGGGTTTTAGACATGACTTTACATATAAGCAGACTCTTCCGCCTTTCCCCTGTTTCCGGTCCCTTCTAAATAAACTATAATCTAATAAATTTACCGCCCAGTCGTAGCTATCGTCTAGCCAAGTCTCTGTTATACCTACGATGTCATACCTCTCCTCCGATATAAGCGCCTGCAGCTCATCCGCCTTATTGGTCAGGCTTCTTGCGTTGGTCAGCATGCAAGATAAAACTTTGGGGTTATATAGCATCCTATTCTTCTCTAACGATCTAACTGTACTATCCCCACCCCCCTCTCCACCCTCATTATATTCACTTCTCCCCTTCCCCCTTGCTTGCCTCACATCCCACCTATTTCCTTGGTTCCCCCCCCATCTCTAGTTTAAAAACTCCTCCAACCTGTTAGCCATCTTCTTCCCCAGCACCGCTGCACCCTCCCCATTGAGGTGCAGCCCGTCCCTACAGTAGAGCCTGTAGCCGACCGCGAAGTCGGCCCAGTTCTCCATGAACCCAAACCCTTCTGCCTTGCACCAACTCTTTAGCCACTTATTCACCTCCCTAACTTCCCGTTGGCGCTCCTGTGTGGCTCGCGGGATTGGTAGTATTTCTGAGAAAACTACCTTGGAGGTCCTTGCCCTAAGCTTCCTACCTAGGTCCTTGAAATCATTTTTAAGGACCCTCCATCTACCACTCACTTTGTCATTGGTGCCGATGTGGACCATGACCGCTGGGTCTTCGCCAGCCCCACCCAGTAACCTGTCAACCCAATCCGCGATGTGCCGGACTCGAGCGCCAGGGAGGCAGCACACCGTTCGGCGATCCCGGTCTTTGTGACAGATTGCCCTGTCTGTCCCCCTAATAATAGAGTCACCCACTACCAGAACCTGTCTTGCCTGCCCTACACTTCCCCCCTCCCCCTCATTACTGGAGCATACACTCCCCCGGCGGTCAGAGGATCTGTCGTGCTCCAATAATGCCGGTTCTGAACCAGCCTTCCTATACTTCTTCCCTCTATCCCTCCTAACTGTTATCCAGCTCCCTGCCTGTTCAGCCTGCACTTCCCCTCTATGCTCCACCCCCAGTATTGACCCATTGAGTGTCTGCTCGGTGAGCAGCAAACTCCGTTCCATGTTGTCGATGCTCCTCAGTATCGCTATCTGAGCACTTAGATCCAGAATTTGGGCTTCCAAGTGCACGATATGCTCACATCTCTCGCAGCAGTATGGATCCTCGAGCGGTTTCTCACTGCAAAATGCAAATACATTTATCTAATTTATACAATGTGATTTTCTTGATTTTTTTTTGGATATTCTATTTCTCAATGTTAAAATTAACCTACCCCTAAAATTATAGGCTGTTCATGTCTTTGTCAGTGGGTAAACAGCAAGGGATCAAATACTTATTTCCCCCACTGTAGCTTTTTTGGGATCGTTTTGAGCTAAGAGGAGATAGACATGTGGCCATATATTTGCATGCCTCACCTATAAGTTGTTGCCTTGGATGTTTCCATAACTCTAATAGTCTTCAGTGAGAAGAGCTACATGAATGTATGGCCACTACTCCTAAATGAGGCTCCAATAAAGGGTCAAGTGGCGTGCAGGTCCCATTAGTTGGATAGTACACTATATCACTCCTGTGTTTTGGTACACATCTTGCAAAGACCTCTTTCTCCACCAGACTTGTACAACATTCCTACAGAACAATTGAGACAGTGCTCATTAGATTCACTTTCAATCTCAGCTCAGTGCCACGGTATGAGAGAGAGACACTTTAATCACAAGATGCCCGAAGAAGGGCATAATAAACATCAGAAACATTGTGTTGTTGATGCATTACATATGACAAATTGTATTAAACTTCTGAAGTCAAGCAAATTTAATGAATGCTGTCGCTCTTCTGGATAAATATTCCATTAATTGTATAGGGCCCCACCATTTTTTTATGGTCAAGAGGAATTGACCAACCTTTATTCAGCTCTGTCAGTTATCCTAACAATTAAAATCTGATGAGGAAGCAGGTGATCAAAGTTAATCTTACTAGCAACCAATGATGATAATAATTCAAGTGATTCTTTGACCATCCTTCAAAAGTTTTGTGAATTAAAATGTTGGCAGTGAAGATGACCGCAACCATAAATCTAGAGTCATGCTGTATTTGGGGGCTACTAGGCTTCGATTATCAGCTCATTGTCATGGTAGACTTCAGACTGGGGTTAATGCAGAAAACAGGTTCTACATAGTGACTCAACAAATTATCTGCCACCAGGTGTATCTATACCGCCTACATCTCATTGAGACAGCAGCTGAGATCAAGAGACTTTCCTTCCACAATGGGTTGAAGAACGACATGATGCCAGTTTGGGATTTGATTTGTTTCTCATTAGTGACTAGTTATAAATATAAATTAAAGAGAATAATGAAACTGGCATTGTTCTAAAATTATGTCTAGAATATAAACAGGGTAACAGCGAGATACTGGGAATTATTTAGCATTAGTAGAATTGATGACATATGCACAGGTTGTGTTAGATGCTGGAGTCTCACACATTAAGGTGCAACTGTCAGGATAAATTACCTTTTTCATAATTAATAATTTATGCAAAGGTTTTGTTATATCAGTCGCACCATTCATGCCCAAAATGTCAGCTTTATGAAATTCACCTCCTTTTATCACTATAGTTTGCCTGTCATAAGCCAATGAATGTGACAAGCAAATTAGAGTTCATAGTGTTCACCCAAACCTTATGTAAAATACAGAATGGCACACTTTTTTACATGTTTAGTCAAATTCTCAAAGTCGATATAATTTTGTTGTTTCATTCGTAACTTTAGACTTAGGGCAGTGTCTATTGATTTCTACAGGCTCATGGTGTAATTCAGTTATACAAATAAGTGTTTTGCGTCTCAATGATTATGTTATAATTTGAGTGAAAAGCACTGTGGCTTGTTCCACCACAGGCCATGTTATGGAGACACTCTCACCGAGGCTCCAAATGGCTGCAAATACGTACCCTTATGGATGTTGATTTATAGGATCTATACACCCATAATTAGGGAAAGCCGGAAAATGCTCTCTCCTCCCAGACTTCCCCCGGAACTACGAAAATTAAAGCGGGCTTCTGGGAGAAGTCCGTGTTCGGAGTTCAGCTGTCACGAGTATATCAGAGGTGACAGTTGGTTGCAGGACATCTCTATGTTTGGCATTACAGACATCTATTTAGATGAGAGGCTGTCTCTAGGACCTAGCAGCTACCTCCCTCTGTTAATTAGCTCCCTGGCCTGGGTGCATATATACCTGGTGTGTCTGAGAGGGAGGTGCTGGCTATAATCATTTCTACTTGTGAAGGCTTAGCAAGAGCAGTACTTCATCCTCTCTGGAGCTTGAGGCCTAGTTCGCATTTGTCTGGAGTTGTCTAAAGCTAAGCATTCTCCCCCTGTTTGTCTACCCTTGTTGTCTATAGAGTGGAGATCGACTAGTGCTCATCTCCTCCCATCCCTAGCCTTAGCCATAGACCAGGGAAAGACAGGGTGAGGAACGCGTGCGGCGATTGCTGAAGAGGCAATATAGGGATGGTAGTTGAGACAGGGTGACACTAGACCAGTCTAGGAGGTCTCCACTCCCCCCTTTCCCTAGTGTCTGGGCTCCCTTTCCCTCTGTGTTGTGTTGCACTAAGTCTTTCTTACACTTGCCGTGACATCAGCACTGGACACTAACTGTCCTGTACGAACCCCGAACTTTAAAGTTCGGGTTTGCTCATCTCTATTCATAATTGCCTCCCATATGCTGGATCCCTAAAACTTATTACGTGTCTTACAGTACTGCACACAGGGGTGTAAGGTCTTGTGCACACAGCACTCCTAAATTCACATTTTATATTCCATTTTGTAATTTTGTAACGGGATAGAGAAAATCACATAAAGATTGATAACCTATAGGGGCCCAAGTCGAGGCAATCAGATGCTCAACTTTTTGTTCTCAGATATATTTTATTATTATTATTATTATTATTTCATATATACAGTTGGTTCCTTTAATACCCCAATAATAGCTTAAAAATCTAAAAGCAACGTATTCACTTAAATTTTGAAGGTATATACATTGAAAAAAATGTTTCATATAAATGTACACAGTAGAATGCTTTGTTATGGAGACCGGTCCTATAAATACAGGATTCCCATATTATTGATTTCAACTGAGTAACTAAAATATACCATTTCTGTCATAACTGTACGATTTAATGTATTTTTTTCATGACATATACTGTATGTATCTGCAAATGTGCGTGATGACAATCTCTGTACAGTGCTTTGGAATTTGTTAACACTATATAATACAATTAAGGTATGGTACACTACTAATATTTATTTAGCCTTACCCAAAATAATATACAGAAAATTGATTTCCATGTGTTCTTAATTTTACCTGCAACTTATTTCCCCCTTTATTGAAAAGTTCCCCTTTGTAACCTCTACTAACCTCTTGTTAGCCTGCCTCCCTGGATTCCCTCATCATCGCTCATGTTCCCTGTCCCTACTTCCCTCCTATATTGTATGTCCTCCTTTCACATTCTTTTCTGCATTGCTGAAGAAGCGTCCTAGTTTGTCAGAAATGATAAAAGTAACTTCCACCTCATTACGCCAAGCAGCAGGATTCAGGGAAGGGGGAGCGAGGGGATAGAATGGGAGGGGGATACATACACTGTCTATTCCGGCAAATCGGTGCATGTGTTTCTATGGGTAGATGCGCATGCCTTTGAATGTGTTTTGGTTGCTATTTTTTTTTTACCTAGAGTTGATGTGCACACAAAAAATGTTGTGTTAAGCTGCTTCTGACTGAGCATACAAGGAAAAGCCTAAAATACTGAATGCTCGTCTTCCTGCTTAGCACATACAAATCCAATTCACTATGCCGCGCTTGACACTGCTGTAATTACCAGATCTCTTCACTGGTTATGGGGTATAATGAGTTTGTTGTGTCTGAGGTTTAGTAAAAGTCTGTAATAATAATTGGTGATAACTGTTTGAAGTGCAATGATTGCACAAATTTGTTCTTGAAGGAATTGGCTCATATAGGATAGAAGATAAATGTATGGTCGCTGTGCCACCCCAACTCATCAAGAGACCAGATGCTCAGCTGTCTGTCAGTCCAACTTGAAATGGAGAAGTAGTGTGTAGGTATGGACACCATTAAATTCAAACTGGTCTAGACAGACTTCAGTAGTCATAAGGGCATAACGAATTTTTAAAAAACAGTGGTGGGCCACATTTTCTGACCTAAGAATCTACTGATTGGTCATTTACTCCTCAAAATACAGATAGCTAAATACACTCTAGCAGGATTTATGTACTGTGAGAGATTAGTCTCCAGCGTAGAGGTCCAGTATGGCAAGTCCAGCATGTCTTGTATTGCATACAATTTCTCGGGAGTCTAATGAACTACATGATGAATTATTTCTTATTAAGATCATCTGTTTGAATGGTTCTTTTTCTTGCCTTTCATTATTTTATTAACATATCTGTTATTAGTGTTGTCAATGCATTTAATACCTTGGTGCTGCTGCTTAAGGATCATCAAAGGTTGTCATGAATTAGACAAGCTATGACGTCACGCCCATGCCGCACCCTTGTCCTGCCCTAGCTCTGCCTATTTTGGCGGAACTGGGAAAAACTGTTGTGAAAACACAAAAAAAATCTGCGATGTTTCAATTTACGCTAGAATTTTGGTGAAATTATTTTGATGAATCTGGGCTTGTGTCTTTAAGGCTGCAGATCAATTTAAGAAGAAGGTCAGGTTTATAGTTTATTTTACACAATAGCAGTTATACTGATGATAGTGAATGTCACTATTGTCTTCTACATTGTTTTCATCATTGTTGCCAATGTTGTTGTGTCCGTGAGGTTTGGTCAATGTATGGACTAGTCATTGACCACTAGGTTATTATTAGTTTTCCATTATCCTTGTCAGGGGGTTGGAGGACAGAAACAGGTGGAACAGCCGTTTCCTCTCAACTTAAAGCCTACACACTAATAGAATTGATTTTGTGTAATACATGGAAAGTGAGATAAATTATACTAATTTCAAATCCTTTCTATATACGAGCACTTCTCTGCCGTGAAAGCTGGAATACATACATTAAATTATGAGGAGGAAGAGCTGCTCAGTTGAGGTGAGGTCAAATGAAGCAGCAGAGTCGCCAGCAGGAGCGGTCCGTGACCACTCTAAGCCGGTCAGAACAGGAAGGTAATTGGCAAGTAACTTCCTGTAAGTTCTTAGTCCCATAAAAAAATATAAATGTCCCGGATAACCCCTTTGAACCCCTTTGATTTTGAGGTCATTATTATGTATGATATTTGAATGAAGTCAAAATGGTTTTATCTTGGGTTGTGGGTTTTAGCTGCAATATCATAATAACCTTTTAATACTTTAAATTTAGCAATACTGAATTCTTCTGCTTTCCTTAAATTTCTTCTTTCCAAGTTGAATGTAGCCAGCGATGATACCCAGACCTTGTGCGGGAAAGATTTCTGTCATTGTTGTGGTATTGTATGGCAGGCATATTGGCCAAACCAATTATGTGTTGAAATTTCAGGGCATATGCCCACAATTGCACTCTTTGTGGTGCAGTTGGAATTAAGTTCTTGTGTGAAAAGGCAGGGTATTCGTGGAACACTTTCCAATCAGAGGTGTTGAAAGTTAGTACAGTACAGTAGAGCCATTCACGTTGACTTGTTGCACTGCACAGAATTTAATCCTGCTGCATTCAGAAATATGGAACAAGAGATTGTAGGTGTAAGGTTTCATTCCGAACACAGGAAGAACAGAGCAGGTGAGGTTAGGGGGTTACCGAGGAGGATCGCTTTCCATGTTTCTATGTGAATTAATAAGGGTAAGTGACAGATGTAAACATCAGCTTCTTTCATTTTTCTCTAAATCGGACAATAGAAAAGGAGCTTAAAAAAGAGAAAACTTAGAATAGTAAAAGCAAGCAAGAAGGAATAAAGGGACTTAACCAACATTATATTTTTCCTCTGGTTTCATATTTTTATTTATTTAGCACAAAGTTTACTTAGCAATTTTTTATACATCTGATCTCATCCAATCACCATCTGGTCACAAACTTGGCTTCTCAGATCAGAAACGTTCTAGCTAGAAGGGTAACCTGAAGTTCCATTGCTCCAAGGCGAAAGAGACCCCATCAGTGTTGCCAACTTGACTTTCTATTTTTTCTGGACAGCTTGTCAAAAAATCACGGACAGACAATATTTTTTACAGACACATTGCAAACCATAACAAATCATTTTGATTATAAGTGATACATGTCTACAGCCCTTAATTTCCATACGTAGAAATCAGCTGCATTCACTGTGAACTGTAAAGTGATGAGAATTACAGTCAGAATAATCTGTATAAGTTTCTTCAGCATGAAAACCATGGAAGCCTTACATTTTTTTGATGGACAGGGCAAATAAGTGCTCTATTTTCCCAGACTATCCTCGAATTTCTACACGGTTGGCAATTCTGGACCCCATCATGTGTCAATTTTAGTACTGGTGTCCTACCAAGCAATGGTTTAGGCCTTCTCAGGCTCCAGGGCTTCGTGGGGACCACAACAAATGACTCTCACCTCTGGTCCCTGCAAGATCTTGATATCTAGCTGTAGTTTGACAATGCACCTATTTATACCGTGGCTGTTACCTAACATGCCCTCCAATATTTTTAACATTTATTTGGGCGTAATTCCACTAAATACTAGCATATGAGAAGAATCTTGGTGATTTTAGTGGGAGTCTTTGAGCTGGAACTTTTCGAGAATACAGAAGACATGGCATTATGGACCTATTCTTAGCTTGAAACTTTTGCAGATTCTTGGAGTTGTTGTCACCAGAAATCTAACACAGACTTGACCTCTTGGATAGACAATTAGCACAACTTGTGATTCTGGCATTTTGCATATCTAGTCTAGTAGTTTGTGTATTAATGGGGTCTTATGTACCTATTTCGCTGTTCTTAAAGGAATACACCAGTTAATATGGCAGTCATACCTGGGCTCAGGTGCCTATAATAATAGTTATCCAAAGACCATCTGCTGCCTAGGAAGACACCAGTATAATAAACAGTAGATTTTAGATGTGGGAGGGCTGGTACAAATTTTGCATTTCTGGTTTGAAGCTTTAAGTTATGGTTTTGACTAATCTTTGAATTTTTTTTTTATTTTAGCGTTATACTTAACTTCATTAGACCCTAAACTAAACAGATCACAGTTTATATTATTTTTTCCTGCAATGCTCTTTTTACACTGTGATGAAAGTATAAATCATCCAGTAAAAACAGCAAGCCAAAGTAAAATGATCATTTCATGAGATCTTCAGCAAAGTGCTGAGTTATCCCAGGTGACTCAGGACAGCCTGATGTCCCTAATCTACACTTATCTAAGTTTCAGTACAGAAATCTTCCAACTCAGCTCAGTAGTTGATGCAGATGTCATATGGTATCTTGGGGCTATGAAGAGAAGGAAGTGTTGACATACACTTTCTTAGGGCATGCTGTGTGAATTCTGTGACTGCAAAAATACCCCAGTGGAATAAGTCATGTTAGTGTAAAGTGTCTTGTAAAACATAGTGGCTAGTTGTTCAAATGCTTTCTGATTACTAAAAGCAATAACTTATTAAGGGGTACGTACATGAATTCATATCTTCCTGAGACAGACCTCTACTTACAATTATTCTTATGAGTCATTTATAAAGAAAAAAAAAATTGAACAGTTTTTGTGATAAAAAGTGGGCTTTTCTGTTTAGGCCTGTTAACGTTTTTATTTTTCTCAACTTTTATTGCTTCTTATAGCCTTTTATGAAAGTTTTCTTCAAAGTCAATTTAGTCATGCCACTCCGGCAAGAAAACCAATGAACATGAAAAATATTGACTGACCCTATATGTAGATCTTACTGAATCCTTAAAGAGGTGGTCCAAAGTCCAAAGTAATTTTCCTCCTAAATCCCTATTTAATGCCATAATCAAAACTATTTTCTAACATACTTGAGTAACAAATTCCCTATCCTTCCCTAACTACACTATCTAACTGCTTTTCTATTTTTTTTTACTACTCCCTTTTTGATGACGCTTTGTTTGAGAATCCTGGGATACTCAAACAAAATGTCATCGGGGGAAGAGGTTGTGGTCACTGACCGATGTGCACATTGACAGTGCGCTTTCTGTTGACTGCTCAGTTCAGCAGTAACAAGCCAACAACAGAGTGCACTGTGAGAATACCCGGTGTGCAGAGACCAGCGCCGCCCCTTCAAGTGATGTCACTGGTCTCTGGACGTCAGGTATTCTGACAACATGCTGTTTTGAGAGACCGCACTGTCATTGTGAACATCGTACAGTGCACAGCGTCAGCATGCAGGGACTAGCCCAGCCCCTGAAACAAGTGTCACTGATGTCGCTGTGTTTCAGCTAGTGGGGAGGGGCTGTGGCAGTGACCACATCTTCTGCCCCCTGATGATGCTTTGTTTGAATATCCCAGCATGCACTGGGGATTCTCAAGAAAAGCATGATCAGAAATGAAGTGAAAAAAAGAAAGAAAAGCAATTAGATAGTGTAGTTAGGAAATGGTAGTGAATTTTTAATTCAAGTATGTTAGAAGACAGTTTAGATTATGGCAGTAAATAGGGATTTAGGATCAAAATTACTTTGGACTTCGGACCACCCATTTAGGGTATGTGCACACGATGCAGAAATGAAGCAGAAAATTTCTGCATCATTTCTGCATCTCCCTGGCAGAAAAAACGCATGCAGATTGTGCATGCGTTTTTCCTGCAGAATACATGCGGATCCACATGCAGATTCACATGCGTTTCCGCATGCAGATTGACAAGCGCTTTCCAGGCGATGTTAGCATCACCTGGAAAGTGCTTGACAACTAGGTCACACTATATAAATCCATGCAAACAGCATGGATTTATACAGTGTGAACCGAGAGAGTGTATATACTTACCTCCGATGGCCCGCGCTGTCCTGCTCACTCCGTTCTCCCGGCTGCCGGCAACTTTGAATTGAAAGACCTGCCGACGTCAGCGTCACGTGACCCGTCACATGACTCTGACGTCAGCGCAGGTCCTACAACTCACTGCAAGTGCCGGAAACCAAGCAGGAGCGCAGCGCGGGCCGACAGAAGGTAAGAATACATTTATTTTTTATTTTATTCTTCTTTTTACAGCTTTTTTAATGGTACCTGGGTGTGGATGAGACTCTCCTCTCCTCCACACCCGGGTACCATCCGCACATTAGAACGCACCAATTACGCAAGTACAAATGCTGTCTTGCGGAATTGGCGCGTTCTAATGCAAGTCAATGGCGGCGAAATCGCCGCGTTTCCGCAAAATTAATTGACATGCTGCGGATTTTTGACCGCAGCGTTAACGCTGCGGAAAAATCCGCATCATGGGCACAGCACATGCGGATTTCCATTGGGGAACATTGCTGCCCTTCTACCATGCGTTTTTCATGCGTTTCCGCGGCGTTTACGCAACTGCAAAAACGCCGCGGAAACGCATGAAATACGCATCGTGTGAACACAGCCTAAAGGTTTGTACCAATATATCATCTATTCAAATGACAGTATATGTTTCTTAAGCTATGGGGACAGCAACACGGATAGAACTGTAAGTGCAGTGCTCAGTTATCTCCATCCATCTCACAGTCTATAACTAAAGTGCCAATGCACATGTTTGAGCTCTGCTCCAATCAAACATTTTCTTTTTTTTACATACGGGAATATCCAGAAAAAACAAATGCAAGCACAGGAAAAACATAAAAACTCCATGTAGATGTGTCCGTTGGTTGGTTTTGATCCCAGGACCACAGCATTTCCCATGTACATGTACATATTATTAGTTGGATGGCAGCTATGGATCTTCTCCAAGATAGTTTGAAGACTGATAAATTCTCAGAAAAGCTCGTGGTTGGTGCAAACCAGCAGCTTCATCTGATGAACATTTAATGAGGAAGTCATGGCTCAGTAGTATTTTCAGACATAATGAAAATGTCTGGATGTAACCATACCAAAGTAAGATAGGTTGCGTAAATGGCATGTCACTAGTCTTAATCCTGGAACTTATTGAATTGATCTCCATTCTCCGTTTATTACACAGTACACTAGTTCTCTATGGGAACAAAGCAGTGACTAAACCAAGTCCCTACTAATGTAACAATCTGAGATAAATCCGGAGCACATTCCAAGGGATTATCTGAATTTGTAACAGATTCAGTTCTCATTTGTCCCCGAGCACAACAGCTGTCCACCTTGGATGTGTCCATGCAGAAGACCGAGGGTCAACAAGGGACGCTGCAAACAATAAGCACAGGGTTTGTAATGATTTTTCATCTGATATTTCCAGATCATGAAGCCGCTAATCTGTAATAACGGCGGTCTATACCATGATGTGGGATCGCCAATTATTAAGCATCTTCTACCAGTAGGGAGCTAAACCTTGCATCTTACATACAATCCTTTTTATGATGTTTTGGGTGAAAGCTGAAAACTGATTTGTTATGGAACATTAAAAAAAGGAAATGCTGAAGCAAGATGCTTAGAAACGCAGCACGATATAGCGATTCATGCACCAAAGGACTACAAACACTCTGTACTTGAGTGGCCTGTACGTGGAAACGAGGAAGAACACAGAGCCAGCAGCTAAGGGCTTAGTGATGTTTAATGATGTATTGAGCACTTTCCTGGTCTCCTGTGACGTTACATAAGTGCTGTTCCAGTTAACCCATTGCGTGCTGGTAAAAATATCAAGCATCGGGGTAATACAGTAGATGAGCTTAACGTCTAGAGATTCGTAAATCTTTACAAATTGATCGTCCGGGAGGCGAATCGGCGCAAATTGCTGCTAAACTTGGACCGGATAGATTGATTCTGTCATTCGAGAGCTCATCCTTAAACAAGGTGCTGGATGATAGAAGTCACGGGCAAACTCAAGCTATATATTTACAAGGGATTTAAAGGGAGTCAGTCAGGAGTTTCGACCCTGCAAAACTGCTGACAAGAGAAGAAAGGAGACATGGGAAGGAAAAATTGGTAAAACAAAATACACTAGAAATCAGAGATGGAGATGTAATGAATACTGAGGAAGCATGTCAATACTTTATTGTTAGCTCATTTTAATTTTAAAATAGTTTATACAATACATAATAACTTTGGATAATTAATATCGCCACATAAAAATTAACTAATTATAGTACTGGAATAACATTAATTGTGTCTGTTGTCATAGGACGGGTTGATATGTTCCAAATACCTTTAATTATAAAGTAATGGAAATATTATTATTATTATTAATAATAATAGCAACTAATGATTAATAAATAGAAAAGAATTGTGATATCATTTCCACATTTCTTCATTTTTATAAGGTAATATCAATAACCATAGTTTTAACTTGAAAATTAATAATAATAACAACTAATGATTAATAAATATAAAATGTTTTGTTATATATTTTCCACATTTCTTCATTTTTATAAGGTAATATCAATAACCATAGTTTTAACTTGCAAATTAATAACTAATGATTGATAAATAGAGAAAGTTTTGTTACATTGTTTCCAAATTTCTTTATTTTTATAATAATAATAATATTTTATAATAATTAACATCAATAACCACAGTTGCACATTAATAATAATAACTAATGATTAATAAATAGAAAAAGGTTTATTACTTTCTTTCCACTTTAAACTACATATTTTCTAGAAAATGATATTGCACTATGGCTTCACCAGCGACCCCTGCTGGGTATGGGGAGTTCCTGCAGTACATTCACTAGACAGCTGCTGAACCTACAGTAATAATTTAGGGGCTTTTCCATCAGCGATTGTCTGATTTACATTTATTACGGGAAACACTTCTTTTATGAACTACAGCATTTGGATGATAGAAAAGTAAAGCGATATAGAATAAAAATGTACTGTCAGCTTTTTATGGGATGGCTGCATTTTGTAAACAGGATGATATTTATAATAATTATATGTTAAGTAATTACTGTCTGTGTCATTGTCTCATAGAAAAGCAGATGATGACCAAGATGAAAAAGTTGTGCGACAACTTGTATGGGAGTTATAAAGGCTACATTGGCATCAGGATTCGAGAACATGCGTTCCATTTGCCACCATGTGTCATCTTCATCATGCATGGTATTCTTTCCAAGGAGTAATGCCTCAAAAAGATAATAGCTACTTAAAATTGTATGGAGGCACAAGGTGGTATAGAATGGACAATAGCAGGTTATGAATGTTGCACACAGATCTGTAATATAACAAGGTTAGAGGATTTAATATTAGGAAGTAACTTGATACATTGGCAATTAAGATAACTAAAAGTCACTGATGTACTCTGAGCAATAGTGGTAATGGCTCTGTATCTTTCATACCACGTATAGTACGTTATGGTGGGGCCTCTAGATCAGAGTCCTAATTTATTCTGACTTTGAAACTAAGCTGCGAGTGTTGGGCGCTTGACACGCTGTTTCTTGGCTGTCTCTATGTACTGGTATTCACATGACGAGATGTCATTAAATAGCTTGACTCGACTGTAGAGGCATGTATGAAAATTCCAGAAAAGGGTTTATTTTCAAGCTGAATTCTTGTAGTTATGCATAATTACAGTACGTAAAAAAGACTATATTGGACAAGGGATACAAGACATCAGCTTCATAACATGGCTGACATACTCAGAATGAGGAAGAAGAAGGGAGGGGTTACTGACATCAAAGCTAGGGAGGCAGACAGGGACAGAGGGAGTACAAACTTCTAAAAGGCTTCGGCATAGCAGCGCAACAGCAACAATACGATACCATACTGTATGATTCCCAAGTTGTGGGACATGAAATAACTTAATACATATACTTACTAGAATTAGTTTTGGTACAATAGGGGTGTTTAGCTCCAGCAACAAACCCCATTCTAAAATGTCCCTCTCCTGCATGGGAAGTCCCAAACCTCACTTAGACTTTGTTTCCGATAGTTGCCATTGTTCCCCAATTTACGGGAATATTCCTGATTTTTTTTTGGTACCATCCCAGTAAATTGGAGCTGTATTGGGATTGGGATGTTAAGATTTCTTAAATCTCATGCACATGCTACTTATTTTTTCCTTGCAGATTTGAACCCCCAAAGTGTTTTGTTAAATCTATAGCATGGTAATTCTTTCAAGGTTTTTGCAGCATTTTTAACCCATTCAAATGAATGGGAAAAAACAGAAATAAAAACGCATCAAAAACGCATGTAAAAATGCATCGAAAGGGCATCAAAAATGTGCATATTTGCATATTTTATGCTGCATTTTCCTGCCAACACTGGTGTTTGGAGCAAAAAATCTGCTGCAAATACTCAACGTGTGCACAGATGACTAATGTTTTTTTTAACGTTTAATCAATTGATCTTGTTGCTACAGATCTGGCCTCTGCCTTCATTAAATTGTGCCATATACTTCTGACGCGCCCCCTGGGCCGTGGGGTACTCGGTAGCCGGGCCGGTCGATGCTGGGGGATGTCACGGTGGCAGTGACCCGGTCCTTGACCCAGGGCGGTCAATAAAAGAGGATTAGTGAAAGGGGAATAAAGTTTTTATATATAAAGTTCGTGATGCCACCTGTGGTATGTGGCAATATGGGGCCGCCGCTGTGGTCCAGATCCTCTGGAGCTGGTGGTGACGCAGCAGAGTTGGTTCAGCTCTCCACAGGCAGAGCTTAGGTCCAGGGCAGGATGTAGTGATGCTATGAAGTAGGTGCGGTTGGTGCGGTGTAATGCAGTTGATGGCGCAGATAATAATTCTAAGACACAGTGGGGTGCAGTCTTTCAGATTTACTCACAGTTGTCAGACTCCAGGTTACCAGCACCAGGGTAACCTCCCACGCCATCCTGTGCTCACCAAGGGAGGGGTTCAGCAATCTCCCAGGTATTTCAGGAGTACTTAACGGGACCCCATTCTGTGTGCCTTCCTCAGTCGTCTTCCTGCGCTGGCTCTAACCCTCCTGCCCCGCGCCTCGCAACCAGTGTCCCAAGCCGGTAGCCTCGGATTTTGGCGGGCAACCTGCAGTCCCCTGAATCCTATGCGGCCACCTTTTTGACGATATAGTTGTGGTAGTGAGCAGCTGCATCCTGAAAGTACAGTAGCCTCCGGTTCCTAGCTGAGCCTTGTAATTCTCCACTATTTAGGGGCCGGTCCCCTTTGCGGCTTCATCCCTCCATGTTCTTGTAGATTCGGGCGCACGGGTGGCTTCCACACTCGCCATGCCCCTGGGATCCCCTTGTTCCTGGAGCCTTCCCTCTGCTCCCGTCCTCTGCCAGCCTGTCCTCCTGGGCCTTTCAGTCTAGGCTCACTCCTCTCTTCCTGAGCAGAGCTCCTACAGAGCTCCTGCTCCCACTCCTTCTCCTCTCAGACTGGACTCCTCCTCAGACTGAATTCCCTCTCCCAATATGGTTCCCCTTTTTTATACTCCTACTGAAGTGCTCCCCTGTTCTTCCTCTACCCACACCCACTACATGGTTCCCCCTCTCTCGGTTCCCCCCACTTCCAACCAGGGACAGGGCTCAGCATAAGCCATTGCATCTGGCCCACCTGCTGGTTTGGAATGGTGTAGTGTTGGATGCAGTTGGCTGGGTCACAGGCAGTACTCCCTCCTTACCTGAGAGTGGGATACCACACCTCTGGGTGAGATGCAGTACCTCTGTGGCGACTGAACCCGCAGGGGCGCCACACTTCAAACACTTATTTAGCTAAAACTAGGCACAGGGTCCTTCCTTACCTAGAAAATAAAATGGTATAAACCAAATCTCTATGGGTCCATCCAGTTGTCCCAAAGGGTCTATATCTTGTGCTGGAGACATGTGGTTTGTGAATCAGAGGTTTTTCTTTTCATTATGCATTGGCTGAGGACATCGTCCATTTGAATTAGTGCTTCAGTTATAAAAGCCAGTGGTTTTGTGCATGTAGAAAACGCTTTAGATAAGCTTCCTCTTAACAATTAAAGACTAAGTAATATGATGTAACCCAAAACTAATTAAGAGCTGGACATTTATCTCCTGGCTAAACATAACAGATTTTGACAAATAGTATTTTACCATCAGATAATAACTACTTTGGATGCCGGCCATAGTGACTGTGAATTTTGCTGCAGAGATAGTGAATAGCTATGAAGAACAATTCAATTTACTTCATTATGTGGTTTAACCTTGGGTAGAAGCTGGTGGTTCATGAGTGTTCGGTGCTGCAGGAAAACAAGGATAAATGTCGGCGCACTGATATAAAACTCAAGAACACAAGGGAGAGTAAGGCTAAGTGCCCACGATGCAGAAATGCTCCGGATTTTTCCTGAGTGTTTCTGCATCTTCCTGGCAGAAACAACGCATGCGTTTTTTTAAGCCAGGGACAAGCGTTTGTCACGCGTTTTTAGCTTGCGATTTCGCATGCGGGTTGTCAAGCGCTTTCCAAGCGATTTTAGCATCACTTGGAAAGTGCTTGACAACTTGGTCAGAAGTATATAAATCCATGCAACCGGCATGGATTTATATAGTGTGACCAAGTTAGTTAAAAAAAAGAATAAAAATGGTAAAAAAAATAAAATATTATACTCACCTTCCGATTGCCCCCCGGTCTCCTTAGTGATGCGTCGTGGTTCCCCGGCAGCTCGCGATGGTCTAAAAGGACCTTCCATGACGTCATTTAGTCATGTGACAGGCCACGCGACCGCCGACGTCAGCGGTCGCGTGACCTGTCACATGACTAAATGACGTCATGTAAGGTCCTTTTAGACCATTGCGAGCTGCCGGGGAACCAGGACGCTTCACTAAGGAGACCGGTGGCCATCAGAAGGTAAGTATAATGTTATTTTTTATTTTAAAATCATTTTTTTTTACAGGTACTATGGTACCTGGGTCTGGATGAGAGTCTCCTCTTCTCCAGACCCGGGTACCATCCGCACATTGAATCGCTTAATATCCGCATGTGCACATGTAGTCATGCGGATATTAAGCGATTCAATGCAAGTCAATGGCGGCGAAAACTCAGCGATTCCGCAAAATAATTGGTAGTGCTGAGGATTTTTCCACAATGATAATCCGCAGCGGAAATTTCTGCAGCATGTGCACAGCACATGCGGATTATCATTGGGGAACATAGCAGACCTACTAACAAGGGTTTAAGCGTTTCTGCGGCGGATTTGCCACTGTGGAAACGCTTAAAAAATGCATAGTGGGCACACAGCCTAATAACTGTGTCTTAGTTGTCTTGGGCAGCATGGTGGCTCAGTGGTTAGCACTGTTGCTTTGCAGCGCTGGGGTACCTGGTTCAAAACCCACCAAGGACAACATCTGCAAGGAGTTTCTATGTTCTCACTGAGCTTTGTGGGTTTCTCCTCACACTCCAAAGACATACTGATAGGGAATTTAGATTGTGAGTCCCACTGGGGAAAGTGATGATAATGTTTGTAAAGTGCTGTCGAATACGATGCTACTATATAAGCAAAACATAATAAATAAATAACCCAACATGGAGCAATAGTTTATAGTGACACAAACAAATTTCAAATGGACTCCCTTTGTGCTTTGTAGTTGTGGTGTCCATTATTTTTAGACCAGCCCAAAAATAACACAGACTATGTTCTCATGCCCATCTGAAAAGAAAGACACTGACAGGCAAAAAAGCACATTTTGATCTTAGTTTGTGTCATTGCACTCTATCACCTTTTTCAAAGACTCGGATGGAACCCCTGGCAGAGTCATAGGTGCACTGCATAAATGCAGTGGGAACCAGGTCTAAGACAACATGGAATATTAGTATATTATGTCTAGTTTTATGGGGTAGCTGCAATCCAAAGTATAATATTTGTGCTAAATTCCACAAAATTGTGGTATTTGCTGTAAAAAAAAGATCATGACTTTCACATGCTAGTTTTGAACACCAGCCCACTGGAGAATGGTGCAGCAAATTTATTAAGGGGCTCAAGTCTATTAATACATTTGGTGCATCTCTGGGTTACCCATGTGCCAGAGAATGAAATATATGCCAGGTATGAGCTGGCGTAGATATTTCTGATATAATTTATGGCAGCTTTCTGCTACATTTGTTGCAATACTTTTGACCTCAGACAATTTACTAAGCTCTTTTTTAATAAAAAACAAGTACACAAATACACTTTGCTCCAATTTTTTAAAACTTTTTGATGCCAGAAAATTTACTTAGACCAAATTATAAATTCCCCCAAAAAACTTTTATGTTGGTGAAAAGTGGGTCCCCAGAATTAACCCCCAGTTGGACACTACATGTACCCTACTGCAATTTTATTCTATATTTCTCAGGTTCCTATTTCTCAGGATCCAGTGTACTGTACATTTGATCAAGGAAAGGTTTACTTCAACAAAAGAATCCAGCCTCAACCTGACTGCACCAATATAAAGAACCACCTAACAAGGATGATCATTACTCACTATACCATGAAATTGACTTTGCCTATAAGACATCCTCTAACACGCCAGCCTGTCTTATATCAGTCATATATACAGGTTAGTACAGGTTACATGAACGCAGAATCTAAAATGTATTTAGCTGTATAATAATTATTATACATATATAAATTATAATTTAGAACAATGGCATCAATCAATTTTATCAAAATTTTACAAAAATATTAAAGGACCTTCATAATATTTAAACCAATGTATAAAATGTTTCACATATGTAGCTCTCTTACACACAGCAAGCTGCATACAATAATCAAATTTTAGCCACACTAGACTTATTTGCACCCAATGAAATAATCACTAAAATTATATGACATTAACCCCATGTACCTTTTTGAACACCCTATTAAAGGGAATCTGTCACCAGGTTTTTGCTACCTCATCTAATAACAGCATAATGTAGAGTAAAAGACCCTGATTCCAGCGATGTGTCACGTAATTTACTGGGTGCAGCAGTTGTGACACAATCAGAGTTTTTCGATGCAGCAGAGCTCAGAAAGCTATATCAGCCTACACTACAGCAGCTCTCTGTGTACATTGTCTATTGACAGTGAGCTGTTAATCAGTGCTGGGGGCCTGGTTGGACTAGGTCTCACGTGGGCACTAGTCCAGGCACTGATAATCTGGCGATTCATTGTATTGAAACAACAGCACACAGCCTAATAAGTGACGCATCCCTGAAATCAGTATCTCAGACCCTACCTCATCACATTACCTAGCAAAAACCTGCTGACAGATTCCCTTCAAGGCTCAATGTAAATATAGTGCATGAAGTCTGATACATTCTGTATATATTACGACTCATTTTAGACCGTGTGATTGAGTCAAGTGCTAAATAAAAATTGATTAAATGATGCATTTCTAATAATAGCACAAAACAATATACTGCTCAAATTATTTTGGCTCCAGCGTGCGCCTTCATGCTACCAATCACCCAGGATTTCAGAAAGCAGACCCCTGCCAATCAGAAATTGATGACCTACCGGAAACGTAAATATAGGTCATCAACATTATAATCATAGAAAATAATTTTAAGAAAATGTTCTACTATGAGCTTATGGTTGTAATTGCAGCAGCAAACAAGGGTCAGTTGTCCATTTATGGCCACCATACCGCATTGCGCAGTCAGAATTAAAACAATATACTTTTTTCCTTTATTAGTAACATCATTCATGAAAAATTTACCTTATGATAAACTAATTCATGTAAAATGAAGCCACGTTCCCAGCTTGGGTTCACAACGTTTTACCCATGGAGAAGATTACCCTACTAATGACCTACTATAAAATGAGCTCCGGGAACATCTTCAGTGTAAACTAAAGATCTCTATAGCTTCAATATAAAATCGAATGTGTTTCCTATCTGCCCTTAACCAGCTTTTACTCTCGATATGGAGAAAGAACATACATACGACTGTATATACCTTGCAATAGTGATCAGGTGGATTGGCTGTCATGCATGCAGTTAATAGAGTGAATACATTACAGACCATATATTGAAACATAACTACCTTCGCATTCATAAAAGGCATCTAGATGAGATGTCTATTCTTTTCTAAAGCCTTTTCTTCTTGCCACTTTAATGTTGTACACAGGATATCTGGAAACTAGGCCATTTTTTGTGAGAGCCTATTTGATGTGATATTGTTGTGAATATTAAAGTGTCTTGCTTTTCTCCTTTCTTCTGCTTAGCCTAATCTCTTTTTTCTTGTAATTTACATCATCATTATGAGAATATATAGAAATGGCCATGCTGGGGTGTTAACAGAGGCGCCCATTATCTGGGGCTGGGGTTTAGCTGTAAAGGATGCTAAGGTACCGGCTATAACCATCCCCTGGTCCCTGAGGGCGACCATAGATCCTTTGTCTTATAAGAAGACCCTGTTTTTATATAAAACACACTAGCAGCCTGAGTTCCGAAACAAATAAGTTTCAGAAGCTAGAAAAGTGTGCTCTCCATAATAAAAACTAACTCAAATGCACATGCATTATTGTACGATGGAAATCTCTTAATAATAAAACTTCATATTTCTGGAAACACTTCCCATTAAAAAAAAAAACGAATTACATTTCTGAATTCCCTGTATTTCAATACGTATTTCATAAGCAGGTTGATTCTGTGTTGTTGACGCGCCCCTGGGTCTTGGGGTACTCGGTAGCCGGGTCTCTCGGTGCTGGGGATGTCATGGTGGCAGTGACCCGGTCCATGACCCAGGGAGGTCAATTAAAAGGGGAATAAAGTTTTTAGGAATAATGTTCGTGACGCCACCTGTGGTATGCTGCTATATGGAGCTGCCGCAGCGGTGCAGGTCCCCTGGAGCTGATGGTGACGCAGCAGAGTTGGTTCAACTCTCCACAGGCAGAGCTAAGCTCTGGGGCAGTGTAGATGAATTGATGAGGTAGCTGTTGTCTGTGCAGTGTAGTGCAGGGCTGGTGATGGCGCAGCAATTATTCAAGGACACAGTGGGGTGCAGTCTTCAGGTTTTACTCACAGTTGTTCAAGAGTCCAGGTTACAGTTACCGGTGTGTAACCGCCCACGTCGTCCTGTGTCCTCCGGGGTAGGGATCCAGCAATCTCTCAGGTACCTCAGGAGCACTTAACGGGACCCCGTTCTATGTACCTTTCCCGGTCGTCTCACTGCGCTGGCTCTCACCCTCCAGCCCCGCGCCTCACAATCAGTGTCCCAAGCCAGTGGCCTCGGGCCTTGTCGGGCGACATGCAGTCCCCTGGACCCTATGCGGCCTCCTTTTCGGCAATGTAATTGTGGCTATTGGCTGCAGCACCTTGAAAATGCAGCAGCCTCCGGTTGTCTAGCTGAGTCTGGTTGTTCTCCACTAGTTAGGGACCGGTCCCCTTCTGCGGCCTGATCCCTCCACGTCAGCGTGGATTCGGGCGCACGGGTGGCATCCGCACTCACCGTGCCCCTGGGATCCCCTCTGTTCCTCCTTGAGCCCTTCTCACTGCTCCTCTCTTCTCTCATTCCTTCTCCTGGGCCTCTCTCACTGGGCCCTGCTCCTTTCTCCACTCCTCCTGAGCAGAGCTCCTCCTGAGCTCCTGCTCCCATCTCTCACTCTGAACTCTAACTCCTCAGAACTCCGAACCCCGACTCTCTCTCTCTCTTTTATACTTCTACTCTCTGTGCTCCACTAAACTTCTTCCTCCACTCACCTCCTCTATCTATTTCCACTGTCCAGCTAGGGATCAGGGACTGTGCTCTCCCTTAGGAGCAATCTCGCCCTTCCCTACTGAAGTGGAGTGTATTGGATGTGGGTGTGTGGGTCCCGGGTAGTACTCCTTCCTTACCTGAGAGTGTGGTACCACACCTCTGGGTGAGATGCAGTACCTCTGTGGTGACGGGAACTGCAGGGGCGCAGGATTGCAGCATTAAGTTTTGAGTTAATCAGAAAAAAAACAGATCAGTAGAAACTGTGTTGGTAAGTTAATGTTGTTTTTGAATGTATGTATGTATATAACTTGTCAAGACAACGAAGAGTAACAAAACAATGTCAGCTGTTTTTCTCAGACTCACCTCAACATTAAGCTCTTTATGTAGTAAGATAGTTGTTGAGGATTCTATTATAGACCTTATGTTATTAACAGTTACCATTGTTTCCAAATTTACTGGAATTATCCTGATTTTTCTTGTACAAACCCAGCAAATTGGGGCCTTCCAGGAATGAGGGTGGTGGGTTTTATGGAATGGCACCCAAAAATAGTGCCATCCCCCTATGCTGGTACTGTAAAATGCAGCATTTTTACCCTTCAAAATCATGCAGAAAAAACGCAGCAAAAAGGTAGCTTCTGAATAAGTTCTTAATGAGGAATTTGCTTTTTGTTGCAGATAAAGGAGTATTCCAATCTTGCACACATATGACATATCCACACGATATGCCATAAATATTTAATAGAAGCATGTCCCTCCTCTTGGAACCATGATTATCTCAAGAAAGGGGCCATCTCCTGCCTCTAAGAATAGAGAGGTGAACACGTTTGTACAGCAATCTCTATTCACTTCTTAAAATAGCTGAGCACATTTGCTTATGGCACAGATTGCCCTAACCGATTATCCAGAGACATGCCTCTCCCCTCCCCCAGCTAATAATGTGTGACAAAGGCAGGATATATATTTTAATTTTTTTGAGAATTTGGTGTACCAAGGTAATATTTAGCTTTCGTCCAATCAACATTACAATAGTGCATTTCAGGTATTTGCTAGAATGACTGATACAAAGAACATAATAAAGGAGATATGTCGATTTGTTTATGACGCGCCCCTGGGCCTGCTTTCTGGTGTAGCGTTGCGCACGCAGGGGTACCCGGAGCCGGATCTATTAGGGGTGGTAGTCCTTGTGGCGGTGACCCGGTCCGTGCCCAGGGAGTCAGACTGAGTGGCGGTGTACGTAGCAGTAGATATTGGACGACTACGCCACCCGTTGAATGCAGCTATGGAGCCGCCGCTGCAGGGCAGACCGCTGAGGCCGGTGACACAGTTGTGCAGCGGAGATGGTATAACCCCCAACGGGAGGGGTATGGCCTCAGGGCAGGCGACGTGGATGATGGGGGTAGCAGGAACCACTCGGAGACGGTACGGTGTAGTTCAGGGTCTTTACTGGTGACAAAGACAGACCCTCCCGGAGTACTGGCTAGCGAATGGGGCCTGGTCAGTCCTTGAGCAGATGGGATTTCCCCTGGCCAGGCGGAGCTGTAGGCCTTCCCAACTAACTGTACTCTTCTGGCTACCTTGCTAGAGGCGGGTAAAAGTAGCCCACGACGGCGGTGCTGGTCCCACGCGTGTGACCGTGCCTTCGGGTTTCTTGGCCAGAGGACCGGAAATCCCCTGCCTGACGGATTCTGCTGCTGGGTAAAAGTTAGTCCCCACAGCCTCGGACTCCGGGTCCAGTGAGAAAGCTTCGATCAGGGCGAGCTCTACAGCTACCAGCCCCTGACCTCTTCTTAGCACGATTCCCACAGAGCTCCTCGTCTTTCTTTCCTATTACTGCTTCTCTTCTTCTCTCTACTCTTCTTCTCTAACCCTGCCTCAGCCCCAGGTTTATATAGGGGAAGTTCTTCCCCTCCCAGGACTGGGCAGGAGGTGTGGCATGCATAGGATTCCTGACCAAGAGACCTCCCACCTGCTCTCAGACGTAATATCTCTATTACTGTGGCAACCAGACCCCTGGGGTGTCACATTCCCCCCTAGTGAAATTTAGTACTCCGGGACTAAACATATTTTTAGAAAAAAACATAACAAGGTATAAACAATAATAATACAATAAGAAAAACACATAAAGATGGTTACGGCGTGTCCGCAACCGGGTGCAGTTTTGAAGAAAAGCAAGGTGTCCATTTCACCAAACAGGGAGACGTAACCAGGTAGGGGTCTGTCCTGCCCCGAGTCCTTAACAGTCTTTAGTCCATTCCTAGGTTACGCTCCAACCAATTGTACAAGGATTCCCGGTAAATCCACCAAGGACTCCTAAAAATAACTAGAAACACATAATTATTTACAAGTAACAGACAGGTGACCACAAATAAAACAATTTAAACACTTCAAATCCTCCAACGTGCGGGTAACTGACCTCTAGTGGCCCTAGTGGACCTACGGAGCTGGCTGTCTGGCCCTGAACTACAGGGTGTAGGAGCTGTCAAGGGTAAACTGGGCAGCTGTCTACGGGCTCTTTGGCTCACTAGGGGTACGGCAGGCTCACTATAAGCAGAGGGTTGATCCTCCTGTTCTGCTTGTGTGGAGTCTCTTGCCTCCTGGACCGGCTGCTCTCCCAGCTCTACCTGTTGCTCCGTAGGCACTTGGGATGCTGGTTGGAGGAACGTGAGGACGGGTACCACAACTGCACCATTGACTTGAGTCCAGGACCGAGGGAAGTCTCCGAGCACAGTACTAACCATATCTTCCCTTTCCTCTACGGGTCGAGGGTCTTCTTGTTCCCCTTCTGGGTTCCGTAGCTGTTCGGGACACTTCTTCAGGTGATCCCGGGATACAATGGCTGTGGTTTCCCCTCCGTCTTTACTGATGGTACAAACCTTTGGGTTGTCGTGGCTTGAGGGCAGTACGGTGTACGGGTCCTTCTCCCACTGGTCGTCCAACTTGTGGAGCCGTCTCTTCCTCTTCAAGACCTGCTCTCCGGGTACCAGGGGAACAGCGGGGGCATACTGGTTGTAAGTTTTCTCTTGTCTTTCCCTAGCCAGACAGAGACTTCGCTCCACGCTCTCCTGTACTTTCCGGTACTGCTGCTGCCTCTCTGTGTCCCAGTCTGCTTCCGGTGAAGTGTCCTCGGGTGTCAGGACTCCCATCTCCAGGTCAACAGGTAGCTTACCAGGCCTTGCCCTCATTAGGTAAGCCGGGGTACAGTTGGTGGAACCTACAGGGATGTAGTTGTATAGGTCCACCAGGTCGGGCAGCTTCTCAGGCCACAGACTGCGTTCTTCCAGGGGCAATGTTTTTAGAAGATCTATCACCACCTGGTTCATTTTCTCACAAAGTCCATTAGTTTGCGGATGATAGGGTGTCGTCCTGATCTTCCGGCAGCCATACAGAGAACAGAATTCTTGGAAGACCTCCGCTTCAAAGGCAGGTCCCTGGTCCGTCAGCACCTGCTCTGGGTAGCCGTGTGGACGGCAGAAGTGCTGCTGGAAGGCTCTAGCTGCTGTTTGAGCCATTAAGTCCTTGACGGGGACGACAACCAAGAACCGGGAGTAGTGATCCACGATGGTTAATGCGTAGACGTAGCCACTTCTGCTTGGGGTCAGTTTTACATGATCCAAGGCCACCAGTTCCAACGGCTGCCGGGTGACGATGGACTGAAGGGGGGTCTTCTGGCTGGCACGGATCTTCCTTCTTAGGTTGCATGGGCCACAGTCTCTGCACCACCTCTCGATGGTTCCTCTCATGCCTACCCAATGGAACCGCCCGCGCAGCAGGAACTCCAGCTTCTTCCATCCGAAGTGCCCAGCCCCGTCGTGGTATGCCTCCATCATCATAGCTGCGTCCCTTCTTGGCACCACTACTTGCCAGACCAGTTCATGCGTCCGGGAGTTAACCATTCTGCGGCACAACTTCCCCTTGTAAAGGAACAGTCGACTCTTCTCAGCCCACAGTTGCTTGGTCTCCTCCGGAGCGTCCGGGTCAAGGCGAGCTTCTGGCTGAGTCAGCATCTCCTTCACCAGCCGGACGGCAGGGTCACTGTCTTGCGTTTCCGCCCAGTTGTAGTGAGGTAAGGGGTTGAACGTAGCGGCTTGCTTACCCCTTACACGGTGGGAATACTGGACAGTCCCATGACGGTGGAACGCAGGGAGTTCGACCTCTTCCAAATCTTCTGAATCCTCACCCTTGTCTGGTAGGTTTGGCATCCTAGACAGGGCGTCCGCGTTGGTATTGGAGCGCCCTGCCCGGTATTTGATTGTGAACTCATAGTTGGACAGGCGAGCCATCCATCTCTGCTCCAGGGCACCGAGCCTTGCCGTGTCCAGATGCGTCAACGGGTTGCTATCCGTGTACACGGTGAACCGTGAAGAGGCGAGGTAGTGCTTAAAGCGTTCGGTGACTGCCCACACCACTGCCAGGAACTCCAGCTTGAATGAGCTGTAATTCTCAGGGTTTCTTTCGGTGGGTCTCAGTTTTCGGCTGGCGTAAGCAATTACCCGTTCTTTCCCCTGCTGGGTCTGGGACAGTACGGCTCCTAGCCCGATGTTACTGGCGTCGGTGTAGAGGATAAAGGGCTGGCTGTAATCAGGGTATGCCAGGATTTCATCCCCCGTGAGGGCCATCTTCAGCTGGCGGAAGGACTCTTCTTCTAACTTCTCCCATCTGAAGGGCGGCTTCTGGTTCTTGGCCTTCCGGGACTGGCCTATCAGGAGGTCCTGCATAGGAGCTGCCTTTTTGGTGAAACCGGGAATGAATCTGCGGTAGTAGCCTACCAACCCTAGGAACTGCCGCACTTCCTTTACACTGGAGGGACTTGGCCATTCCTTAATTGCGGTGATCTTATCAGGGTCGGGAGCCACTCCGTCAGCACTCACCACGTGTCCCAGGTACTGCACCTTTGGTTTCAGGAGGTGACACTTGGAGGGTTTCAACTTTAGGCCGTAGTTTGCCAGAGCTTCGAACACTTCCGCCAGGTGTTTCAGGTGATCCTCGTAGGTTTTGGAATAGACGATGACATCGTCCAGGTATAGCAGGACCGTCTCGAAGTTTCGGTGTCCCAGACAGCATTCCATCAACCGTTGGAAGGTTCCTGGTGCGTTGCAGAGTCCGAACGGCATGCAGGTAAACTCGCTAAGTCCCATCGGGGTGGTGAATGCGGTCTTCTCCCGGTCCGCCTCTGCTACAGGAACCTGCCAGTACCCGCTAGTAAGATCCAAAGTGGAGAAGAAATTAGCAGATCTTAAAGCAGCCAAAGACTCCTCTATCCTTGGTAAAGGGTACGCATCTTTGTGTGTGATATGGTTGATTTTCCGGTAATCTACACACATTCTCATGGTGTTGTCTTTTTTTTTAACCAAGACTAGTGGAGCTGCCCAGGGGCTACAGCTATCCCTGATTACCCCAGCCTCCTTCATGTCTCTGAGCATCCCCTTGGCGTGTTGGTAATGTGCAGGGGGTACGGGTCGGTATCTCTCCTTTATGGGAGGATGATCTCCCGTGGGGATGTGGTGTTCTACCCCCTTGACTCGCCCGAAGTCTAACGGGTGTTTACTAAACACTCTCTCATACTCTTGAACCACCCGATAGACTCCCTGTTTCTGGTGTGAGGGAGTGGAGTCAGTACCCAAATGTAGTTGCTGACACCAGTCCTCCATTGTTTTCTCAGAGCCGTTACCTTCCTCCGGAGAAGATGGAGGCAAGGGTTCTATGGACTGTATGGAATTTCGATTGATGGTATACAATTTGGCCAGCGTGGCATACCTGGGCAGATACACTTCCCTCTTCCCGATATTCACTACGCGAACGGGCACCCTCCCATGGCGTACATTGACCACCCCCCGTGCTGTCAAAATGGTGGGCCTACTGTCTGAGTAAACTGGTTCTACCATTGCCTGGTAATCTCTACCTCTCAGACCAATAGCTGCCCGGCACCAAATCATCATTTCACTTTTTGGGGGCATGGCAATAGGGAAAGGGTCACACATTCTCACGCTACCAATCTCACCACCGGAGAGTTCCACCTGTTGCTGTCGTATCAGTGCCCGGATCTCTTTCTGGAGCACTCGCTGCTCGCCGGAGCTGGCGTTCTTGGCAACCTGCTGTAAAATGAAAATCACTTCTGCAAGACAATTTTCAATCACATTAGTTCCTAGAGTTATCTTTGGGTGACTCTCGTGTTTGTCAATGTCTACAATGATCAGTCCCTGTGCTGCCAGTTCGACTCTACCGATTTTAATGGTCACCTCTTTAAATCCGATCTGTGGCACGGGCTGACCATTGCTGGCGATGATACTCAAGTCGTCGTCAGGGTAGCGGGTTATATCCGAGTCATTCCAGTACTGCTTGAAGAGCACGTACGGGATGGTGGTGACCTGTGACCCGGTGTCCAGTAGGGCACTCATAGGAATGCCATCCAGTACCACAGGCAAGACTGGACGTCATCCCACGTATTTGTCACGCCAGTTCGATGGGCCTGATGATCTTTTTCCTAGGGGTTGGCCCTCTACCCTAGGTTGGGCCAGTTTAAAGGACAGTACCTTGCCATATGTCCGGGTTGATTGCAGCGGCAGCAGATGGGTTGTCCGTCCTCGTTGTATCGGTCGCTGGGTCTTCCTCTGGCCGGTGGGGTCCTCCTTGGTCGACGCCACGGGATGTCCTCCGGTCCGGATGCCAGCTGGATCTTCCTCGAAGTGGAAACCTGTAAAGACTGCACAGTTCGGGTTAGCGCAGCAACGCTTTTAGCTAGCTCTTGGACCTGATGGTGCAGGTCTGGAGCCGGGTCATTGCTCAAAGCCTGCGCATCAGTTCCCACAGGCCCTGCCGACAAGGGCGCCGCCTCCTGGTGGTAAGTGGTAGTGGGGCGTCTGTGGGTCACAATGCCACCTGGTGCTGGTTCTCGGAGCACCCGGATGGCTCTGTCCTTGAACTGTGCAAATCCCAGATGAGTGTCCTGTAAGGCCATTGCCCGCAACTGAGTTCGGTGGGCATTGCAATATAAACCCTCTATAAATTGTTCAGTCAACAGCCTGTCCTCGTCTCCCACGCCGTCAGGGTCGGTCTGCTTAATGGCTCTCAGGGCCTCTTGTAGGTTCAGAGCATAGTCCCTTATACTTTCTTGTGCTCGCTGCTTGCACCCGTAGAATCTAAGCTTGATCTCGGCTGAGGTGCGGGTATCAAAGGTGTCCCTCAGCCGGGTTAGTATCCCTGCGACAGTCCTCCCCCCAGGTGGCCAGGACTTTACCTCCCTTTGGGCTGCCCCGGTTAATTGGGCCACCAGAATGCTCACTTTTTGCTCTTCTGTGAGGGGGTACACCTGGAAGAGGCTATCCAGCTTTTCTCTAAAGTCATGCAGGGTATGTGACTCCCCTGAGTACTGGGGTAGCCAAGCTGCCCCCGGGATATAGGGCATGGTGAAAGGCATGACCGCAACAGCGGTGGCGCTGGCGGGGGTTGGAGCGGTGAAGCTCTCCTCTGTATCCGACATCCTTCTCCCCCCTAGTGGACCGTGGCCTACCTTGCGATGATCCTCTTCCGTAGGCCGCGGCTCCGCAGTGGATCGTCAGGGTTGAGGACCTTCCGTCGCGCTCCTGTGACGTCGGCGTCTGCTGGGCTCCTTCCAGGACCTTACGCAACGTCCGGACGTGAGGCGGGGCTTCAGTTCTCGCGCGCTTTCGGAGTCCACGCCCCTCTTCTTCCCGCGCGGCGTCTTCAAGATGGCGTCCAACGGCGGGAAAACTCCACGGATGGCGGGAAGAAGGCAGAAGATGGCGCCGGATGGCGGGAAGAAGGTAGAAGATGGCGCTGGATGGCGGGAATCTTCACCACTGGTGAGTTTGAACAGTCTTTTTCAGGCACGCAGTACCCGGTGGTTGCGGGCACGAGATCCTGCCGACTACGCCAAAAGTTGACGCGCCCCTGGGCCTGCTTTCTGGTGTAGCGTTGCGCACGCAGGGGTACCCGGAGCCGGATCTATTAGGGGTGGTAGTCCTTGTGGCGGTGACCCGGTCCGTGTCCAGGGAGTCAGACTGAGTGGCGGTGTACGTAGCAGTAGATATTGGACGACTACGCCACCCGTTGAATGCAGCTATGGAGCCGCCGCTGCAGGGCAGACCGCTGAGGCCGGTGACACAGTTGTGCAGCGGAGATGGTATAACCCCCAACGGGAGGGGTATGGCCTCAGGGCAGCCGACGTGGATGATGGGGGTAGCAGGAACCACTCGGAGACGGTACGGTGTAGTTCAGGGTCTTTACTGGTGACAAAGACAGACCCTCCCGGAGTACTGGCTAGCGAATGGGGCCTGGTCAGTCCTTGAGCAGATGGGATTTCCCCTGGCCAGGCGGAGCTGTAGGCCTTCCCAACTAACTGTACTCTTCTGCCTACCTTGCTAGAGGCGGGTAAAAGTAGCCCACGTCCCTGAGTGTACCGTGTGGTGCTCACCCGTATGGCCGGTGACTCGGGGCCTTCTATTTGCTTCCGCTCCACGACGGCGGTGCTGGTCCCACGCGTGTGACCGTGCCTTCGGGTTTCTTGGCCAGAGGACCGGAAATCCCCTGCCTGACGGATTCTGCTGCTGGGTAAAAGTTAGTCCCCACAGCCTCGGACTCCGGGTCCGGTGAGAAAGCTTCGATCAGGGCGAGCTCTACAGCTACCAGCCCCTGACCTCTTCTTAGCACGATTCCCACAGAGCTCCTCGTCTTTCTTTCCTATTACTGCTTCTCTTCTTCTCTCTACTCTTCTTCTCTAACCCTGCCTCAGCCCCAGGTTTATATAGGGGAAGTTCTTCCCCTCCCAGGACTGGGCAGGAGGTGTGGCATGCATAGGATTCCTGACCAAGAGACCTCCCACCTGCTCTCAGACGTAATATCTCTATTACTGTGGCAACCAGACCCCTGGGGTGTCACATTTACATAAAATGGAAAACTTGTGACAAAAATCAAAATGGCCTCCTCAAGTCTGGTATTGATATTTACTTAAAGAAGCGCTCCTCCCATCAAAGTTTTTATCCTCTTTATATATTGTGGTGATCATATTATATAGCACTATGTACTTACAATTGGTCATTTTACCCTTCTACCCAGTTATTTTTTCTCTTTTTCATTATTTCTATGACATCACATGATTATAAACTGACTAGATGAATACTTCTAAGCTCTATGTAGAAACAGGAAGTCTCTTGTCCCTGCATGAGTCATAAGTCACTGCAAAAGTCCCTGGCAGAAGGGTGGAAGAGAGCAGCTGGTTTAGGAATTGAAGAGGGGGATGGCTCATGCAGTGAAAATTGACCTCCTGTTTCTACATAAAGCTTAGAAGGATTCAGCTAGTCAGTTTTTAATCATGTGATATCATAGACGTAATGGAAAAGAGAAGAATTAACTGGTAACTGGATAGAAGGGGAAAATTAGCAATTGTAAGTACACAGTGCTATATAATATGATTACTGCAATATATTAAGAGGATAAAAGCTTTGACGGGAGTGCTTTAATTAAACTCTAATCCAGTTACAGGAAGACTATGGACCTATGTAGCCTTCAATCCTTATTTTTTGTAGCACAGGTAGGTTGGCATGACCATTTATGATGCTGGGTGCTTATTTTCCATCATCTAATGGTTTATTAAGTTGGAAACAATACCCCAACAATGACTGAGCCTTATATGTTGTCACTGCAATAATGAGAAATCAAGACTGGCGGGTGCAGTATATGTCAGCATTCTCTTAAAGACCTTGTTATTGCCCTTTTTATGCTTGTGCTACCTTTCGTTACAATATAGTTAGGTTTCATATCTCTCCAGATTGGCATTTGCAGGTCACAGGAAAGGTTACTCTCTCATTTAGCACTGTGTCTCTTACGGTTGAGTCTTGAGTTTCTTAAGTATCTTCAGAAAGCGAGGCATGTCATCACTGGTCAATTATGAAACATGCCAAGCGATGATGAAAGATTGGAGGCAACACTGAGACCTGGGAATGGAAGAGTTCACCAACAGTTCTCCTTTCTATTTCCCAGTAGTACCTATAAGGTGAGCGCTTATTGCTGTAGTAAGTCATTTTGCAGTGCCAAATGGAAAAAGTGGGGTCAACACGGAAAGCTTTTACACATAAGTCACATCAAAAAGGGTTATAGTCCACCAGGTCAGATTACCGAGAGAGCAGCATTTTAGGCTGTCAAAACAATTTATGATGCTGTGATCTGATATCATAGGTACTAAATAGTCTGTAAATGTTAATTATTTAGCAATAAACAATCAAAGCCACATCGATGTAGACTTCTCCAGACACCGCACATATCAGATTCAGTTGATACCCGGTGACATGTAACCTGAGCTTCTGATGAAGGTGTAGATGTCACCATTAAAGATGATCATGTTACAGTAGTTTTATCTTTGTGACAGTTGTTTAGTCTTTATACAGAACACAATAAATTGCGCATTCAGAGGTACAGGGTGATTAGAAACACTTTACTGTTTCATTTTATCTTATTGCTTTTTTTCTCTACCTATTGTCTAGTGAATCTATTTACTTTAATGATGTTGCAAAAGGTTTATCTAAACTTTATGATTTAAGTGCATGATAACGAAGTTACCGTAGGTCATTTATGTAGAGGAAAGAAGTGACATGACTACCAGTGAAGCAGGCGTAGCAGCTAGGGCCCATTCACATGTCAGTTTTTTAATGTTATTAGTGTTTTTCATGGATAGCGTTCGCACCTATGACAGTCTATGGGGCTGTTCACGTATCCGTATCAGATTTTTTTCTTGCACTTAGTGGTCTGTGCCAAATCATGGAGACATGTCTGATATTGTTCCGAGTGTCGGATCAAAATCGGCAAAGCAAGTCTATGTGTCCATGAAAAAAATTGGACCGCACTCAGATGCCATCCTTGTGCCGTCTGTTTTCACTGACTGATAGGAGAATAAAATTGGATCCCATACAGATTAGTATAGCATTCAATTTCTATGGATTGGACACATTGCAGTTTTTAACAGAAAACTTATTTGGTCTTCTAAATGTTAATAACTGCAGATGCGGATTGCATACAGATGACAATATGGATTAAAAAAACAGATAAAAATCATCTAATTTATATACACTCATGTGAACGTCCCAGATAGCACTCGAACATATGATATTCTATAAGGCTGTGCATATGTCCGCAGAAAGATTCGTAGACATGTCTGATTTTGATACGAGTGTTGGATCAAAATCGTCAATTTAAGTGTATGGACCCATGAAAAAAATTGGACCGCACTCAGATGACATCCAAATTTGGCCCAATTTTAATGTACTGACAAAATGGAGAAGGTGGAGAACTTTTTTTTTCTCTCAAAGACTGATCAGAATAACCAGTCCGTTTTCCTCGGATGTGGAGATCACTCGCCCCCTGGGCCGTGGGGCACTCGGATCCGGGCAGTAGGGGAACGATGGGAGTAGTAGTGGCAACCCGGTTCCGTGGCTCAGGGTGGTGAGGCCAGTGGTAGTCCGTTATGTGCTGTTGATTATGTCCGACTACGCCACCCGTGGATTTGCGGTCATTAGGAACCGCCGCTGCAAGGCAGACCGCTGGGGCTGATGATGTATGCTGCTGGGATGGTGTGACTCCCCACGGGAAGAGTGCGGTCCCAGGGCAGTGTAGTGGATGGTGGGAGTGATGGTGGTGAGAGTCCCAATACCGGTAGTGCCGGAGGAGCGAAAAAGCACACAGACAACGTACTGCAGTCCAGGGTCTTTACTCACGGTTATTATCCAAGTCACTTCAGCTGGCAATGACTGCCCGAGCCGTGCTGCGTCCACCAGGTGAGGGGCTCGGTCAACCCCCAGGCAGTTCAGGAATATGGCACAGGACCTGCCTCACCAGTGACCCACTTTTGTCCAGCTGCCGCGGACCTGCACAGGTAAACGTGGGCCCCGTTCCTCGCTGTCCTATATGGTGCCTTCCTAGCAGGTTTGATGAGGTGTCGCACCAATAAATGATCACGACGTCCGGTCTTTGGCTGAGGGTAGTTTCTCCTCCACCAACTTGGGATCCGGCACCCTTAATCTGCCTGACCCTTCACCCTGTATTCTCGTGGGTTCTTAGGGTCCCTTCTTCCTTCTTGTTCCTGAGCCCTTCTGTTTCTTTCTCTTCTTTTCCCTTCTCTGTTCCTCCTTCTTCTCCTTTCTCGTGGAGCTGGGCTGAGAAGTAATCCCAGCTCCCCTTCACCTCCTCTCTCTCTCTCCACTCTCCTCCTCGGCCTCTCTCTAGGCCCACTCTGGAGTAGCGCTCCTACAGAGCCTCTACTCACTGTCTTCTCCTCTCACTGACTGAACAGACTGAACTGAACTCTCAGAGCTAAGATGGTGCCCACCTTTTATACCTCCCTCTGACCATGAGCGCAGGTGACCAGCAACCAATGGGCTCCTTCCTACGCTCAGGAACCAACCCCTATCTGCCCCTACAGCACTGGATATTCCACCCCCCTCCCCACTTCAGCCAGGGACATAGTCGGTCGTGCCTGCACTTCTGTCTAGTGGGAGCACCATTGAGCTGTCCCTCGGAAATGGGGTGTGTGTGCTGTATGCAGCTAACTGAGCCCTGGTCCATACTCCATCCTTACCTGGGAGTGGAATACCACACCTCTGGCAGAGGTGCAATACCCCTGTAGCGGCTGAACCCTCGGGGCGCTACAGAGACATCAGTCGTATGAACCTTCCCTTATTCTGAAACTCTGTGTTGTTTTAGGGAAGAATAATTTGAAAAAAAAGAGCCAGTCAAAAGGGCAAGAGTCCAGGTACAGGAAAAAGAATGAGGGCAGAAGAAAAAAAATTCACTGGACAGCTACCTCCAACTCCTCCTTTTCCTGCTCAACTTGATTGACAAACCTCTTCCTATAGAAAAAAAAGAGAAAAAATCCAATTAAGTTGGGTGGGCTGAAGCCAAAAAGGGGCTATTCAGTGAACACTCCCTATACGCAGCTTGGGATTCAGAGTAAAAGATAGCAATCCCCAGAACCAGTATGTCAGAGTAAGACCAGTATTTTCCATCAGTATTTGTAAGACAAAACCAGAAGTGGAACAATCAGAGGAAAAGTATAAGAGAAACACGTCACCACTTACAAACACTATTATAAAATGCTGACCAAATACTGAACATTTGAACATGGCCCAATACATAGCTCTCAGTAATGAAGGGTGCATATCTGGCTTTAATGCTGCCCATGGTTTCCACAGCATGAAATAGCTGACAGGATCCCTTTAAACTGGCCGCACGCATGGGATAGTTGATGACTGACAACTATTTTTCCCGAATGTGCATTATTTTAATGGAGAGAGGGGGGTTAACTGCTACCAGACCAAATGGAAACAATAAATCAGTCATGTCCAATCACCCTTTTCACAGACAACTGCTGTTGGTGGAAAGTAAGGTGCCATATTTGAATAGTAGATCGTATATGGCCAGCATAAGAGGTAAGGGACAAAATCAAAATGGCTCATGGAAGGGAATAGTAATGCATGTGCAGAAGGAGGAGGACAGTGGATTATGATGCAAGGAAGTGAGAAAACAAACAGAAGCAAATATTAATCTGAACCTTTCCCTTTGCTGAACTCATCTAGTCATGGTGGCCACATTCCAATTTTTCAATGGGAACTCAAGATTACTTCTTCAATGCACGTAACCTGTATTAATTATACAAATCTCCCCATAGGCTCCTATAAGGACTTGTATCAAAATCTTGCAACACAACTCATTCTGAATTTTAACAGATGTGTAAATTGAATGTATTTATTCCACAATGTACATCAACAGAGATACTAACCTCACCATAAGCGAAGCTCCACAGAGATAATCCAGTGGTTTGGGACCATCTACAGTCCATAGGCAGCTGAGGGGAAATATATGAAAAATTAACACTGGGTATGAGAAGCCTCAAAATGGGGCAAAATTCTTGTGCACATGCCTTGTGTCACACATTGTTTGTGTAACTCAAACAAGTGGCTATAGTTGAGAAGAAAAGGTGACATGATTTAAATGCACCACACCACATAAATTTTGGTGCAATAAATTGGTATAAAGCCAGCCAAGCAAAAGATGGTGTAAGATTAGACAAAAGGGTCTCAACTATGGGGTTAAAAATATAAAAATTATTTTTTACTCAGAGTCCTCAGGCCTCGTACATAAAGAGGTTGTCCGCTACTATAGAACATGCCTCCCATCGATGTAAACGGTGAAAATAAGATTTTTAGCAAATACCTTGCACTGTCAATCTGGCCTGTGAGCAGTGCTATCACTGGCCGCTCACAGGCATCATGTGACCCCGGCTGCAGCCGGCTCCGACATCCGCTGATGTCACGTCAAGTTCCGGCTGCAGTGACTCCAGTCAAATTTGGAAAGGTAGTCCAGAGCAGGTGCTACTGGAGCCACTTCATTCTTTCTCAATGTTTATTACTCAGCGACTTTTTTGATAAAGACCTGGGAGGTAGTGATGAGCGAGCATGTTCCGCAACCAAAGTATGCTCGCCGAGTATTTGCGACAGTTTGACAGCTTTAATACATGTGAGGAATGCCTAACAAACGAGCATTCATCACATGTATTAAAGCTGTCAAACAGTCGCAAATCATGTACACGGAGTGACTCAAACATAACATTCGAGCACGCAGAAGATACTCGGAAAACACCAGAGCATGCTCGTAAATCTCGAGTAACGAGCATGCTCACTCATCACTACTGGGAGGGTTGAAACGTCTTGATTGAATTATTGTCGCCCAATACATGAATCTTGCTGATTCTGATGACCATTGTGTTTTGTTTTACACAGTAAAGGACTGTTTGACACCTTGCAAAGATTTAACTGAAGTGTGCAGTGCATTCTTCCAAAATAATTCTGAGAAGGGATCTATTCCTCATTCTACTTACACCTCCAAATCAGAAATTGAGAGCACGCTAATCTATTGAAAATTAGCTGTTTCAATGACGGTCAGCAAAATGATTGATCACCAAAGGACCGTTCATTCAACTGTTGTTCAAGCATCAGCCTACTGCTACCTATTCTAGGGTTAGCTCTTGAAAATAATAATTTTGCAGTTTAAGGCAGTAACATTGTCTAAAGATGGTGTTAAAAGAGTAAAAGATGATCTTCTTTGAGATTGATATGGAGGGTACCAAATCTAAATGCTACCATACGAATAATGTCATCCCAACCCAACCTTATTGGTAGTGGGATCATCTAATAGTTTAACATGTATGGGGGGCCTACCAACATCCCTGACAGATGATATCTAGGGGAGAGAAGGATACGCCCTGTTGGATTTTCAATTGCCATTTCTATTGCTCTCTGTGAGTTAAAGCACCACTCCAATTTTTTTTAAATTTAACAGCTGGAGTGGTGCCACTAATCTTAGCTCCTGGACCCTATTAATATACTTACCAGCTGTTGTCTTCAGCTGTTTCCAGTGCCGCTCCAGTCCTGCACTGCCATCTTGTGACTACAACTTCTGAATGGTGGGAAGTCAATAGTAAGGGTAACCACCTATCAGTGTAAATCTATGAGATCCTTGTTCTGGCATTGTCCCAGCTCTCATAGACTTCGATTGAGTGGTAAATTCCGGATCCTCCAGCAAACACTGGAGGCAGGTCACAACCTGCAAAGACCGACCGGAACGGTGTCGATAACTCATGAAGACAGAGGATGGTAAGTTTAATACTAACGGCAGGGAACTTAGATTAATGGCACCGCTCCAGCAGTAAGTCTGCAGCAGTTCTCTTATGAAGAACACAGGAGCACTCAGCCAAGGTTAGTGTCCATTTACACTGCAAGACTATTGTGAACGAGCTTGCTTCCTAATAATCTTGCAGTCTAAACAGATTGTCGATCACCTGAAAAACAAACACACTAGTTCATTGGATGAATCGATCTATTGTGCTCAGCCTATGCGCTGTCAATTACCTATTATCCATGATGAGTTTTCGGTGAGTTTTTGACGCTGGATAATTTTGCAAGACAAAAATGCAGTGTCTCCCAGTTCCAGAAAAGTGGATGAGATTTATAGAAATCTCACGCTCACTGTGCTTTTTTTTAACTCAGTGTAAACTCATGCTGTGTGTTTCAAATCCACAACATGTCGATTTCTCTTGCGGATATGCTGAGTTTTATGAGCTGATTTTCCCCAAAGACTAGCATTAAATGCGGAAAATCTAGGTTTTTTTTGTGCATTTCTGCAGTGGAAACGCATTAAAAACTCATGTTATCAGCACATGACTTTATCAATAAAGTTTGTCAAAGCCAAATACCAGGAAGTATCAAAAACAAACCAGCTTTATTTAAAACAAGACGTACCAACAAGAGACAAAAAATGCAGCATAAAAAACACAATAAAAATGCATGTAAAAAAAACGCACTCAAAAACGTAATGAAAAAAATGCAAGTAACCTAATTTGCAGAAATGGTAGAGAAAATCTGCAACATCAAAAACTTACCAAAAGCTCATAGTGGGAACGTAGCCTTACAGACAGTTTGGTGTGCATCGATAAGAGCAGTCTCTCTGTGTAAACCAACCAGCAGCACTAAACGACTATCGATCAGGAACAATTTTGCTGATCGGCAGTTGTTTAGTGCTGCCGGGTCGTGTAAACAGACCTTTTGCTGTGGGATTTAGGAGAGATAGGTGTCAGCTGAGCAATCATTTGGCTGAACGCTATCTAATGCATATTGGAGGCCTTAAGCAAATATTCTACAAATTTAGACAACAAAAATTTTTTGTTCCTGTCACTTATAGACTGCTGGCGCTCAGGTAGGGGACAAGTTGTAAATGCATACTTGATGAACTGGAAGAATTCTCTGGTTAAAAATACTTGTGGAAATGTTAATTCTTATGACCCAAATCAGTTTCAAGCAAAGCAGCCAAGATTGCTGTGTAATACATAAACAATGCTTGACCTAAATCTGAACAGAAGCTCTCAAAACTGAAGAAAGATCATATTTTATTATTCTATGTACAAGACAAATATAATCAGACCAGACACTGTCAGCAATTCAATCGCCACAAAGTGATGTGGAGAGCATTTTACGTATCCTGAAGTGGCATCGTGATCCCAGCAGTTACGGGCATGGTCTATTATATCTGTTCATACATCTACAAGATGACATAGTGGCTGTCGCAGAAGAAAGCTATGGTCCACTGAGCCATCCCTTTCCTTAGAAAGTGACTTTGTTAGAGTTTACTGCTCGGACAGCTTGTAAATATTGTGGTTCTAAATAAGACATAGATGGAGGGAACATCTTACGTTTTTACAAGACATTCGAGAGTTTTATCATCGGGAACATAAACACTGCCGTCTAAACTTACAAGACAGGCCAGTGGCTGCTCTTTTTAGATAACCATTATCATATGATCGAAGGGTCATTATTATTGTATATGTATGGGTTCACTGATCTACCACAACAGTTTCCCCCAAAAAATGGGTTGTTAATAGTGCAAGAACTTTGCTTTTTTTGATTCCCTTTCGTAGCATTTCCTATTTCTGCATATGGCAGATGGCAACTAACCATTACAGCTCCCACAGAGGTTATTTCCCAGCTTTTCAGAGTCTTATGGATATATAGTAGAATTTTACACAGTGCCGTTATCAGCTCACTGATTATAAGAGGTCATGAGGGAAGAGCTCTAAGTTTTGGCACTATGCTTCAAATCTAGAAGAATTTTAAAGAATTTATTCAGAATTATAGTTTTTAAAATTCGTTAGGTGCCCTAAAGCTTGTCATATACTTTAGCTCTTTTTGGTATAACAGCTATTAAAGGGAATTTGTCACCCCCTGGGACTTATCAGTTCTCTAATATGGGCATACAGGTGATATAAATGTGAATCTATACTTACCTGAGCAGGGATCTTCTGGGCAGGCGTCGGGAAGGCAGAGTGACTCGCCATCGCCTGCGCAAAAGATCCCTGCTCCACAAGGATACAAAGGCTGCCGGAATTACCACGCCTTGCGTACCAGGTAAATTGCTCAGGCGCGGGATCCGGCACGGGAACTGCACGTCACAAGGCCCTGTGATGTGCAGGGGAGGGGGGGAATATTGAAATTAAGTAGGGGGGATTCCTTGGCGTCCCCCGGACCCCAAGCATAGATAAAATGATTTTATAAAAAGCATTTTCAAAACAATCAGATCTTTAATATGGACCATACAGGTAAGTATAGATTCACATTTCTATCACCTGTATGCCCATATTAGAGGTCTGATAACTCCCAGGGGGTGACAGATTCCCTTTAATTCTGATCATCCATACACATACATGCTTATCTTCCTAGAAG
This sequence comes from Phyllobates terribilis, assembly GCF_046119375.1. Lineage (NCBI taxonomy): Eukaryota > Metazoa > Chordata > Amphibia > Anura > Dendrobatidae > Phyllobates > Phyllobates terribilis. Next base: position 153,819,836 of record NW_027362762.1, on the reverse strand, counting down.
TGGAACTTTGCTTTCAACAAAATTTACATAAATCATTAGTGTAGACGTGTGACGCTCACAAGCCCTGCCCTGGGAAGATGGGGGGATACTCGGAGCCGGGTCAGATGTTGAGGGGGATGCAGCCGTGGCCTGGACCCATTCCGTGCCCAGGGCCGTCACATTAAAAATGATGTTAGGGCTTTCCGGGTTGAGTGGTAATTGTCGACTTCGCCACCTGTGGTGTCTGGTGAAAGGGCCACCAGCGCCGCTACAGTCCGCTGAGGCCCGGTGTCATGGCGGCTAAAGCTCTCGCTGCTCCCCACAGGCGGAGCGCGGCCTCAGGGCAGGCAAGGCAGGATAGAGGGGGGTTAGTAGTGCGGGGAGTACGGGCACCGCGTCGCATGGTATGGCGTGTAATGAACAGTCCGGAGGCCATAGGGATGAACTTCCAAGGCTTTACTCACTGTTCTCTCAAGCAGCGCAAGGCTTCTCCCTGCTCCTCGCGGAGTCCTGCGGCCACCAGGAACGGGGGTCCGACTACCTCCGAGGAAGTCCAGTGTGAGGTAGCATCCCTACACCAGAGTGTTCCTGCACTACAGACTTTACCCTTTCCCGTCTGTGCGTGTGTGGATAGGCCGGGTCTCCCTCTGAGCTCCTCTCAGGTGTAGGGCTCGGGTGGCAATTCCTCTCCGTCGAAGGCCGGCGGGATCCTCAGGGCCTAATCGGGCTTTCCCGTCCTGGACATAGAGTACGAGGTCGGGTGTCGGGGTCCGGTACCCCTCTTGCAGCCGGAATCCCTCTGAATAGATCAGGTAGGTGAGGACAGGTGGTGTGCTCCGCTCCGTCTGCATCCTCCCCGGGACCCATTTGCTAGGGAGCCACACTCTAAAGCTCCCGGGCCTTCTTGATCCTGGTCCTTGGCCGGGTTGAGACATTCCTTGTCTGCAACCTTCCTCTCGTCCCATAGATCGGGGTACGAGGGCTGTGTCCCATGCTGGTGCAGGCCCACACAGGATCTGCGCTCCCAGAGGGAAGTCCCATTACACACAGTATTTTGACAGCACAGGAGACCACTAGGACCACTTGGCAGACAGACTGCCAGAGACCAAAAAAGACCATATTAAATATGAAATTAGAAGTGTCACTAACTAACTGTTCCTCCACCCACACCCATTAACTGGTTCCTACAACTTTGTGTTCCCCAGTCTCCCTGTAACCAGGGGAGCAGCACTAGTGCATACTAGCTCCCTCTGGTGGAATGTGGTGTTGGATGCAAAAGGCTAGGTCACTACCATCACACCGGCCTTACCTCAGAGGAGGAACACCACACTCCATTGGAGAAGTGCAGCATTCCTGTGGCGGTCGAACCCTCAGGGGCGCCACAGATGCATATAAGAAACTTTGTAATATATTATCAGAAAAATATGCTTTCTTCTTTTTTTTATGAGTCACTTCTCGTACACCTAGTGAGGAGGAGTGCAAGAAAAGAGGAAAACATGTAAAGATCGTACTGAGCATTTTAACAAGTCATTTATCTCATCCTAGAGCTGGATTCACATCTACACAGCTAGGTTCTGCTGTATAATTTCCTCCATGCTGCAGCTGTTACTGTCTGTTTGCTACCTAAGCAATTTTATGACATGACATGACAGGCTCCCTTTAAAAGCAGGAATCCATCTTTCCATGTATTGTTCTGTGTATGGAAGAGACCATACCATCTAGTTTTCTCACACAGTCAATTGCAAATTAAAAAGGAAATGTACTTCAGCAAACTTTGCATAAATCAGTATTAAAGGCGAGAACGTAAGACATTTAGTAATATAACTTATCAGAGAAATCAGCTTAATTTCCCAGTTATCAGACACTTCTTCCCCTCCACCTTGCTTCCTAAACTTGTCATCTGCTCATATCCATCTTGCTCAGACAAGACAGACTGCAAGTGTCATGTGACAACACAGCATATTATACTCTATGGAGAAGGGAGGTGGAGGAGGAGTGAAGAGCAGGGAGAGGAAAGAGGCCGAGGAAGAAATAGTAATAGCATGGTAAATCAACAAATCTTTAACTTCACCCCAGAGCTGATTCAAATCCTAACAACTCAGCTCTGCTGTATATTTTCCTCCATGCTGCTTCTGCTTGTCTCTGTGTGCTAAATAAATGAATGAGCAGGAGATCAGAGCAGCTAGCCCTCTCCTCAGCTCAAAGTGTATTATAAATTAGAGATTAAGCATGCAAAAAAGAATACAGGTGAAACTGCAGGATACAAATCATATAATGACCATAAACAGTGTTTTTCGTTATATACTAACACAGGACCGCTGACGCTGCGTGCCCATGATGTGTTTTTGGTGCGTTTTTTGGTGCATAAATGCTTCAGAAACGCATTGCATACCTTATCCCATGACTTCCTATGACATTCTGCAAGTTCACATGGTCAGGATTTTTTCTGCGCAGATTTTACTTGCAGAAAAAATACGGACATGACCAATTCTTGTGCGTTTCTGCATGCGTATTTGCCTATACAATGCATTGGAAAACTGCATGGCAAATACGCATGCAAAAACGCGCCAAATACGTGTCAAAAATGCATGGAAAAACCGCATGCGTTTTTCTGCCAAGGAGATGCAGAAATGCTCAGGAAAATTTCCTCTTCATTTCTGCATCATGGGCACTAAGCCTTATTCTGAAAAGTTATTTGAATGCATTGCCTTTTAAAAGCAAAAGGACTGGTCATATTGAAATCCAATAGCCTAATCCTTAATTTCCCAAAATCTGCTGTAGTGGAAAGTACGGACATCATGATACACCTGAGATGCTTGGTCAATGGCCTGTCTTGAAGATTTGTAGAATTTCATTCAATGTTTATGACCACCTAAAGGCTCTTTTTCTTTGGGTTGCAGCCCCCAATTCCCATAAATGTATGTGATTATTGAGTTTTAGTGCTCTGGTGCTGGAGAATCCCTTCTAATTTGTTAGGATTTCAAGGATTATTCCTGTCTCTGCAGCTTTGATTTTCCTCAAGACGCCATTTTTCCATTGTATCACTAGGTAGATTTCCCTATCACTGAGATGGTAAAACTTTAAAAGGACTCTGTCAGCACAGAATGACTGTTCAAACTATCAAACTAAGTCCCACTACTCGGTGTATCATGGTGGGGCCAATCATTTAAATACACCTTCCCACCTGCTTGTAATCCCGCAATCTTCACGCTCCTCTTCTTGGCTTGACAGCTCCGGCTTTATAGAGATAGATGGAAACCAAGCAGGTGGGAAGGTGATTGGCCCCACCATGCAGCACCGAGTGCCTGTACTTCATTTGAACAGTCATTTTGTGCTGACAGAACCCCTTTAACAATCTCTATCTGTGGAACATGTAATGGTGATCATATTAGTTGTCAACCAGCTTTTGTTTTAATAATTTAATTTGGTATAAAGAAAAGAAATAGAGAATTGTAAGGACTTTTCTTTTATGGCAGAATGAGAAGAGCATATTACACAAAGTAACATATGAACACTCCTTAGACACTTCAGTATAAAATCAGAGCATAAAATTGATTTAAGAGGATTTATCAGATATTAGTTGGATCCAACTGCAGTGAATGTGGGACACGAAAAATTTGCAACTCATTTAAATGATCAAACCTACAAATATAATACACAACAAAGGTGATTTTCATGTAAAAGAGTTATTTCAACAAATGTAATAATTAAAAAGAAGGGGAGAGCATAACCCCCAAGGGGAAAAAATGCAAAAGGTGTGGGGCAAAATAAATATACAGCTACAATCCTTAATGATAAATCTTTAGAATGGATTGGAATACTAAATACATGATTACATAATTCTAATTACCTTATTTTTTGGACCATAAGACGCACCCCAAATTTTCAGGAGGAAAATAGGGGAGAAAATTTAATGCGTCAAATGGGGGTCCATTTTATAGTCCGAATTAAGCTTACCGGCGAGGGGAGGCGGTGGTGCTGGAGCGGGGACACAGGAGGTGTTAGAAGGTGCAACGCTGCGGGGTGATGCTGGGAGTCCCATCCCAGGCTGGAAGAAGGGGCTGCTCAGCAGAGCTCGGCGGCAGGAGTCGGGCAATATTGCAGGCGATACTGGGGGTCCTGCACTTGGAGAAGGGCATATCTGGAGGAGCGACGCTGCGTGTCCCAGGGTGGTAAGAGGGGGTGTTTGACGGTCCTCAGCAGTGCAGGGGCTCCGCCAACATTTTGTGAAAGTTCAGAGCCCCCGCACTTCCATGTTCTCTATTCGGTGGACTCTGGGAAAATGATTGCCGGAGGCGGCGCCTGCGTAGATTGAGCTCTAGCACTCATAAATATATTACACATGAGATAAAAAGTTAAATAAAGGAACCCATGAAAGAAGATTTTAGGTAAAGTGCAAGTGCATCAGAAAAGAACATAAACTGACCAGCATATGTAGACCCCATACACATATCCGCTGCTCCCAAAGCGCATTTCACCTGGGCTTTGATGAGGGATTGTGTGTGTGGGGTCTACATATGCTGGTCAGTTTATGTTCAATTCCTGATGCACTGGCACTTTACCTAAAATCTTCTTTCATGGGTTCCCTTATTTAACTTTTACCTCATGTGCAATATATTTATAATATCTTTCTACATACATTCATCCACATAATATATCCATGATTTATATGCTGCACTGTCACTTTATCATTATATTCTATGATTGGTTATATTTATCTATATATAATACTGTTTACATTGCACCTCTGATCTTCAGTCAATCTATTTTTGGAACCGTATATATTTACTGACCCTCTATACATTGGATGTAATTAGCATTATGTAATCATGTAATTAGAGCTGTAGGGCGGCGGTGTTCACACCGTGCAGTAACTGAGGCAGTGACCCAAGCAAGTCCAACATAAGCAGCTTTTATTCAGCAAAACTTACAGGTAAACAGAAAGTCCTCCGGTTCGCAGCCGGGTTAACATCAGTCCATAACAACGGTTGCTGTGGGCAACGGCCGCGCCGGGCCGCTCAGAGCCTGATGGGTGCAGAGCCTTCCCAGGCGTGGGTTCAGCTACACACAGGCCCGCCGAGCTTTCCTGCTATAATCCTAGCAGGTCCCAACACTAATCCTTAATTCAGGGTTTTTAAAGGACCTGTGGCAAGAGCCACTGGAAAACCCGTGTTGGAGGGAGGAGGTCGCCCCACTGCCTTCCTGTAGCCTCCTCCAAGAAATGAAGGCCCTGCCGGGTTTTACTAATCTGCTTTAGCCAGATAGCCTGACCCGGTCAATGCTCGCCTTCATTCCTGCATTGCAGCCGCATCTGTGTCTGTGACTGCAATGCACTCCAATGGGTTTAATAGATCTCTGTACACATTCTGGGGGATACATACCGTCCCTCGTATACGTTTCCAGTCACTGCCTCACTGTACTCATCCAATTCATTCTAAAGCTTTATCATTAAGGATTGTAGCTGTATATTTATTTTGCCCCACACCCTCCGCATTTTCTCCACTTGGGGGTTTTGCGCTCCCCTTCTTTTTAATCATTATATTTGTTGAAATAAAAACTCTTTTACATGAAACTCACCTTTGTTGTGTATCATATTTGTAGGTCTAATACTTTGGTGGATCCATGACACATAGTTATTTTGGTTTTATATTAATCATTTAGATTATCATAGAAACAGAAAAGAGCCATCCATGCACTGAAAGCGATGGAAGGAAAACTACTAATTGCAAATGAGTTAAATACGATGGGCCTGAGGTCATTGGTCAGATGTTGCTGGTAAGACTAAACAGATGTAGAGGCAGGACTCGACAGATCATGGAATTAGAGGCTTCTATATGATAAATGATTTGGCATATTCAGTACAATGGTGTCCCACTCTCATTGCCCTAAGGAGCTGACTTATAGACTGAGACAAGGTGTCTGACAGTGAGCGGACTCCTGCTCGATACCTGCAACTACAGACTGAATTTAAGGGAAATTTTTTTGCTGTTCCTGATATTTGTGGTTGCATGGATTTTTTTTTTAATTGATTTTTTTGTCAATTTGCAGTGTTGGGTGGGTGATAATGTAATAGTTTGGGAGTCTTTAAAAATATTGGATCTGCAAAAATTGTAATACATATCATGCCTTTATATTTTATTTTTATTGCATTTGCTATGATAATAGTAGTAAGTAGAGCAGGCCCGTGAACTATCGAGCCTTCATAATAAAAAAAAAAAGTCATGGGGTTCAAAGAGGACCCATAATTTGACATAAATAAGTATCTTTCTACCTGGTGTGAACACTCTTCTCCTGAATCTGATGTTCTTCATTTTTTTCTCCATTTCTGAGACATAGCCCCATCTTCCTTGTATATTAATCTGATCTTCTTAGTCATCTGGGCATGGCCCTCAGCACTTTTTGATGGGAGTTTTTTGGACAACCATAATCAGTTGGCTAAAAAGACAAGATTTATATTTCTGGTGAAGAGGGGGCCATATCTCAGGAATGGAGAGGCGTAGGAACATAAAATAAACATTATCAGAATTAGGAAAACAGCAACTTTTACACCAGGTAAATTCCCATTTTTTTGAAAATAGGTATCTAAGGGCAAAATGAAATATGTACCTGTATGTGCATAAAACAGCAACAGAAAAAAACTCGTATCTAAACTTGTATGGAGTTTACAATTATATAATCATCTGGCTCCCTCTGTTGTTCACCACTAAGTATTACACCATTGATCACTGCAATATTCTTGTCACAATTTATGATATTTTGGTCAAATCTTTTAGTCTCCTGATCTATTTTCCTTTCAGGTAAAATATATATATATATTTTTTTGTTTATTGACTTTTATCACGTTTTTTTAATGCTGACTTTGGCAATCAGAATATACCATTATCTATCTTTTTTATAATAAATATACATTATAATTTCTCACCATATGTGAATGAAAATAATATTTATATAATAGATTTTAGGTTTGGAGAAAATACTAATAAAATCCTATGTAGATCTGAATATGTGTATACAGATTATCCCTGCACCTGGTGTGAGGGGGTGTATGATGTGTATACAGTGCTATGTCTTGTCTGGAGATACATGCTTATTACCAGTGACTCACCTATCTATGTGTCAAAATACGAGTTTCTGTCTCCCTGCTGCTGAGGGGCAAATTAAACAGCAAATACTGTTTAGGAACATATGATTTCTGTTTTTTTTTTCTTGAGCAAATCCAGGTAAATTTGAATACAGGCCAGTGGTGTACAGCACAAATGCTGGGGACATTGGCTGTACCCAGTGGTATAACTAGGATCCAATGGGTCCCAGAGAATAATTTGAAATTGGGCCCCCATCTGCATGTTGGACAGATGTATGGGCCCCTGTAGTATTCTAGATCCTATAAATATATGCATGTTCAACCCCCCCATGTAATAATGTCCCCTGCCTTGGCTGTTTCCTGTAATAACCTCCCCCCATCGTAGCACCTGGTCCCTTCCTGGTATAATGTCCCCCATGCTATGCTCCATGCTGTTATAATATCCCCTGTCCTGCTTCCCTTTCTGTTATAATATCCCCTGTCCTAGACCTTTTCCTTTTATAATGTCCCCATCCTGGTACAATGCCTGCATCATGGGTACCTTTCTGGTATAATGATCCTATCCTGGTTCCTATCCTGGGCCCCTGCTTGGTCCAATGTCCTCCATCCTGGGCCCCTTTTTGGTGCAATATCCTCCATCCTGGGACACTTCCTGGTATTATGCCCCCCATCCTGGGCACCTTCCTTCTATAATGCTCCCCATCCTGCACCCCTTCCTTGTATAATGCCCCCCATCTTTGTATAATGCTCTTCTTGGTATAATGTCCTGGTATAATATTTTGCTTCTCATGTCCAACACATTAAATGAAAAAAATAAATAAATTATTCTTCTTACCTTCTTCTGCTTATATAACGTGTAGCATCCTCTTCTGTAGCTGACTTCAGTGTGCCAGCATGGGCAGCGCATGACGTTACTGCCATGCGCAGCTTGTGACTGCCAAGGCAACATCAGCTGCTAGCATCTGAACTGTTGCGTGTATTGCAGTACTGGGAGCTGGCCGGTCTCTGCTCAGCAATACACTTCAGCTTAATGTGCTTGTTTCCTCGCACATCCAGCTGAAGTAGGCCCTGGTATCTGCGGCTCCCTCCCGCATGGGCCTGGCTGTTGTACTCCTGCTGCACCATAACACTGCCACTTACAGATGCCCTCATAGAATAGCAATCAGCTAATAGCTTGCACTGAGCCTGCAGTATATACATCATATAGGAAACACTGAGGCTGCTGTTTATACTCCACATAGGAGACACTGAGGCAGCTGTATATACCATATTTTTCGGACTATAAGACGCACCGGATCATAAAATGCATCTAGGTTTTAGAGGAGGAAAATAGAAAAAAAATGTAAGCAATAAATGTGGTCATGATGCACTGTTAAAGGGGAGGGGGTCTGCTGCTGACACTATTATAGGGGTAATGTCCCCCAATTCTGTTTATATCCCCCATCCTGGTATATATGGCCCCCCCTTCCTATTATACGTGGCCCCCATCCCCATCCTGGTATGCATGGCACACCAATCCCCCATCCTGGTATGCATGGCACCCCAATCTCCCATCCTGGTATGCATGGCACCCCTCCATCCTGGTATGCATGGCACGCCTCCATCCTGGTATGCATGGCCCCCCTGATCTCCATCCTGGTATGCATGGCACCCCTGATCTCCATCCTGGTATGCAAGGCACCCCTCATCCTGGTATACATGGCACCCCTCATCCTGGTATGCATGGTACTCCTCATCCCTATCCTTGAATACAAGGCACCCCTCATCCCTATCCTGGTATGCAAGGCCCCCCTCATAGTTATCCTGGTATACATGGCACCCTTCATCCCTATCCTGGTATGCATGGCACCCCTCATGGGTGTGGGGTGCAGTGAATATTCATTTTCTTTAACAGCGGGGACAGTGTAGGCTACAGCAGGCAGCTCCTGCCTCCACTGCCCCGCTCCTCCGCCGCTTCCGCTCCCCCCACATCGGGGACTATAAGACACCCCCCCCCTTCTCTCCAAAATTTTGGAGGAAAAAAGTGAGTCTTATAGTCTGAAAAATACGGTACATCATATAGGAAACACTGAGGCTGCTGTATATACATCACCTAGGAGACAGCACTGAACATTGCATGTGCACGCACAGCTCTCTGCACAAAAATAAAATGGCCAGAGGCTCAAAAAATGGAGCCAGCAGATGGGCTGCTTTAACAGCCATCCCGGGCCGCATGCAGCCCATAAGCAATGGTTTGAATGCCTCTGCTTTACATGGTGAGTATCATCTTCAAAATCTTTGCATAAATCAATAGTACAAGCGACTAAATGAAACCTTGTAATATATCTTATGAAAGAAATCTGTCTTTTTTCTCCATTTATGAGTCACTTCATCATCTCTCCCCTTGCCTCCTGAACTCATTATTCACTCGGAAAAAACCCCAGCTCAAATCTATCTTCCTCAGCTCAGTGAGGTCCCAGGTTACACAGCCTATTGAAATCTTCGGAGAGGAGAGTAGGGAGATGGAGAGAGGAGGATATTGTGAGGTAGATAAGCAGATTGTGCAGATTCTAAATAGCATAGACCAGTGCTGAATTCACAGCTACACTTCTCAGTACTGCTAATTTACTCCATGTCTCTGCTGTTTCTATCCTTGTGCTACCAAATGAAAAAAAGCTGCAATCCTTCTTTCTGGGTATTTAGTGTAAGTAAACATCACAGCAAATAGTCTCCACCACTCACTCGGAGTCAAATGCAAATTTGAGATTGACCCTGCAGAGGGAAAAAATGCAGGATACAAGTCATATAATGACGAGAAAAAGTGTTATTCCTCATGCACATACACAGGACCGCTTATTATCAAAAGTTATTTGAAAGTATATATACTTCCACTTTAATTCCTAAAGGTTGTGAGCACCTGAAGTCATTGGTAAGCACAGACACTGTGTATCATTAACCTTTGCCGATGGTTGTCATTAGTCACGGCTCTATGAGGTCTATACAAAGTATTTTACAATGCTTCAAGAGAAAATGTAAAGCTCGGTGAGAGCCACTTCCGTCATTTTGGCGTTCTCTCTCCAGCACTCTGCTGTTGTCACAGATTGTGATTCATCTTAATGAGAACAAACTTTACATACATTCAATGATGTGTTCTGAGCTCGGAAGAATCTCAGCTGTTTCTGGTGCATATACCCCCAAAGAATCCTGTGAACTTTAAAAAGCTGTGAGCACAGCATAGCATCAAATGGTTCTTTTGTGAGCGAAATAAATGGCAGGATAATTATCAGCTTCACCCCGGTAGGATAATAACAACCTGAATGTGAGACACAGCGGAAAACACGTTAGCCCTGCAAGAACCATATTCACGTCCACTTTGCAAAATGAACTGAAGCCATTGAGGTCACTTCGGAAATGTCAAAATTCTGCAAAACCTTTATCCAAACACTTTAATAACGTGGACGAAATCTGGGACTTTGGGGACTTTTTGTTGATTGTGAGTTGTTTTGTGTGACACTAGAAGCTGAAGCATGTCTCCTTTTGTTCTTCCAAGCGGTCAGTTGTCCTAGTTTGTCCTGAAATACATCCTAGATAAGCATCATTAGAGCAGGCAATGAAATGGCTGTAGCTAAGATAAAGGCTGTAGTGGTAAGCTGGGAACAAAATCTGTAAGACAACATTCTGGGAAGAAAGACTTGTGCAGCTACTTGAGGTTGTAGATCAAATGTGACCTCCTGAGGCTTTTCTGTCACTTCTCTGAAAACCTTATCTATTAAAATGCTTGAACCATTCACACTTAAAGTTAGCAATAAAACTCGACTAACACGATTGTGGAGCATAATAAGATACCATTATGAATTATATTAAGACAGATTTTGATTTAGGGCCCTGTCTTCTGATCTTTAGTTACACATTAAAGGCTATGCAGCTTTTTGATTAACTTTGTGTGCCAATTCCTGATTATTTCTAGGAGTTCCACTTTCCAGTACTGAGACATTATGACAGTATAGATAACGTTTCTCCTTGAGGAGAGTGACATGCTAAGCATGTCAAGGTGAGGAGACTTTTAAGCCGCAATGCTCTCTGGGAAATATGCAAATTGTCTCTTCAGAGAGGAAGAGGACTAGAACTCTAGTGCCACTTATAGGAGCCTTCTCACATGACTTAGAATAAAAGGCAGAACCGGAATCTCAATTTGCAGACACTGTGTTTCGGGCTACTGCCCTTCATCAGAGCATAGTGTGAGATCTGGTTTGGCTGGGTGAGAGGAGTCCCGGTCAGACGCCTCTTACCCAGCCAAACCAGATTTCACACTTTGCATTTACGAGGGGCAGTACCCCGAAACACATTGTGTGCAAATTGAGATTCTGGTTCTGGGTTTCATCCTAAATTTACCGTCACACTTAGCGACGCTACAGCGATCCTGACAATGATACGACCTGGTAGGGATCGTTGCTGCGTCGCTATGTGGTCGCTGGTGAGATGTCAAACAGTCAGATCTTCCCAACGACGCAGCAACGATACGGCGACCCGTAGTGACCTGCATAACGATGCAACGCAAATGCACGCCTATGTGTCTCAGTTCTGAGTCACCAACGAGGTCGTTGGTAAGGTGTTAAACACACCGATGCATGCTACCCAGCGGGACCTCAACGATCAAAAAATGGTCCAGGCCATTTCAACACGACCAGCGATCTCACAGCAGGGACCTGGTCGCTACTATGTGTCATACGTAGCGAGATCGCTGCTGAGGTCGCTGTTGCGTCACAAAACTTGTGACTCAGCAGCGATCTCGCTAGCGATCTCGCTTAGTGTGACGGGGGCTTAAGTCATGTGACAAGGCTCGTTAGGGAGTCGACATTGACTTTTAGGAGTGCTAAAACAAATGCTGAAATCCCTCTATACTATAAGACACATAGACCGAATGTAGTGTTCATATGTAATGTTCATATGTAAAATATTCACTGACAGCAAACAGAGGTCTAGTAAAACAGAAAAAAAGAAAAATGGAAAAAGACAACTGTTCTCAGAATAAGTCACAATGGTTGTCAGTGTCACCTTTTAACTCAAATGATTTTAGAATCATTAGGAAAAGTTTCCTAGTAACTGATCATTAAAGGGTTGTACGTTGTATTATGATGCATTTGTATGGACTTTTCTTTATTAAACACTTCTTCTATTTTCTCTTCAGGGAGTATTAACAGAGGTGGCAGCCTCCCGACCCTGCTCCGTCCGCCTCCAGCCATGGTACAGCGTCACCTGGATATGAAACCGTTCCTCTCATTTCCTGTGGAGCCTCAGCCTGCCTTGGGTCTCTTCCCCAGATTTAGCACGGTAAGATATAAACTTTATCATATTTAAAAAAAAATGGTGCAGAGAAAGAATAGAGATTTCACTCACAGCAACCAATCAGAATACTGCTCTTATTTTTTAAAAGGTCTTTTGAAAATTAAAAAAAAATATCTGAGTGGTTGATATTACCATTTTTCCTTTGATAAATCCACCCCTTTGTTAAAGGGAACCTGTCACACTGAACATGCTATAGAGCAGGAAGAGCTGGATGGATTGATGTATCAGGTTGTGGAAAAAGATTCAGTATAACTTTAAATTATTTATTTATTTATACTATTCCTTGTCCAGAGCCTCTCAGATAACCAAATCAGATCTCATACTTTGCAATGATAAGGGGTAACACGATCCCGAATCTGCAAACTGAGATTCTGGTTTGGCCATATTGCAAGGCTTGTTAAAGAGTCGATATTGAATTTTAGAATCACTGCTTCCAATATATGGAGCAATAGTTCTAGTCCTCTTGCTTTCTGAAGATACAATTTGCATATTTAATTTCCCACAGGAGCAAACATGGCCTTTAAGTCTCCTCACTCTGACATGCCTGGCTTGGCTTGTCACTCTCCACAAGGAGAAACGTTACCCCTTAAAACTTTGTTCAAAGCTTATAAGTCCAGTGGGTGAGACTGCCTTCTAGTAGGACTCCAAAGCAATAAACAGCAGGGATTTAAAATAATAAATATAATTTAGATCAAATCTTTCCCCCAAAAAACTATAAATCAATCAGCTCAGTTTCTCCTGCCCTATACCATGGAGCTCACACATCAGACTGCATGTACAACACGACAAGATCCCTTTAACTCTATAATATAACTCTATTTAAAGCTGTTTATTCAAAAAAGAGATCTGTGGACCAAACAATCATTAACTTGATAGTTTTGCTGCCTGATTCACCCATTAACATTCACATTACGCTTGGACAAGTACGAATGTTATTTCAATCGGATGAGAGTTATAAGGCTATGTGCCCACGATGCAGAAATGCTGCATATTTTTTCCGCTTCTCCCTGGCAGGAAAAACGCATGCGGATTTTACATGTGTTTTTCCCGCCAGGTAGAAGCGTTTGTGAAATGTCTTTGCATGCATTTCTGCATGCGGGTTATCAAGAGCTTTTCCAAGTAATTTTAGCATCACTTGGAAAAATGCTTGACAACTTGTTCATACTACATAAATCCATGCAACCGGCATGGTAATAGTTAAAAAAAAAGAATAAGAATGGTGAAAAATAAAAAAGAAAGATTATACTTACCTTCCGATGGCTTGCGGTCTCCTTCTCCGCTCCGTCCGGCCTCCCCGGTGTCTCGCGGTGGTGTGAAGGACCTGCGATGAAGTCATTGAGTCATGTGACAGGTCACACGACTGCCGAAGTCAGCGGTCGCGTGACCTTTCACATGACTCAATGACGTCATGTCAGGTCCTCACACCACCGCCAGCCGCCCAACACACCGCACGCATCGCTGTGGAGACCGGGGGCCATCAGAAGGTAAGTATAATCTTTATTTTTTTTTTTTATTCTTTTTTTTACAGTTTCTATGGAACCCAGGTCTGGATGAGAGTCTCCTCTTCTCCAGGCCTGGGTACCATCCGCACATTGAAACGCTTAATATCCGCATGTGCACATGCAGTGATGCGGATATGAAGTGTTTCAATGCAAGTCAATGGTGGCAATTACGCTGCGTGTCCGCAAAATTAATGGACATGCTGCAGATTTTTCTGCAATGATAATCCGCAGTGGAAACTTCCGCAGCATGTGCATAGCACATGCGGATTATCATTGGGGACCATGGGGCACGTATTACCAAGCATTTTTTAAGTGTTTTCGCTGCGGAAATTCTGCGGCAAAAACGCTTGAAAAACGCATAGTGGGCACACAGCCTGAGAGGCTGCAGACTTCTCCAGCACCACTTGTCTCTGGGAAAGGCAAAGGATAATTTGTAGCCTCTTAACGTAGAAGAAAGAAAGCCAGGTTTAACATGATTTACTAAAATTTATTGGGAAACCGATGAGTAATGTTAGGCTCTGCGTCATAGCAATATATCCAATTAATATGGACAGTTGTCTGATGCTCATATTCATATAGGGAAACTGCTGTCTTTTGCCCTCAATGTTTGTAGTAGAAAAAATGTACATTTCACATCAAATAATTCACAAACATCTCTACCATGTATAATTACTAATTTATTCCTATTGGAAATGTGTGAATAAAATGATGAGGGTTTTACGACTCTCTGTGTCAATGGAGATTGTTCATACACAGTCCAATCAGTACTGGCAGAATTCAAATCCATAGGTACATGTACAATTCATAAAGGGAATAGTAAAACCCTCTTGATAATTAATAATACATTTCCAGATGGAATAAATTACATGTTGGCCAGTGGATAGGTTCTCATTTAGAGTTGGGTTTCTAAAAGACTGCCTTCAAGTAGGACCACTCACTGGACTCCAAAGAAAGTGTTTGCACACTACTGGACAATGCCTTCTTACTAATTGCAGGCTGGTGCAGAAAATAAAAAAAATGTCTCCTTATCTCCTGGACTGGCGCTACTCCAGTGATTTCCCTGCTGTCTCTCCCGACAGTCCTGTGACATTCTGATTGGCTACATTAGTAGAGATAGTGAGGTGAAACAGAGTCGGGAGAGAATTTGTGAAGGTTGTAGAAGTGGCGCTCTGTCAGGAGGTAAGTATGTAATTTTTTTATTTTCTGCAACAGAATGCAGCTTTTAATAAGAGGTTGTCCCAAGAGGGATGTCTCAATTGGGTAAGTTATCAACTATGCGCCAGACAGATTGTAGCTTGCCAATTGTCTGACTGTTGGGACCTCCACCAATTCATAGAACAGGGATCTGAAATGACCTATTAAAAAGGAGTGATGGCAGCTCCGCTATCTCTGGCAGTCCCAAAGGCAATGAATGGAGCCGTGGTATTTCCATTTTAACGGGACATTTATTATCCCTGTGCTTGCGATCAGTGCAGTCCCAGCAGTTAGATTCCGAGCATCCAACAAGTTATCACCTATCAAGAC